>NC_059105.1:88668708-89268708 GCF_020740685.1 Jaculus jaculus | reverse complement strand
CAAGTAAAGTAAAAACTTCCTTATTTTATACACATTCAAAATCACTAGCAAGCAGATTTATTCATTAGCAGTTCTTATTTCTAGATAAATCTAATACAAATTTCAAGTTGTCCTTTGGCTTTTGAAGGATGAATTCCCTTGAAGAAATTTCCCCCATCTCTGTTAATTTTGAAGCACAATGTTTCTCTTATCACCCACTTGGAAATGAAGGAGGCTGACAAATAAAGGTTATGCTTGCCTGAAACTCTCCCCCAATCCCAAGAAACTTGGCTCTGTACAAAATGGAAAATGTTAGAGAAATAGTCAAGTTGGTTGCTTGATGTTACTTGGGCTAGGCACCTAGTTACCTAGACTTCTTATTTTCAGTCATTCAGGTACAGGTCAAAATGGAAGGAAAGTATCCTAATAATGGTTCATACTCCCTGTAACTTTGCCAATAAAATCTATCTTAAATAACCCATTTGGTTTTGGGTTATAGAGTAGGGAAAAAAAAGACAAAAGAATGAAAACCTATGTGATATATAACTGTAATCTAGCAGAACAAAACCAGTTAAGGGGCAATTTGTTCAACTAATGCCTTTGGTAGCACATGCCTTTAATGCCAGCATTCAGGAGGCAGAGATAGGAGGATTTTCATGAGTTTGAGGCCTTGCTGAGATGACGTAGTGAATTCCAGGTTAGCCTGGGTTAGAGCAAGACCCTAGGTCAAAAAATAATAATCATGACATAATATAAAGTTAAATCTTTAGTTTACCTCTACTCATCTTTTCTGTTGAATATTTGTCTTTCCTCTCTGCCCCAAACATTTTTTTATTATTAAGCCTCTGCATAAAATAAAAATGTGTTCTATTTGGATATATCCAAGTGAGAAACTATTTCCAGAGCCCAGGAAATGTTAGCATTCACTCTTATTTATATCTTAGCCTTGCTTTCCTGGCTAGCAAGATTCAGGTTTGTGTCTTTGCATGGTTGACAGTTACACTAATTAATGGCAGTTGTAGGATGGCACTATGGCCCTGCTGGTACCTGCCACCTGAATATCACTCTGCCATTTTTATATACAGTACTATAATCTTTAGCATAAACTCTGAGTCTTCAATGATGTAAGAATATTTCAGACTACAGTAAGTAGGTAAAATGAAAAGTTTTTAAGGAAGATGATTAGTCAAAATTAAAGATAGCACAGGGAAATTGGCAAGGTAAGCAACTATGCTGCTTCCACAGTGAGTCTGATGACCAGGGCCAAGGTGATGCAGGCAGACACTGAGAAGACGCAAAATGTACCAAAGCAGAAATCCAGAAGCTGCTGAGAACTCAGCACTAAAGTAGAACTAAAGTACAGCCACCAAGGCTCAAGGAAGGTTATGGAAGAGGAACAGAAAGAACATAAGAGCCACAGAGTAGGAAGGGCTATCCAGAGCATAACCCTCCCCACAATGACAGACTGCTTCTGTCACAACTCATAATCTGTGACTACATGTTGAATACCAGCAATCCCACTAAGGATGGCCCTCAGTGGAATGGGTGCAAGGAGGAGGGAAATAATGGTACCAACATATAATGTATCCATACAAAGTTTCTACTTAAAAAAACAGTAAAGATGTTATGAATAAGCTATATGGAAACCTACTTTTCACTGGCAAAATAATATATATTTTTAAAAAAAAAAAAGAGAGAGAGAGAGAGAGAGACTTTGGCAGAAGTACCCTGTGGCGGGGCGGGGGGGGTGGTGGTGGATAATACTGGTCTCAGAAGCCAGCCATAGATTATTAAAATTAAACTTCAGTGCTGCAGTAGGATACCTTCCAGTGAGTTCTTGGTCAGAAGGACCTTGGATGCCCCCTAAATAATGCAAGCTATTGCCTAGACTCTTGGCTGTCCATCAGAAGTAGATGTTAAGATTTTATTGCTGAAGACACCATACATTTGGGCTACAGAACACAGGGGTATCAAGCTGGATCTCAGCTGGAAGCCTCCTCTCTATTGACTAGCTGACATGATACTGATAAAAAAAGAACTACACAGCCTGTTGGGGCAGAAAAGTCATAAATGGTTTTAACAAGCAATAGATCCTATATACTAAACTACTGGCCAACAAAGCAAAATGATCCATCTGGTACAATGTTAGTTATGTCTGTTATGACTGGTACTGAAAACCTAATCAAAAACCTATGGAAAGGGAGGCATAAGTTCTAGGGGAGAAACTATTACTGCTATCTGGCTAAATGAATATAGTATGCCCACCAATTTGCCCCCTAAATATTAATGTTTATATCCATATATTACAGCTACTCTCATTTTGGTTAGAGAAGCTTCTCTTTTCAGATCATTAGTGATGACTGGGGAGACTCAAAACTTATCAAAATTCTGGGAAGTGACTATGGAATACTCACCACAATGTGATGCATCTCTATCATACCCTCTAAGGCTCAGTGACCATTGCAGAAGAGGTGATAGAAAAATATATGAGAAAAAGAAAATTGGACTACCAGTTAAGATGAAAGCATAGTAACCATGCTAAAGCAGCCTAGGGCAGGGGAGGGGGAAATAAGCAGAAAAGTACCACAAGCACTATTATAATTAAAAGTAAAAGGTGAAGGTGTATAAGGAATTATCAACTACAGCACAGAAGCAGGAGAGACCCAGAGTTTCTAGCAACTACACAAGCAGCCAGAATAGGCTCCAATCATGGCACCTCTCTGGTGAGCTGCTGGGAATAGAGAGCTAAGTGTGCCCAGCCCTACCTGAGCCTCAGGAGCAGAACCCAGGTGAAGGGACTCTCCACTCACACCAGCCTCCTCACAAAGTCAAGAAACCTGAAGCAGAAGATAACAGAAATCAGTTGAGCAGCTCCTGAAGAAGAAGACCACTGGAGATCTGGGGAAGGGGACTGAGCCACACAGCAGCCAGTACAGCTGATCAGAACTGACCCAAGCCAACCAGCATAGCCAAGCTCACAGAGCAAGAAAGAGGGACCCAGGTGGGCACACAGCACAGGGGAGACCAGCAGTCAGCCTGAAATGTAACAGCCTATGTACACTGAGTTAATTTCTGCCCCAAAGCATAGTATATAGGCCTGAACTATAAGTGCTAATCACACCTTGCATGTCGGGGCAGGTTATTTGTTAGATATGATAGAAAGTCAGCTTTACCATTCGTAAATAAGCTGTATTTTGGGGGGTGACATTTGTGACTTTTGATGTTTCCTGATTTATTGTGCCTTTATCTCCTTCTGTCATTCTTGGGGGCAGGGTCTTATTCATCCCCAGGCTGAACTGGAACCCATTATAGACCAGTAATAGATCAGAAATGCAATAGTGGCATGTCTGTTATGGGGGAAACAAACCACTTTATAATTGGACTGAAGGTCCACTCCACATGAAGGAATACATACCTGGTGCTGAAAACTTAGTCAAAAGTTTATGGTGGGGAAGTGCATGAGGTCTTGGAGTTTAACACCTGCTGTTGTCTGGATAAATGCATATATTATGCTCACCAAACTTTTTTAATGTTCCTACCCACACTTTAATGCTGCTCTCACTTTTGGTTACAGAAGCTTCTTTCAGATGGCAGTGACCACTGGGATGATTCAAAGGCAACATATTGCTGAGAAGAAATGACAGATGAGGGCTCAGCACTGAGACATCTCTATCACACCTTCCAAGGCTTAGGATCCATTGTGGAAGAAGTGGAGAAAAGAATGTAAGAGACAAAGGAAAGGTAGGACTTCTTACAATGCAATCTTACAGACACAAAATGGCCTGGATATCCATGACCTTACAGTCTTTGGTACTACCTACATAAGACTCTCATTATAGGAGGAAAAGATGATAACATCAAGATAAAAGAGAGACTAATTGAGAGAGGGGTGGCGTATGGTGAGGATAGGATGAAGGGGATATGATGGAAAATGGGAGAGAGGAGGGAATTATCATGGTTTGTCTATAATTATGGAAGTTGTCAATAAAAAATAAGTTAAAAGAAAGAAAAAATATGAGAGCCAAAGGAAGGGGAAAAGTGCTTTGGAATACTATCTTCCAGGCATTCATGACCTCACATTGGCTGAGGCTATCTACATAAAACCTGTATAATATGAGAGCAAAAAAAAAAGTGATGACATCAAAATAAAAGAGGGACTAGTTGAAAAGAGGGAAGAGTTCAGTGGAAAAGACATAGGGGAGAGGAGACAAAGGAAGGTGGTGGAAGGGGATTATGATCAGGGTACATTTTCTCAAGGAGAGTTTTTAAAGTTTTACTTTATTACATATTTAAGCTATGCCACATGCTTTGATGAACAAAAATAAATAATGAAGGGTTATTATAGTCAAGAAAGTTATGTGTCCTTCATCTAATGTGGCTACTATGTGTGTGTGTGTGTGTGTGTGTGTGTGTGTGTGTGTGTGTGTAGAGCTCCTAAAATCTATTGTTGTAGAAAAAATCCCCATCAAAACACAATAATAACTTCAGCCTTGGTTTTGAACATTAGATCTCTGGACCTGTTCATCCTATATGTCTGCAATGCTCCCACTCTTCCCATCTTCCCATCACTCCTAGTAGCTACCAGCTAAATCTCTGTGCATTTACCTTTTTATTTTTTGAAAATTTCATAACATACTTGTGGCTATGCCAGTTTAATACATGGCTATAATATAATACTAAAAGGATTCAATATAAATTTAATTAGGCTTATTGCTTTGTCTTTTTAACTGAGCCATACTATTCACACACCCTTCCTCAGCAATGTGTAACTATTAACACCCTCAGAAAAACATCCATTTGATATAATCAGAAATTAGTTTTATTCCTAGAAGTTAAGTATTTTAAACAAAAAGTTGTCTAATTATTAGTGGATGTGTCCCTCATGGGCATTAATTCTCCTGTGATCTCCAGTGGAAGCTTTACTGCCATCAAATTCTTCTGCAAGTGCCTGCTTGCATCTTCTGGAACAAAGAATTTTAATGTTGTCATGATGCATGGAAGATTTAAGACAGTCCCTGCCAGAAAAAAAAAAAAAAAATCAGATCAGATTTAATTTAAAGTAGGTACATTTCATTTAGAGGCCTTTTATGAGGAAAGGATAGATCATTAATTTTGATAGCCTTTAGTATAAACAGATAAGCAAACCTCCCATATATTATTTACCTTTTTAAAAAATATCTGCTGAATTTAGCTGTTGAATTTGCCATTCATACAATGCTTAAGCTAGTATATCCAGCTAGTAGGAGAGATCTATGTTCTGTATTTTTCCTCTTATCTATTTAAAGTCTGGAGCCAATTCGCTGATGCTGAATTATTTACATTCAGGATTATTGCTGGCAAATCCTCCATTTTAGCTTCAAAAAGTCCCTTTAAATTTAAAAATGTTATAGTTTGGAGTACTCTTTGTGTAGTAAAAATGAGTAAAGGAAAGACATTTACTTCAGACTGAGGGTCCCTTCGGTAAAATAGATTAACTAAGATTTAGAAATGTAATATTAGTGGTTCACCTCAGGCTCCTGGGAGGAAGGGACTACATCTTACATGACAGATTGATTTGAAAAGCAGAATGTGAACTTCTTAATTTACCACCACAGAACAATCCCTCTGGAAATGATCACCGAAAGACCAAATCACAAATCAGAAAGGTGTTGATGGTCCTACAAATGGAGGAGGAGTATAGTCTCCATTAGCTGAACAAATGAATATTAGTCTACAGCAGAGATTCCTATCTTTAAGTTGCAACACAATCACCTAGAGACTTGTTAAGACCCAGACTGCTAGATCCACCCTGGTATGTTCTTATCAGTGGGTCTGTAATAGTATCCAAGGTTTACATTTTCAAAAGGTCTCAGGTGAGACAGAAGTTCAGGGGTCCCATCTTCAATCAAGGCACCAGCATGAAATGAATCACCTTCTTCCATGAATGGACATTTGTCTCTGCCTAGTTAGTATTGGTCTTTTTAAATTTATTTTTTTATTTATCTATTTATTTATTTGTGGGTGTGTAGCTATGTGTATGGGCACACCAGGGCCTCTTGCTGCTGCAAAATGAACTCCAGATGCAGTTGACACTTTGTACATTTGGCTTTATATGGTATTGAGGTGTGGTGGTTTGATTCAGGTGTCCCTAAAAACTTAGGTATTCTGAATGCTAGTTTCCCAGCTTATGGAGATTTGGGAATTAACACCATCTGGAGGAGTGTATTGTTGGGGGCTGGCTTATGGGTGTTATAGCCAGCTTCTCCTTGCCAATGTTGCTATGGTCCACCTTATGTTGGCTGGGGGGTTATGTCCACCCTCTCCTCATGCCATCATTTTCCATGCCATCGCCATCATGGAGCTTCCCCTTGACTCTGTAAGCCAAAATAAATCCTCTTCTTCCCACAAGATGCTCTTGGTTAGGTGATTTCTTCCAGCAATGCGAACTTGACTGCAACATGAGGAATTGAAGCTGGGACTGATATATTTTGCAAGCAAGCATCTTCAACAGCTGAGTCATCTCCCTACCCCTAGTATTGGTGTTTAAAGCTAAATTCATCCTCTCCTGAAAAATGGTTGATTCACAACCTTTTTTATCCTTTTGCTTCCTGAGTAAAGAATTCTTCATCCATCAACTGTGGGGCAGTTTTAGCTCATTTTATAATTCTCAAAAAATTAATAAACAGTATTTATGTTTTATATCAAAGCTTTGCAGCTGAAATTATTTGGAAATATGCTAATCTCTCATTGTGAAAGCATGTTTCCAATAGATTTCCTCAAGTGCTTCCTTGGCAGGTTGTTATTTCCACCCACTGAACAATGATTATTGTCAGTTTTTACTAGAGTCTTCAATGTTTTACTAATTTCTGAATCTGAAATTATGCTTGACAAATAAGCATGAGAGGGGCATTGACTGGCACCTGGAAGCTATCATACCTGAGAGCCATGAGTCTCATCATGCATAGTTCTACACAGGTTCTGGCTCCAGCAGTGACTGGACCTTCTTCATCCAGACCTAAAACATTTTCACTCAAGGATTTTTTACTGTCTGTGGAAGACTCCCACATTCCACATCCTGTACCTAACATCAGTCCGATGGGCATCAAGGGTTTTGTACAAACCAGGAGATAAGCTTTCTTGCTTTTACAGTAAAAGGGTTGCCAGAATCCTGGGAAAACAGCTCTTCTCTTTATGGGAGAATCAAAGATGGAGAAATTGAAGTAGGAACCTGACTTCTAGTTCTCCTCACCAGCTGAGCTCCCTTCTCCTAGTGCCTACAAAAGACAAGGAAGTCACAAAAGAGTCCTCCTGATAAATGAAAACATAAACAATATCATTTCAGCCTTAAACTGGCAATGGGAAGACCCCCAGCAAGGCTGCCCATGTGGGCCTGGGACTCATGCCCACATGTGGGATTTGGCAACAGCTGTTTCCAGAAGGCTGAGCTGTGGCTTGGGAGCCTTTTACAACATTGCTAACCAGCTCCAACCTGGTCCTACACTCATCAGCTCATGCAGAGACATAATCAGCTCTCCAGCAAGGAGTATTTCCATAGCACAGGGCAACCCCAGATGAAAACAAGCCCTTTCCTTTTACACTAACATATAAATGAGTTTCTTCCACCATGTGAGTGCTTTCCTCAAATCTTCCACAGTCCCAGATCTGTCTCTTTTTCTATTCCTCTATCTCTCTATCTCTATTTCTCCCTCTCACCATCAGGATACCTGGCCCTTTGTCTTAGTCACTGTGGGTGTTCAATAAATATTTGCTAAATATATAAATGGTTCATAATCCAGAGGCCACCTTGGGTGTGATAACTTCTGGCTGATTATCTCTGACTACAATCTTCCCCACTGTACCCTGTTCCAAGATAGGATTAGAAACAGCCTCCCTGGGCACACTAGAGGACTGAAGCCAAGAGAATCTTGGCCCTGACTTCAGCAACCAGCATCCCTGGGACCAAGACTTGGAAGCCTGACAGAGATGCTCTATGAAGAGCAGAGCCAAGCCATTGTCTGATGAGACCCTCAAGGATGCAAGAGGAAGAAGCGCCAGATTGGCTCAGCTGTTTGGATCCCTTCAAACCATCCTCTCCTTGATTTGTCAGGTTAATCACAGCTGCCTAGACCCTCCTAAAATTGGGAAAGTAAAGCACTGTAGCCCTGTCCCATTATCCCATTAGGGATACAGCCCATTCCTGTTTCCATTCCAGCAGGCATATGGAAGTGCTCATTCATCACTCTTAACAGGTACTAAATTAAGGCCTTGACACGACTCTCAATTTCCCCTTCTACCTTGAGAAGAAATGTTAAGCAGCAATTCCTTCCTGTGTTGAGGGCTCCTTCAAACATAAGGACAGATGTCTTCCTAACACTTTACTGGGTATTGCCTATTCACATACAAACATATTGTCCCAGCACTGCATTCTGGTGACCTCAACATGGCTGCTTTATGTCTAGTGAACATTCAATTCTGTTCAAAATTTAAACTCTTTTTCTAAGACTGGTGCACTCCTATCCAAAGTGCTTGCTACAAATACTAAGAATGTTGGGAACTTGCTCTCTATTTACACTATTTACAATGACCCATCTAGGCTGGAATTGGTTCAGGATCAAAGTGCTCAAGTAGACAGTGACTCTCCTGTCTCCTTCTCCATGGCAACAGGAGCAGTAACTGCAGGTTGGGTCCTTGGCACAGCAGCAACAGGGGCATATGGTATTGGCCTGGGCTGAGTTTAACTGACTTTCTGGTGCAAGGTGGAACAAATGTTTGCATCTATGTCTTGGCTGCTGCAGCTGAGGACCAGTTTTGACACAGGTTTGGGGATTCTAATGCTTGCAGCTTTGCCTCTGACTCCATACCACAGCTCTCCCAGTTTCTAACAAGCAAGTCTTCGGTTAAACATTATCTGCTTAGTCACCCAAATAATGTCTAGCACTTGCAACAGGGAATGGTAAAGTTCACACAAACGCAAAGCCTTTCTTGTAACTCTCCTAACAGTGCTATTCATATCCCTGTGGGTTGAGTCTAAGTCACCACTCAAGGTATGGCCTTCACACTCCAGAGATGGGCTACCTAGAGCTGGTTGCCTTCTAACTAAATCAAGCATTCCTTGCACTCTTGGGCTCCTCTCAACACAAATTCCTACTTTGTCAAGCAGTTTAAATGTGTGTTTCAAATTTACTTGAAATAACTTTAATATTATGTCCAAAGAGCTACAGTTCCTTGGCCAATAAAAAAAAAAAAACCCTTACGTGTCATTTCCTGTTGTCACGTAATGTAGATCATTACTCACTCCACAGCTTTGCAGCATGCCACGCCAGAGGCAAAACCCGAACTAAGACTGCACAGCCTGTTCCCCATGCACAGCTAATTGGCTGCTCTGCAGTGTGTATATGCACTTCTGCTCTCACCTGTGGAGTTGGAATCTTATGAAGAAATCAGTTGGATTGGTTTTAGAAGATATTTTTGGCCATTGTGTCTATTACTTCAAATCTATTACTTAATAACATGTAAGAGCAAACTTACATTCGTAAGTTTGTACATTCATAGTATTTCATGAAATGGTAACAGAAGAGAAATTTGTCATTTCAAAAAGATTCAAGAGGGCTGGAGAGATGGCTTAGCAGTTAAGACACTTGCCTGCGAAGACTAAAGATCCAGGTTCAATTCTCCAGCCTCCTCCCCGCATAAGCCAGATGCACAAGGGGGCGCATGCATCTGGAGTTCGTTTATAGTGGCTACAGCCCCTGGCACACCCATTCATATTCATTCTGTGTGTGTGTGTGTGTGTGTGTGTGTGTGTGTGTCTGTGTGTGTGTCTGTGTGTATCTGTCTGTCTGTCTCAAATAAATAAATAAATAAAAATAAATCTTAAAAAAATTCAAGAGAGGCAAGTCATTAAAACTGTAAAAACCGCAGAAGTACATAAAGGTTCTATCCTTAAAATGCTTTTCAGCTGTGTTTAAATTCTCAACCCAGAGGCTCTTTTTATTTGGTTGGCTAGTTTTTGTTTTGTTTTGTATTTGTCTTTTTGAGGCAGGATCTCAAGTTCTAGCCTAGACTGGCCTGAAACCCACTCTGTAGTCCCTGACTGGCCTCAAACTCAAGATGATCCTCCTACCTCTGCCCCCCGAGTGCTGGGATTAAAAGGCGTGTGCCACTCTGCCCAGCTTCAACCCAGAGTCTCATCTGAATCTTGCACCGCTCCAAGACACTAACACTGGAGCTTATAAAAGCTTCAGTATGGACATGTTATATGGAAAGAAGGAATAGAGGAAGGAAAGAAGGAAGAGAGGGAGGGAGAAAGGAAGGGAGGGAGCAAAAGAGGGAGGGAGAGTAGAAGACAAGGAAAGAAGAAAGAAAGCTGCTCAGAAGAATACTCAAGAATGTCCTGACCCTACATCATAATATTGATGAGTGAATATGCATGCACATATCTTAAAGTGTATTTACATAAAAAATGTGTAAGTTATTAAAAAACCCTTTTGTGACTTCACTGCCCTCCCAGGGGCATTCTGTTGCTGGAGGTACTGCAATACCAGATCGATGCATGGAGTGGATGGAGCAAACTCCTATTCCAACTCCTAGTTCCAAAAATCCATTTAATATACTGACCTCAGATAGAGGACCTATCAGATATTAAACTGATAAGAACAGATACTGCACTTGATCTTAGCCAAAAGGCTGACAAGAGATGTGACTTCAATTTTTTTTGTTTAGTTTTATTTATTTATTTGAGACAGACAGAGAGAGAAAGAGGCAGAGAGAGAGATAGAGAGAATGGGAGCATCAGGGCCTCCAGCCACTGCAAACAAATTCCAGATGTGTGTGCCCCCTTGTACATCTGGCTAACATGGGTCCTGGGGAATCAAGTCTTGAACCAGGGTCCTTAGGCTTCACAAGCAAGTGCTTAACCACTGAGCCATCTCTCCAGCCCAAATTCACTTTTAATAGACTCATTTGAAACTCCTTCTGAGTCTGGTCCCATCATATCATAGGCCAGCTTTGTGATTCTATTTGTGGTCATTTTCCTGGCCAAACTTTTGCTGTTTTGATGCAGTTATAGGGCAGGCTTGTTACCTATGGTCCATGTCAGACTTTAGTTTCTAGGCCAGTTTTCCAATGTAAGCTGGCTTCCATGAGATGAACACTTCCTTCTGTTCAAGGAACAGTGAACTTGGAATTCACCACCTGCAGAACAATTATCCCAGACTTAGAGTCTTAAATCTTCAATTTCTGTTTTATACCATGCAAAAAACATAGTCCTAAGACAATATGACATGGAAGTATTGCATCTCATTCAATCCAAGTCTACCAGCTTTTGATTTAGAAATTGAATAGTAGCAACTTTGCTGGACTGCTATACATCACAGCAGAGGTTTGGTAAGAACCAGTTTCCACACTTGTGGCTATTTGCCACATAAGTATGTGATAATTCAGAAACTCCCTCCCTCATACTGTACTATTCCATCAGTCTTTTACATACAGCACTGAGCACCTGTTATGGGGATAGGAGATACGATGGTGCACGGAGAAGGTCTGCTATTGTGCAGGGTAGGTTCCAATGAGTCATTCAACCTCTGAGCAGTCTGTGAGCTCCTGCAGAACACAAAGCTCATGTAAATCATCTTTGCATGGCTGGTACTCAGCACAGGTCTAGCACAAAGAAAATGTGTAATCAGTAGAATTAAATAAAATTAATTCAAATCAAATCATATTCTCTGAAAGTAAAGTTCTCACAAAACTTGGTAGCTCTTTTCCATAGTATGAGAGATTCAGTTGTTCCCTGTTTCTCTGAATTTAATTTAACTAATACAACAACCTTGTTTGGATTAGGTCTGCATGACACATAGACAACCTTATTTTCCAAGTAGAGTTTTTGCCAAGTTTTGTTCCTTTTATTTTTTTTTTTTTCCAAAATCAGACTTGACTTCAGAAAATTGAACTCTAAAAGATTAGATCAGGACTTCCAAAACAATGTTTAAATGTGGCATGTTTTCACACAGGAAACATTGGAGACAGTTCCAAAGTAAGCAATAGAAACAGTCAAAGGTCAAGCTATGTAAGAAGGGAATTTCATCCAAACACAGAATAAAAGGAATAAATATTCAATCTCTACACACTATATGCAAGCATTCCATGTATATTTTTGCACACCCTCATTAATCATCTCTCTTCCTCCTGCTATAACCTCTAGTGAAACTTAAGGTTTTAAACACTACTTTTATTTTCTGGTTCATAAATTATTTTAACACAGAAACTTTAATTTAGCAAATATGTGACTGCCTACTTTGTGCCAGACACCGTGCTAGGGAATCCAAGTGGCTTTAGGACAGGACATCAGCCAATCCTCACACTACTGTTTCCCCCAGAGAACTAGAAACAGCTGTTCTCCTTCAAACCTGCTTCCGCAACCTCCACTTTTCGCAGCTTTTGAGAAGAAGTTTGCATGCAATTCTCTTTGCCCAATCGCTCCCAAATGGAAATGATTTTCTGGGAACAGGAGAAGAAAAGCACTTTGCCTCAATGAGATCTGCTCGTGTGTTTGGGGATGTTGGCCTGTAGAACCTATAACTGTCTGTACAGCTGTCTTGCAGAAGAACAGACATCGTGGCAGGCAAGGACAAACAGGAAAGGAAGCTTTCAGTCAGCTACACCAACCCATCCTTGCTGGGTTTCCCAGCCAACTCATCAGAGGAGCAATAAAGATGACCTTAGCCACAACCTGGAAACTTAATATGGACACACTTACCTTTGCTTTAGTAAGTGAAATAGCTCAGTTTAATGGAGTTCTTGGAGCCACTGTCCTCACTGTTGTGCTTGGAGGTGAGTTGGTATTGAAACGGAGGAGGGAAAACAGCACCAAAGCGTCCAAACGACAAAGGGTAACCTGCAGTGGTTCATATGGACTTCTAAAGGTAAACGCTGAGTCCACTAATCTGACTATTGTGACATGTACACATCAATACACATTGGTCTAAAACTATAGAATGAATCTTATTTAAACAATAAAGTGACAATGGTGTGTCAGTACAGTTTCACCAGCTATAACAAATGGATCATTCTGGTGGGGGAAATGAATAACAAAGGAGGCTATGCATGTTACAGAGCAGAGAATGTTTGAGAAGTCTCTGTTGTTTTCACTCAATTTGTCTGTAATACTAAAATTTCACTTAAAAATAAGGTTTGGGGCTGCAGAGATGGCTTAGTGGTTAAGGTACTTGCCTGCGAAGCGTAAGGATCCATATTCAACTTTCTCGATCCCACATAAGCCAGGCACACAAAGGTGAGGCAAATGCAAGGTCCCACATACTCACTAGGTGGCACTAGGAGTTCGATTGCAGTGACTGAGGCCCTGGTGCCAGATCATTCTCTCTCTCTCAGAAAAGAAAAAAGAAGGAAGAAAGGGAGGGAGGAAGGGAAGGAGGGAGGAAAGAAGGAAAGAAGGAAGGAAGCCTGCCAGTCATGGTGGAGCATATCTTTAATCCCAGCACCCAGGAAGCAGCGGTAGGAGGATTTCTATGAGTTTGAGGCCAGCCTGAGACTACATAGTAAACTCCAGTTTAGCCTGGGCTAAAGTGAGACCCTACCTTGAAAACCAAAAATAAATAGATTAAAATAAAATAAAGTCTGTTAAAAAATATATATACTGATCAGGGCTGGGGATGGGGCTCAATGAATAGAGTGCTTACCTAGCTTGCACAAAGGTTGAGTTTGATCCCCGGTATCATATAAACAGGGCATGGTGGCCCAAGCCAATAATGCTAGCACTTGGGAAATAGAGGAGGAACATCAGAAGTTCAAAGAAACCTTGGCTACATAACTTAAGACCAGGCTGAGCTACATGAGACTGTCTGGAGAAAACAATATATATCCACTATCTTTAGAAGGATCTTGTTTAAACAGACATTTATGTAGCTATGGTCGCTTTAAAGTTTAATGTTCTTGGAGAAGACTGACAGGAGGCCAGGAGTTCACTTCTGATTTCTAAAACTGATGTACTAATCAAGAGAATCAATTGCGAAAAGTGTGACATATTTATCTGAATTAAGAAGATGCGATCTTATCTGTTTACCAGAGTTTATGGATGGCTCATCCCCTTTGTCTCAAAAAAACAAAAAATGGAAATATTCATGCTTTCCAGTCAACCACTGTCCTGTTGCTGAAGTCTCGCACTAGAAATGTGAAGCCAAGTGTGGTGGCATACATTTAGAATTTGGGAAATGAAGGCAGGAAGATTAGGAGTTAAAGGCCAGCTTCACCTATGTATTGAGTTCAAGCCCAACCTGGGTTTCATGAGACCCTATCTCAAATTAAATATATAAGTGGTTTTTTGATTTTTTTTTTTTAATTAAAGGTGCCATTCCTACTTTGTGGTATTTTTCCTCTTTATACACATTCCCTCTCCAGGATAGAGCTATGACTTCACTTGCATGAGGGAATAATTTGCTGGCCCCAAAGGAGTTTGTGGAATCCTGAGAGAATATGTTATGTGATGGGCCTTGAAAGGGGAGCATCTGGTTGCCCTAAGTATAATGCTTGTGGCAGAAAAAATGGCCATAAATAGCTTTAACAGAGACCAAATGTGTCCATTTCAATGCAGGGTTTTATCACCCACCAAGGGAATTTAGCAGAGTGAAAGGAGAGGAAGGGGAGAGAGACATTGTAGCAGGGCACGGTTCATAACTCTTTTATTAGGACCAGTGGGTCAAGGTCTTTAATAGCTGTAAGATGGAAAGTTAAAGTCATAGTTACCCAGCCACATTTAAAAAATGCAAACAGAAAATTGAAAGAGAAGCCTAGTTTGTCCAAAGGCTGGCAGAAAGAAAGAAGTATATTTAAAAGGCAATGTGTGCTTTTTGTTTAATCAGAAAATACTTTCATTAGAAAAAAAATTTATAGCAAAATTTCTTCAGTGGCCTTGTATCCTGATAAATTCAAGATTTTCTTAGTCTGTGTTCAGAGAAATGGGTTGAGAACATTAGACTAAAGAAAATTGACATATGCTAAAAGTGAAAAAAATAACTTCGGTTATAGGAAAAATATAACCACCAGACAGACTCCCTGATTTGCTGCATGTTGACAAAGCCCACAGTGAATAGGCAGTGATTGTACATGTTTATGAAAAATTGCATGCATGTTCAAGGGTTCTTGTTGTGTTTATACTACTTATAATAAGCCACTATATGAAAAGAAGAAAAATAAGATATGTTCGAACATCAGAAAAGGTGCAGCTCACTCTATTTCTGAGGAGATGGGAAGTAGTTCACAAATAAAAGCCTGTGAATTCAGTCATGGCTAAAAGCAATGGGACTATCTCAAAGGAAAATTTAGACATCTCACGGAGTGCCTACAGGATCAACTAAAAAGCTAACACTTTTCCTTGGCAAGATGGCAGAAAACACCAACAGACCACTAGTGCTGATTGTACCAATACCGTTTTGCCCAGTGTCCTGGCATCAGCAAACCCTTTTACCTTGGACAATGAACCCACACTTAAGTGCAAAGTTTGACTACAGTCACTGCTGTCCCTCCTCTCTGCCTCCACTCATGACCTGTGATCACCACACTGAATCTACTCACTTGACGGTTTTCACTAAACCGATGTCTTACAGGCTACCTTGCATACACTTTGGTTTAAATACTGTTGGAGGACTAGAGACATGGCTTAGTGGTTGAGGTGTTTGCCTGCAAAGCCAAAGGACCCAAGCTCAATTCCTCAAGACCCAGGTAAGCCAGATGCACAAGGTGGTGCATGCGTCTAGAGTTTGTTTGCAGTGGCCCTGATGTACCCATTCTCTCCCTCTCTCTCCTCTCTCTCTCTCTTTCTTTCTCTCTCTCTCCTTCTTCTCTCTCAAATAAATAAATAAAAATAAAATTATTTAACAATAAGCAGTGTTGTATAAATGGCATAATGACAAGAGAAAAAAACAGGCATATGAGCTAAACCCATCTTCCACGCTATTCTTTTCACATCTAATTGTGTGCACTTAATTTAAATCTGAAATAATTTGAGTGTTTCCCCTACTGCCATCCCACTTTTCTTATAATGAAAATGCCAACTGCTATCCTCCTCAGAACATGCAGAATGCAAACACCCAAACCTTCTTACCGATGATTGATTGAGCCACTAAAGGCATCAAAATCCTATAATTGAGCTGTCTGAACAATATCAAACGCCCACAGAGAGGTGGGGAAAGAATTCAGATCTATCTCATCAAAAAGAAAGCCTGTTTCATTCGGACCCACAACTTCCTTGTCTTTGTCTCATCCCCTCACAGGCTACCCCAGCCACTCTGACTCCCACCTCCACCTTGCCCCAGCAGAAGTGCTTGATTTAATGAAGGGTTAGTAACATGACCGCTGTTTAGTGCACTCTCTCTACAGCTTATTACTGAAGACACCTCTTATAACATTTGCTTCTTCGGTCTTTGCAAACAAATCTGCATTTGTTGAACAACAATTCAGTAAGGCTCTCTAACCTCTACCATATCTGACGTTTTGCCCCCTTTGGGTCATCTTGCTATTTTTCATTGCAGATGTCAGCTATAATTTATCCCTTTTGCTTAAAGCCACAGGAAATCAGGTCCCTCTGAAGCCAGTTGGAGCATCCTGACCTGCTTGCCGTTGTAATAATCTGTGTCTGCTGCCCCGCCATCCTGGCTCTTCCCTGATGCCCCTCCTCCTTTTGGAGCCGTCAGTCATTGAAGGAGCTCTTTCACTGTCTGAATGTTTCTGCTTATAATAAAGTCATTACAGCAAATGTCGCTTTTGTTAAAGAAAGCCACACAGTTACAACTGAGTTTGAGGGTGCGTTTTCTTCTAAGAATGACAGTGTCTGACAAGTGTTCTCTTTTCTGTCACCTTGGTTGGGGATAGTGGTTTGATTCCTTGTTTAGGATGAGGATGACCTAAATCTCTACATTTGTCATAACTCAACAAAGTCTACACTTAGAATTGATGCATTTTATTGCATAAAAGATATATTTTGACTACTGAGGTGTCCATCCTTATGGATTGAGCTGCCACAGATTCTCAGGTTCTCCAGTCTGCAGACAGCCATTGTTGGACTGCCTAGACTGTATCCTGTAAGCCAATCCAATAAATTCCCATTATGTATTTTTTAAAAGCATATTTTGAACTGGGTGTGGTGGCACAATGCCTTTAATCCCAGTACTTGGGAAGCAGAGGTAGGAGGATCACTGTGAGTTCAAGGCCACTCTGAGACTACATAGTGAATTCCAGGTCAGTTTGGACTACAGTGAGTCTCTACCTCAAAACACAAAATCAAAACAAGACAAAAGCATAATTTTTCCAGGCATGGTGCCACATGCCTTTAATCCCAGCACATGGGAGACAGAGATGGGAGGATTTCTGTGGGTTCAAGGCCAGTCTGGGACTACAGAGTGAGTTTCAGGTCAGCAGGGCTAGAGTGAGACCCTACTTAGAAAAACTAATAAACTATATATATATATATATATACATATATATGTTGAAAAGGTGATTATAAGTGATACCTATAGGTGATACAAAGAGATCAATAAACTGAAGCATCAGCCAACTGTAAAACCTAACCATCCACATGGCAAACACTCCCAAATTTCTACTTATTTTTTTTTACCTTGGATCAAATTACCTAGATAGAATATAATTTGCAGTTTTTATTTCATTCAGAGATTGTTAATGCAAAATTCTGAAAGGTTGGCATGTCATCTAAGTTTTGCCAAGTGTTTGATCAGACAGCATAAGTGATTACTTTGACGTAGCTATAGGAAAAGCAGAGCCCAATTCCCTTATATACACACTGCTGGAGGCAAGAGACTTGTTTTCAATGGAGAATTTCAAAGATTCTGAGTTCTCCAAGATTCTCTCTTTGCCTGCCTGGCAAAGGGATGCTGGCAAGATGTGGCTGAGTTTGGAGAAATTGCAAGCCTAGGGGAAGCAAGAAGCCTTAGGCTGAAAAGATGATTTAAAAGACATCTGAAGGAAAATCTCAAATACAATGTTTATAGAGCAAAATAACATTTGTTTTCTTCATGGAGCAAGGGTATTGTGAAGGTGAGAGCTGCGCTCAGCTGCTGCTTGTAAATCAAAATCACCCTTTCATTTTTACCTAACAAAGCGAAGACAGGGGAGCGAGCAAGGTTACAGGGTGTTATTTCTACCTAGTGGGAATACTAAAAGGAATGCCATTGTTGTCAAAATGTGTACAGTACGTCAATCACATGCCTTCAAAGTAACAGGGCTCCCAATTAAGTGTAATATTGGAAAAGCTTGATTTTTCTTTGACAAGCTTGAATTGTTCAATACAAACCTTGGGCAGAACTGATATGAACAAGAGGAAAAGAATTAGAGTCTGTAATGAAGCACACTTGCTGAATATCACATGTTACAAAGCCGAGAAAGAAATACCATGAAATACCCTAAGTGTGATCAAGCCCTGATTATGGTAGACAGCAATGGAACATAAGTGCCAAAATAGTAGGTAATTTAGAAACAAGTTGTTTTTTTAAGAAAACTGCATATGTAATTTATGTGTGAGCACAGACATATAATTTGTGTGAGTATGTGTATGATATATGTGTGAGCGCAGGCATATAACTTCTGGGGTGTGTGGTGTGTGTGTGAGAGAGAGAGAGAGAGGGAGAGAACATATGTGAGCCACAGATCAGATGTGTGGATGTCAGAGGACAACCTCAGGTGTTGGTCCTGGCCATCCACCTTGCTTGAGGCAGAGTCTTGTTGTTTGCCATTACATACACCAAGCCCACTGGCCCACAAGCTTCCAAGGATTCTCTTGTCTTCCTCCCCGATCTTGCCATAGGACCCCTGTGGTTATAGACATGCACTGCCGTGGCCAGCTTTGTACAGGTTCTTGGGATGCACAGAAAGGGCTTTAGCCACAGAGCCATCCCCCAGCCCACAGGTTGTTAATTTTAAAGGGCAGACACACAAGGACTGCTACACACACTTTTCCACTCCCATGGTCTTAACATTCTTCACTCTCCAGCTTATTATTCATAATGTGGCTTCCAGCTGATGGCTGGATTCAAAGAAGCCAGGCACCAAAATATGTGCATGTGCTCCATGTGAATTTTCAGTGCATTTTTAGGGTGGGTGTTGACAAAGGACTTGAAAGCGACTCAAAAAAAGAAGCATCATGCCTTGAAGATGATGTTCCTCTGCTGAGATGAGCGAACATATGATAACATTTATTTTGATTTAACAAGCTGACAGCTTCTCAGCTGCAAATGAGGAAGCACTTCTAAATCAGCCCTCATCAAGAGAGTTCGTGGCCATTCAGTGGACTGCTGCCTGACCAATCAAGCCAAAAGAAGCAGTCTAATCAAGTATGGTATATCCTTTCAAGGTGTAAAAGACTTTCTCCATGATAGCACTCAAATATTTAGACACCCAAACACTCAGAAATACTCTGTTTCTGCATAATTAACTGCCTACTTTCTGGACCCTATATCGTAACACAGTAAGCCTCAGTATATGGCAAGCATGGGAGAAAGCATTCTGTGGAATTAACTCATTCAACCTTCACCTGGCTAATAAATTATGGAACCAGGATTCAATCTCAGCTCTGTCAGAAACCTAAGTCCACGCAATCACAAAACTAAATCCCCATGCCCAGTAGGACCTTCATAATGTAAAAACATTAAGAAAACTAAAGTCTGGACTTTTGCATGCATTGAGAAGAAATTGCTCTATTATTATATTATTTCTTTATTTGAAAAGTTACTATGTCAATGTGGTTAAGAACAAACATTGCCAATTCATCTGGTTTTAAACCCCATTTCTGTCACTTGCTATATAAACTTGAACAAGTTAGTCGACCTCTCTGTGCCTTGATTTCTTCATCTGTGAAATAAGGATGGTAATATTACTTAGTGAATAAGGCTTTAACATGGGTTGCTCTGTGTGCTGTGCTGGTATTGCTAACACATCTTCAAAGGTCTTTATCCTTTTGAGGAGCATGCTGAGCTACTTAAAGGAGATTATTCATGGTATCAAGATAGTGAGGATGCAAGGGTATAGAGAATCATTTCTGAGTGAATATGAGTATATGAAGATTCATATGTTGTACAGACAGTGACTTCCATATGCTCCTAGGATATTCCACAACAAAACATTTCAATGTTTTATGTAAAACATTTAAAATTATACATGAAACATGGTAGATACTATAGTCAGTGATAGCTCTTATTAAAGCAAAAATTCTACTCTAAAGATTATATATGAATCTATCTTAATTCTATTTATATTTATCCCCTCTTACTTATAAGAAAATTAAG
Source organism: Jaculus jaculus (assembly GCF_020740685.1). NCBI lineage: Eukaryota > Metazoa > Chordata > Mammalia > Rodentia > Dipodidae > Jaculus > Jaculus jaculus. Next base: position 89,248,447 of record NC_059105.1, on the reverse strand, counting down.
CAATGAGATATTTATTTTCTGCACCTTTAGTTGGCTTCTAAGGAAAGGCAATGAAGTCACACAAGGAGCTATTATCAAAGGAAACAGAAGCATAGAATCCATTGTTCACGTGTGAGGTGAAGATTCTGACTTCATGTCCAAGATAAATAGGCAAAAGACTCTACATCCTGAGAATAAAACAGCAAACTGAGGTTAATACAGTCTGAGTGGTAAAAATTAGCCATTGGGTAGCTATTAAGGTATTGGAGTGATAGTACGTGTTAGGCACTATCATAAGGCACTAACATAATAAATGTTTATCATTTATTACTTTACCTAATCTGCTCAATTGTCTAACCTAAAAGTATGTGTAGTTATAATTATATCTATTTAATAGGTGTAAAAGCTTGGATCAAGAAAGAATAAGTAGCTGAAAACGGCTACATAAGACTGAACCTTCTCTTATATTTTTCTCCCAAACACAACTGGCTCAGTAACTTAAGGGTTATAAGTCTCCACCAGGCTAGCAAATAAATAATGTGCCCAGCATCACTTACCCAGCTAGTCTTTGAAGGAGCCAGCAGTCTGACTACAAAAGACAGTGTTCCCATCTGACTCCATAAGCAAGTGGTCTAATTTTAGACCTTTCTATCACTTTGCCCTTTCACAGGCCTCAGCATCTCAGGGTTCCAGCAATAATCATGATGAGACAGGATATTCAGGATCACTGGGTGTTCTTTGCTAGACACTATTGTGTGTTAGCACATGGCTCACATAGTGGCTGTCAGCCCTGGATACACATTAGACTCACCAGTGCCCAGTCCCACTCCCAGCCCCATTAAATCAGGATCTGTGGGGATGGGTAGAGTCTGGGCACTGGGGCTGCTTTGAAAGCTCCCTTGATGGTTCTGTTGAATCCAGTGTTAAGAGCTCTGTGCTCCAGATGTGTGAACCCATAGTTAAGCATGAGGATCTGATAATAACCTAAGTACTCAAGTAAACTCTTCAAAACAGTGCTTTTACATATTCTACTTCTACTAATATTAGGGATTTTTTTGAACATTTTATTGATATCAAATATATATATATATATATATATATATATATATATATATATACATATACATATACATATACATATACATAGATATATATATAGACAATATGGCATGATCATAATCCCCTCCCACCACTCTTCCTTTTCCCCTCTCCCAAATCCCTCCTCCACTATATTCCTTCTTTCCAACCATTCTCTCTTCTATTTTGATGTGCTCATTTATGCAGGGGGGTGTTTGTGTAAAACAGGATCTCACCATTTTGCCAAGGCTAGTCTTGAATACTTGGGCCAGGTGAACCTCCTGAATCAGTCTCCCAAGTAGCTAATGTGATGGGACGAGCAAGTGTAACTATATCATGCTCTTTTGCTTATCAATTAAACACATAGGAATACTATTTCTAAATTTATAAGACACGTAAAGATATATGTGCAAAGATTTCTGAGGATAAAACTCAGCTGAAAATAGTTGCCTAGCATATGCAAAGGCCTAGATTTGGTCCACAGCAGTCCTGCAAAGAAAAACAAAAGCCTTTCCCTTTTCCTCTGTGCTCCCAAGGGAGGGCAGGTTAGTATACCCACACATTCATACACACAAAAGTGCATGGGATAAATATGCCTGGATAGATGCACTACTTTTTTTTAGATGCACTACTTTTATGCTACTATAGTTCCAAATCCTTTGTGTCAGGTTTTCAGACAAAATTAGCATCAAATGTCATTAGTATTTCCATTCTACCCTGTGCACATGTGCACACAGACACACACACACACACACACACACACACACAAACACACACGTCACTTCAGTGCTCTGTAAGGCTAAGATTTCCCCTGTGCATCTTTAGAATCAAGGAAAGACAATTTGAACTACACATTAAAATACAGACATTCTAAGTGTAAACAAACATTTGAACCAAAAGAGTAAATGCTGTAAACTCTGCTGATTTCCCATTATCATTTAAATTGGAACATTTTAACTTTTGTAGCAACTTCTACGGAATTTTTATATAAGCATATGCTTAATAATTTTTCATGTGTCTCACAAAGAATTTAATGTCCTCAACTGAAAAGGGGGAAAGGCAATGGTATTAAGAGATTGAAAATAAATTGAACATTCCTTCCATGTTTTCCTGAATGACTTAACTCCTTAAACTTGACCTTTTGCACTGTGCCATTTGTTTCCCCCAACTGTTTCTATATGGTACAATAATTGCATGCTTCATTGAATTCTAAAGGGTTAGTGAAAGGTTAAGTGGATGGAAGTTAGGTAAGGAAATGAAAGGCGAGAGCTGAGTTTGGTCTCTGTTGGCACATAAACCAAAATGACCAGGAATTTCGTGGAAAGGAAGGACGGCACCAACATTCTACTCAGATTACATTTGATAGGCTCTGTCTCGGAGGACATGCGCCTAAGCTACCTTAAAGGCTGAGGAGATGGCTTAGTGAGTAAGAGTACTTTCTATGAAGCTTGAGAACTGGAATTTGTGCCCCAGAACCAAGTAAAAGGCCGAGCATGACCACACATGCCTATAACCTCAGCACTGAGGGGCAGAGATAGTAGGATCTCTGGGGCTCACAGACCAACCAGGCTAGCTGAAAAACAGTATGAGCTCCAGGTGCAGTGAGTGAGCATCTCAAGAAAATAAGGCTGAAGGGTCATAGAAAAGCGCCCTTGACATCTTCCTCTGGCTTCTGCATACCTGTGTATGTGGCATGCACTTCTGTACACACAGGAATACACCACATACACACACACATACTGCAAACTACTACTACTACTACACACACACACACACATGCATGCACACCAAAGCATCCTATTTTATCATGTCTATTTTTCCTAGCATACGCAAAAGAAAATGTATAAAATGACACCAGGAATCATGTGCAATTATCATCCCAACAGTATGTATGTATGCCAGCATATGCCATAAAAGTGAAGCAGATCAAAACCTCTGCCGACAGACCTATGACCAGTTTAAATCCTGTTTTGCTCTAGAGTCTTGGCTATTCAAAGCTGCAGAGGCTGGGGGCAAAGCCGGTAGGAGCCAGCAAAACCTCAGCTAACAGTACAGAGATCCCAATTGTCAACTTGATTGAGTCTATGATCACCTAGGGGACAAATCTTTGGGCATGTCTCTTGGGGAACTTTCTAGACTATGTTAATTGAGAAGGGAAAACCTACTAGCCAGATTGTGGGTTAAGGTTCAGGACTGAAAAAAAGGAGAAAGTAGACTGGAGAGATGACTTTGCCATGAAGTTGCTTGCCTGCAAAGCCTAAGGACCCAGGTTCAGTTCCTCAGTACCCATGCAAACCAGATGTACACGGAGGCACATGTGTCTGGAGTTCATTTGCAGCATGGCTAGAGGCCCTGGCATACCAATTCTCTCTCTCTCTCTCTCTCTCTCTCTCTCTCTCTCTCTCTGTGTGTGTGTGTGTGTGTGTGTGTGTGTGTGTGTGTATGTATGTGTGTCTCAATCAAATAAATAAAAATAAAATGTTTTAAAGAAGCAAGGAGTGAGCTGAGCACCAGCATTCATCTCTCTCTGCTTCCTTTTTCTGCTAAGTTGCTTCTTGTCAGGCACATCATCACACACTGAAGAGAGCAACATGGGCTCCTCCTGTGGAAAGGAGAGGGGGGCATGCAGCTGTGTGCCCATGTACTCCACACATGCTGTGCCTTAGGAGCCAGCTTTCAGGGTTGTCCTTGATGTTCTGAAAAGCTGGCATGGGGGAGGAGCAGGTGAGAAAGAAAAGGCGTGAGTGTGATCTGCCTTGGACCCTCGCTCTCCAATGAAGGCCAAGTATGCTCCAAAAGCACTTGTGCTGAATTTCTAAATAGATTCCTGATATAATCAGAACTCAGATTACCTCATTGCCAAACAAAAGGCTTCTGCATTGAAATGTGACAGCTCTCTGCTTGGGCAGCTTGTTTCCAGAAGGATACACACCATCTCCAGCAGAAAATTGGTTTTGGGAACTTACCCAACCATCCAGACACAGAATCACCTTCCGGAGCTCTGTGCACCAGTCCATGACCATTGGGATTTGCCTGGCTCTGTTCATCCAAGCCCTGAGTTTCCTAAAGACTTAAGAACCCAAACCAACCAAACCAGATTATGCCTCGATGCCAAAGACTGGTATTGCTTTGTGAGCATTTCTACCCCTTCAGTGATGTCATCTACAGAATTGCTCTTGACTTCGGACAGCATTCTCGAATAAGGCCCCAATAGAACTGGACTTAAGCTGTCACCTGAGAAAATATATTCCACCATTACTCAAGAATTCTGTCTGTCACCCTGGATATGAATCATATAGTTGCATTAAATATATGTTTCCCAAAGTGCCAAGTCATTTTTTTTGCCTTCATAAAAAGCACAACACATGTGGTCCCTAAAAGTATTTGACTATGAATAGAGAAGTTAATGGTTTAGTAGTTGTTTTCAAAAATGGACACTAAAATATTTTTGTTTGCTTTTTAAAATTGCAGTGGAAACTGAAAATTTATCAGTGATTGCAAGCCTTCTCCTCCCATTCTACTGATTAGGAAAAAAAGGAGGTGTTGAGGGGCTGAGTGATATACAAACCATACAGCCAGCTAAGGGTGAAACCAGAACCCAAACTCAGCTTTTCTGATTAAAGGAGCAGAAAAGGTTCATGAAAAATAGAAGTGTTAAAGAAGAATGGAGGGCTGGAGAGATGGCTTAGTGGTTAAGCGCTTGCCTGTGAAGCCTAAGGACCCCGGTTTGAGGCTCGGTTCCCCAGGTCCCACGTTAGCCAGATGCACAAGGGGGCGCACGCGTCTGGAGTTCGTTTGCAGAGGCTGGAAGCCCTGGCGCACCCATTCTCTCTCTCTCCCTCTATCTGTCTTTCTCTCTGTGTCTGTCGCTCTCAAATAAATAAATAAAAAATTTAAAAAAAAAATGCAGGGCAGGATGGTGACTAGCACTGAAGGGGTGAAGACAAGAGGCTCCCTGAGCAGATAGCTTGCTGGCCAGACAGTCTAGCCTAATTCGTGAGCTCCAAGCCAGTGAGAGTCCCTGTCTCAGGGAAGTGGAGGGTGTTCCTGAGGATGACACCCAGCGTTGTCCTCTGGCCTCCAGTGTATGAGCATACATATACACAGGAATGCGCGTGCGCGCACACATAAATAAACAAAGAAATAGTCAAAAACCGCTCCAGCTCCTTCAGTCCCCATAAAACTATTGTTTGTTTGTTTGTTTGTTTTAGTTTTGTAGGCCAAATCACTTGAAAGAAACTATGAACGTGGAAATGCAAATTTATACATCAGACAAATGAAAAGGCATGGTTTGTTTAGAGGAAGAGAAAGGAATCTTTGCTTTACTGTTCCCTGAGGTTCTCTCTGAAATAATGATCTCCCTTATGAGTCATAAAGCTTTTATTCGGCTGCAAGTTTCAGTGCTATTTCTACTGCATCGCACAAGGGATGCCTCTGCCCCATTGAGTCTTCTGAATTTTGTTACTTTCTGATTGTAATTAGGAGCACAGTGCTAAGTGTGAGATGTCCTTGAACTTCAGTTGCTGGCTTCAGTCCACACCAGCTCGCAGGAACCTGTTCTGGCATCTTCCCAACTCCGCATGCAGCAGCCAAGGGGCTGAGAGCCCGTCCTGAGTGAACCCACACGCTGGAGTGTGCAGAGGGCATGAGGATGGTTCAACAGGCTCCAGGTGCCCTCATTACCCACTTGTCTGAGTCCAGGGATGCAGAAAACACGTCTAGGTCATATGAAGCAAATTTACAGGTTACCAAGGAAGGACAAAATCCTAAGCTCCATTGTGAACCAGTCCTTCAAGGTTCAAAAAAAGACTGATTGAAGATTGGTGAGATCAAATTGCACTGTGTACCATAGCTGAGGGACACCCTGGGTAGCATACCTCAGAGGTGGCGTGACTCACTGGGTGTAAGTCTTTGAAGGTCATTCTGCTTCCAGAGTGGGGGAGGAAGAAATCCCAAGCTGACCTGGGTAGTCACCTCTACCTCAAAGTGTTACACTCCCTAGGAGGCATAGGAACATGGTCCTGGCTATTTCTAGCAGTTCCTCCCCATCTCAGGATATTAAGCCCCCAACACTCTCATAATTCTTCTCAATAAAAAAGCCTAAGAACTATATAAGTTCTAGGCTACCTAAAGAGCTTTTCCACAAGATGAGCTTGTCATGTTCCACCAAATACTTTTGCTTAGAACAAAAAATAACAGATCACCCAGTAATGATCTGGTGATACTATGGAATCCCAAGTAACCTGGCGTCTAAGCCTGAGTAGCTTAAGTCGTTAAAGAAATGCAAAAGAGCTGGGAGTGATGGTGCATGCCTATAACCCCAGCACCCTGGAGACTGAGGCAGGAGCCTCACAATTCCAGGCCAAGTTGAGTTACAAAGCAAGATTGTGTTTCAAAGAAAGAGGGAGGGAGAGGGAAAGGGAGGTTGGAAGGGAGAGGGAAAAAAAGAGAGGAGGAAAGGGCACCACACTTTGGAATGGAAGTTTAGGAAAGCCTAAAGTTCTGATCAAGGTGCAGAATCCACGGCCCGCACAATGACAGCATCAGTGAGTCAGTGATATGATACAGGGAAGCCAAGACTACTTCGGCAAGGAATGTACAGGGTCAGTATGCAGAAGACTATCCATAGGAGAGAGAAGCCCGGCCAGGCTCCACCTCGAAGCTAGAAACCATAGGAATGTGTGAAAAGGAGACTTGGTTGTACCAACCAGGAAAAGAAATAGCAAATTTCTACCTCTGTCTCATGTTCCCAGGAGGTACAACTCTTATATGGAGTACAAGGGATGGGGAAACATGAAACAAATGTTACTGCTTTGGCCCGGTTGGCCCTGACTGCTTCTCCTAATTAACAAAACTCCATTTAGCCTAAATCATTTGTTCCCAAAGGCTTAATGACAAAACAAAGAGCTGACTCAAGGGACATACACATTTCCCACTCACCTAGAGGCTACTCACTACTTCCTGAGGAGTCTGTATGTGGGAGTAATCATGGGGTCCACAGGACGCTAAGGGTGACATTAAATGAGGTACATTATTTCACTGACCAAAGAGTGGAGAGGAGCTCTAATTAGCAGAATTATGATAAATTTCATTCTACAATCGCAATGGCTGCTTATGTAGGCAATAATACAGTTAGGGGCTACTTAACATGATTATATTCCTTTTGGGCTCATTTGTGATCCTTATCTGCCAACCCATGGATAAAAGTGATACGAACCTACTGAACTTAACCAAGGCCCCTTTGTTATCCTTGCTAAATATAATTGGCATTATATTAAAGACCTAGAGCATGAGCTATCAGACATCCAAGTGTATGGCGTCACCATGTGCAACTGTGGCCTCTAATATTCAGACAGCGCACACAAACAAGGACAGGCTAAAGCCACACCTGCCATTCAAATGGACTTTCTAGTGTGACCAGAGAATTATGGCAGACATTCACATGTGTGAAATTTGAATAGTCACTATCCTTCATATAACCGTATTTCTCTTCTCTAATAACCCAATTCCTGTACATGAATAGTTTCCTAGAGAATAGAATATTTTCATCATTTATTGAACCCATTTTTATCATTGGGGTTAGTGAAAACACTGAGGATGGAAAATATTTAAATGTCATGAAGTATACTGTTATAGTCAGTAGTATTTTAAAAAATAAAAATATTATATTTTTAATTTTTAAATAAAAATATTAATGCATATTGTGTTGGAGTTATGGCAAAAAACTTTGGCATTAAGAATAAAAAGAATTTTTCCCAAGGCTTTTCTAATTTGCAAAATGAACTCAAAAATGAAGCTCGGCATTCTTTGTGTTCCATAATCCCATTATGAGCTCAACAGCCACTAAAAAGTATCCAGCTGGCTCAGGGAATGAGGTCCAGCCTTCATTTATTCTGTTGGAATCCTTGCAATTAGTTTAATAATTTTCAACTCTCCTTTCGTTTTGTCCTGGGTAGACAAACTCTAAGTAACTATTGTGGGGGGGATGGAAATAGCTATTCTTTCAGTCAAACAAGAAATTTCCACACTAAGATAAAAGACAAACCAACTGAATGTGGAAATTTACACAATTCCAACAGAGCTTGTTGTGTCCTGCAATTATTTGGGTTTACATCTGTGTCTCATCTAGGAAGGAATTGTCACCCAGTAATTGAGGAAAACACCAAACTTTCAAGCTGTCTGAATGTGCAGCAGTTCATTTGGGTAGGGTTCTTCCAAGAATTTTGTTCTATTATACTTAAAGTAATAACACATATACTGATGGCAAACAATTCAAAACATATGTACAAGCAAAAAGAAAGAGGAAAAGAAGTCAGCCACATTGTCCCTCTGCATCTAAGAGATAGCTTGTGAACACTTTGTCCCATGATCTGCTGTCTTCCCTCTCTTCATGCATGCATGTGGCGTGCATTTCATGCATGTTTGTGCATAATGTAAAAATAGAGATTTGAGAGGCAAATGACTTTGTTCCCATTAATTGCATTATCCACATCAACCTATGTATGTCTACCATACTGAGACAGTGGTCTCTGTCCCAAAATGTTTTAAACTCAGAACCTTCAATTTTCTCCCCATATCCTATGTAGCAGACAGCTTCAGGTTCATGGAGACAAACTTCCAGACCAAGCACAGTTATGGAGGAAAAGATTTATTGAAGCTTACAGACCCAGGGGAAGTTCTATAACGGCAGAAGAAGCTGGTCCTGACTTCACAGGACCAAGCAGAGAGACAGCGTCCCAAGCCAAAAGCCACACAGCACACTTCAGGAACTCCAGATACTTGGCATATCTTTAGATTGGAATTCAAATCTACAACCATACCTTAGGGCTGGATCCTAAAATCTAGCCTAGTGACACCTCCTCCAGTCACGTGGCTGCAGATCTAAATTACAAACTGTAATAAAATACTGAATTGGGCTGGAGGGATGGCTTCATGGTTAAGACATTTGTCAGCAAAGCCAAGGGACCCAGGTTCGATACCCCAAGACCCACATTAGACAGATGTACAAAGTGGCACATGCATCTGGAGTTCATTCGCAGTGGCTGGAGAACCTGATATGCCCATTCTCTCTCTCTCTCTCTCTCTCTCTCTCTCTCTCTCTCTCTCTCTCTCTCACACACACACACACACACACACACACACACACACACCCTCTTTCTCTCTGTCAAACAAATAAATAAAAATATTTTTATAAAACACTGAATATATTGGGGACCATCTATTCAAACTTCCACACGCTGTAACTATTAGTAAACTCCTTGCCTTGATTCTAACCCCTTGCTGCCATTCCCTCTGTCTAATCTCCCCAAGCTTTCAGTCAACATTATTTTCTGTTTCCACGCGTAAGACCTACTGGCTTGTCATATCCCATACATGGCCCTAATTTGGCTTGGGGACTTTTTTTTTTTTTTTTTTTTTTTGTGGTGGTGGTTTAGTTTAGTTTGAGTTGAGTTTTTCTTTTGTTTTTCTGAAACAGAATCTCTGTACCTAGTTGAAGCTGCCCTAGAACTCAAGAACCTTCCTATATCAGCATCCCAAGTGCTGGGCTTATAGGAATGCACTACCACTCCCAACCCTCCTGGACCCTGTGTGTGTGTGTGTGTGTGTGTGTGTGTGTGTGTGTGTGCATGCATGTGCTGCAGTGCACATGTGGAGGTCAGAGGGCAACCTGGGCTGTGATCCTCTTCTTCCACCTTGATTAAGACAGGGCCTCTCTTACTAATTTGGTGCTTTGAAGGCCAGACCAGATGGCTCCATAAGCCTCAGGACTCCACCTCCTATTGCCATAGGCATGTTGAATTACAGACACATGTACCACTTCTGTATCTGGCCTTATGTGGATGGTGGGGATTCAAACTCCAGTCAGCAGGCTTATGGCACAAGCATTTTGAACCACTGAGCCATCTCCCCAGGCCCTCCTAGGCCTTTAGATACCATTCTCTCTCACCTGCACCTTCCCCTTTGATATCTACCTCCAGCTCCACCATAGCTTTCTGCCTACATTCTACCTGGGCACTTTAATTTTTTGCTGAACCTCCTAACAGTATGGTTTTCCTTGTTGGACCTTCCCAGGTGTCTTTATCTGATCCCATATCTCAACTCTCTGACCTCTCATATCCCTCCAGAAACAAGAATACTCATATGACTAGTTATGTATAAACAGCCCATGAATAAACAGACAGGCTCTGTTATTTCTGCAATTGAGGACTGAGGAGTCTTAGACAGATGCTTCTCCTTTAAGAGAACAGTTATGAGTCCCTCCAAAGGTAGCCATGCCCACCTACATCAGTGTCTAAAAAACTCCCCCTACACCAATCCTAGCTACTACTAACTACTGCTAAGGACAGGATGAAAAGTACCAACTCCACTCCCTGTGGCTAGAGCCAAGGCTGAGGAACAGAGAGCAAAACCATGGTCCCTTGTAGCTAGAGTCTCCCAGGGCCACTTGAGTAATGGTCTTGTGTCCTATATAGTGCCATCCTGATCCCCCCACACACACCTCTATCCAGACCCTATGTGGTTCTTAGCACACAAACTGGTCACATGTCATAGAACGTTTCACTTGGGAATTGAAGTTTCCACTTTAAAACTCTGTCATGCTCTTCTATGACATTTTAACCTCCCCCCTTTCCCACACCCCATAAACCTTACCCCTAAACAGCAATCCATTTCAGGGTCTCTCAATTGAACCCCAGCCTGAATGTTTCATTTAAAATCTTACAAGGAGATTTCTTGCAATTTCTTTCTGAAATTAGAAAGAAAAAATTTTGGAGAGCAGAGTTGTAAAGCAGTTACTTATAGTTCCAAGGATACTAAACTTTATAAAGTATGATTTCTATTCTTGAGAAATGAAACACAGAGTCACTGGCTTACAATGTGCATTCCAGATAGGAAGGACAGATGCATATTTTATAGGCCCAACACACACACACTAAACACCAAGGTTATTAGATGAAAACCACAGTTAGGAAGAGGACAAGAAAATTTTTTCTTTCCTCTCATCATCTCCTTCCAAAGGACAAAATACACAGTCACTTAAAACAAACTTGGTTCCTGATGAACCAGATACTAGCACAAGGGTGAAGGAGACCAACACAGAGAAAAATCAACTCCTACCAAATCAGAGAGCCAGAGCCTCAGAGGCCCCCAACACCTCAGCACTGAAGCAGACCAAAACTGAACCCAACATGGCTCAGGGAAATTTTGAAGAAGAGGGGGAGGAAAGAATGTCAGAGCCACATGTTGGGTCATGATATGAAGACATTTATCTTACCCATAACTGTGGGCTAACCCCACAATGCACGACCCATATACCTCAACAAGGAGGGGCCAATGGGGAGGGGGTAGGTCATGGATGAGACTAGTAATGGTACCAAACTGACTGTATTTGCTGAATACAAAACTAATTAATTAAAAAAATTTTTTTTAATAAAAAAAAACTTGGAAACTGCATTGGAGAAGAGTAGAAGTCTTATTTAAGACAGTACCCACACCACTTCCTCCTGCCATCCCAAGGAGAGGATGGTGCTGCCAGACTGCAGAGGTGCCAATGTGAGTTTGAATGGAGGACCACCGACTACCTCTGGCATGGGCAACAGGTCCATTAAGTTCTTGGTGGGGTATAGGAAAAGGAACAAGATGAGGCGGTGCTAGACATGTATCACCTCCGATTTCTTATTTGGATTTGGTGGAATGGGGAGTCACTGGGAATCTTATAAAATTAGACACTTGACAGTACTGAAGAGCTTATCCAGCTTGCTGGCCCCCAAAAAGCTAGCCAGAAGAATAAAGAGCACCACACTCTAAAAAATGGGAAAGAAGGGCTGGAGAGATGGCTTAGGGGTTAAGCGCTTGCCTGTGAAGCCTAAGGACCCCGGTTCGAGGCTCGGTTCCCCAGGTCCCACGTTAGCCAGATGCATAAGGGGGCGCATGCATCTGGAGTTCGTTTGCAGAGGCTGGAAGCCCTGGCGAACCCGTTCTCTCTCTCTCCCTCTATCTGTCTTTCTTTCTGTGTCTGTCGCTCTCAAATAAATAAATAAATAATTTTTTAAAAAATGGGAAAGGAGGGGAGGGGACACTTGTAATACCTGCATGGGACCCACCAGAGTACTTTGTACAGGGATCCAGCTGAGCCCTGAAGATCATTGTATGACCCTGGATATTACCCAGGCCTAGCTGAAGAGTGTTAGCACAGAGTGAGGAAGAACCAGCCACATAAACAAAGCCATCTGGGTGATGGACAGAAACGCTCAGTGAAGCAGAAGCAGGAATGGGAGTAGAGCAGACTCAGAGAGAGGGCTGGGGACAGTGAGGGGCCGAAGAACGACATGTACATTTGATTGAAGACTTCCACAGCAAGAGTAGTTACAATATAGTGCACTACAGTACAGCCCGCGACATGACTGTATCAAAATTCAATTTATAATAAAGAAGGTGAGCTGAGTTGTTCCCACCTAATTTGCAATCACCTCGCTCCCTTCTGATGTCATAGTTACATGGAAATGGAGAGGAAACTTGGAGCCATTGTGAAGATGACCTAAATTAGATAATGAATAAGATGAGACCATGAGGATGATACCAGCAGAGGCCATTGACCTGATAGGAGACTGGTTTTTTTAGATGCAAAGGTAAGGCCAAGAATGAGTTCTTTTCTACTTAAGAAAGTATGCTTTCACACAGGACCATAAACCTATAGAATGTGCTGAAAAGGACAGATGGATTTCTTCCTTCCTTGTAAGCCCCAAATCCAAGGGATAAGCAGGTTGTAAGTCCCTCCTCCCTCCAGTGACCACGAATGATCTGGCATCCATCCCGGCAGGACAGAGGTTGATGTGCTGCTCGAGGACTCTCACTGGGGAAGCTGGAGCAGCCCAGGAGCCCCAGGTCTCCAGCAAAGAGGCCTCCTCCTCAGTCCAGCTCAAAGAAGAATGTTTGCCAGCAGGCTGCAGAGAGACCATAGAGCAGCTTTGGCCACGCTTGGTCGGCTGCCTAACTCTGGCCAGGTCTCTCTCCGGCTGAGACAGCCGAGTGCCTGTGGCAGACAGGAGGTGTCCTGGACATGCGCAGGGGCACCATCCCCATTTACCAAGCACACTGGAGGTGGCCCAGAAGAGAGCCATAGCTTTCCAAGGATGCAGGGTTAGACAAGCATTTTCAGATACACAGTTAAAAAACCAATCAAATAATTTTACTTCAAATATCAAAGTGGGGCTGGAGAGATGGCTTAACAGTTAAGGCATTTGCCTACAAGGACCCAGGTTCAATTCCCCAGCACCCACATAATCCAGATGCACAAGGTGGCACATGTGTCTAGAGCTCGTTTGCAGTGGCTAAATGCCCTGGAGTGCCCATTCTCTCTCTATCTGCCTCTTGCTCTCTCTCAAATAAATAAAATAAATTAAAATGTTTTATATCAAAGTGAATTATTTAAGCAACTTGCACTAGCCAGCTCTATATAATCTTATAGGTTTCTTCAGCAATGTAGGGGTGATCCAGATATCAAAGCTAGGGCAGGGTGCAGAGCCTCAATTCTAAGTACAATTCACTTTGAAGAAGATCTTAAGTACCAGGGAGGATAATGGAAGATCCCTTATTACACTCTTGAAGTGTCTGCATAATTTCTTAATACTCCTTTCCTGCATTGCAGAAGTATCACAGGACCAAAATACCACCAGAAAATGAGGCCATTCCCTGATGGAGGGAAAAATTACATATAGATAGGAAAATCATTAAATTTCTTCTCATTTATTTATAAAATATTTCTACTGGGGCTGGAGAGATGGCTTAGTGGTTAAGGCATTTGCCTGCAAAGCCAAAGGACTCAAGTTTGATTCCCCAGGACCCACATAAGCCAGATGCACAAGGTGGCACACCTGTCTGGAGTTTGTTTGCAATGGCTAGAAGTGCTGCGCCCATTCCCTCTCTCTCTCTCTCTCTCTCTCTCTCTGTGTGTGTGTGTGTGTGCGTGTGCATGTGTGTGTGTGCATGTGTGTGTCTTTCCCTCTCTCACTCTCTCAAATAAATAAATTAATTAAATAAAAAATTTACTACTGTTAGAAGACCAGTATATATTTAGCCAAGCATAGGGACTGAGCAAAGAAAACATAATACTGGAAAAAAAAAAACAAAAACAAAATAAAAAAAGAAAACATAATAATGGCAAGTGAAACAAATATTTGAAAAGTAATCAATATTTGTAGTATTGTTTAAAATATTTTTATTTATTTATTAGAGAAAGAAACAGAGAGAGTGAGAGATAAGCAGAGAGAGTATGTGTATAGGTATTCCAGGGCCTCCTGTTGCTACAGACGAACTCCAGATGCATGTACCACTTTGTGCATCTGGATTGATGTGGGAACTAGGGACTTGAACCCAAGCACTTTTAACTGCTGAGCCACTATTTATATTATCTGTGGTGACTCCCCAATTACAGTTACAAAGGGGTTGAGAGACAGTAAATTATTGAATCCTATTTTAAAATGACCTAGAATCAAACCAGGTGTGGTGGTGCACACCTTTAATGCCAGCACTTGGGAAGCTAAGGTAGGAAAATAACCCTGGGCCACAGAATAAGTTCCAGGTCAGCCTAGTGAAAGTGAGACTCTGCCTCAAAGCACCAAAAGAGGGACTGAGAGAGGGAGAGAGAGAGAGAAAGAGACCTCAATCATTTCTGCATGTGTTTTGAGTATATGTGTGGTGCATACATGTTTATATGCCTATGGATATACGTGTAGGGAGTACATGCATGTGTGTGTTCATGTAGAGGTCAGAAGTCATGTCAGGTGTCTCCTCATTGACTATCCATCTTATTTTTCAAATATTTTCATTTACTTATTTGTGAAAGTGTGTGTGTGTGGACACACCAAGGTCTCCTGCCACTACAATGGAACTCCAGATAATATATGCAACTTTTCACATCTGGCTTTCCATGGTTACTAGGGGATTGAACCCAGGCCAGCAGTCTTTTCAAGCAAGTGCCCTTAACTGTTGAGCCAACCCCCCAGTCTTCCTTATTTTCCTGAGAAAAGGTCTCTTTCACTGAACTTGGAGCTCACAGGTTTGGCTAGACTAGCTGGCTCCAAGGATCATCTGACTACGCATCCCCAGCATTGGGATTATGGGCCTGAGACACCATGCCCAGCTTTACATGGCTGCTGGGGACCCAAACTAAGGTCTTTATGCTTGTGCAGCAAGCACATTACCCACTTAGCTATCTCCTCAGCCCTCCAAACTGACTTTAGAGTCTTAATCTCCATTATAACCTGTCAAAATGTCATGAAGATATTTAACTACACTCCCACTTGGCTTCCCTGAATTGCTTATAGTTTACCATCATAATTGTAGTACTAAAAATACTGCTTTGCAAATATTTTATCAACAAGAAGTTTCAGCACTCTCCTACTCACTTGACTTTGAGCAAAAACAAAACTGTCTTCCTCAAGTTAAATGCAAGGAAAAGTTCCATATATAGCCACAAGTTTTGACAAATGTGAAAATTTATCTTGAGTTATCTGAATGAAAGCTCCTAAATTCCAACTATGAGAAGCATTTAGGATTGAAACTTGGCTTGTTCTTTTGTGACACCAGTCTCATAAATATATAGATGATTCAGCTAATGTACTTGGAAAAGCTACAGGGAGATTTGATAAGAAGGATGTGTGTTAGAAACTGGATGTACTTTCCCCTGTAGTTCATCGCTTTCACAAGTGGTGATATTGTATTTCTCTCGGGCCTGACATGATGTAAAAGCATCCTTAGACATCTTCCTATTTTAGCATGCCTTTTAGGATTTGCAATTACTTGCCACGGTGTTAACTTACAGGAAATTGGGGAAGGGCACAATGGCGTTCTTTAAAAGATAGTACCAGGCTCTGCCAGGGACTGAACTCTGTCAACCTGATTTCAAAGACTGAGCAAATGTCCATGAGCACACTGATAGCCTTATGACTCTAAATTATCTCTTTACTGCCAAAGTCTGAAAAAAGGAAAAACACTAGATCATGAAGGGGAAAAAAGCACAAGAATGTAGAGGTGGCAGAGAAGCAGTAACAATATAAAGATAAAACTACTGAAATATTTTGAAACCAGTTTCAGAAATAACTAACAAAATGATGTCTCTAAATGTTTAATCCAAATTAAATTTCTTACAAATGATCATAAATAATGGTTGTCATAGTTTCAGGTACCACAATGTGATAAATGGACTAAATACTGGCAGCAGAAAACAAAAATGCTTGTGTATAAAGTGTGGCCACAAAAAAAAAAAAAAAAAACCTATAGTGAGCTCATAATCTCATCATTTGAAATCTTTTCATTTACTTTTAAAACATTTTATTAATAATTTTCTTATATATCCATAATGTATTTTGATGATAATCCTCTCCCATCACTTTCTTTTGCCCCCTCCTTCTCAGAGTTCCTTCCAGTAAACCCCTTCTTCCTTGACTAGTCCCTCTTCTATTTTGATATCTGTTATTTTTTGGCCCTCCTCCATCATCCATAGATTGGCCCAATAGTATGCAGATAATGAGAGGCACTGCAAGCTCGTGAATACAATGGCTGCTTTGAATCCAAAAGACCATGTCCCAAAGTCCTTCTCCCCACCCTTCCTGCCACCTCTACACAGTGTTCCCTGAGAGCACTCAACTGTCACTTATTCTCAGCACTTTGATGATTTTTCAGTCTTTTCAGTAGTCACTGCTTTCTGCAAAAAAAAAAGAAGCTAATCCATGAAAAAGTAAAAACTGTACTAATATGTGAACTTAAACATAAATATTTGAGGGCAATATGATGGGCACAACATATCCATTTAGCCAAACAAGACTCATAGTTTCCCAATAGGGCCTATGACCATCCAAGCCATAGACTTTTGGCAGGCATGAGGTTCCTCCTGTGAAGTGTACCTCACATTCAATGAGAGAGCAGTTGGTTACCCCATAACAGTCATGACACTATGGACATATTGTGCCTGGCTCGCCAGTTATGTATCTTACAGGATTTTCTACTGCTTACAACTAGTGATGATTTTCTTCCCCAGCAACCTATGTAGCACTTTCTAGCATTATGACAGCTTGCCAGCAGGGAGGAGGCTTCCAGGTCAGTTCTAGCTTAATTTTGCAGTGTCCTGCAACCAAAGCATGTGGTGTCTTTGACAATAGAGTCTCATCATGTAGTCCTGGAAAGCAACCAAGAGCAATGGCAAAAGCCTATATTATTTTGGGACCCTTGAAGTACTCCCTGACCAACAATTCAATATCCCAACCCTGACAAAAGGATTTTGCTGTAACAACATCCATCTTCTGGGTACAGCATTCTCCACTTTCACAAGGTACTTCTGCCTACATTCTCTCTTTTTTAAATTATTATCTTTCCATTAGCCAACAAAGAAGTAGATGGTCATATAACTCATTCATAATACCTTTAGTTTGGGTTACTCATAGTTTTGTAAAAGTCAGCTTATCTTACTTGTTGAGTGACAGATATCTCTTGTCCCTGCCTAGGTCCTTAATTTATCCTTTCACTAAAGCCCAAGGCCTCTGCAGAGATCTAGGAGAGAACTCAATGTTCAATGACCCAACACATATTTTTTTTTGTTAGTTTTGTATTCAGTGAATACAGTCAAGTTGGTACCATTGTTAGCCTCCTCCCTGTTCCCCCCCCAATCTGGACCCTATTCTTAATGCTCAATGCAAAGCCCTTGGCAGGCTTAGAAGTTACTGAGAGTCACTCTCCCAAATGAATCACTTATAGGTGGATTTAAGTTGGTCTATTTTAAATTAACTTCACCAAAGAGATTTCTGTTTTATCTTCTACTTCTTTTCCACACACCACTCCAATATGAAGTAATTGTGGACTTAAAACTCAATTGACCCAGGCGCAGAAAGCCAAACGCTGCATGTTCTCTCTCATATGTGGATCTTAGCTATAAATTACTGGACTTCTGTGTGAGTAGGAAGAAAACCCAGTAGCAGAGTCCAGTAAGCTAGAAAGGAGATCTAAAGGGAAGAGAAAGGAAGCAGGGGGAGTACTTAATAGGATGGCATTGTATATATGTAACTAGAAGAACAGATTAATGGAGGTGAAAAGGCCTAAGTGAGGTTAGGGGAAGAGACTGAGTAAAGGAAAGGTGGAGGGAGGGCTAATCCAAATCTAACAGGATATACATAAATCATATGGAAACCTACTTTTTTGGACAATGGAATACTCAGGAGCCATAGATTGTTACTAGAAAATTTTCAGTGCCAGTGATGGGATACCTTCCAGTGAGTTGTTGGCCAGGGAGGTCCCTGATGTCCCCAAAACATCACAGGCCATTGCCAAGGCCCTTGGTTTCTCACGAGGAATAGATGGTAAGACCCTATTGCTGAAGAACCCACATGTGGGCTGCAAGAATCCACAAGTGGGCTGCAAGGCCACTGAGAAATCCTACTGGAACTGAGCTGATAACCTCCTTCATTTAGACCAGCTGACAGAAAGCTGGAAAAAGCCATGCTGTATGCAGTTCAATGGGAAAGAGAGAAATCACCAGTGAAAATACTCAACAGTGGACACTGCAAGCCTTATATTTGGCCTGCCAGGCCAAATGAGACAAGGGGTGCAATAGTGGCATGTCTGTCATGGTGGAAACCAACTGCCTTCTAATTGGACTGGAGGCCCACTCCATAGGAGGGAATACATCCCTGATACTGAAAACCTATAACAGTTGTAGTCATGAGCCCTAGGGGTGTAACGTCTGCTGCTGTCTGGCTAAATGTATGTACTATGCTCATCAAACTGCCCAGTAAGCACTTCTCTTAATGTTCATACCCATATATTAATGCTACTCTTACTTTTGGTAGAGAAGAGTCTCTTTTCAAATGACAGTGACCTTGGGATGACTCATAAGGCATCATGGTACTGGGAAGAAGTGACAGAGGAGTGGTCAGCACTTCAATATCTCTATCACACCTTTCAAAGCTTAGGGTCCATTCTGAGAGAGGTGGTGGAGAGAATGTAAGAGCTAAAGGAAAGGTAGAAGTCCTTACAACGTGCTCCTCCAGACACAAAATGGCCTGGATATCCATGACCTCACAGTGCCTGACACTACCTACACAAGACCATCATAAGAGGAAGAAAAGATGATGACATCAAAATAAAAGAAAGACTGATTGAGAGGAGAGGGATATGATGGAGAGCTGAGTTCCAAAGGGAAAGTGAGTGGAGGAAGAGCATTACCATGGGATATTGTTTACAATAATGGAAGTTGTTAACAAAAAGTAAAGTAATTTTAAAAAGTCAATTGAAGGCTGGAGAGATGGCTTAGCAGGTAAGGCACTTGCCTTCAAAGCCTAAGGATCCAGCTTTGATTCTCCAGTACCCACGTAAGCCATATGCACAAGGTGGCATATCATCTGGGGTTCATTTGCTGTGGCTAGAGGCCCTGGGATACCCATTCATTCTCTCCCTCCATCTTCTTCCTTCTGTCACTCACTCTAATAAATAAATCAAATATTAAAAATATTTTAAGCTGGGCATGGTGGCACATGCCTTTAATTCCAGCATTTGGGAGGCAGAGGTAGGAGGATGAGTTCAAGGACAGCCTGAGATTACATAGTGAATTCCAGGTCAGCCTGGGATAGAGTGAAACCCTATCAAAAAAAACACAAATGCGTGTGTGTGTGTATGCACATGCGTGTGCATGCGCATGTGTGGGGGAGGGTAAAATATCAATTGATTGTTCAGTAAACATTTGCTGAGCAGTACCACATCAGGCAATATTCAGAAACTGAACTTGCAAAAATAAATAAGACATGGTCTGTCCTCTCGCTGAAGAAATTAGTGGGTTGGTATGTTTTAGAGCAATAAAAATTATTTCTAGGACTGGATAGATGGCTCTTAGCAGTTAAGGTGCTTGCCTGTGAAGCCTAAGGACTCATGTTCAACTCTTCCTGTCCCATGTAAGCCAGACACACAGAGTGATGCAAGTGTGCAAGGTCATGCATGCACACAAGGGGGCACACACATCTGGAGTTGCAGTGGATGGAGGCCCTGGTGCACCAATTCTCTCTCTCATTAAAAAAAGCCAGTCTAAAGCTGGGCATGGTGGTGCACGCCTTTAATCCCAGCTCTCAGGAGGCAGAGGTAGGAGGATTGCCGCGAGTTCAAGGCCACCCTGAGACTACATAGTAAGTTACAGGTCAGCCTGACCTACAGTGAGACTCTACCTCAAAAACAAAAAAAAAAAAGCCCGTCTGTTGGGCTTGTCTCAAAAATATTTTTAAAATTATTTCTAACATAATATGGAAAAGCAGTAGTACAGAGGGTATATTAAGTATAAAAGAGAGGCACAAACTTTAGCCTAGGAACTTATAGAAATCCAGGAATCTTTATGAAGTTTACCCTTGATATATATATAAGTCAGTAGTAGGAGAAATGAGAATGAGAAAAACATGCAACAGGAGACAATTTTAGTTAGAGGGAATATAGAAATCTCAGCTGAGTGTGTCCAAGGCAATTTGACATCATACATCACAATGAAGCATAATATGTCAGGCCCAAGGTGACAAGAAAAATGGGCAAAGGTGAGATCCTGCACCCTCCTAACATCATTCCTTCATAGGATACTAGTCCCTATGGATTCTGTCTGTGCAGGGCCAGCCATGTTAAGAAGGTGGACTTTATCCCAGGGATAACACAGAGCCACTACAAGCCTCAAGTATGAGAACATATGGTCTAATTTGTCTTTCCAATAGAAGCCTTCGAATGACAAATTTGAAACAACAAAAATGAAGACAGAGAGACTACCTAGGAGACTGTTTGTGGTGGCTAATTTCATGTATCCACTTGAAGGCTATAAGCTGGCGAGAGAACTGGTCAAATATTAATATGGATGCCAGGAGTGGTGGCACATGTCTTTAATCCCAGCACTCGGAGGCAGAGGTAAGAGGATTACTATGAGTTCAAGGCCAGCCTAAGACTACAGAGTGAATTCCAGGACAACCTAGGCTAGAACAAGGCCTCTCCCTGGAAGACCAACGATATACTATGGTTATTTCTTTTTATAAATATATATTTTTTTTATTTATTGGAGGGAGAGAGAGAGGCAGATAGAGAGAATGGGCACACCAGGGCCTCTAACCACTGCAAACAAACTCCAGATGCATACGCCACCTTGTGCATCTGGCTTATGTGGATACTGGGGAATCAAACAGGGGCCCTTAGGCTTTGTAGACAAGCACCTTAACCACTAAGCAATCTCTCCAGCCCTATTATGGTTATTTCTCAGAAGGTACTTTTGGCCGAGATTGACATTAAATCAGTGGATTGAAGTAAAGCACCCTGCCTTCTGTATTGTGGCTGGGCCTCATTTAATCACAAGCCTCAGAAGAAGAAAAAGGGAAGAGTCCCCTAAGGAAGAGAAAATTTTCCTGCCTAACACTCTTCCAACTGGAAGATGGACTCTCCCTAGGCCTCAGACCACTTTCTAATCTAAAGATGTTGGATTTAGCAGCCCCACAAGCCAAATCCTTTCAATTAACTGGTTCTATTTCTCAAAAGACCCTGACTGATACACTGCCATTATGGCCTAAGACAGAGAGATCCAATCAGAGTAATGATCATCAACACGTAAACAAATGACTTAAGCTGCATCCATGAGACTAATGATAAAAATGGGGAAGCGAGAATTTGGAATTCCCATAACTTGGCTGAAACACCTACATAATAATTGTACTGCAAACCCACCTAAAGATACTAGAGGAGGTGAAGTCCAGGCAAGGGTAATGTAATTTATTAGCATTGGTTGGTTGGTTGGTTGGTTGGTTGGTTGGTTGGTTGGTTGGTTCACTATGTAGCCCAGGCCAGTTTGAACATGATCCTTCTGCCTCTGCCTCTGTTTGCTAAATGCAACAATTAAAAGTATATAGTACCATGCCAGTGACACACTGTTAGTTTAACATATTGAGTTTGGGATGCTCTGAGCACCAGATTTGGACATATGAAACCAAAGCTCAGAAGAAATGTTGAGACTTAGAAATACAGATTTGGAGAGCTGGGCATGGTAGCTCATGCCTTTAATCCTAGCACTCAGGAGGCAGAGATAGGAGGATCACTGTAAGTTCAAGGCCACCCTGAGACTACATAGTGAATTCCAGGTCACCCTGGGCCAGAGTGAGACCATACCTTGAAAAACCAAAAGAAAAAAAAAAATATTGGGGAGGCCTGGCATGGTGGCACACAGCTTTAATCCTAGCACTTGGGAAGCTGAGGCAAGAGGATCACTGTGAGTTCGAGGCCAGCCTGAGCCTGCATAGTGAATTCCAGCAGCAATGACCTGAATGTCAGGGGTCTCCCTGTCCCAACTTCCTAGAGTACCAATTCCTACTCAAAAAGGCTATGTCACATTTCTACCTTTTCTTTAAGAAAAGGACAAAAGAAAGACAAAGGCCTAGTAGTTTTAAAAGAACGTATCTTTTTTTTTCTTTTTTAAATTTTTATTTATTTATTTGAGAGCAACAGATAGAGAAAGAAGGAGAGACAGAGAGAGAGGAGAGAGAGGGAGAAAGAATGGGCGTGCCAGGGCTTCCAAGCCACTGCAAATGAACTCCAGACACGAACGCCTCCTTGTGCATCTGGCTAACGTGGGTCCTGAGGAATGGAGCCTCAAACTGGGGTCCTTGGGCTTCACAGGCAAGTGCTTAAACACTAAGCCATCTCTCCAGACCAAAAGAACATATCTTTATAGGAAGTAGTGGATAGAAAAATTGAATAAAAAGCCCTGGCGCACCCATTCTCTCTCTCTCCCTCTATTTGTCTTTCTCTCTGTGTCTATCGCTCTCAAATAAATAAATAAATAAATTTTTTAAAAAAAAGAAAAATTGAATAAAAATAATAAGAAAAGGTAAGCAGAGTCACCAGAGCCATGACATCCACAAGCAACATGGCTTTGCCATATGTATGTATTGCTGGGCAAGATGCCTGAGCAGAAGCAATATAAAGAAGGAACGGGTTTATATTAAGCTTACAGTTTCAAAGGGAAATCTATCATGGTGAGGAAATCATGCCAGAGCAGGAGGCTAGTGTCACATCTTCACATCAGCAGGAAGGAAGTAGATAGTCACAAACGCTGAATATTCAGCGAGCTTTCTTCTTTGTACACAGGCCAGGATCCCAGCCCGTGGGTGATGTCCCCAGCTATTAAATGACAATTGGGGAATTAAACCCTCCTGGAGACAATGTAT
Source organism: Jaculus jaculus (assembly GCF_020740685.1). NCBI lineage: Eukaryota > Metazoa > Chordata > Mammalia > Rodentia > Dipodidae > Jaculus > Jaculus jaculus. The sequence goes on along the minus strand of NC_059105.1, from coordinate 89,225,174 downwards.
TGTTGGGGGTGGACTTATGGGTATTATAGCCTGTTTCCTCTTGCCAGCATTTGGCACACTCTTCTGCTGCTGTTGTCCATCTGATGTTGGCCAGGAAATGATGCCCATCCTCTGCTCATGCCCTCATTTTCCCCTGCCATCGTGAAGCTTTCCTTCAAGTCAGCAAGCCAAAATAAACCCTTTCTATCTATCCCACAAGCTGCTCTTCTTTGGGTGTTTTCTGCCAGCAATGCGAGCCTGACTATAATAGCAATCTACATTTATTTATAGTAAAACCAAAGAATGGTAAGAAGTCTTATCCAAGGAAATTAAAAGACCTATCACCACCAATTACTAACTCACAGCAGTCCAACCCACAAACTCAACAATATATTCTCAAAACAGAAACAAAAAAAAAAAAACAAAACAAGTGAAGGATTCAATCTTGGTGTTGACAAAATGTTCTGGGTTTGGAGATAAGGATCAATATTGCACTGTGTTCCAACACCACCTTCTTCTTTTGTTGCTCCTTTCTATTAATTGTGAACTTTACTATACGAACATGTTGCATATTGGTCATATTCCCATCTGATTATACTTTTATCTTCCCTCTTCCCTGCACCCATTCCACTGAGCGCTCTCCTTAGTAGAATTTGGGGTATTTACTGTGGGGTAATGAATGCTCCAGTCTTTTGATGAGGGGAGGACAGAGCCTCAGGACAGTCCTTTCCCCGTGGTGGCTCTCACAGTCTTCCCACTGCCGCGTGTTCCGTGCTCTCTGAGCCTGGACAGTGGTGTTAACAAGTCTTCTTCAGTGTTAAGGTGTCTGCATCCTCTGAGTTCTGCTTTGATGAGTTGTGAGTCTCCTCAGCAGTCCCACCTTCTGTAAGTGACTGATTCTCTGGCAGAATACTTACATCCCTATTTGAAAACCTCAAGTATGTGTTAACTCCGTAAGTACATTTATTGCTTAAACTAATGTGTTTCATGGTTTAGTAAAGAAACTAAAATCTCTGAATACCACTTTATGAAGGTGAGGCAACTCAAAGAGTTACCTCATTGCAAATGTCATGCATACCTAAAGAGTAGGAGTTTTGTTGTTTATATCTGGGGGATAGTATATACACACTTCTATGTGCAGATGTTTGTGCCAATGGCAGCACTAAGGAGCATTTTTAAAGAACAGTTTTATTTTTCTTTGTCACTAATTTTTATTAACCTACAGAGAAATGTGACATTTTCCTGCCCATGAATCATTACAAATTGTTCTTACTCACCTTGCCATTATCATATCCTGCCCTCTCACTTCCTTATTGAAAACTTCAACATATGAACATACTGCAATGTCATCATGGTCCTGACTCATCGTCCTCTTTTCACCCTCTTCCCAGCCTCCATGTCAATGAGTATTCTTTGTGGACTATCCTTCCTCTGCTTCATTTCCTCATTCTTTTTGTCCTCCTCCATCCTCCATGTGAAAATGCTAATGGGCTCAGAACAGTGCAGGTCTTATGGGAGTATAAATAACCACCGTGAGGTCATGAGTGCAATACTTGTTGCTTGTGCAGAAGACAGAATCCCCAAGTACCCCCTTCCTACCCTGTGTCTTCTTTCCACCCACTCTTCCACAGTGTTCCGTGAGCCTTGGGGATCATGATAGGTGTCTAATTGAGTGCTGAGCCCCTGAAATTCTCTTATTTTTCTGCTTTGATGAGTTTTGAGCCTCTTCAGTGTCTGCTACCATCTCCGTAGGAAGCCTGTCTGGCTGGCAGTAACAGCAGCACTCATATTCATTTGTCACTTCCCCTGAAATGTGTCCTGAGCCCTGGCAGATGGGATAGAGATGACTTTTCAGGACTAAGCACTGGGCTTTCTCTTGTCATCTTGATGAGTGTTGTGTCTCCCCAGTATTCACTACCATCTGTAAAAAGAAGCTTTTATAACCAAAAATGAGAACAACTTTAATTAAAGAACATAAATATATATATATTTAGAAGATGTTTTGATGAGCATAAGATCTCAATTTAGCCCAAGAACAATGGTAGCTCCTCTCTAGGGTCTATGACTTTCTTAGCCATAGGCTTTTGTCTCAGTTCTCAGCACCAGGTGTGAACTCCCTCCCACTGAGCAGACCTCATATCCAATCAGAGAGCAGCTGATTACTTCTATAACATAGGTGCCACTATTGCACCTGTGGGTACATTGTGCCTGGCTGGTTGATTTTGCAGCTTTCAGGAGCCATTGCCTGTTCACACTGTTCATCACTTTTTCCCCTAGCAGCCCACATAGCGCTTTCCAGCACTATGGCAGCTAGCTAGCAGGATAATGGCTTCCATCTCAGCACCAGCTTGACTTCTCAATGCCCTGTGACCTCATCCAGCAATAGGGCCTTATAATCTAGTTCTGGTGGGTAACAAAGCACATGGGGCAATAGTCTGCATTATTCTGGGGCCTCCCTGGTAAACAGAAGAGCAGGTTTAATTTAAAAAGAGAGCCAGGCAGAAAAATAATTGAGTCATAAAAATGTACATTTTACATAACTATATAGTATGTGTATTGTCAGTTGTATGGAATTATACATTAAATGAAACCTACATGTTTTATTCAATTATTATAGTCATTAAGATAACAAAATGGTCAAATACCATTTATATCATTCATGTTAGTTTTTATAAGCATGTGATGCAGAAAGAAGTTTCCCATCATTTTATACCTCCTTAGAAAGAAGTTAACCAGTCCCACAAATCAAACTTAGCAATAGTTTGTGTTAATTTCAGTTAAAGGATTTGTAAACTCATGCATATGTGCATAATCCTTTCAGGCCCCAGCTACGTGATGGAGATTCTCTCATTCTCAAAGCCAGATGTGATTCTGCTTTCTCTGACATCATTCCCCACTCACCACCCTCAAACAGCTTGTCTCCCTCCAAGGGCGATCTACATCTGTGTAGGACTGTACTTTCAACACTGTTTGGTAGCTCATGATCTAATGCATACCCTGTCCCCCAACTCCCCAGCAGCTCTCCTAGCAGGCTGGGCTCTGCCTCCCTCATCTTTCTAAGGGAATCAGGAGAACAAATGTGGAACCACTGCCAAACCTGGGAATATAAATAAAGAAACTGCAGGAAAAGGAGCACTTCTATCTCAAATTAAGCTTTCAATGAGTGGTTCCTCTAACGATCATCACTGCCTCTGGTTCCTGTCTCCTTAAAACTTGATTTGTGGTGTTGTTGTTTGTTTGGGATTGAGCATCTCCTAAAACAAGCACATTTAGGTACTACAGCTATACACAGGAGAAACCGCTTCAGTATTTGGGAATGTATCATCGCCTTGAAAATAGCCTGAGCACACCAGGTGACTCAGAGACAGACAGCTGGGAGTTCTAGTCTAGAACTGAAAAGCTTCCCGTGTGTATCTCAGTGCAATTTCAGAGGCTTTGAAAAAGCATGGTGACACTCAACAGTGCACAAAAGCACACCAAGGCTTCTGGGTAAGATGGTGGCATAGGAACCAACTCCAAATCGGCCTAGGGAGGGATTTAAGCAAAACCCCAGCAAAATACACTCTTCTTCTGAAAAGTGAAGAAAAATGGGTTATTCTTAGACACAGAAGAGCAGCTAGAGAGACCAAGACCCACCAGAAAGGAAGGAAACGGCCAGAGTCCCACTGAGGCTCTCGCAGCCCAGAATCTGCTCACCCTTCGGCTATGCCCACCAGGCACACCAGGCAGAGGCAGCAGCAGAGACCCAGCAACAGATGTTTCAACTCCATCAGCCTTCTTACAAAGTTAAGAAATCTGAAGGGAAGACAGCGGAGATCAACTGAAGAACAACCGAAAGTGCAAGCAACTCCAGAAGTCTGAACTCTCCCATCCCCCACCATCAGAACCCTGATCCTCCAGCATTCAACCCCAGTGGCAGCTCAGCCAGCAGAGCAGATCAGAGCACAGCATGACATGGAGGGATCTAGGCAGGCACTCAGCATTGGTGAGATTGGAAGCCACCCCAAAAGATAACGAGGCTGACTGGGAAAAAACAAAAACACATACAGTTTTGTAAGAACTAATCCATCTTTTCTTTGTCAGGGCAGGTTATGGAGTATATATTCTTGGTTGGCTTTACCATTTTCAAATAACCTGTATTTGGGGGTTGAATTTTATTGCCTTTGGCATATATATATATATATATATATATATATATATATATATATATATGCATGGCCTTTTTTTTGCTTCTTTCATTATTGGGGGCAGGGTCTGATACAGATCCAAGTTGACCTGGAAACCAATTCAGAACAGAAATCTCTACCTCCCAGCTAACAAGATTAAGGGTGTAGAACAACACACACCCTTAAGGATTTTGGCTTTATATGACTGTTTGTTTTAATCCCCACAATTGCATACTTTGTGCTGGTTTTTATTGATTGTGTATGTTACTCAGTTGAAGTTTAGAATTTGCCAGTAAATTATTCCACCCAGTCCACTAAAATACTTGCATAGCAAGTAAACTCAATGCCTTACTTCTGTGGCTTGACTTGGGTACAAAAGCTACACCTAGCACCTTGAACTCATATCCTGGGGGCATATATAGATAGACTGCTATGTCTGGGAATACTGCAGATAAGTATAAAACCCAAGCATCAAATCAATTCAGCATGCAAAAATCACTACACTATAATACAAGAAATTCAAAGAATCAAGATAATATATTGCACCAAAAACTATAAATCTATCAGAAATGATCACCAATGAAACAGGTGAAATGCCTGGCAAAGATTTCAAGAAAATGATAGTATCTATGTTCAAAGAAATCAGAAAAGAAATGAAGAGAATCAAAGAAGAAAACAAAGGAATTAAAGAAGAAAACAAACTTCTGAAAGAAAACACAGGAAACCAGCTTAATGAAATAAAGAGGTCATTACAAGACATGAGTAAAGAAACAGAAATACTGAAGAAAAACCAGGCTGAAGTCCTGGCTCTGAAGAATACAGTCAATGAAATAAAAAGCTCTGGAAAGTCTCACCAGTAGAATGGATGAAAGAGCGAACAGAATATATAAACTACAAGACCAGTTGGCAGATATAATACAGTCTAACAAAGAGAAAGACAAGCTAATAGCAAGGTATGAATGGGAACTGCAAGATATCTGTGACACTATGAAAAGATCAAACATAAGAATTCAAGGAATAGAAGGAGAAGAATTTCAATCCAGAGGCTTATTAGGTGTTTTCAACAAAATCATAGAAGAAAAATTTCCTCAAATTGGGAAAGAAATGCCAATGCAGATACAGGAAGCTTTTAGAACACTAAACAGACAAAATCTGGAAAGAACCTCTCCTCACCATGTTATAATTAAACACACAAGCCAAAGAAAATATATTAAAAGCAGATAGAAGAAGCATGTCACCTACAAAGGCAGGCCCATCAGAATAACTGCAGATTACTCAACACAAACTTTAAAAGCCAGAAGGGCTTGGAATGATGTATTCCAAGTTCTGAAAGATAACAACTGTCAACCAAGATTACTTTATCCTGCAAAGCTATCTATCCAAATTCATGGAGAAATAAGGACTTTCCACAACAAAAACAGGCTAAAGGAATTTATGACAACTAAATCACCTCCACAGAAAATACTTGAAAGAATTCTTAATGCTGAAGAGAAAACAAAACATACACAGGAGGAAATAAAAAATAAACCACACTCAAATAACAGTTAAAGCAAATGAGCAAAGGGAAAACAGGAAAATCTATAAAATAAGAATGCCAAGAATAAATGCATATCTTCCAATAATAACACTTAAGGGCCAGGCATGGTGGCGCACACCTTTAATCCTAGCATTGAGGAGGCAGAGGTAGGAGGATTGCCATGAGTTCAAGGCTACCCTGAGACTCCATAGTGAATTCCAGGTCAGCCTGGGCTAGAGTGAGACCCTACCTCGAAAAGCCAATAATAATAATTATAATAATAATAACACTTAATATCAATGGCCTCAATGCATCATCCAAAAGACACAGACTTGCAGACTGGATTAAAAGGCAGGACCCTGCCATTTGTTGCCTCCAGGAAACTCATCTCTCAATAAAAGATAGACACGGATGAAAGGATGGAAAATGGTATTTCAAGCAAGCAGGGGTTGCTATCCTAATATCTGACAGGATAGACTTCAAATGAACATTAGTGAGGAAAGACACGGTCATTTTATACCAATTAAAAGAACTCTCCAGCAGGAGGACATTACAATCCTAAACATATATGCACCTAACATGGGGGATCCCAGTTTCATCAAACAAGCACTGTTCTACTTAAGGTCACAGATAACATCAAACACAATTGTACTGGGAGACTTCAATACCCCACTGTCATCAATTGACAGGTCATCCCAGCAAAAAATAATCAGAGACATCCAAATTCACTGATGTCATGGATCAAATGGACCTAACAGATATCTACAGAACATTCCATCCAAATGTTGCAGAATAGACATTTTTCTCAGCAGCACATGGAACATTCTCTAAAATAGACCATATATTAGGACACAAAGCAAATCTCCACAAATACAGGAATTTTCAATAATCCCTTGTACTCTGCTAACCACAAGGGGATTAAACTGCAAACAGCAACAAGAAAAGCTACAGAGCATACAGAATTTCATGGAAACTAAACAATATACTATTGAATGATCAGTGGGTCATTGAAGAAATCAAAAAGGAAGTCAATAAATTCATAGAATCAATAATGATTATAATATAACACACAAAACCTTTGGGACACAATGAAGGCAATTCTAAGAGGGAAATTTATAGCTCTAAGTGCCTATATTAAGAAATTAGAGAGTTCACAAATTAACAATTTAATGTTCCACCTTAAGGCCTTGGGAAAAAAAGAACAAGGCAAATCAAAAATCAGTAGATGAGAAGAAATCATAAAGATTAGGGCAGAAGTTAATGAAATAGAAACAGCAACAAAAAAAATCCAACGAATCAATGAAACAAAGAGTTGATTCTTTGAAAGGATAAGCAAGATTGATAAACCCTTAGCAAATTTGACCAGAAGAAAGAGAGAAGAGACAAAAATTAATAAAATTAGAGATTTAAAAGACAGCATTACAATCAATACCAAAATATTCAGGTAATTATAAGGACATACTTTAAGAATATATATGCATCTAAGTTTGAAAACCTGAAAGAAATGGATGATTTTCTTGATTCATATGACCTATGAAAATTAAATCAAGATGAGACAAACCATTTAAATAGACCAATAACAAGTATAGAGATCCAAACAGTTATAAACAGTATCCCACTAAAACAAAAACCCAGGCCAAGATGGATTGACTGACAAATTATACCAGACCTTCAGGGAAGAACTAACACCAATGCTTCTCAAACTTTTCATTAAAATAGAAAAGGAATGAATTCTACCGAATGCCTTTGATGAAGCCAGCATCACCCTCATACATAAACCAGGCAATGACAGAACAAAGAAAGAAAATTATAGACCAATCTACCTCATGAACACAGATGCAAAAATTTCAAACAAAATATTGGCAAACAGAATACAAGAATATATCAAAAAGATTATTCACCCCAACCAAGTTGGCTTTATCCCAGGGATGCAGGGATGGTTCAACATATGCAAATCAAATAAATGTAATATATCATATAAATGGTCTGAAGGACAAAAATCACATGATCGGCTCAATAGATGCAGAAAAAGCATTCAAAAAAATCCAACATCCTTTCATGGTAAAAGTATTACAAAAACTGGGACTAGAAGGAACATATTTCAACATAATAAAAGTTATTTATGACAAACCTACAGCCAACATAATACTAAATGGTGAAAAACTTGAAGCTTTTCCCTAAATTCAGGAACAAAACAAGGGTGTTCATTGTCCCCACTTTTACTTAATATAGTAATGGAAGTCTTAGCTATAGCAATAAGGCAAGAGACACTCATAAAAGGGATACAAATCAGAAAGGAAGAAATCAAATTATCACTATTTGCAGATGATATAATTTTATACATAAAAGACCCTAAAAACTCTACCAGCAAACTGTTAGAGCTGATAAACACTTTTACTAATGTAGCCGGATACAAAATAAATGCACAGAAATGAGTAGCTTTCTTATGTACTAACAACAAACATGCAGAGATTAAAATCAGGGAATCTCTCCTACTCACAATTGCCTCAAAAAAAAAAAAAATAGTGCCTTGGATAAACATAACTAAGGAGGTGAAGGAGCTCCACAATGAGAACTTTAAAACACACAAGCGAGAAATTGCAGAAGACACAAGGAAATGGAAATATATCCCATGTTCTTGGATTGGAAGAAACAATATTGCAAAAATGTCAATCTTACCAAAAGCAATCTACATGTTTAATACAATCCTCATTAAAATTACAATGGCATTCTTCACAGAAATAGAAAAAAACTTCTAAATTTCATTTGGAAGAAGAAAAAAAAACTCGAATAGCCAAAACAATTTTGAGCAACAAAAACAAGGCTGGTGGTATCACCATACCTAATTTTAAGCTATATTACAAAGCCATCATAACAAAAATAGCATGATATTGGCACAAAGACAGACATGTAGATCAATAGAACCAAATAAAGGACCCAGATGTTAATCCAGGCAGCTACAGCCATCTGAATTTTGACAAGAAAAAAAAAAAATTCATTGGAGAAAGGACAGCCTCTTCAACAAGTGCTACTGGGAAAACTGGATATCTATATGTAAAAAGATGAAAATAGATCCTTGTTTTTCTCCATGCACAGATATCAAATGCAAGTGGATCAGGGACCTTAATATCAGACCTGAAACTCTGAAATTGCTACAGGAATAGGTAGGGGAAACCCTTCAACATATTGGCATAGGTAATGACTTTCTGAATATAACCCCAAATATTCAGCAAATAAAACCACTAATAAACCACTGGGATCTCATGAAATTACAAATCTTGTGTGTGAGCTAGAACCAAAGGACACTGTAAATAGCGAAAAGAGACAACCTACAGAATGGGAGAAAATGTTTGCCAGTTACACATCTGACAGAAGATTAATATCCAGAATATACAAAGAACTCAAAAAACAGAACAATAAGAAATCAAACAACCCAATCAAAAAATGGGCTATAGAACTAAATAGAGTTCTCACCAGAAGAAGTACAGATGGTGCATAAACATCTAAAAAAGTGTTCTACTTCCTTAGCCATCGGGGAAATGCAAATTAAAACTACCTTAAGATTCCATCTCTCTCCTATCAGAATGGCTATCATCAAGAAAACAAATGACAATAAATGTTGGCAAGGATGTGGTAAAAGGGGAACCTTTCTGCACTGTTGGTAGGAATGTAATCTGGTATAGCCAGCCATTGTGGAAATCAGTGTGGAGGTTCTTGAGACAGCTAAAAATAGATTTACCATATGATCCAGCTATAGCACTCCTAGGCATATATCCTTATGACTTTTCTCACTACCTTAGAGACACTTGCACAACTATGTTTATTGCTGCTCTATTCACAATAGCTAGGAAATGGAACCAGCCTAGATGTCCATCCACAGACGAATGGATAATAAAGATGTGGTATATCTATCTACACAATAGAATTCTATTCAGTAGTAAAGAAAAATGAAAGTATGAAATTCACAGGGAAATGGATAGATCTGGAAAAGATTGTTCTAAGTGAGATAACCCAAGGCAAGAAAGCAAAATGTCACATGTTCTCTCTCATATGTGGATCCTAGCTACAAATGTAGCTACTTGTGTGTGAGCTAGAACCAAAAATCAGTAGCAGTGGCCCATAAGCTAGAAAAAGGCTATAAGGGAAGGAGGAGAAGGAAGGTCTTAAGAGGATGGTATTGTATATATGTAAGTAGAAGAACAGATTACAGGGAGGGAAAATGCCTAAGAGAGGTAAGAGGAAGAGATTTAGCTTATTACTTTCTGCAGTGTTTTTAACTATTCTCCTGCTGTTGTTAGTTGTTGCTTCTTTTTTGGTACAGGGTGAGCTTGAACTCGTGGAAATACTCCTACTTCAGCCTCTGTAGTGCTGGGGCTGAAGGTGTAAGCCATGACACCCAGCTTCAATTCTTTTCCATGTAAATAAGTTATCTCTTTCATAAAAGTAGCAACATGCTTTGTGGTCTTTATATTTTAAATAGCAATATTTAAAGAGCAAAGTCAGAATGAAAAATGTAATTTCTACAAATGTAGACTTCTGTTGACATCTCTTGTATCTGAAGATAAAGAAAGCGAGGTCTCTAAGAATGCCTGGAATAGGCGTTTAAAGGCACTGACAAGCCTGCAGTAATTGCACATGTGACTTGATGTGCGCTGCTACAGAGGAAATGTTTTCATAGACTGTTTTGTTTTACAGTCTCTTTAAAACCTAAGGAAAGCAGAAGGTGGGATAGAAGATTCATGATAAATTTGCAGATCCAGACAGTGAAGGAGAGCTTCAGAGTGTTAGAAGGTGCTGAGTAAATTGAATTGACTGAAGTCTTTATCCTGTTGTCATGATGGCCTTTGCACCTCTCATAATGTGGAGACAATTAGGTGTTACCCTGGCTTGCAAAGATAAATTTCCAAATTCCAGGCAAAGAGTGTTGACTTGGGAAATATTGTGTGAGCCAGAGAATTCTTATTCTAATCAGTTCCAGCCTTAATATTAGCAGAAAATGCATATGAGCAAGACTAAAAACTGCATATGAGTAGGACAGAAAATATTATATGCCTTACTTAAAATGCAAGTATTTTCAATTTCTTCCTCATTATTGAAGTTGCTCCACAGCAAAATCACATAAGGACCCCAGCAGCAGAGTGGAGCCTGGACATCTGTCTTCAAATATTACTCAGAAGCCAGTCTTCTGTGACATTTTAGGTATAGGCTCAGAAAATACAATCAGGGCAACCTTGTTTATCTATTTTGCTCTACCAGTTGGTCTGCCAAAGGGACTTCTTTTCTGCCTATCATACAGTCTCTTATCGCTTTACAGTGTCATGCATTATGGAGAGGTCTTCAATAATAACAAAACCATCAAAGACTATTCACACATGAGATCAGGATACTTATTCAGAGGGTCTATTGGGTATGTGTAAATCTGAACATCACCATGGAAAAGAAGACCAACTGGGTAAGATAAAATGGGAAAGGATGGAAAGAAAGAAAGAAAGAAAGAAAGAAAGAAAGAAAGAAAGAAAGAAAGAAAGAAAGAAAGAAAGAAAGAAAAGAACAAACGAAAGAGAGAGAGAGGGAGGGAGGGAGGGAGGGAGGGAGGGTTAAGAGAGAAAGAGGAAAAGAAGGAAGGGAGAGAGGGAGGGAAAAAGGAAGAAAAGAAGCAAGAGAGAGAAAGAAAGAAACAGGGTAGGAAAAGGAAGATAAGACTAGGCTTCCTTTGGAATCAATATTTTTAAAGACAATTTTTTTTACAAAGAGTTGTTTTTAGGTGGTTCTTTAGAGTGTGTTTATAATAAATAATAATAATTGAGATCAATAATACAGCAAAGTACATTTTAAAACTGGCTGTTTGAGGGCTGGAGAGATGGCTTAGTGATTAAGGTGCTTGCCTGTGAAGCCTAAGGACCCAGATTTGATTCCCTAGTACCCACATAAGCCAGAAGCACAAGGTGGTCCATGCATCTGGAGTTCCTTTGCAGTGGCTGGAGGCCTGGTGTGCCCATTCTCTCTCTGTCTTTCTCATAAATAAATAAAAAAAAACTGGCTATTGGAAACCCAAGAAAAGAGGCAAATGGTGGTAAGCCTGATTAAAGAAAAAGAAAACACAAATAGCAGGATATCTTTAAATGATTTGCTATATACACAATTTGCTTTTTAATTTTAAGATGACTTTATACCAATAAATTTCAACATCTAGATAGAAGGGATGGTTGCCTAGAAAAACATAAATTAGCAAAACTGAATAAGAAGAATTACTAAGATGAAATTAACTCATAAATGTAGAAATAGTACAGAGTAATAAAATACCTAGCTCTTAATAAGACTACTAATCCAAGATAGTTTTATAGGAAAATGTGAAATCCTCAAAGAATGAATAATTTTCATGTCATTTTCTCTAACAATACAAGAATGATCAACATTGGGAAACCTAGTGATGTAAATAATTCAGATATTAGGGGATAAAGACAAAAAGAAAAATTAAGTATTTGATAAATTTTACATTAATTTGCAACATGAAAAGTTTTATTGGGCAAAGGAAAGAAGAAAGTTCCTTAACTTTGATAAACAGCTTCCATCAGGAGCCTACAAACCTGCCTAAGAAACGCTCAAATTAGTGTCAGAGCTATAACATAAGAACTTCCATTGTGGACTCACCTACATTGTTTAACCTTCTTAAGCTTGCCAAGGTAAATGGCTTGTTAGAACCATCTGTCTTCAGCACTTTGTAATACATATGACTAAAAACATACAGTGCATATCATGATGATTTCAGATGGAAAATTAGGAAATGCAAAACACAAATTTTTTTGAAGAAATATTCAACATTTAGTTTTTAAGTCTTTTTTTATTTAATTTTTATTTAATTTATTAGTTTTCTTTTCAGTAAATACAGGCAGTTTGGTACCATTATTTAGGCTCATCTGTGATCTACCCGCTCCCATTAGACCCTCCTTGTTAATGAAAATGGGTCGTGCATTGTGGAGTTAGCCCCCAGTTATTGGTATGATAAATGTCTCTGCAAATCATGACCCAACATGTGACTCTGACATTCTTTCCGCCCCCTCTTCCACAAAATTTCCCTGAGCCATGTTGGGTTCATTTTTGGTCTGCTTCAGTGCTGAGGTGTTGGGGGCCTCTGAGGCTCTGGCTCTCTGCTTTGGTAGGAGTTGATTTTTCTCTGTGTTGATCTCCTTCCCCTTTGTGCTGGTATCCGGTTCACAGGAAAACATCACCCTTGCCCTTAGTTTCAGTTGGGCCCCTTTTGAGGTATCTTTTGAGAATTGTTTTCATTCTATACTCCTACTTTAAAAGCTCTATGAACTTGGGCTACAAAATGGCTCAGCATTTGGACATGGGGAGGGGAGCACTTGCTTGGGAATTCTGATAGCCCAAGTTCAATTCCCCAGTGCCCATGTAAAGCCAGATGCATAAGGTAACACATGTGTCTGGGGTTCATTGGCAGTGGCAAGAGGCCCTGACACATCCAATCTCAATCTCTCTCTCTCTCCTCTATCTATTTCTCCTTATAAATAAATTAATAAAAATAATTTTTAGAAAGCTCCATGAACTCAATTGTTTCCTGTAAGCCATTTAAAAATCAGAGATGGCCAGGCATGGTGGTGCACACCTTTAATCCCAGCACTCGGAGGCAGAGGTAGGAGGATCATGGTGAGTTCAAGGCCACCCTGAGACAACAGTAAATTCCAGATCAGCCTGGTCTAGAATAAAACCCTACCTCGAAACACCAAAATAAAAAAAAAATAAAAATCTCAGAGGTGTTTACTTACATATACTACCAGTTCATCCTGCTTTGCAAGACATGAATGAATTTGGAGGATCATTTTTGTGTGGAAAATATAGTTACTTCCTTAATGAAATAATGTTCTACACTCCATAGTTGCTCACAGACCCTCACTGGTTTCCATGGGGTCCCTGTCCTCAGCTGTGGGTGACATCTACCAGTATCTTCTCTCAGGGCTATCTTCAGTGGCTGTACCTTCACTCTTCTAGGATGAGAAGAGAGCAAGCCGTCAGCTCTGTGGAGTTGGGATAGAATCTGGGAATGAACTGCTTCAAAATCAGACTGCTTGCAGCCAGGTGTGGTGGCATCTGCCTTCAATCCCAGCACTCAGCAGAGGCAGAAGAACCACCACTAGAGGCCTGGTGTATGTAGTGAGGTTAGATAAAACACCCAATAAATAAAACAATTTCATTTATAATAAATTATAAATTAATCAATTAACAAAAATCCAAAGGGATTGCCACTGAGTCACACTGATAGTTATTTGGTTACAAATAGCAAAAACCAAGGGACTAGTCAGGAAGGACTGGTAGTCATAGGTTGTTGCGGTCAGGTTCGCTTTGCGGGTAGAAATCACCCAACCAAGAGCAACTTGTGGGAAAAAAGAAGTTTATTTAGGCTTACAGGTTCAAGGGGAAGCTCCATGATGGCATGGGAAATGATAGCATGAGCAGAGGGTGGACATCACCCCCTGGCCCACAGAAGATGGACAACAGGAACAGAAGCGTGTGTCAAACACTGGCATGGGGAAACTGACTATAACACCTATAAGCCCGCCCCCCAACAATGCACTGCCTCCAGGAGGCATTAATTTCCAAATCTCCATGAGCTGGGAGCCTAGCATTCAGAACACCTAAGTTTATGGGGGGCACCTGAATCAAGCCACCACATAGATAGTAGGTCATTTGAGAGAGAGAGAATGGGCACACCAGGGCCTCTAGCCACTGCAAATGAACTCCAGAAACATGTGCCTCCTTCTGCATCTGGCTTATATGGGTACTGGGAGATCAAATCTGGGTCCTTAAGCTTCCCAGGCAAGTGCCTTAATCGCTAAGCTATCTCTCTAGCCTTATTTTTACCTTGTGAGTGCCAATGGTGTTTTCAAGCTTTCTCTAAGAAAGCAAAATGTGCTTTGGTTAGGTATGAAGATACGGAACATCATGTGGAACTTTCCATATGAATCAGTTTTGCTTATTCTCTTGGATTAGAGAGCAGCTGGACACTGTCCTCTGTGGAATCATATTGTCTGCCAACCCAGAAAGTGATTACATGTGAAAGCCATTTGTAGCAAGAACATGCCAATGAACTGAGCTCTAAGCATGGTGCATACAATCGCCAAGGGATTCAAAAGACAGTGGCCTAAAAATCTTTGAGAATTAAATTTCTGGAACACATCCTACATTTCAAAAATAGCCCTCTGTGCTTGGTAAACAGGAGTCAAAGAAATGGACTTAAATAAAGAATGCCTGGTCTGGAGAGATGGCTCAGCTGCTAAGGTGCTTCACTGCAAAGCCTAACAAGCCAGGTATGAGTGCCCCAGACCTCATGTAAAACCAGATGCACAGAGTGACACATGTGTTTGGAGTCTGTTTGCAGTGGTAGAGGCCCTGGCATGCCCATCTCCCCTTGCAAATAATAGGAAATAAGTATTTTTTTTAATACAAAAAAAGGAACCTTGACTTCATTGAGCTTGGGTTCTAGCGGGGAGTGACAGAAAGAAAGCATTAGTGGATAATATAATCAGAACAGAGAAGGGAGGATGAGAACTGTTCAGAAAGGGACTGCAGTGGGAGTAGAACTGGGATATCTGCCTGGAAAGACTGCCCGCTGCCTTGTCTCCTTCCTGAGCGACCCCAGTCAAGATGACAAGTAACAGTAGACTGGTCAAGCAAGCTGGAGTCACATGCTTACTCAGGAGGTAGACATGTCGAGGAGATAATTCTTTAAAAGAAAGCGAGTGATGTTGTGTCAAAGAAGAGGAAAATGGGTGACAACCCAAACATGACACATTTCCAGAAGTAGCAATGCCAGCTCCAGCACATCTGCATAGACTGGGGTGAGAGGTACGAACCCAGCTGCAGACCAATAGGGCCTCTTAGGGCTGTATTTCAGTGGCAATCAAAATGTTTTGAGGTAAATTGCGTCTTTACATTTAGTGTTGGAGGGGTGCTAAAGATTCTCAGACTAAACTTCTCTAAGCCAATATGATGGATCTCTACTGGCCACAATCCAGACATCCCTGATTACTAGCATGGTTGACTTGTCTCTGTTTGGAAATTCCCAGTAATGTTAGCCTGGTGAGATGCTCGCATGAACGCCATAATACACTACAACGGCCTTTCGTTGTGAACCACAAGGACATCCTACTAGACACAATGTCTTCCGCATATTTCACTTTATCCAGGAAAGATTCAGATGGAGCTATCATTACTGGAGAACAAGCACAGGTTTGAATGCCCTCCAACTCCCCACATGATAACAGACCAAATAATTTCATAGCAGAATGAAAGCCACAGACAATATGTATTTATAATAAAACTAACCTTTTCTGTGATCATATTGGCAGTGATTGTATTACACTTATTTTTTGGATGATTCCATGTGTAATAGAGAATGAATAAAATTAGAAGAAATAGGATATTCTAATTTTCTCATCCTTTATGTCCAACATGCACGATTTCTGATGAAGACATCAGTAAGAGCGAGGGGTGGTGGTACATGCCTTTAATCCCAGTGTTTGGGAGGTAGAAATAAAGAGCATCACCTTGAATTTGAAGCCAGCCTGAGCAAAAGCGAAAGTCTCAGGTCTGCCTCAGCTATTCAGTGAGACCCTGCTTCAAAAACAGTCATAAAATGAATATGTAAGAGCATAAGTAGGAATCTTGTGGCATACACAAGTGCTATAATCCCAGCACTTGAAAGGCAGATGCAGGAAATTTGCGGCGAACCCCCTGACCAGCAGGAGAAGAACGACCAGCAAATGAAGATCCTTCTTGATCACACTTTATTGGAGAGCCTCTTGGTTAACAGGAAAGCTGATGGCGAGGGGCCGGGGCGCGGGAGTGTAGCTGCTTTTATAGGGTGTAGCACTACGAGGCACCTACGGATTGGCTGCCACCTGTTCACCCACCACCCAGGGCCACGGGATAGGCCCAGGGTGCATTACATCACGCACATGCGCAGCATCAAGCACGACTGCCGCTAAGACATGACCAAGTAAGGAGTTGATTGTCCTGCCCCTTGGCAGGAAGTAAGCGCCATCTTGTAATGGCGACTGTCTCAGCTCCTCACAGAAATTCACTGCAAGTCTGAGGCTAGCTTGATCTACATAGTGAGTTCCAGCTTAGCCAGATCAACTGAGGTCTTGGGATTCTATTTGCCATAGAAGTCACAACTTCTTGAGGAAATGGCTAATCCCAGGATAGGAGCAATGAACATACTAGGTGAGTCGTGGACGTTTTGTCATACCAGACAGTAAGCAAGCGAGGAGAGTGTCCTAAGAAACTGGCAATGGCACAACAAGATGTGTCCTATGGTGCTGCTGTTCAGTTTACCCAAAGTGAGGTTTGCAAAATCTACCTGAGAGGACTTGGACAATGAAAATATCAAGCTATATTCTGCCCTGCAGTGCTACTGGAGATGTTCGGATCACTGCAGGTGCTGGCACTGCAGCTACCCCGCTGTGTTAAAGGAGGTGTTTCAGAGTCACTGCATCTACACCTGTTCTGTTGTTGGGAGATGCTTCAGAATGTCTTCTTGGGATAAATGCCACACAATATTCATTGAAAAACAAAAATGTTGCTACTTGGAAATCCAGTAGATTCTATCCTGCTGGGAAAATTATTTCCTCCATATGCACAGTGATCTAAGTTCTAGGATACAGTCTTCTGTGGATGAATGGGACTCTTTCTGGCAAGGCTTTTTCCCCTGAGAAATGATGCCTTGACTCATAGTGTCATTTTAACCTGGAAAATGTCACCTTTTCAATATCAATGAGCAGGAATGCCACCTGGGTCAGATGCTCGCATGTAGAAGAAGGAGAAATGAGAGATGTTGACACGCCGGCACCTTGCTCCATTCCAATTGACTACAACCTACATAGAAAATTCTGGTCATTTCAAAATTACTTTTTCTTTTTTTTAGAAAATTTTATGGGAAACTTTTCTCAAATATTCTGAAGGAAGTTTTGCTGTTTTTGAGAGTTATGAATCCGACAGCTACCAGGGAAAAGATGGGAGAGGAAAACAGGAGAACATGCATACTTTACAGAATTTTCAACAAGTAAAAAGATGATGATTTACAGCTGAATGATGGTAACTTTTGTCTACATATATTGGTGCAATATCTCATTTTCTTCCAATGCCTCAAGGCTCAGGTCAAATTCAAAAGTTCAAACTATGTGGTAAGTGGTGAGCAATCACTCTGGGTTGAAGATGCCACAAAATCATTCTATCCACTGCTATTGAACATCCTTCCCCACAGTGGAGAAAGATTTCAGAGGGTAGAGCATTTATTAAACCATGAAGAAAATTAAAACTCATGGGAAAATGAAGGCTGCCCAAGTTATGTGGGGAAACGAAGAGCTCCTAATCTCAAGCCCATAAGAGTAATATGGAAGAGAGCAGCCCCAAGGACTTCCTCAGCTTAGGACACAGCAAGAAGTTCTGATAGGACATGAGACATTAAGAAGGCTTTGGAATCTCTGGCCTGATAATATGGAAGCCTGCAGGTCAATGTGGTGGTTTGAATGTGAATGTATGTTCCCCACAGACTCAGGGCTTTAACAAAGCTTGTAACTTGGGTTTCCAGCCATGTGGCTAGAGGAGGTGTCACTCAGGTCAGATCTTGGGATTCAGACCAAACGTGCCTTTGGGGCAAATCTGATTTCAGCCCAAAGGTATGGAAAGCAGTTGGAGCTCTGGCAGTATCCCTGCTTGCTGCTTTTTGGTGCTTGCTGGCTGTTGATGGTGTGTCTCTACTTGGCTCGGTGAAAGAGAGCCAGCTTCTCACACCATTGATGGAACTTCCCCTGGATCTATAACCGTGAACTAAATCCCATTCCTCCCGTAAACTGTGTCTGGTTTGGATATTCATCCCAGTAACATGGAGCTGTCTACAACAATCAGAAACAAGAGAACACATGATAACTTTGATAGAGTTCATTGAAGAAGCCAAGCAGACCTAGAAAACATGGTTGAAAATGAATATAAAAGGATGAATAACTTAAAATTATAATTGGAGAATCCAAGGCCTATTAGCAAGGAGCAGACCTCCCTTCTTCAAGACATCCAACCAGCAGCTTAAAAGTATGCCAGGAGCTGGAGAGACAGTTTAGCCATTAAAGGTACTTGCCTGCAAAGCCAAAGCACCCAGGTTCAGTTCCCCAGGAACCATGAAAGCCAGATGCACAAGGTGGTGCATGCATCTGGAGTTTCTTTGCAGTGGCCAGAGGCCCTGGTATGCCCATTCTCTCTCTCTCTCTCTCTCTCTCACACACACACACACATACATAAATAAATTAATTAATTAAAATATTTAAAAAATAAAAGTTTGCCAGAATAGCTCAAAAAACACAGTAATAAAGCTAGGTAAGAAACTACTACCTCCTTCTGAAGAAATAGGAACAGGTGATGCCAAGCATGGTGGCACATGCCTTTAATCCCAAACTCAGGAGGCAGAAGTAGAAGTATTGCTGTGAGTTCAAGGCCACCCTGTGACTACAGAGTGAATTCCAGATCAGTCTGAGCTAGAGTGAGATCCCACCTCGAAAAAACAAACAAACAAACAAACAAAAAAATAAAACAGGTGAGGAGGAAAATAATGGTGCAGAAAGATACCCCTGTAAGAGGGGAACAAATAGGATTTGCCACCAAGCTGGGTGGACAATGGAAGATTCTGACTCCCTGCTTGGAAATGAAAGACTCTGAAACTGACTGTGACAGTGCAGAGTGAGCACAGTGAAGAGCTAAGCAGCTCCTGGTTGCCTGGCAAGATGAAAATCGTGCCCAAGCAACACGTGATGAGCTCCTCAGTGCACCGAACAACTTTGCACTAAGTGACCTGATGGAAAAACTGAGACAAAGAGTGTTATTGTATTGTGGTTGCTATTATTATTTTTATTATTATAACTATGATAATATTTGATAAGAGGTCCATAATTTGGTAAAAAAAAAATAAAATAAATATTTTGAAAAAGAAGATGAGGAAGAGAGCCACCACTTGGCACTGAGGAAGGTCCATTAGCAAACAGAAGGGCACTTAGTGTCCACTAGGATGGCCAAGGTGCCTATGCCCACATGTTTCTGGAATTGTAACTTTATCCCATGGTCTACATGCTCTTATATTAATAACACAAGTCTTAAACCAGGCATAGTGATGTACTCTGTGAGGCTGGAGCAGGAGGATCTGGATGTTGAGGTAAGCCTAGGCAACATGACTCTCAAAACCAAAGTGTTTATTGTGATTGCTATGCTTGATAGTATACCTAAAATAAGTAACTATTGACATCTGGGAGCAAGACTGCCCAACTTGTTTGTAAAAATATATTTGTCTCAGGACAGGATCCTAAAACTTCATGAAAAATAATTCTTGGTGGTTTATATCAAAGTCAATTTTTCATAAATTAATTTAGGAATGATTTCCATATTAAGTAACTTAATCTATAAACAGAGCTCCTCCTTGAGTTCTTTCATATTTCCAATAGATTTTTATAACTTTACGTGTTAGTTATGGTTTCTTGAGATAAAGTCTTACTCTACCTCCCAGGCCGGCCTGCAGCCTATGACAGTCATCCTGCCTCGGCCTCCTTGGTAATTGGATTTCAGAAGCCACAATGCCCAACTTAATTGGTATAACTTTAGAAATAATGTTTTACATGGCTTTGTTAAATTTATTTTCCATAAACAAGCTTTGTGTTATTTGTATTGCAGTTGTATTTTGAATCTCAATTCTAGTTACATTTACTTTCTTTTTTAACTATTGTATTTATCTGTTTGAGAGGGAGAGAGAAAAAGAAAGACGGTGCATGCCAGAGCGTCAAGCCACTGCAAATGATCTCCAGAAGCATGCTCAACCATGTGCATTTGGCTTATATGGGTACTGAGGAATTGAACCTAGGTCCTTGAGCTTCACAGGCAAGTACCTTAACTGCTAAGCCATCTCTCCAGCCCTCTAGGTGCATTTTTTAAATGCTTTTTGTCTCTGTATGAAACATCATTCACAGGCTGAAGAGATGCTTGAAAAGCCTGCCATTACAGGTTCAGTTCTCCAGTACCCACGTAAAGCCAAATGTGCAAAGTGGTATATACATCTAGAGTTCATGTGCAATAGCAAGAAGCCTTGACATGCCCAATTTCTCCCTCTCTCTCTCTCTCTCTCTCTCTCTCTCTCTCTCTCTCATTCTCTCTTTCTCTCTGTGTCTCTATCTCAAATAAATTAAAATTAAAAATTTTAAAACACCATTCACTATTTTATAATTATACTACATGAAATAAGTAAGCTATTGTGTTTTTTTATTTGTTTTAATTCTTTTGTATTACATATATAGACAATCATATCATCTAGAAAGATAAGTTATTTTGTATCTGGCTTTCCAACTCCAATACCTATTTTATTTCTTTCTTGTAGCATACAATGACAAGAATTTCAGTATACTGTTTATATAGTAGTCACTGCTATCTTATTACATAATTTAATGGCGATGTTTCAGTCATGATTTTCCACTGACTTCATGTGTTATTTATGTATAAACAAGGTCTTCTATGAAATGTATATATAACAGGTTTGGGGAGAGTTTAGGTTGGAATGCTCTAAAAATATAATGAGTCTTTGTCTGAATGTCAAAACTAAACATCTAGCCTCAGTATCTGGAAGGGCTTGAGTGAACTGCTTGACACCCAGGAATAAACCATCATAGATCACAGCTTTCTTGACATGACCTGCACTCTGTCAGTCAGTATGAAAGTTTTCAAATATAGGGATCTCTGAGTTACAAAAGCGAACATTCTCAGTCTACCTAAATAAATGCCAAATAAACAGACTGTCTACTTGGCAGAGTGCATCCCCACTGAGTATGTGCTGACCATGTGTTTGACAGACACCCTTTTTAGCTTCAGGAAAAATTCTTGGCTTGCAATTACAATTACTTTTTTTCCCCCTTGGTTTTCCAAGGTAGGGTCTAGCTCTAGCCAAGGCTGACCTGGGATTCTGGACTTAACTCTGTAGTCCAAGGCTGGCCTGGAACTCGCATCGTTCCTCCTACCTCTACCTCCCTTGTGCTGGGATTAAAGGCATGTGCCACCCACCACACCAGGCTTTACATTTACATTTTGACTATCATTAACATCTTTTATTTTCTGGCAGAAAGTCAACTTAGATGTGGCATATTGGATCATGACAAGTAGTCGCAAATTTTGTTTGCTGATGCTTTATTTAATATATCTGTTCATATTTTTTCTTTCTTTTTTGAGGCAAACCCAACAGACTGGCTTTTTTGTTTGTTTGTTTGTTTGTTTTTTGCAAGACAGAGGGATAGAATTGGCACAGCAGGACCTCTAGCTATTGAAATCAAACTCCAAATGCAGACACGACCTTGTGTGCATGTACAACCTTAGGCATTTGTGTCACCTCAGGCTTCTGGTTTACGTGGGACCTGGAGAGTCAAACATGGGTCCTTAGGTGTTGTAGACAAGCACCTTAACTGTTAAGCCATCTTTCTGGCCCTCATATTCTTTCTTTTATTATTTCTGTAGAGATTGTTTCTTTTTTCCATATTTTGACTTATTCATTTGCACATGTATGTGTGCACGCACCAGGGCCTCTTGTTGCCTCAAATGAACTCTAGGCATTGAGGCATCAAACTCCAGCCCACAGGCTTTGCAAGCAAGTGCCTTTAACCACTGAATATTTTCCCAACGCTATACTTTATTTCTTTTTTAAATAATTTTATTTATTTGCAAGGAGAGTGGGAAAAAAGAACTGTACATCAAGTCCTCTTGCTGCTGCAAACAAACTCCAGATGCATATGCCACTTTATGCATCTGGCTTATCTGAACTACCTTCCCAGTCCCAAATAATTGCCATAAAATATGAGCAGAGTAGCACAGCAGAAGCTACTGAGCCCATAAATGCCATAAAATATGTTTAAACCACTTCAGCCTTGATGCCTACAGCCGTCCTTTTGCTCTGGCATGCCCATTCTCATTTCTCATTTATTCTAATTCTCTTCTCTCTCTCTCTCTCATGTTGTGATACATACCTTTAATCCTATCACTCAGGAAGCCAAAGTAGGAGTTTGAAGCCAATCTGGGACTACATAGCGAAATCCAGGTCAGCTTGGGCTAGAATGAGACCCTACCTGGAAAATAAAAGGTTTTATTCATAATAGCCAAAATATAACACAACCCAAATTATCCATCAATGGTAGAAAAAGTGAACAAGCTGTGATATATTCATACAGTAAAATATCATTCAGCACTGAAAGTCACAAACATGCATGACAGCATAAATAACTGACCAAATATTGAAAGAAGACAAACACAAAAGATTGCATTAAGAATAATCTCCTTAGCCTAAAAGATATAACTCTCAAAAAGAGGAAGGAGGAAGCACCTGAAAAATAGGGCCCTGGAGAGGGTGGAATGAAGTCTAAGCTCAAAAGAATTTTTTTTTTTCTGTCTCTGGCCTATAACTCCTAGTACCAGAGATTGGATGCTACCCACATCGATCAGAGAGATCTACAAGGTACCCAAATCAAGACAGCTTTCTGTCAAAGCACTTGATTACCCACCTGAAGCAAAAGCTAAGACCCTATTGCTTAAGATACCATATGCTACTGACACAGAGCACAGAGAGACCAGGAATTCAGAAGAAAGCCAGTCCACAGAGAGCCTGTCGAGTGCTGGAAAGCATTACATGAGCTACTGAGGAAAAATGGCCAACAATGGTCTGAGAAACCAGAGGTCTAAGCTACTCAGAAGCAAGTACCCTGGCAGGATGCATACGACAGTGCAGTAGTGGAATACAGCCTTCTTAGCTTTCTGATTGGCTAAGAGATCCACTCAGTGTAAAGGAACCCAAATCTGGAATTGAAAACCAGATCAGAATCCTATGTAGAGAAAGATTAGATTCTCCAATTCAAGCTCTCACTAGTCTTTGACTAAAAGAGGGGTTACAGTCCATCAAATTCTCCCTAAATTAATAATGCTTATCCCATTTCAACTATGCTGACTTCACACTTCATCCAAGCCACAGCTGAAACCATAGAGGAATTGGGGAGACAAGCAAGAGTGCTGTTTCCATGGTGAACCTGACAATCACTGCCAGGGTGTAGGAGACAGACCCTGAGGATACGCAACACCACCTACCAAAGCAGAAATCCAGAGGCTCTAAGAGCTCATCACTGGAGTAGACTTAATAATCTCCCACCATAGCTCAGGGAAATTTGCAGAAGAGGGAGAAGAAAGATTGTAAGAGCCACAGGTTGAGACATCATGCTCAGAGGCATCCCCTGTCCCCCAAAATAACTGACTACTATTCCCACAATGCCTTAACTACAATCCCATGGGGAATACCTGAAACCCCACTGAAGACAGTCCCCAATGGGATGGGGCAGAGACGAGGACAAAGAGGGTACCAACATGATGTATCCATATTAAATATGCTGTTGTTAATAATAATAATAACAGAAACATTTGAAAAATAATAATATCCTTTTTTCAGTTCAATACCTTGTGAAACTGATCTATGGAGACTGAAATTTAATGATTACCTATAGATAATTATCGAGGTAAAGATCACAAGGGAAGATTCTAAGGTCATAGTAATGTTCTATATCCTTATCTGGTGATTTAAAAATGTTTGAAGGTTGGAAAGGTGGCTCAATACTTAAGATTGTGTACTACTTAAGCATGAAGGCCTGGGAAGAGCCTGAAATTGCCCAAGTTCAAATTCCCCAGAAGCCACCTAAAAATCGAGGCATTGCTGGACATGGTGGCACACACCTTTAATATTTGCAACAAAAGGGAGGCTGGGGTACGAGGATCTCTTTGAGTTCAAAGACAGGCTGGGGCTACAGAACAAGTTCCAGGTCAGCCTTAACTAGAGTGATACCCTATTTCAAACAAAAAAATTTATTTCAAAAATAAAATCCAGGCATGGTCACACACATCTGTCACCTCAATCCACAGCAGGTGGAGACTAGAGAGTCACTGGTGCTTGCCAACTGACAGTAGCTCCGGATAAGATTGGCATACTATGTGTCATAACTTACTTATAAAATAAAACAAATCCACACATCCTCATTTCTATTTAAATATAGAACACACATACATACTGTGGTGGTTTGAATGTGAATGTATATCCCCCATAGCCTGAGGTATTTTTGATAAAACTTGCTTGCAACTTAAGTCTCAAGCAACCTGCTGGGGGAAGTGTCACTGAGGACAGATCTTTCAGTCCAGCCCTAAGGAGAGTAAAGAGTCAGTCTGAGCTCAGACTGTTCATGTTTGCTGGCTGATGGTGGTGTCTGTCAGCTAGGAATCTGTGGAAGTGAGCCAGCTTCTGCCTCCATGATGAAGCTTCTCCTGGATTCTGTAAGTCTGAAGTTAACCCTTTCCTCCCATAAACTGCTTCTGGTTAGGCATTTGTGCAGGAATGAGAAACTAACTGCAACAGATATTACATTCACTTTTCATGCTGACCTTACATCTTTAACTTTCATAATTAACTAAAAATCTAAAATCGATGAGTATTTCCATAATCTTACTGGTTGATAAAAGTAACTTAGAAGACTTTAATTCTGACCATCTTCTTTCATCTTCCATTTTTTGTTTTTCAGTATTTTGATTTCACTTCATTTGTAAATGCCATCATCTATGCCTCCTCAAAGCTATCTTTTGTTTTATTGGAAGTTCCTTTATAGGCAATGTTTATTTAGGTTTATCCACATGTTTATCAATTTCTTCAGCTTTACTATGCTCTTTTTCACATTCTTTCCTCTGAGATTATTTTCACTTTTAGGCAAATTTATCATGTCCCATGGGGAGTGCTTTCATAAAGTTATTGTAGGGGATGGAGAGATGGCTCATCAGTTAAAAGCACTTATTTACAAAGTTTGATGGTCAGGGTTTGATTCCCTAGTACTGCATAAAGCCAGATGCACAAAGTGGCACATGTGTCTGGAGTTTGTTTGTAGTGGCAGGAGGCACTGGTATGCCCATCTCTCTTTCTGACTCTCTCACCTCTCTCATAAATAAATACTGTTATATATTCTTTCTGTAAAGCGCCTCAGAAACTTCACTACACTGAAGCTAGCTTTTATTTTTGCTTTTGGAGGTGGGTCCTTCCACCATGTGAACAGTGTGTTTAGATTCTATAGTCACAGACTGGTGGGGAGGGGTACTTTCTAATGGGAATTTGTATTTGTTCATCTCTGCAGTCTATCTAGATAAGTTGGGACAGTTCTCCGAATGCCCATTCTGTCACAGAAAGAGACATGTTTGTTCAGCATTCCAGGTTCAGAGGGAGCCTTGGAAACAGCTCTGCATTTTGCAGAGAGCTAACTTCTTGCTTCCAAATGGATACTAAACCTATCTCTAACCCTTGAGATAGCCACAGCATTCTCTTGCAAATATACACTTGTGGCTGTAAGTTTCCTGCTTATTCCTGAATTTTAAAATATTGTCCCATGGACTGGGAAGATTTCTCAGTGGTTACAGACACTTGCTTGCAAAGCCTGCTGGACCAGGTTCAATTCCTAGCATTGACATAAAACAAGAAGAAAAGAAGAAAGTGGCTGGAGAGATGGCTTAACAGTTAAGCGCTTGCCTGTGAAGCCTAAGGACCCCAGTTTGAGGCTCGATTCCCCAGGACCCACATTAGCCTGATGTACAAGGGGGCGCTCGCATCTGGAGTTAGTTTGCGGGAGCTGGAGGCCCTGGCGTGCCCATTCTCTCTTTGTCTCTCTATCTTCCTCTCTCTCTGTGTCACTCTCAAATAAACAAAACAAAATGAACCAAAGTATTTAAGAAAAAAAGCAAAGAAAAAAGTGGTGCAAACATCTGGCATTTGTTTGCAGCCATAGGAGATGCTGGTGTGCCCCACCACCACCACACACACACTTACTTGCAAGTAAGTTTTTACAACAGATGAGTAATTGACCATCTTAACTCCATCAACTATTTTGTTACATAGAAATACTGTCTTGGGCTGGAGGGATAGAAGTTAATGTACATGCCCAAAAAGCCAAAGAACCCGGGTTTGATTCCCTAGAATCCACATAAGCCAGATGGGACAAGGTAGTGCATGTGTCTGGAGTTCATTTATAGCAACCAAAGGTCCTAGTATGCCCATTCTCTCTCTCTATAGATAGATAGATAGATAGATAGATAGATAGATAGATAGATAGATAGATAGATAGAGATAGATAGATAGATAGATAGATAGATAGATAGATAGATAGATAGATAGATATAGATATATACATGTATATATATCTGCTTCTTTCTCTTTCTCTCAAATAAATAATAAAATAAAAGAAATTTTAAAAAAGAAATCCTATCTTTCCCCAGATATGTCTGTATTATTTTGAGTTCTTTGCATTTTTTTATTGTTGGGTGTGTGTGTAATGTGGTGTGTGGTGTACGTGACCTGCAGTGTCTCACACCCTCGTCTGCAGCAGGAGTCACTCTCTTGCAGAGGCCTGAGTGGAGCATCAGGTGTGTTGCTCGTTTGCTTGGTCTTGTCTTTCACTAATTCCAGAGCTTGCTGGGCTCCAGTGATTCTTGGTAAAGCAGGAGACATGGCTGAGCTGTGAAAAGCACTTGCTTGTGAGGGTTGATAGCTCAGGTTTCATTCACTAATACCCACATAAAACCAGATGCACAAAGTAGTGCACACACCTGGTGTTCATTTGCAGCGGCAAAAAGCCCTAGCACACCTATACTCTATCTATTTACTTATCTATGTACCTATCTCTCAAATAAATGCATAAAAATATTTGAAAAAGATTCTTGCATCTGTGATCCTCTATGTGACTAGGGCTGCAGGTGTGTGGCCACACGCAGCAGGTTTACAGGGAATCTGGACATTTGAATTTGGGTAGTCTCGGACCCCTTCAGGCCCTCATGCTTGCACAGGATATACACCCTGTGCCTATCCTATCCCTGTTGTTATTGTGCTTTGAGACAGGATTTCATATACCCTAGGCATAACCCTTCACCTCCCAACCACTGGAATTACAGGTGTGGTGGTTTAGTCTGGTCATAAGTTCAAGTCTACCCTGAGACTACATAGTGAATTACAGATCAGCCTGGACTGGAGTGAGATCCTGCCTGTGAGGGGTTGGAGAGGGCAAAAAAAGATGTGGTGGCTTGAATCAGATGTCTCCCATAAACTCATGTGCTCTGAATGCTTGGCTCTCAGCGGATGGCAATTTGGGAGGTGGAGCCTTGCTGAAGGAGGTATGTTGTTGGAGGTTGCTTGTGGGTGTTATAGCCAGCTTCTCCTTCCTGGAACTCAGCTCACTCTTCTGCTATTATTATCACCTGATGTTGGCAAGGAGGTGATGTCCAGCCTCTGCTCCACCATCATTTCCCTGCCATGATGAAGCTTCCCCTAGAATCTGCAGGCTGGAAATAAACCTTTCCCACCCACCCCCCCCACCCCACATCAGCTGCTTTTGGTCAGGTGCTTCGTGCCAGCAACTTGAAGGTAATTATAGCAGGTATGCACCATGACACCTCATTTTCTGCAAGGCTAGGGATTGAACCCAGGGCTTTGTGCATACTAGGCAAGCACTCTACCAGCTAGACTGCATCCCAGCCCTTGAGGGTTTATATATATAACTTATTTATGAGAGAGAGAGAATGAGAATAAGTGTGCCAGGTCCTTTTGCCACTGCAAAGGAACTCCCAATACATGCACCACATTGTGCATCTGGCTGTACATTGGTACTTGGGAATTGAACCCAAATCTCCAGCTTAAGAGATTTTATTAACATAAACTATTTTAGGGCTGGAGAGATGGCTTAGTGATTAAGGTACTTGCCTGTGAAGCCTAAGGACTCATGTTTGACTCTCCAGATACCACGTAAGACAGACATACCAGGTGATCCAAGCTTGCAAGGTCACATATACACACAAGGCAGCATACGCATCTGGAGTTTAATTTCAGTAGCTGGAGGCCCTGGTGTGCCAATTCCTTCTCAACACACACACACGCTCTCTCGCTTTCTCCCTTTCTCTAACATACATACATACATACATACATACATACATACATACATACATAGATAGATAGATAGATAGATAGATAGATAGATAGATAGATAGATAGATAGATAGATGGAGAGGTAGATACATATGTATGTATATATGTATAAAGAGAGAGTGTTAAATTTAAAAGTTTTTGTATTGCTGAAGACTCCACATACTTGGGCTGCAAGACCACTGAGAAATCTTGCTGGAACTGAGCTGATAACCTCCTCCATGTAGACCAGCTAACAGAAAGCTGGAAGAAGCCATTCTGCATGCAGTTCAGTGGGAGAAAGAAATACCACCAGTGAAGATACTCAACAGTGGATACTGCAAGCCTTATAATTGGCCAGCCAGGCCAAATGAGCCAACAGGTGCAATAGTGGCATGCCTATCATGGTAGAAACCAACTGCCCTCCAATTGGACTGGAGGCCCACTCCATGGTGGGGAATATATCCCTGATACTGAAAACTTAAAACAGGGGTAGTCATGAACCCTAGGGGTGTAATGTCTGCTGATGTCTGGATAAATGTTTATACTATGCTTATCAAACTGCCCAGTAAGCACTTCTCTTGATATTCACACCCTTATATTAATGTTACTCTTACTTTGGGTAGAGAATCTTCTCTTTTCAGATGGCAATGACCTTGGGACAACTCACAAGGTATCATGGTGCTGGAAAGAAGTGACTGAAGTACTGAGTAATATCTCAATCACACCTTCCAAGGCTCAGGTCTAATGCAGAAGAGGTGGCAGAAAGAATGTAAGAGCCAAAGGAAGGGTAGGACTCCTTACAACGTGCTCCTTCCAGACATAAAATGGCCTGGATATCCATGACCACACCATGCCTGACACTACCTACACAAGACCATCATAAGAGGAGGAAAAGATCATGACATAAAAATAAAAGAGAGACTGATTGAAATGGGAAGGGTATATGATGGAAAATAGAATTTCAAAGGGGAAAGTGGGGGGGGGAGGGAATTACCATGGGACATTTTTTATAATTATGGAAGATGTTAATAAAAAATTTTTTAAAAAACTTAAAACTTTGCAGAAGGGGATAACATACTAATCCAAACTAAGTAAATCTTCTAAGAAGCTTATTTCTTGGAGTAACCAAAGAGTCCAGAGCTAACATGGACTTAAGACACAATCCAATAACCACTGAATCCTATCTCTTGAAGATCTGATTATGTGATGGATTTGTTCCCCAACTAAGTCCTCCCCTGCAGGGAAGATGTGCATGTATTCTGGTTCCCTGTTGGAGCATGAGAGAAGTTCCCACAACCCTGACAAGCAGTGCTGGGCTTCTTGATGCCTGGATCACTCAGAAACAGTTTCTGTGGGCAGTAAGCTACATGCACTGATTGTCTAAAGTAGGTATTACTTGAGCCAACCATTCAGGCCAATCAGATCCTGATTCACTGACAGGCTTACATTTCACTCCTGGAGTTCCCCTGCACACATCATAGCTACTAAGGGAAGGGGCCCAAGGAGTAGCAAGTCTAATATCTACTTCATGTGAGATGCATATCTCTCAGCCTTTAATTTTGCCTTCTGAACCTAAGAATAGGATTCTAAATTAATTTCTGCTGAAGTTTTTCAAATGACCTTTGCCTCACCCTTCACAACACTTGAGGGTTATCACTAGTGCTGTGTCTGTGTTTATCTGTCCCTCTTTCTCACTTGTTTTACATAAAGAATTAAATTTCCACCTATTTTTCTATTAATATGTCAGACATGAAATGATTGATCAAACTCTTACCAAATTTAGAGCTGCATATGGAGTCACCTGGATTTAAAACAATAATAAAAATAAGCTATATGATAATATTCTAGAACCCTATAAGCTATCACCTAAAACCAGCTGAAACTGAAGCATAAAATACTGTTGATGAATGTTCTGGAAAAATGCATATTCCTTGAACAGAAAAAAAAAATAAACCACAATTTCAAACAGAAAAACTCTAAGGTTAAATAGTATAAATAACGTAGACACTAGTCTGCAACGGGACAGCCTGTCAGGCAGGCCACTCTATGGACTGTGTTGCTAGATAAGTAACGGTGAGGGTAGATCTGATGATGATTAGGAATGTTCCTTAGCGTTGATGAGTTTACCAGCCAAGAAGACAATTTAGAAGATGAATATTTTACATTGTTGCACATTCTCTTCATCTTGCAGACTCTATCGTGATGCAGATGGCTATATCATGTTCTGTGAAAACAGCAGAAATCAAACATCAGTGGCAAACTCCAAGAGCCAAATTTTTTATTTTACTATGTAAAATGTTTCACAAATGTTACTGAAAAGGATATCCTAATGTAAATGACTTTGGTTAAAAATCATTACCATTTAATAGCTATCCTAATCATATGAGTAAAACAACATACTGCCATTTCATTATTGTCAGTATTTATATTCCTTAAAGGCTTGGGTATTTCTGGCTAAAAATATATATATGAAATAGTTTCTTGATTTGAGACTTCAGAGTTGAAAAAAATGAATTTGATGGGTTAGAACAATAGCTCAGCAGTTAAAGCATTTGCCTGCAAAGTCTAATGACCAGGGTTTGATTCCCCAGTACCCATGTAAAGCCAGAACCACAGTGACACATGCATCTAGAATTCACTTGCAGTGGCTGGAGACTCTCTCTCTTCTTTATGTCCCTCTGCTTGCAAATATACATACATATATATATGTGTGTGTGTGTGTGTGTGTGTGTGTGAATTAGTTGACATTAATCAAAATAACTACAGGGAGGAGAGGGCAAGCTGAAGAGGAAGATATAGTACATATGTAAGCAGAGGGGCTAAATGTTGTTAGAAGGGAATGGTCAAGATGGGATAGAGAAGAGAAGCAGGTAAGGAATAGTCAAAACTAAAGATGTGAATAAGCCATATGAAAATCTACTTCTTTACTAGATTAAAAAAAAAAGTATATATGTTAAAAAAGAAAGAGCTTGGGTATAAATAGTTTGTGGGGATGGATAACGCTATACTCAGAAACCAAAACTGTTACAGAAAAATTTCAGTACCAAGGGCAGGATATCCCCCAATGAGTTTTTGGTCAAGAAGACCCCTGGTGCCCCTAAACCAATATAGCTTAGAGTCAAGGCTCTTGGTTATATAACCAGAACTAGTTAGTAAAATCCTATTACTGAAGATATTATAGGAAAGTGAGTCACACAGAACCAGCCCCAGAGACAGAGTGTAGAATCAAGATGAATGTTTATAAGCACACCAGGGTAGGCCCAGGGAAATCTCTTCCAAATCCTGAGCACTGAGCCCTGATGGCTCAGAGTTTTTATAGGCAGTATGGCAGGCAGTTTGACATCACCTTGAGTTTTTCACATTATTGGTGGTTTAAAGTTCTGGGCTATGTTACTAGAGACTACCAGTGGAAAATAATAGAAACTCAGAGGAGTTTACCTATGGCTGCACTAACAAGAAAACATGTTACAAACAGAATGATTGGGAGAAGACTCGGGGTCATGTTGCTTCCCTATAAATGCTTGCACAATAGGACCTGTCCCACAGGACAGGCTAAAGGGAGCTTTAGTGCATCATCTTCATCCAGTTTCTCGGCCAAATTTCTTCTGCCCCAAAGACACCACATGCTCAGAACACTGAGAAATCAAGCTGAAGCTTAACTGGAGACCTCCTCCATGCTGACTGTGTCATGGTGCTAGAAAGTGCTATGTGGTCCACTCGGAAAGAAAATTCATCAATGGGCTTAACCCAGTGGTGGGCATTGCAAGCTACACAGCTGGCCAACCAGGCAAAACATTTCAACTGGTGCAATGGTGACATGTCTGTTATGCTTTCTAATTGGATTTGAGGCCCACGCCATGGGAGGAAACTCATGACTGGTACTGAAAACCTAGTCAAAGGCCTATTGCCTGGGGAGGTCCTAAGGCCTGAGGGGAAGCTACGGTTGTTGTTTAGCTAAATGGATACATTACGACCACCAAACTGCCTTCTAAATACTTTATGCCCACATATTAATCCTGCTCTCACTGTTGGTTAGAGAAGCTTCTTTTCAGGGGGTGGTGACCACTAGGGCCACTCAAAAATTCATCAAGGTGCTAATAAGAAGTGAGAGGGGCATATTCAGCACTGAGGGACACCTCTACCACACCCTCCAAGACTCAGCGACCATTGCATAACAGGTGGCAGAAAGAATATAAGAGCCAAAATATGAGGGAAGGCTTTGGAATGCTGTCTTCCAGACACAACGTGGCCATGGCATTCATGACCTCACGGTGGCTGATGCTTCCTACACATGACCTGCATAGTACAAAGGAAAGAAAGAGAGAGGGAGAGGAAAGAAAGAAGGAAAGAAGGAAGGAAGATAGGAGGGCTGGGGACATGGCTCGGTGGTTTAAAGCACTTGCTTGCAGGGCTGGAGAGATGACTTAGCTGTTAAGGCACTTGCCCACAAAGCCAAAGGACCTCGGTTCTGTTCCCCAGGGCCCACATAAGCCAGATGCACAAGGTGGTACATGCATCTGGGGTTTGTTTGCAATGGCTGGAATCCCTGGTGGTGCACCCATTCTCTCTTTCTCTCTCTCTCTCTCAGATAACTAAGTAATATTTAAAAAATTAAAAAGCACTTGCTTGCCAAATAGAAGATGGACTAGTTGGATTCAGTGGAGGGTGGCAGGGGAAGGGGACCAGAGAATGGTGGGAGGTTATTATGATTAGAGTACATTGCATATATATAGAGAGAGGGGGGTTTTATCAATAAAATGTTTTAAAAATAGTTTAATGTAACACACACATATATATGTATATATGTGTGTATTCTGGAATTAATTTCTATATAAGTAACTATATGTTTGCATGGACCAAAAGCCCTTACACTTCTGAGATTATGGTGTCAATAGTGACCTGTCATGTTGGTAGATTTGAACAATACAATTTCCTTTCAGAGAAACATTCTGAATAGGAGTTTGAGGGGAATTGTCTGGTAAAAAGGGCCCTGGAGAGGGTGGATGAAGCCTAATCCTAAAGCAATTGTCTCTGGTTTGTAACTCCCAGTACCAGATATTGATTGCAACCCACATTGAGCTATTGGTTGGAGAGACCTACAAGGTCCCCAAAACAAGACAGGCTTCTGTCAAAGCACCTGATTACCTGCCTAAGGTAAAACTATTGCTGAAGACACCACATGCTGCCTACACAGAACATTGAGAGATCCTGCAGGAATGTGAAAGGAAGCCAGTTCCCAGATGGTTAGTCTGTATAGTGCTGGAAAGTGCTACACGAGCTACTGGGGGAAAATGGCCAACAACATTGTGAGCAAGCAGGGGCCACTGCCATAGGAAAGCAACCAGCCTGACAAGAGGTACACACCTGTATAATAATAACACCCAGCCTAGGTGGGAAACCAATGCCTCTCTGATTGGCTAAGGGACCAGCCCAACGGAAAGGAACCTGTAGCTGGTACTGGGAACCAAGTCAGGATCCTATGGAGACTAGGATCATATACTCCAATGATAAGCCCCCACTAGCCTTTAGCCAAAAGAGGGCCTTTAGCCATCAAAATTTCTCTTGGTTAACTATGCTTATCTCCTTTAACCTATGCTGATCTCACTCTCTATTGGACAATCTGTTTTTCTTTTACAGAAAGCAGTGAAACCGAGGTCAACCAAAATCTATGAACAAGATAAGACAAGTCAGCTGACTCTTCATTAGGAGATGAACCATCCCTCACACATCAGCTAGGCCCAGGTGAAATACAGAGGACTTTTAAGATGAGCAAGAGTCACAGGGTGGGGAGGGAATACCCAGAGGCAGTGCGTTCCCCCTTCCTCCCCCCCCCAACTCCCGGCCAACAATGACTGCCTGCTGCTCTCACAGCTCATAACCCACAACCCCAAAGTGAATACCAGCAATCCCACTGAGGACCACCCTGAGTGTAACGGAAGCAGGGAGGAGGGAAATGATGGTACCAACGTGTGATGTGTCCATACAAAGTGTCTACTTCATAAAAAAAGAAAAACATTCTGCAAGTAACTTTGCCTGGGAGGAAATCAATAAGGTCCTTCCTCTATCTTCTCTTCCTTAGCAACAGGAGCAGGAAGCAGAGTAAACCTACTTAATGTGCAGACGTCGTGCCTTACCTTTCAATGCTGCTCATCCCTTAGAGAAGCCATTTTTGTTTCAGCCACTGCAAATCTTTTAGCATTTTCTTGTCATAAGCTACATGACAGAATCTCCACTTCCTACGTGAATTTTTTGCCTATTATCTATGGTGAGTATAAGCATCACTCAGTTGCTATATTTTTCCTTTTTACCCAGGCCAGCTTTGAACTTGTATGCCCATCTCAATTTTTTTTTTAAATTTATTTATTTATTTATTTGAGAGCGACAGACACAGAGAGAAAGACAGATAGAGGGAGAGAGAGAGAATGGGCACGCCAGGGCTTCCAGCCTCTGCAAATGAACTCCAGACGCGTGCGCCCCCTTGTGCATCTGGCTAAGGTGGGACCTGGGGAACCGAGCCTCAAACCAGGGTCCTTAGGCTTCACAGGCAAGCTCTTAACCGCTAAGCCATCTCTCCAGCCCTCATCTCAATTTTTTTAATGTTTTATTTTATTTATTTACTTATTTGACAGAGAAAGAGGGAAAGAGATAGAGAGAGGGAGAGAGAGAGAGAGAAAGAGAGACAATGGGTATGCCAGGGCCTCCAGCCACTGCAAATGAACTCTAGACACATATGCCCCCTTGTGCATCTGGCTAACGTGGGTACTGGGGAATCGAACCTGGGTCCTTTGGCTTTGCAGGCAAACTCCTTAACTGCTAAGCCATCCCTCCAGCCCCTTCTCAATTTTTGTTAAGATAAAGAGCAAGTTGCAATTCTAATTGCTTGGATTCAAATCCTTGCTCCATCACTGGTTTGCCTTTTAGTGTTATATTCCTGAGGGTAGTCCTCTAAGTATATTAATGTACATACAAGGTGATGGTAATGGTGACAAGACCTTTCTTCTAGGTTCGGTGTTGCAAACTAATGTAAGCCAAAATGGCCAATGAGCAACTGCCAAACCCTTTTGGCAAATATAGGGAGCTTTCTTGATAAACTCACTATCAGAAATAAATGGGGATATCACCATAACTTCCATCTTAGTGGTATACTATGACAATAAGGCTTAGTCAAAAAAAAAAAAAAAAATTAACCAGGCTGGCTATGGTGGAATATGCCTTTAAACTTAGTGCTTGAGAGGCAGAGATAGGAGGATCATCATGAATTTGACGTCACCCTGAGAATACATAGTGAATTCCAGGTTAGCCTAGACTACAGTGAGACCTTACCTTAAAAACCAAAACAAAACAAAAATAATAAATTTAACCAAATGCACCAATAATTAGTAGCAAGACAACACAGCAGAAAGGTATACGGTCCATGTTGTAAGTCTGAAAAAAGCCAGTTCTTCATGTTCAAGTGTATCACACCTGACCTTGCGTGAGTGGTTCACTCATGCCAGTGCAATAATTTCTGATGGTCAGATGCCAACCATCTGTCAGGAGAAGCTGTGGAGTCTCCATAACCTAGAAAGACTCAGACTAGCTTGGGACAGTGTAGGCACTGGGTGGCAGTTAGGTCTTATCCCAAACTAAGAAAGAGTACATGTGAACACTAAGTTTCTTAGATATCAAGATGCAAATGAAGGAACGCTGTGAAGCCATTTCTTCCAGACTGAAGCATTCCATCCTAGAGGGAAGAGAGAGCTAATTAGGCTCAGGCAGCTCGGGGAACTTCCACGACTAAGTAAGCTCAGAAGGTTACAAGACTCAAGAGAGCCCTTCTCAATGTTACGTAAGTAGTAAGTGACTGCAGAGAGGATGCTCCACAGTGAAAAGAGCAAGTCAGCAGGAGAGACTCAGTTAAAAGGCAAGACTTGAGCTTGAACGCTAGAAAACAAACAGGATCCAGAGGGAGTAAAGTGAAGAGCAACCACTACCAATGAAAAGACCCAGCTCAAAGGAGGGCTCTTTAGAAGTTTAACCTACACATAACAAGGCAGAGCCTGCAATGACAGAAGCTAAATGCAAGGAAGAAACGAGGACTGAAGTTAGAAAGGAAGGAAGGCTTTAAAACACATTCAACTGAAGCCGGGCATGGTGGTACACGCCTTTAATCCCAGCACTTAGGAGGCAGAGGTAGGAGGATCGCCGTGAGTTTGAGGTCACCCTGAGACTCCATAGTGAATTCCAGGTCAGCCTGGGCTAGAGTGAGATCCTACCTTGAAAAACAAAAACATAAACAAAAACAAACAAACAAAAAAAATTCAACTGAACTTGAATTTGATGTGGGAAGAATTGGAAGCTATTGAAGAGGTCTAGGAGGAACCAGTTTAGCTGGAAGTGCAATATGAGTGGGTATGTGGTAAATTCAGTCACAGCCCACCAAAAAAGTCTTTTATTTTTTTTAATTTTTATTAATTAACTTATTCATTTAGGTTATGCTTGTGTGCATGTTCATATGTGTGGGTATGAGCATACACAGGCCACAGTGAACATGTAGAGATCATGAGACAATGTTCCGGTCAGTCCTTGCCTTCCACTTCATCTGAGGCATTGCTGTTTGCTGCCTCCCTTCTCACCACAGGCGCCCTGGGAGTGTAGAAGCCGACCACGGCTTCCAGCTTTTACATGGGGATTCAGAAACTCAGAGTTGTGTGGCAAGTGATCCATCTCCCTAGCCCCAGGTTGAACTATTTTTATCCTTTCCAACATTCATGTATCAGAAAGTTAATCACTGATCTTGAGTATAGCTGTTTGGGAAGAAGTGGGGCCAATGGGAGGCATTTGCGCCAATTAATTTCATGACCAAAGGATGGATGAGTGGATTCACTTCTTGTTGCTTGTCTTCTGAGAACTGGGGAGTTCTCCTGTGGGAGCATCTTGCAGGCAGATAAACTAGATCCTAACCTGCTGCCTTCATCTTGGCCTTTCCAGTGTCTGGAACTGTGAGAAATCAGTTCTTTCCTCTATAAATTATGGTGCCTATGGTTTTTTTTTTTCTGCTCTAGTAATACAGCAAATAAAAGATAAGGTTTGAATTCCTGGACCTTATAAATACATTGCCATGTGTGATCAAAAGAACTTTGCATTTGGTATTGAATTAAGAATCATGAACCAATGACACTATTCTGGTTCATCCATATGGATCCAATGTCATCGCAAAGGTCCTTAGAAGAAGAAAGCAAAGAAGGCCAAACTCAGAGACAGAATACAGGGGAGATGAGGCCAGAGTTGTCATGGAGCCATGTGCTACAGGCTAGAGGTAGCCTGGAACCGCCAAACACGGCCAGCAATGAATTATGCCTTGACCATCAAAAAGGAACCAGCCCTGCTGATGGTCTGATTGTAGGTCCTAGGACATGTTCTGGATTTCTGCTTCTAAAGCTTTATTCTGATTCTAGCTTCCCAAGACACATTTTGAACTTCTGCCTCTAGAGCTGTAATGAGCCAGTAATTTTGGAAGCCACTATATTGGTGGTAATTTGCTATGGCAGAAGTAGCAAGCTGAAATATGAAAGCTGAAATTCAGAAAGCTCCAATCACAGGGGTGTTATGTAGGGCATCCAGCAGCCCAGAGCTGTTGTATAGTCTTATCCCATAAAACATGCCCATAAAAAGTGCCCATAGTTACTTGTGGCTACTTTCTCTCTTGAGAGTTATATTAGTGATTATGCAAATGACCTAATTTGTATTTTTAAAGCTGCTTTCTCAAGTTTACTTGCTACCAGGCAACTCAAAATCCTGATTACAAGCAATAAAGTCCATACACATGTAGAATCTGAAATCTTATATGCACAAACATGTTTTGGCTTGTTTTAGAGAATTCAGAAGGAAGTAGCACTAAGAAGAAATTATATGTGCAGTCTGTAATCATACAGAGACTTCTCCCATGCAGCCTAAAAACTTTAGTCCAAAATCTAAAAATGGGGGAATTCACTTTGTCTCCCACAGATACTTTGCCACAATTTACAAGGAATAAAAATTTCAGTTACACAAAAATATAAGAGTGGAACCAATTTTCATAGCTGCACTCAGAACTTCAAAAAGCTATCACATTGTACATAAAATGTGAACATGGTTGCAAATATCTTTTTATTTCTATGTCAGATAATACAACTTGTCTTCCGATCCCCATACATACTGAGCATACAGTATTAAATGAAGGAGAGCATTGCTATCACAACCTCCACGAGGGTGTGGAAAGTACGTTAAGAGTCAAAGGATAGGGATGGGGATTCTGGAACACTGTCTTCCAGATGTGAAGTGGCCATTGCAATGGTGGCATCCTAGCATCTGCCGTCACCTGCATAGGACCTGCCCATCAACATCCCATCATGTATGATGGAGGGGGGGGGTGAAGGACATCAAAATAGGAGAGGAACTAGTTTGAAAGAAGGGACTCACTGGAAAGTGATGGGGAAACAAGAAAACATAATAGGAGGGGGTTTATGATCAAAGTACACTATGCACATGCACAAAAATTGTCAGTAAAGCTTTAAAACTATGCTGAGCATAGAAAAAGTACATGCACATAAAGACATTCACAGCATTACAGAAAACTAAATAGGTTGCTTTTGGCTTCACCTGCCCCTTTTCATTTGCAATCAAACGTTAACAGCATAAGCATTATGCCAAATCTGCCCTTCCATTTAGCCCTAACAACATCAAGAAAGAGGCCCAGATCCACGTTTTCTTTACCCTTTTTGTTGTGGTTTGGTTTTGTTTTGCTTTTTTGAGATGAGGTCTCACATGTAGGCAGGCTGGCCTCAAACTCATGGCCACGCTCCTGTCTCTCAGCCTCCAGAATGCAGGGATTACAGACAAGAGCCACCACTCCCTGCTTCCAATTCTACATCCTTGAAGGCTGAAAGCATTAGCATCCTGAAAAGAATATGAGGAATGTCCTGGTGGGAATCAGTTGCTTGAAGTTGCAAAAGAGATGAAGACCCAGAAGGGAAACCATTGACCGCCTTGCTGAGATTGCACATGTGTTAGGGAGGTCCCAGTCTGAGGGTCAAGATCAGTGCTGCTCACAAAACTGTTATTGCCAAGCTGTGTTATATGATATATTATCACAAGAAATACTGGACACACAACAGAATGTTAATGTCCTCTCTCACTTACCCTAGCTCCACCCCCTGAATTTCAGGCTTAGGGGAAACGATGCATATTTTCACTGTAGACTACTTTATCTCATGACCACAAAAAACTAGGCATCCAGATGACAAGGCGTGAGTAAGCCAAGGGAGATTTATTGACAGGGAGAGGCATCAGGGCAAACATGCTTAGGATTTGGGCCATCATCCAAAAAAGAAAAACAAGAGGAAAGTTACACTTTTTGAGTTGGAATTCAGAAAAGCAGACAGGTTCAACTCTGAACAACTGCACCAAGGGAGGACATTATCTCAGTGAGGAGTAAACACTCCTCCTACCTCCTACACATGTCTATGAGGGATACCATCAAGGGACCTGGGGGCTAATTTCCTGTACTTATCACAGAAGTAAAGGGCAGGAAAGCATTTGAAAGAATAAACCCTATTTCAAAGTAAGAGAGAAGAGAGTCTTCATGGAGATGGGGACTCCAAAGCTAGAAAACCTGCAGTCCCGGTGCAAGTTGAAGGACTTTTACTGAATAAGGGACCTCTTTCCAGAGGTCATGATTAGTCAGTTTAAACAAAGACAGAGTCACTGGCAGGCCCATGATGTATTCAATACTATGTTGAAAGCCCACCAAGCCAGCCCACTGCCAGGAACATTGACTTAGGTGAGGAAGAAGAAGTGAATCACCCTCTTTGCCATCTTAGGTCTCCATCTTAGGATACTTTAGAATATAGTCACCTACCAAAGGCCCCTTTTCCCTTCCTGTCTCTCTAGCCTAGGAAATTGCCCAGCTCCTATAGTGTCTCATAAGTGAAGGGGGGTGGGGAGTCTCTTGATCAGATGATTGACAGGCTCTGTTAGATGAACTCTTAATTCCCTACTGACCTAGAACTTACTCTGTAGCCCTCCCAACCCCCCAGTTGGCCTCAAACTCACAGTGATTCTCCTACCTCAGCCTTCAGAGGGAGAGGACTATAGTCTTATGATTTGGGTTCCTTAACATGTCATGTCCCTACCCAGGGCTAGAGATAAAATTCAAATTAGCTTTTCCTCAACAAAAGTTCAGATACTTCCATTCTCCTTCCTTTTACATGGCATTTTAAATCCTAGGAACATTCATGATATTTCCCTTTCTAATGCTACCATGGAAACAGGAAGCTGGGTCTGTACTTCAGTGATCCTAGCTTAATGTATTCTCAGATACCTATGAGAATGATTACATGAGATCTTAAATGTAGCATACTTAACACAGAGTTAGAGACACAATAAATACTCAGTAATGTCCATGTTCAATTTGATGATGGCAATGATGAGCAATTTTTTTTTCAAGGCTGAGGATCAAACCCAGAGCCTTACATATACTAAGCAAGTTCTAACACTGAGCTATATCCCCAGTGAACACTGGTCATTGCTGGGCCTTGAAAAAACTAGACTTTCTACAACAAACTCAATCCCAGAAAGAATTGAACTGAACCTAGCAGAAAACAATGACTACAACTACTGGTCCCTGGAGTCCAGTTTAGCCCTTTCCTACATTGATATGCTATCCCTAAAGACCATGATAATTCTCAGACAGCTTAGGGGTAACAAAGCCCCCAAAAGTAAAAGAGATAAGTGTCCTTTAATATGTAAAAGAAGTCTGGTTCTTCCTTGTCTTGTTTCCTAGAGGAGTCCTCCCAGCTTCTGCCTTGCTGGAGACCAGAAGGACTATTCTCTTTCCTAGGAATCTAAATAGGATTACTCTCTTTCTAGAAAGATAAGATTACTGGAAGTGCCTGGACACCTAGCATTAGAACTGGATTAACAAGTAAATTTCCATAAAAGACCTTGATTAGGGCCACTAGGTGGTCTTTCCCCTGTCTAGGAACCCCCTCCTGCTTACAGCAGGAGCTCTGCCTTCTTCCCCTCTTTTAAACTCTGTCGTAGTTTGAATAGATGGCCCCCAATATATTCAGTGTTTTATTAGTTTGTAGTTTGTATATGCACCCACCTGACTGGAGGCGGTGTCACTGGGCGGGTCTTGAGGTGTGGTAGTGGATTTGAGATTTCAATCTAAAGATATGCAAAGTGTGCCTAGCTGGAGTTCCTGAAGTGTGCTGTGCTGTACGGCTTTTGGCATTTGCTTCTCTCTGTCTGCTTGGACATGTGAAGGAGAACCAGCTTCTTCTGCCATTATGGAACTTCCCCTGGATCTGTAAGCTTCAATAAATATCCCTTCCTCCATAACTGTACCTGGTCTGAAAGTTCATCTCAGCAAACCTGAAGCTGTCTGCTACAAACTCTATAATAAAATCTTTGTAAGCTTCACCTTCTATGGTCTGTGGATTTCTTTCATCAAAATGCATAAGACAAGAACCTGGAGGCCACTGACTCAGTGGAAGTTTTGTGTGGCCAGGAATGTTCAGCACCCTCATTCCCATGTTACAGCCCAACAAACAGCTGAGAAAACCTCTGTTATCCTCAGAGACGCTCCAAAGTCTCTTACCATTTCAACCACTATTATCATAGGACTTGAGAACTGATCCAAGAGAGGCTTCCATTCCAACACCCGAAAGTTTCAGAACTGTAAGTCTATACCTTCCCATTCCTGGCATATTTACCATGGCCCAACATGTGTCATAAACACAAAGATACTCAGTTCCCATCCT
The DNA here is from genome assembly GCF_020740685.1 of Jaculus jaculus. NCBI lineage: Eukaryota > Metazoa > Chordata > Mammalia > Rodentia > Dipodidae > Jaculus > Jaculus jaculus. The sequence continues at coordinate 89,182,685 of NC_059105.1, read as the reverse complement.
TCTTCAATCTGCAGCCAGCAGAGAACCTCCAACTACTGGCTCTTCCCTAGTCTGCCTCATTGCAGACAGCAGCTACCCAGTGACTGAGCAGTGGGGTGTATAAAAGTATCATCATTTGAGCCCATAACAGGACAACTCTGACTGCAACTGGCCTTGAGTGAGCCAAGATTTGATCAGGCCTTCACCACAATTCAATATTTTCTGTTTATCTTTGCTTCTTCCTTTAGTTCTTAATCCCTGGTTTATGTTTGCAGCCCAGACGTTTCCATGTCTAACACCATAAAACCTAAATACAGGCAGTTAGGATGCTGTGATGGGCAAAATAATAGCTTCCCAAAGTTGTAATTTCCTCTTCAAAATCTGTGATAAATGTTACTTTACTAGCAAAATGAACTTTGCAGGTACAATCAACATAAGGGTTTTCGATGAAGAAATTATCCTCTACTACATACGTAGAAACAATGGAGTCATAAGGATGGTTCTCTTTATTCTAAGAATTGGATTCTTGGACTCTAGGAATCAATCACAAGGCCTCATGCATGGTAGGTAAGTACTTTTACACTGAGCTCCTTCCACAGCTGATAAGAATCCTTACACACGAAAGAGAATCTGAGTCAGAAAAGGATGTGACAATGAAAACAAAGGTCCCAGAGAGAATTTGGGAGAAGTATACTGTGGAGGTGAATAATGTTGTGCCCAGAAGCCATGGGTTGCTACCAGAAAATTTCACAGCTAGAGCTGGAATATGTTCTAGAGAGTTATTGGCCCTAGTTGCCCCTAAAATACTAGAGGGTATTGCTCAGGCTCTTGGCTGTTCAGCAGTACTAGATGATAAGACCCTTTTACTGAAGACTCCACATGTTTGAGTTTCATGCCACTGAGAAATCAAGCTGGAGCTGAGCTGGAAGTCTCCTCCCTGTTGACTATCAGGATGCTGAAGAGAGCTATGCTGCCTGTTGGGAGAAAAGAATCATCAATGGTCTTAACTAGCAGGGGACCCTGAAAGTTCTTTTTTTAATTCTTTCATTATTTATTTGTTTATTGACTACTTCCATAATTATAGACAAACAACCACAGTAATTCCCTCCTCCCCCTTTCCTTTTGCAGTTCCACTCTCCATAATACCTCTCCCCCTCTCAACCAGGCTTCCTTTTATTTTGATGTCATCATCTTTTCCTCCTGTTATAATGGTCTTGTGTAAGTGGTGTCAGGCACTTTGAGGTCATGGATATACAGGCCATTTTGTGTCTAGAAGAGTGCATTGTAAGGAGTCCTACTCTTCCTTTGGCTCTTACGTTCTTTCTGCCTCTTTTTCCACAATGGACCCTGAGCCTTGTTTCGGTGTTGAGCACTCCTCTGTCACTTCATCATTATGATGCCTTCTGAGTCATCCCAAGGTCATCACCATCTGAAAACAGAAGATTCTCGAACCAAAAGTGAGAGTAGCATTAATACATGGGTGTGAACATTAAGAGAAATGCTTACCACACAGTTTGGTGAGCACACTATATATATTTAGCCAGACAACAGCAGATATTACACCCCTAGGGCTTATGACTTCCCCCATCATAGGTTTTCAGTGTCAGGCATGTATTCCCTTCCATGAGGCAGGCCTCTAGTCCATGTTATGGGTTTCCCCCATAACAGATATGCCACTATCATACCTATTGGTTCATTTGGCCTGGCTGGATGAATATAAGGCTTGCAGTATCCACTGTTATTTAGCTATCTCCACTAGTAATTTCTCTCTCTCCCATAAAATGGCCTGCAGCTTAGCCTTTTCCAGGTTTCTGTCATCTGGTCTACACAGAGGAGGTTTTCAACTCAGCTCCAGCAGGATTTCTCAGTGGCCTTTCAGCCCAAGTATGTGGAGTCTTCAGCAATAGGGGCCCTGAAAGTTCCAAGACTGGCTAACCAGGACAAATGTACCAACTGGGGCAATGGTGTCATCTCTGTTTTGGGGGAAACCAACTGCTCTCGGTTCACAGAAGGGAATTCCTGCCTGGTACTGACAACCTAATCAAAAATGTATGACTAGTGAGGTCATAAGCCCTAGGTGTGAAACTACTATTGTACTCCGAATAAATGGATATGCCTACCAAACTGCCCTCTGCTATACTTATGCTCATATATTAATGCTACTCTCACTTTTGGTTAAAGAAGTTTCTCTTTTCAGATGGTAGTGAGCACTGGAAAGACTCAGAATTCACCAAAGTGCTAAGCAGAAGTAACAGTGGAGTGCTCAGCACTGAGACATCTCTATCACATCATCCAAGGCTTAGAGACCATTGTGGAAGAGGATGAAGAAAAAGTGTAAGAACCAAAGGAAGTGAAGGAGTGATTACAATACTGTCTTTCAGACACAAAGTGGCCATGGTATTCATGGACTCACAGTGGCTGATGCTACCTACATAAAACCTGCATAATAGGAGGGGGAAAAAAAAAGATAACATCAAAATAGAGTAGTTGGAATGAAGAAAGGATTCAGTGGATGGGGAATTCAGTGGAGGGGCATCAGTGAAGGGGGTTCATGACAGTGAAAAGGAAGGGTAGTAGGAGGGGACTAAGACCACGGGACACTGTCTACAATTAATGAAAGTCGTCAATAAAAAGCTTTTTAAAGACATGAGGGGCTGAAGAGATGGTTAAGAGTGGTTAAGGTGCTTGCCTGAAAAGCCTTAACAACCCCAGTTTCATTCCCCAGTACCCACATAAAGCCAGATGCATAGTGCTGCATGCATCTGGAATTTGTCTTCAGTGGCTAGAGGCCCTGGCATGCCTCTTCTCTCTCTCAATCTCAATCTCTCCCTCAATCTCTCTCTCTGTCTCTCTCTCTCTCTCTCTCTCTCTCTCTCTCTCTCTCTCTCTCTCTGCTTGCAAGTAAATAACAATTTTTAAACACAAATTAAATGAAATAAAATGTATGCATTTTTTTAAACAGAAAGCAGAAGTCAAATAATATGACTGCTAAAAAAGAGCCACAGCAAGTGAATGCAGACTTACAACACACTATCCATATTCTTAATCCCCAGAACCGTAAGAAAAGAAATTTTGTTGATTGAAATCACTAACCTTTTGGCAATATGATACAGTAGCAACAGAAAGTGAATACGGATTTAGGGACCTGACAGGAGACGCTGCTGTAAAATATATGTAAAGATATGGATGTGGCTTTGGAACTGAGCAATGAGCAGAGGCTGGATGAAATTTGAGGAGCATAATGGAAAACACCCTGGCTGCCTACAGACTTCACGAACATATGGATGTGTATTTTTCCCTAGTGGTAATAAGCTGCATATAGCCTTAGTGCTGCTGACCTCCCTTCTCCAGGGTATTTGTGGAAATGTCACACTTAAATCACAGTACCAGTGAGAGAAAAAGAGAGGTTCATTTATGACTCCAGAGACTTGCACACTCTGCACAATGAAAGTGTGATCTTTCTAACACATCAGGGGAGGCCTGATTATGGCCAGGTTTTAGGAAACATAAGGAAGTGGTCAAGAAAATAAGACTTCAGAAAAGTTGCAGCACAAGTGAGGAAGAGAGAGGGGACTGTTATAGAGTAAGTTACACTTCCAGCTCAGGAATCCATATTGCTATCTTAGGCAAGCTTTGCTGTAACAGCCATTCAGCCCAAGGCTGAGATTTTTTTTTTTAATGTATTTATTTATTTATTTATTTATTTGAGAGCGACAGAGAGAATGACAGATAGAGAGAGAGAGAGAGAGAGAGAGAATGGGCATGCCAGGGCTCCAGCCTCTGCAAACGAACTCCAGACGCGTGCACCCCCTTGTGCATCTGGCTAACGTGGGACCTGGGGAACCGAGCCTTGAACCGGGGTCCTTTGGCTTCACAGGTAAGCGCTTAACCGCTAAGCCATCTCTCCAGCCCGAGATTTTTTTTTTTAATTAGTTTTGTACTCAGTGAATACAGTCAAGTTGATACCACTGTTAGCCTCCTCCCTGCCCTTCCCCCTCCCCCCGGCCCCTTCTTATTGGGGTATATGTGTCAGGCATTGTGGGGTTAGCCCTCAGTTATGGTTAAGAAGAAATGTCTCTGTGTATCATGACCCAACGTGTGGCTCTGACATTCTTTCCACCCCCTCTTCTGCAAAATTTCCCTGAGCCATGTTGGATTCATTTTAGGTCTGCTTCAGTGATGAGGTCTTGGGAGTCTCTATGTCTCTGGATATCGGATTTGGTAGGAGTTGATTGTTCTCTGTGTCAATCTCCTTCACCCTTGTGCTGGTACCAGGTTCACCAAGAAAACAGCACCCTTGCTTGTTTCGCCAATTATTCTTAGTTTCAGCTAGGGCTCTTTTAAGGTATGAAGGGGTGGTTCTCTCCTTAGGATCTGCATCTATCTGAAAAAGAGAAGCAGATTCTCCAGCGGAGCGTAAAGTTAGCACCAGATAAATGGGATAACCATTATTTTTTTAAGAGAGAATTTAATAGATGTAGACCCTCTTGTAGCCCATGATTGGTGGTAGCTTGATAATGGAGAGCACACTCATTTTTGGGTCTGGTTCTGACTTGTTTCCCAGATCCAGCTATGGATTCTGTTCCACTGAACAGATCAGGTAGCCAAGTCAAGAGCAGTTGGTTTCTCCCCATGGCTGTGTGCCACTATTGCACTTGTGTGAGCATCACGGCAGGTTATTTGCTGCTAAGTAGGTTAGACCATGAGTTGCTTGGAGAGATATTGGTCATTTTCCCCTAGTCACCCACATAGCACCTTCTGGCACTAGATGTGCTGACTGTCTGGGGACTGACTCTTCCAGCCTGGGGAATTTTTGTCACATTCCCACTTCCATGCAGAAACTTTTTGCTGGGACCCTAATGTGTCAGGCTACAGCACACCTCTATTTTCAGATGTGACAGGTAGGGATCACCTGCAGTTTCACATGGGTCACACTTGGGTCCCTGACACTCCAGAGGAAAATTCTCTTCCTGTCACCAGCCTGAACTTTCCCACCCCTGGACCGGAAGACAAATATACTATACCTTGCGTGTGTTCATAAAAGTGTGGTGAAATATTTAATTGTAACAGGAAAACACACACACTCTAGAAGACCAGAGTATACCACCTTCAAATACACCAATTTAAATGATGTCAAAGTATTATTTTGATCTGAACGTGACTGAGAAGCAGAAGAAAGCTTTCTGCCTTCCCTCCAAGGACATGAATCTGTACAAATCTTTCCTCCCATTGTTACTAGAACACACAGTAAACAGCTCACAGATAAATCAACCCACAGCCTAATAATTGCTATGTTGTGTCCTAGCTGTCTAAACTGCCTCCTAAAGTCTTGAGTCAGACTTATTAATTATTTAGATATGGAGGAAATGACAATTTTGTTTTAATGGATGTGTGTTACTTTTTTTTTTATTTATTAGATTAAGTGGGTTCAGGCTCAGAAAAAATGAATGGAAAGAAAAGAGTTCCCATACATCCCCTGCTCAAGAGTCCTCTATTATTAAAATCTTTCATTAGTGTGGCACATGTTTTAAAAATTAATTCTGCTAGTGAAGAGTAACTAGAAAATGGAGAGCATGGTAGAAAAAAGTATGATCGCAAATAACTAAATTATCATAAGGACACTATTAGCAAAAATATGGATACTAAAGACACTGTTGGGCTGGAGAGATGGGTTAGCAATTAAGGTGCTTGCCTGCGAAGCCAAACGGCTCAGGTTCAATTCCCCAGGACCAAAGTAAGCAAAGGCACGCATCTGGAATTTGTTTGCAGTAGCTGGAGGCTCTGACACACCCATTCTCTCTCTATCTGCTTCTTTCTCTCCTTCTCTTTCTCTCTCTCAAATAAATAAAAATTTAAAATTTTAAAAATACACTGCCATTTGGGACTGTGGAGATAGCTTAAATTAAAGGCACTTGATTGTAAAGTCTGTTGACCCAGGTTTAATTCCCCAACACCCATGTAAAGCCAGATGAAAAACATGGCACAAGCAACTGGTGTTTGCTTGCAGCAGCTTAAGACCCTGGTCTGCCCATAGATACACACATAAATAAATAAATAAATATTTAAAAAAGACATTGCCATGAAGGTTTGTAAGAAAATTGGGAATTATAGGAAAAGGGATATTTTTATTTAGTATCAGAAAGCTTTAATGACTTTTGTCCTACACTTGTCGAGCACAAACTTATAAACAGTGAACTTGAATATGAAGTTCAGAGATTCCAAAGGATTACAGGTATGACCTGGTCTTTCTCCTTATTTATTTATTTATTTATTTATTTAAGAGTCACAGACAGAGAAAGAGAGATAATGGGCACACCGGGGTCTCCAGCCAATGCAAATGAACTCCAGATGCATTTGCCACCTTGTGCATCTGGCTTACATGGGTACTGGGGAATTGAGCCTTGAACCAGGGTCCTTAGGCTTCACAAGCAAGCACTTAACCATTAAGCCATCTCTCCAGCCTTCTTTGTCCTTCAAAAGAAAATATTTATTTACTTGAGAGAGAGATGGGGAGAGAAAGAATGGGTGCGCCAGGGCCTCTTGCCACTGCAAATGAACTCCAGACTCATGGACCACTTGTGCATCTGGCTTTATGTAGGTACTTGGGAATTGAACCCAGGCTGGCAGGCTTTGCAAGCCACTCCTTTTAACTGTTGAGCCATCTCGCCAGCCGCTGTCCTTGCTTTGTATTATAAAATGTGAAGGGAAATAATAGATTATAGGAAGAAATGCTAAATGCAATGGAAACCAGCTCTTGATCTTGATTCAAGAAGGCACTGCCATTAAGCAAGTGCCCTTAACTGCTGAGCCATCTTCCCAGCCCTAGACACTGCAATTAAGAGATTCATGTGTCCATACTCTGAAAGCAAGCTGAGGATATGGCTAAACAGTCTTTGCTAGTGCTTCAGAAAGATCAAGGGTCCAGGTCTTCAATCAGAGAGAGTCAGAAGAGATTACTCATGTGATGCATGGATCTACTTCAACCCTCTCAGTATCAGGCAGCCTGTGCGGAGCCCTTTGGCTGAATGAAGTCATTGTGACATACATGGAGACCTTCAAGGTTCTGACAATGTAGAAGCAATAGAAAAGCAGCCAGCTTGGACAACAAGGAACTGCAATACTTTGATCTAAAATTTTTCCCAGAAGTCTATGTGTTAAAAGTGTTGCTCTCTGGCCTTTGGTGCTATTGAGAGGTAGTAGAACTTTTAAGAAATGAGGCAAGAAGTAGAGCCTACTGGGAAACCTTATGTCATCAACAGCCTCCCCCATTGGTCACTTTCCTTCTCCTTGCTACTAGGCCACAATGAGGTAAACAGCTTGCTCCATATGATGTGCTACCCTGTCACAAACCCAAAAGCAACAGAGCTGATTAACCACAGGTTGAACCTCCAAAACTGTGAGCAGAAATAAAATAGTTCTTTACACGCTGATTATCTCAGATACTTGTTACAGTAACAGAAAGCCAACAGAGAAACAGACAGAAAAATAAATTATAAAACTCTGTTTTTTAATGTGTGTGTGTAGTATGTACACATGTGTATATATGTTCCTATGGGTGAGTGCAGACATATATATGCCATGGTATGTCTATAGAGGTCAGAGAACAACTTCAATATGATGGTCCTTGCATTCTATCTTATTTGAGGCAGGGTGTTTTGTTCACTGTGGTGTATATCAGGCTAGCTGGCCCACAAGGGTCTAGGGATTTTCCTGTCATGGCCTCTCTTCTCACTGTGGGCATGCTGGATTAGACACTTCAGTATAGCATATGGTTCTTTTTAATATTTTATTTATTCATTTTTGCAAGCAGAGTGAGACAGAGATAGGCAGACAGACAGAGAGAATGGGCATGCCAGGGCCTCCAGCCACTGCATACGAATTCCAGATGCATGGGCCACTTTGTGTGTCTGGCTTTACATGGGTACTGGGGAGTCATACTTGGGTCATCAGGCTTTGCAGGCAAGTGTTTTAACCACTGAGCCACCTCTTCAGCCCCCAGTATATGGTTCTGACATGGATTCAGAAACAGGTATTCACACCTTCACAGTAAGCATTGGGCACATTGAGCCTTCTCCCTGGCCCCAGACTTCCAAAATTCTACAGGCAGGAAATGGGCTTATAAGGCTACTTATCTGCACACACATGCTCTTCTTCATGACGAAGGAAAGAAGACTCCAAGGAGAAAACTTAAAAGTTCTCTTCCAGGCTGGATCATGAAGTTCTTAAAGCTAATGACACCTTTGCTCCTTTCAGTCTCCCCTTTTGAACTGAAATATATGTGTTATCATATGTCTGTCCCAGTGCTGTGTGGGGAGGGACACACAATGTGCTCCTGAGTTTTAGACATGCACTAATGGAGATGAGTTATGCCCTGGGATGGGCTACACCTGACCTCACCCATGGCTCGTGAGATCTGCAACTTTGAACAGAGGACATTTTAGACTTAACTCATAGGGTGATGAATTGAGACTTTCAGCTATAGAGAGGATGGGGGCAAAGGTACATGTGGGGTGCAAATAAATCTTTGGAGGACAGAGGAAGACTATGGTAAGTAGAATAATAGTTCCCAAAGATAATCCACTACTGTCACAGTCAGGTTCTCATTGCTGCAGAAAACACCATACCAAGAGCAGCTTGTGGGGAAGCAGGGTTTATTTTGGCTCACAGACTCACGGGGAAGCTCCATAATGGCAGGGGAAGACAATGGCATGAGCAGAGGGTGGACATCACTCTCTGGCCAACATCAGGTAGACAACAACAACAGGAGAGTGTGCCAAACACTGGCAAGGGGAAACTGGCTATAACCCCCATAAACCTACCCGCAACAATACACTGCCTCCCAAATCTCCATCATCTGGGAACCTAGCATTCAGAACACCTAAGTTTATAGAAGACACCTGAATCAAACCACCAAAACATCTTAATCTTCCAAAACCTGTAAATATTTTACTTGTATGGAAAAAGTCACTTTGCTGATATGAACATGTTAAGGATCTTGTGATGGAGGAATGATCTGGATTATCTTAGAGGACCCAATGTAATCACAGGATTTATAGCAGCAATAAGAAGCTAACACAGAAACCCACAAAGGCACATTGGTTTGAATACTCTGGCTTGAGATGTTTATGTTAAGTAGTGGCATGAGAGCAGTTGATTTCTGAATATGCATCACATTTTTTCACTGACCCTACTTCAAGCACTAAATGATTAAAATGCAATGAAACACTCTGGAAACATAAGATTAATTAATAGATTGCATCTGGATAGAGAGCATGTGTATATCTGACACTGGGGTTTCTCACACCGTCAATTCTTGGTACCTTCCAAACACCACACTGCACAGTACTGCCTGTAAAAGAAGGCTAATTACAAAGCTGGACTTCTCTACCCAGGGGGCTGCAACCTAATGTCCACCAGCAAAGAACAGCTGAGCATGGACTCAAGGTCAAGGTATCCCAGAATACCTAAGCTGTGAAGGCAGGGAGGAAAGGAACTCTCTTTGCCAACATTGCAGAAGAAGGACATTTGTTTGGATTTTCTTTTCATTCTGAGCAGAAGGTCCTGGCAATAAACATCTGGAAGCTTGTCCACTATAAACTGTTTGGGTTTCCTTTCCTCTCTTTCATGAGGCCATGGTGATATTATAGCCTTGGAATGCCTCCTTTCATCTGCTTCCTTTCCACTGACAGTTCATAAAGGATGGGCCACACTGGGAATGAAAGCTAAGCAGTTACTTCTTTAAATATCCAGGGAATTTAGGTGCCATATACCTTGGAGTAAATGCCAGAGGAGAAAAAAATTTCCCAAGTTATGGCTGCTTCATGTGCCTGGGGCTGCACCTAAATTCCCATGTGGCCCTTTAAGACCTGAACTAATAACTGTAGAAGTCTTAGGAAAAGGATTCCATACCAGGTGCAAAAATTATACAAGGGGCTTTTCCTACTTGTTTTCGTTTTCTTAGTAATAGAAATGGTTGTCATGCACAGGTTTTCTACAAAGGCTAGGCTTTCTCTGTGTGCTCTTTATTTTTATTTAACCATCCCCATATATTGCACTGACTGCTTCATAAGTAATTAAATTGATGCCTCTTTAAAAAAGTAAAAATAGCTGGGTGTGCCAGTGTTTGCCTTTAACCCCAGAACTCACAAGGTTGAGGTAGGAGGATTGCCATGAGTTCAAGGCCAGCCTGAGAGTACATAGTAAATTCCAGGTCAGCCTGAACTAAAGCGAAACACCACCTCAAAAAACCAAAATAAATAAATAAGCCCCTAATCCCAATAAAAAGATAGAGTCAGGATTAGACTACAAGTCTATCTAATTCAAAACTACACATTCTTAACTACATTTTTTTTTTTTTTTGCAGTGTCAAGGGATCAAAGCCAGCCCAATTATATGCCAGACAAGCTCTGTACCACTGAGCTGACCCTGCTCTCCTGTTTGCTACTGTTGACTACTGCTTTCCTAGTTTATCTCTGCATGAAGACAAAATGTTAAGTTTCTTTCTTTCGTTTCTTTGTTTATTTTTTCTGAGGAAGGGTCTTACTCTAGCCCAGACTGACCTGGAATTCACTCTGTAGTCTCAGGCTGGCCTCAAACTCACAGCAGTCCTCCTGCTTCTGCCTCCTGAGTGCTGGGAGTAAAGGAATGCACCATCACACCCGGCTTGAAATGTTAAGTTTTTTTTTTGTTTTTTTTTTTTATATTTTATTTATTTATTTGAGAGCGACAGAGACAGAGAGAAATACAGATAGAGGGAGAGAGGGAGAGAGAGAGAATGGGCGCGCCAGGGCTTCCAGCCTCTGTAAACGAACTCCAGACGCGTGTGCCCCCTTGTGCATCTGGCTAACGTGGGACCTGGGGAACCGAGCCTCGAACCGGGGTCCTTAGGCTTCACAGGCGAGCGCTTAACCGCTAAGCCATCTCTCCAGCCCAAATGTTAAGTTTTTAATTAAGATTATTCAGTGGGATCCTTGTTTACTATCATATTAATTGAGGTAAATGTTCTTGATTATGGCTGAGAACCCATTACCTTTCTCTATATCCAGAGCTCTGTAGGACTGCAACCCATTTATGGACTGCAGAAAGTTATATGTTCAGTCTACGTGCCAGACCACAGATACCATATGCTTCAAGGAAAGAATTTGATATTTCAATATTCCCTTCAGGTAGTCTGTGTGAGTCCCTGTCTTCTGAGGATTGGATTACACACACACACACACACAGAGAGAGAGAGAGAGAGAGAGAGAGAGAGAGAGAGAGAGAGAGAGAGAGAGAGAGAGAAACAGATTTGAAAGCATAAAGTACTTGTTTCCATAATGGACCTGTGGAAATGGCAAATGTCTCGAGTCCTCAGGGTCTTTCATGATATATATGCAGGCCAGCAGAAATAGCTAAGCAATGAAGCAACAGGACTGAGAACAGAAAAGGGGAAATTTCTGTTTCCAAAGAGGTTTGGGAGGACTAGAGAGAGGTGGATCTGGAGCAGTCTTGCACATGGTCATCATAAAATGTGGATGTCCACAGAATGGATAGGAGCACCCTGAGGCACCATCCCTTTGCTTCCCCATAGGGACTGCCTGAGGTCTTCATGACCCCATAGTGTATACAAAAACTCCACTGAGCAGGGGTAAAGGGCTAAAAGAGAATAACCTGTAGCTGGGCATGGTGGCACACACCTTTAATCCCAGCAATGGGGAGGCAGAGGTAGGAGGATCACTGAGTTTGAGGCCAGCCTGAGACTACATAGTGAATTCCAGATCAGCCTGGGCTAGAGCGAGACCTCGAAAAAACAAAATTAAAAAAAGAAAAAAGAGTATAACCTGTTATAATATAGATGATATAAACCTTGAATAGAAGATTTAAAAATACTTTGGCTGTCATTTGCAAAGACCCAGGATTTCTGACTTGAGGTGACAGACCCCGCCCGTCCTCAGAGCCCCACTTTCCCACCAGCCCTCCCCCTGGCTTCCCTCTGCAATTCTGTTGGCCAGAGGAAATAAAAATAATCCAGATTATTTTGAATTAAGCTTCTGCCAGTGAAATGGCAAATTACTCTGAATTAAATTATATTAATTTCTGACATCTAGTAGAATAGAGGCTCAAACTAGATATTAAATTCAATTGTGGAGGAAAAATCATATTTTCTTACATGCCTGACTTTATCACCTAAGAAATACAGATTACTTGCAAAGGACAATAAACTAAACAACAGATATGTTGAAAGAATATAGTGCATTTCAGCTCTCCTTTTTTCTTTTCTTTACTTTTCTTTTCTTTGTTTTGCAAAGTAGGGTCTCACTCTAGCCCAGGCTGACCTGGAATTTACTATGTAGTCTCAGGCTGGCCTTGAACTCCTAGTGATCCCCCTACCTCTACTGAGATTAAAAGTGTGAGCCACCATACCGGGCTCATCTTTTCTTTCCTTTTAATGAAAAATTTTAGATACAAAAGTAGAACAATCATGCAGTAAATTTCTATTCTAACAATTATCAAGATGCTGTCATTCTTTACTTAAATACTTATTTATACATTCATTTGTGTGTGTTTGTATGCATTTGAGCCATGGCACGCATTTGGAGGTCAGAGGAGTTGCTTGTTTTCCACCTCTGTTGAGACAGGGTCTTTTGCCACTGCAAACAAGACTGGTCCATGAATGGCTCTATGTAGGTACTGGGGAATTGAAACCAGGCCAACAGGCTTTGAAAGCAAGTGCCTTTAACCACTGAGCCATCTCCCCAGCTCAAGATACTGTCAATCTTATGTCTTTTATCACCCCACCTTCTCCATTATCACTCCACCCCCACACTTATTTTTTAAATATTTTATTTATTTATTTGAGAGAGAGAGAGAAAGAGGCAGGGAGAGAAAGACAGGGAGACAGAGAGAGAGGGAGAGAGAGAATGGGATTACCATAGTTGGCAATGCTGTGCATCTTGCTTATGAGGGTCCTGGAGAATTGAACCCGAGTCCTTTGGCTTTGCAGGCAAATGCCTTAACTGTTGAGCCATCTCTCCAGCCCCACCACACACATATTTTATTGTATAATTATTCTTTGTAATATTGGGGATCAAACTCATGGCCTTTCTCATGCTAGACAAATGCTCTACAACTGAGCTACAGCTCTCTTCTATTATACAATACTTTATAATAAATTTTGGCACCATGTAATTTCATGTATGTGTGCATGAAATAATATATAAAGAGTTGCTATTATTACCAATATAACATTATCTCACCTAATAAAATAAACAGTCATGCTGGAATATAATATAAGACTTTAGTCTTAGTCAAGTCCCCCTAGCTCTTGCACAGACATTTTAAGGGTGGTATATTTATACCATGATCCAAGCAAGGTTCATTGGTTGCATTTTGGTTAGAGGTCTCTTTACCCTTTTTATTTTTTTTTTTTCTTTACCCTTTTTAAATGAAACAGTTTACCCTCTCCAGTCTTTGATTGCTAAATTTCTGTGCACATAGAATTATGTACATCTGTGGTCTCAAGCCCAAAATGACAAGTCTACAAGCAGATGGAAAGGTGGGTAAAAGCTATGTTCTAGCATAGGGCAAAGAATTCATCACAAAGGGGTTTGGCTCCCTCTAGTGTCTTTTCAATTATAACTTCATGAAGCTCAAGAAATAAAAAGTGATCCTCATACAGTTCCATACCATATGACCTTTTATCTGCTTCTTACACTGCCTGATCAGCAGTGAGTATTGTTAGTATTGAAAAATAACAGGTGATGAATGGCAAGCATATTGTCAGAAGCTAAATGTTTACTTCCTCTCTCGAGTCCCCATGCTATCTCAGAGGATGTCTTATTCTATCACTCATTGCCGCACCATCATCAATTTATGCTGGCAGCTTGCTGCTATTCCCTAGATATCCCAAGTATATTAGTCTCTCTTTTCCCAGACTTCTTATACTTAATATTACTCATGACTATATTTGGGTTAGAGTAGGGGAGGAAGGGGGATGCTGCTCTAAAGGCAATTAATTGTCCTTTAGCTGCTGTTTTCATGGTAGACACAGAACAGGGAGAGATAATGTGAATAAAAAACACATACATCGCTTATAGTAATCCCTAAGACCAGGCCATACCACTAGATGGCAAGAAGAATACATGCACTGTACTATAAATAATATATTTTATATTGATATGTTTTAATAATGAAGTTTTAAAATTTATTGAGATTAAACATATTTTATAATAATTGATTTTTAAATATTATAATTGATAGAAAAAGAAAAGATGCATTTAATCAAGGAATACTTGCTTACCTTGAATAATCCAGTATGTGAAAATTTGTATTTTCTGACATAGGTATATTAAGTTTTAAACATATTTTGGTATTCATATGATTAAAATTTATTATTATAGTTACTATGCCAGAAGCCCTAATAAAGATACATTTCTGAAAGGAATCCAGTTGAGCCAGGTACGGCGTTGCCCACTTGTGATCTCAGCACTACAGTGTGAAAAATTCTGAGCTTAAGGCCAGCTTGGGCAACACAGCAAAACCTTGTCAGGCGAAGAGAAGGAAAGGGAGGCACTCTGAAGGAGGACTGAGGAAGAGGAGGAGAAAGAGAAGAGCCCTGGGTCAACATCAAAAGAGGGGCAAAGTGTAAACTGAACTCGACCTCCGGACCCGCGGATGAAGCCCAAGGCCCCTTCCACACACAGGAGGAACATAGCCACAGCAGCTTTCCCTTGTACACATAAGAAATCTTTTCTGGAGCCAGGCGTGGTGGCGCACACCTTTAATCCCAGCACTCGGGAGGCAGAGGTAGGAGGATCGCCATGAGTTCGAGGCCACCCTGAGACTCCATAGTGAATTCCAGGTCAGCCTGGGCTAGAGTGAGACCCTACCTCGAAAAATAAAAAAAAGAAAAAAAGAAATCTTTTCTGCTCTGTTAAGAGCATATCAAGTTTAGGAGAACACTGTCACTGTTAAATTCTTCACCAAAAGCTAACATTCAACAAAATTCAATGCAGTTTCAATTAAATGTGGATTCGGTCTCCATCCAGCACAAACATGATTTGACTGCAGGAGTTGCTGGTTCCATTCTAAGAGTGACTTAAGCAAAAGCAACAGATGACCCTCAGATCTTTGCAAACACACCACTGTACAATTGTTTTATTTTTGCAATTATAAGTTGGCAAGATTACAGCAAGGAAATAAGTACTCCTACTACAAGTCATTCTGAGGAATATCCTCCACTAACCTGCCCCAAAGGGAGAGAACATAGAAGTAGGGGCAGGTAGAAGTCTTCTTGAATGGATGAGCGAGTTGTACCCTTGCATGTGAGGATTAACACCCATCTTTTACCATTCCTCCCCAACTGATGTCAGAAACAGAACACAGAGACCTCTTCCAAGGGAGTTCATACAGATCCAAATCCCCTGGAGAACAGTGAAAACTAGAAGAGTCTGGTGCTTGCACGCTTTCTTACAGGACAATTGCTAATTCATCCTCCCTGATATTATGAGCCTCTCTTGTGAAATGACTTTATATACAGTTGACTGTTGGTGCTTATGCCCTGTAAAATTAAGACCACTGAACCCCAAATACTGCACCATCGCTCCTAGGAGATACATGGGGTTAAGTTCCTACAAGCCTCTGGTCACATTTTTGGAAACTGATCATCCTGTTTTCAGCACTTCTGTTTAAGAACATCTTCTTACCCATCCAAAGCCCCTCTCCTTTAGGTACCCACAGCTGGCAGGGTGCAGCCCAGCTCCTAGGCAGGAGGTTGAAGGTTAAGTGAAAAAAGGACATATTTCTGAAAGACTCCTCTCTGACAATGAGAAGATCTAAAAATCAGTACCCAGATCAGGGCCTACTGAGAGTTATGTAGAACACATGAATAAAAAGAGATACTGGAGCCTTCTGGTCTTGCAACTGTTGGGGCCTACTTCTTGAATTCAAATTCAAGTTAAGCAGGCCTCATTTTTTTTTGTCAGTGATGGTGTTCTATCCAGCAGTGTCCCAATGGGTCAGCTATACCAGGAACACCATGAAGGAGACTTCTTCCAGACCTACTGCAGTGGAAGCGTCTATGCTCTGTGATGCCACTGTCTATGAAGTGGGAATTGCTTCTATGAGGAGAACAATGCCCCCACCCCTGACACACTTCTCTCTCTTAAGGCTCAAACTCCATCTCAATCTCCAGAACCAGCACTTTATGATGCTCGAGACTTTTTCCCCAGCCTTCTTGACAGATTGAGCAGTAGTGGATGTGGATGGTCTCTTGCTAGTCAGCTGAATTAGTCAGCTTTTCATCACTGTAGCCAAATACCTGAAAGAAACCATTTTAGAGGCAGAAGGGTTCATTTTGGCTTATGGTTTTGGGATGTTTCAATCCAGCTTCTTGGCCTCATCATTTTAGGTTCATGGCAAGGCAAAACACCATGGTAAGCATAGGCTCCTTTAATCCCAGCACTCAGGAAGCTGAGGTAGGAGGACTTCTGTGAGTTCCAGGCCAGTCTGAGACTACAGCATGAATTCCAGGTCAGCCTGGCTACAGTGAGACCCTACCTCAAAAAAACCAATCAAACTAACAAAAAAAAAAACAAAAAAAAAAAAACAAAAAAACACCATGGCAGAAAATATTGCAAAGCAAGGATGCTGCTTTAACAGCAACCAGGAAGTGGAAAAGAAAGAAGCAAGGAACCAGACTTCAAGCATGTCCAGCAGGCTCCAGCGTCCATGGTCCAATTAGCTATGAACAGACTGATGTCCTGATGAAGATGATGCCCTTGTGATCCAATCACCTCTCACCAGTACCACCAGTTAGCAACCCAGCTTCAACACACAAGTCTTTGGAAATATTTTATGTCAAAACCATAGCTCACCTTTCTTGTTTTGCCCCTTCTTTCTCTGGCCTCTTTTCTCTCTCCACCCTAGACTTCTTGAGTTTTAATCTCTGTCATATCTGGAAATTATTTTGGTTTCTCTTTCCTTTCTAACTATCCAAAGGATTCAGAACGTCAGCAATCCCTTCCTCTTACTATCTTATTTTGGGAGAGTAGAGGGAAGAAAGTGAAATCATGAGGGGAAAGTTGCGAAGGAGAAAACACAATCACATATGTCTTTATAGATAGATAGATAGATAGATAGATAGATAGATAGATAGATAGATAGATAGATAGATAGATACATAGATACATAGATAGATAGATACATAGATACATAGATACATAGATACATAGATAGATAAATAGATAGATAGATAGATAGATAGATAGATAGATAGATAGATAGATGTGTTATGCGTGTGTGTGTGTGTGTGTGTGTGCGCGCGCGCGTGTGAAGGAAATTGGGAAAATAGGGATGTGTTGGAAGATGGTCCAAATAATTCTGGAGGTAGAACACTACATAAGGACATGACAGCTGTATCCTGGGGGTGAACACTACTTATGACCACAGCAGTAGCTCCTTAAGGCAGCTAGAGAAAAGCAGGCCAGTCCCTTGACAAGATGCAGTCAGAGCTCAGCTCTTTGCAGGCATCAAGAGGGGGACTCACCTAGTTCTCAAAATAGAGAAAACCCTCCCCTCCAGGCATGGAAAATTTCAGGACAGAATTCTGATATTCCTCTCCAGAATTATGTTGTCATATAATGGACAATTCCTGCTTCCTTTATGCCTCAGAAACTTTGAGGAGACTCTCCGGATGGCATTGCTCTCATAAGAGATGCTGCAGCATCAATTGGGGTCTTCTGTGCCCTTTTCTTCCTCCTACAGAAAAGTCCTGAAGCAAAGCAAATGCAAGGAGACTATCCAAATCACATTACTAATTTACTAAAAAAAAAAAAAAAAAATCAGGACATATTTCTTCTATGGAGACAAATGAGAGAAATGGTACTGTGGACTACTAAGAGTCAAGCCTCAGTCTATGGACATCATTTTATTAGCTCAAGTTTATGAGTTCATAGCTATTATCCCCATTTTATAAATGTGGAAACTAAAAACCTGGAGTGAAAAGTCACTAAGTATGTTGCTAATACTGAATCTCAGATCTCCCAAGCTCAAACCCCTTGCTCTTTCCATGTGATACCCACATAGACAGTATCCTGACAGAATCATTAATTTAAAAAAAAAAAGAAAGACGGGCTGGAGAGATGGCGTAGCGATTAAGCGCTTGCCTGTGAAGCCTAAGGACCCCGGTTCGAGGCTCGGTTCCCCAGGTCCCACGTTAGCCAGATGCACAAGGGGGCGCACGCGTCTGGAGTTTATTTGCAGAGGCTGGAAGCCCTGGCGCGCCCATTCTCTCTCTCTCCCTCTACCTGTCTTTCTCTCTGTGTCTGTCACTCTCAAATAAATAAATAAAGTTAAAAAAAGAAAGAAAGAAAGAAAGAAAACTGTGGGACTTCTGGTGAAGATGGCAGTGTAAGAACCATGCCAAAGCAGCCTGTGGGAGAAAAAACCCAGCAGAATACACTCTTCTACTAAAAAGTGAGGTGTATAAGAAATTACCAATGGCAGCAGAGAAGTAGGAGAGATCCAGAGCATCCAGAGTCCACACAGGCAGGCAGAAGCAGCTCCAGCACTGGCAGTACCAAGGCCACAGGGCCACAGCTACCAGGCTCAGCTTGAGCTGCAGGAAAAGTCACGTGAGGGGATTTTCCACTCACACCAGAGCTCTTTGCAAACTCAAGTGAAACTGGAGGAGGAGATCATGAGATAGAGGATCACCTGTACCAGTGGGAGAACTAGAACCACCATCCACAGCCTCCCTTCCCCCACCACCAGCACAAGCACCAGCAAGCACCAGAGACCAGGGGAAGGATCACAGCACCCAGTACCTGCTACCAGAACAGCGATCCAATGACCCAGCTAGCCTACTTGAACCCAGTGCAACAAAGAGGGACCCAAGCATAAGCACAACATAACTGGGACCAAAATCATGCCAAAAGGTAACTGGGATTACACCATGTCAGTACCCACCAAATAAGCCTGATATGTATACCTTAACCGGAAGTGCTAATTGCACCTTCCATATTAGGATAAATTATATATTAAATCTGATGGATGGTCAGATTTGCCATTCTTAAATAAGCTTTATTTTGGGCTTATTATTTGTTGCTTCTTGATTTATAGTGGCTTTGCTTCCTCTTCTGTTGTACATTAGGGAAGGGTCTCACTTGGTCACACGCTGGCTTTGATCCCTCAACAGACCAGAAATCTTAACCTCCTTATTGACCTTGACAGGATTAAGAGTGAGGGGCATCACACACCCTAAGAGGCAGTTAGAGGAACTGGTTGTCATAATATATACTCTTGCATAAATACTCTGTGCTCTTTTCCATTGAAAGTGTACATTGTTTAGTTAAATTTTAGAATCTGCCTGTATTTTGTTCCACTCAGCCTACTTGATTATTCTCATTGCAAGCAAACCCAACACCTAGGGTCACTTTTGTAGATACTCTGAGAGTCTTGAGAGCCACACCTACCACCTTAAACTCCTACCCTGAAGATATATAACATCAGACTGATTGATACATCTAATAATATCCAGCTAACTAGAAAATCCAAGCATTAAATTAATCCAAGATGCAAATATATACACATTATAACACAAGAAACACCAAAAATCAAGACAATATAAACCCACCAAAAAGTATTAATGCATCAGAAATGACCTCCAGTGAGAATGACTTAGAGGAAATGCCTGAGAAAGATTTCAAAAGAATGATTATAAATATGTTCAAAGAAGTCAAAGAGGAAATCAAAGGAATTAAAGAAGACACAGGATACCAATTTAATGAAATAAAGAGGTCAATACTAGATATAAATAAGTAAATAGAAATAATAAAGAAAAACCAGTCAGATTACTAGCAATGAAGACCATAGTTAATGAAATAAAAAACTCTGTAAAAAATCTCACTAGTATAATGGATGAAGGAAAGGACAGAATATCTAAACTAGAAGATCAGGTGGCAAATCTAATACAGTCCAACAAAGAGAAAGGCAAACTAATAGGAAAGTATAAATGGGGTTTCAAGATATTCAGGGCACTATGAAAAGATCAAACATAAGAGTTCAAGGTATAGTAGAAGGAGAAGACTTACACTCCAAAGGCATAGTAGGAGTTTTCAACAAAATCATAGAAGAAAATTTTCCCCAAATTGTGAAAGAGGTGCCAATGCAGATACAGGAAGCCTTTAGTGCACCAACCAGACAAAAACTGGAAAGAACTTCTCCTTACCATATTATAATTAAACTACCAAACATACAAACCAAAGAAAAAATATTGAAAGCAGGTAGAGAGAAAAATCAAGTTACCTACAAAGGCATGCCCATCAGGATCACAGAAGATTACTCAATACAAACTTTAAAAGCTAGAATGGCTTGGAGTGATATATTCCAAGTTCTGAAAGATAAAAACTGTCAACCAAGGTTACTTTATCCTGCAAAGCTATCCATTCAAATAGACTGCAAAATAAGGACATTCCACAACAAAAGCAGGCTAAAAGAATATTTGAAGACAAAACCAGCTCTAAAGAAAATACTTGAAAGAAATCTCCATACTGAAAAGAAAGAAAAACACACATAAAAGGAACCTGGAAAAAGCAAGCCATACTCACATACTAGTTAATACAAGAAAGCAAAGGTAAAATGGGAAGAACTACAAAATAATTGGCAAAAATATATAAATACCTTTCAATAATATCTCTTAATATCAACGGCCTCAATGACCCAGCCAAAAGACATTTTGCAGACTTAGTTAAAAAGCAGGATCCTTCAATTTGTTGCCTCCAAGAAACTCACCTTTCTACAAAAGATGGGCACTATCTTAGGCTGAAAGGTTGGAAAAGCATGTTTCAAGCAAATGAGCCTAGAAAACAAGCAGGCGTTGCTATCCTAATATCTGACAAGGTAGACTTCAATCCAACATTAGTTAGGAAAGATAAGGAAGGTCACTTTATATTGATTAAAGGCACACTCCAACAGAAGGACATTAAAATCTTAAACATATACGCACCTAACATGGGGCTCCCAACTTCATCAAACAAATGCTATTAGAACAAAGGTCACAGATAACACCAAACACAGCGGTAGTGGGTGAATTCAACACCATACTCTCATAAATTGACAGGTCATCCTGGCAAAAAATAAACAGAGAGGCATCTGGATTAAATGAGGTCATAGAACAAATGGACCTAACAGATATATACAGGACATTTTATCCAAATGCTACAGAATATACATTCTTTTCAGCAGCACATGGAACATTCTCTATAATAGACCATGTATTAGGACACAAAGCAAATCTTAACAAATAGAGAAAACTGAAATAATTGCTTGCATTCTATCTGACCACAATGGAATCAAATTACAAATCAATAGCAACAAAAGCTATACAGCCTATACAAAATCATGGAAACTAAATAATACACTACTAAATGATAAATGGGTCAATGACAAAATCAAGAATGAAATCAAAAAATTCATAGAGTCAAATGATAATGAAAACACAACATACCAAAACCTTTAGGACACAATGAAGGCAGTCCTAAGAGGTAAACTTATAGTTTTTAGTGCCTATATTAAGAAATTAAAAAGGTTTCATGTAAACAACTTAATGCTTCACCTTAAAGCCTTGGAAAAAGAAGAACAAAGTAAGGGTTATCACATTTGACCTGGTGCTAACTTACTCTCCGTTGGAGAATCTGCTTCTCTTTTTCAGATAGATATAGATCCTAAGGAGAGCCACACCATCATACCTCAAAAAGGCCTGGCTGAAACTAAGAAAAATTGGCAAAACAAGCAAAGGTGCTGTTTTCCTGATGAACCAGATACCAACACAAGGGGAAAGGAGGTCAACACAGAGAAAAATCAACTCCTACCAAATCAGAAAACCAGAGCCCCAAAGGCCCCCAACACCTTATCACTGAGGCAGACCAAAAATGAACCTAACATGGCTCAGGGAAATTTTATGGAAGAGGGGGTGGAAAGAATGTCAGAGCCACATGTTGGGTCATGATATGCAGAGACATTTATCTTACCCATAACTGTGGGCTAACTCCACAATGCATTACCCATATACCTCAACAAGGAGGGGCCATGGGGAGGGCGTAGGTCACGATGAGCCTAATAATGGTACCAAGCTGACTGTATTTGCTGAAACAAAACTAAGTAATTAAAAAAAAAAATCAGTAGCCAGGAGAAGTAATAAAGATTAAGGCAGAAATTAATGAAATAGAAACCAAAAAAAAAATTCCAAAAAATCAATGAAACAAAGAGTTGGTTCTTTGAAAGGATAAACAAGATTGATAACCCTTAGCAAATATCTGACCAAAAGAAAGAGAGAAGAGACAAAAATTAATAAAATTACAGATGAAAAAGGCAACATCACAATAGATACCAGAGAAATTCCAAAAAACAATAGGGACATACTATAAAAAATATACTCCACTAAGTATGAAAATCTGAAAGAAATGGATGATTTCCTTGATTTATATGACCTACCTAAATTAAATCCAGATGAGGTTAATCACTTAAATAGACCTATAACAAGTATGGAGATCCAAGCAGTTATCAAAAATCTCCCAACTAAGAAAAGTCCAGGCCCAAATGGATACACTGCTGAATTTTACCTTCAGGGAAGAACTAACATCATTGCTTCTAAAGCTTTCCATAAAATAGAAAAGGAAGGAATCCTGCCAAACTCCTTCTACAAAGCCAACATCACCCTGATACCAAAACCAGACAAAGATAGAACAAAAAAGAAAATTACAGACCAATCTCCCTCATGAACATAGATGCAAAAATTCTCAACAAAATATTGGCAAACAGAATACAAGAGTATATCAGAAAGATCATTCACCCCGACCAAGTAGGCTTTATCCCAGAGATGTAGAGATTGTTCAACATATGCAAATCAATAAATGTAATACATTATATAAATGGACTGAAGGACAAAAACCACATAATCATCTCATTAGATTCAGAGAAAGCATTTGACAAAATCCAACATCCCTTCATGATAAAAGTCTTACAGAGACTGGGAATAGAAGGAACATATCTCAGTATAATAAAGGCTACTTATGACAAGCCTACAGCCAACATATTACTAAATGGGGAAAAACTGGAAGCTTTTCCACTGAAATCAGGAACAAGACAAAGATATCCACTGTCTCCACTTTTATTTAATATAGTACTGGGAGTCTTAGCCATAGTAATAAGGCAAGAGACATACATAAAAAGGAATACAAATTGGAAAAGAAGAGATCAAGGTATCATCATTTGCAAATGGTATGATTCTATACATAACGGACCCTAA
The DNA here is from genome assembly GCF_020740685.1 of Jaculus jaculus. Classification (NCBI taxonomy): domain Eukaryota; kingdom Metazoa; phylum Chordata; class Mammalia; order Rodentia; family Dipodidae; genus Jaculus; species Jaculus jaculus. Next base: position 89,159,422 of record NC_059105.1, on the reverse strand, counting down.
GGATTTTACCAGCAAACTGTTAGAGCTGATAAACACCTACAACCATGTAGCAGGATACAAAATAAATACAAAGAAATCACTAGCCTTCATATATGCTAACAACAAATACACAGAAGATGAAATCAGAGAATCACTCCCATTTACAATTGCATCAAAATAAATAAATAAATAAAGTACCTTGGAATAAACCTAACCATGGAAGTGAAGGATCTCTACAATGAAAACTTTAAAACTTTCAAGTGACAAATTGCAGAAGACACTAGGAAATGGAAAAACATCCCTTGTTCCTGGATGGGAAGAATCAATATTGTGAAAATGGCAATCTTACCAAAAGCAACATACACATTTAATGGAATCCCCATCAAAATTCCAATGGCATTCTTCACAGAAATAGAAAAACAATCAAAAAATTCATTTGGAATCACAAAAAAAAATCTCAAATATCTAAAACAATACTGAGCAACAAAAATAAAGCTGGTGGTATCACCATACCTGATTTTAGCCTATACTACAGAGCCATAGTAACAAAAACAGCATGTTACTGGCACAAAAGCAGACATGTAGATCAATAGAACAGAATAGAGGACCCAGATGTAAGTCCAGGTAGCTAAAGCCACCTGATATTCGATAAAAATGCCAAAAATATCATTGGAGAAAAAGACAGCCTCTTCATTAAATGGTGCAGGGAAAACTGGATATGTATCTGTAGAAGGATGAAAATAGATTCTTCTCTCTCTCCATGCACAAGAATTAAGTCCAAATGGATTCAAGACCTGAAACTCTGAGACTGCTAGAGGAAAAAGTAGGGAAAACCCTTCAACATATTGGTCTTGGCAAAGAATTTCTGAATATAACCCCAATTACTCAGGCAATAAAACCACAGATTAACTGCTGGGACCTCATGAAATTACAAAGATGTTGTATGACAAAGGACACTGTGAATAAAGCAAAGAGGCAACCTACAGAATGGGAAAAACTCTTTGCCAGCTAAACATCTGATAGAGGATTAATATCTAGGATATACAAAGTACTCAAAAAATTAAATAATAAGAAATCAAACAAGCCAATTAAAAAATGTGCTATGAGCTGGCCGTGGTGGCACACGCCTTTAATCCCAGTACTCAGGAGGCAGAGATAGGAGGATCATCATGAGTTCAAGGCCACCCTGAGACTACATAGCTAGTTCCAGGTCATTCTGGACCAGAGTGAGACCCTACCTCGAAAAAAAAAAACAAAAAACAAAAAAAAAACAAAGGGCTATGGAACTAAATAGAGAATTCTCAAAAGAAGAAATACAGATGGCATATAAGCATCTGAAAAATTTTTCTACAACCCTAGTCATCAGGGAAATGCAGATTAAAACTACATTGAGATTCCATCTTACTCCTGTCAGATTGGCTACCATCATTAAAACAAATGACCATAAATGCTGGTAAGGATGTAGAAAAAGAGGAACCTTCTACACTGTTGGTGGGAATACAGTCTGGTCCAGCCATTGTAAAAATTAGTGTGGTGGTTCCTAAGACAGCTAAAAATAGATCTACCATATGACCCAGCTATAGCACTCCTAGGCATATATCCTAAGGACTCATCTCATTACCTTAGAGGTACTTACTCAACCATGTTTATTGTTGCTCAATTCACAATAGCTGGGAAATGGAACCAGCCTATATGTCCCTCAACAGATGAGTGAATAATGAAGATATGGCACATTTATACAATGGAGTTCTTCTCAGCAGAAAAGAAAAATGAAGCTATGAAATTTGTAGGAAAATGGATGGCTCTGGAAAGGATTGTATTAAGCAAGGTAACCCAGGCCCAGAAAGGCAAATGTCACATGCTCTCTCTCATATGTGGATCCTAGCTACTGATGATTGGAATTCTGTGTGAATAGGAAGAAAACTCAGTAGCAAAGGCCAGTAAGCTAGAAAAGAGATATAGAGGGAAGAGAAAGGAAGGGAGGGGTACTTAATAGGATGGTATTGTATATATGTAAGTAGAAGAATAGATTAATGTGCATGAAAAGGCCCAAGAGAGGTCAGAGGAAGAGATTGAGTAAAGGAAAGGTGGAGGGAGGGCTAATCAAAATCTAAGAGGATATAAATAAATCACATGGAAACCTACGTTTCTGGATAATGGAACACTCTGGAGCCATAGATTGTTGCTAGAAAATTTTCAGTGCCAGGGATGGGATAACTTGCAGTGAGTTGTTGGCCAGGGAAGTCCCTGATGCTCCAAAAACATTATAGGCCATGGCCAAGGCCCTTGGATTCCCACCAGGAATAGATGATAAGACCCTATTGCTGAAGACTCCACATACTTAGGATGCAAGGCCACTGAGAAATCCTGCCGGAACTGAGCTGATAACCTCTTCCATGTAGACCAGCTGACAGAAAGCTGGAAGAAGCCATTCTGCATTCAATTCAATAGGAAAAACAGAAAACACCAGTGAGAAGGTACTCAACAGTGGACACTGCAAGTCTTATATTTGGTCAGCCAGGCCAAATGAGCCAACGGGCACAATAGTGGCAAGTCTGTCATGGTGGAAACCAACTGCCCTCTAATTGGACTGGAGGCCCGCTCCATGGGAGGTAATACATCCTTGATACTGAAAACTTAAAACAGTAGGTAGCCCAAGGGATGTAACATCTGCTGGTATATGGCTAAATGTATATACTATACTTATCAAACTGCCCAGTCAACACTTCTCTTAATGTTCATACCTTTATATTAATGCTACTCTCACTTTTGGTATGGAATCTTCTCTTTTCAGATGGCAGTGACTTTGGGATGACTCAGAAGGCATCATGGTGCTGGAAAGAAATCACCAGAGGGCTCAATACTGCAATATCTCTATCACACCTTCCAAAGCTCGGGGTCTATTGTGGAAGAGGTGGCAGAAAGAATGTAAGAGCCAAAGGAAGGGTAGGACTCCTTAAACATGCTCCCACCAGACACAAAATGGCCTGGAAATCCATGACCTCACAGTGCCTGACACTACCTACACAAGACCATCATAATAGGAGGAAAAGATCATGACATCAAAACAAGAGAGACTGATTGAGAGGGGTAGGAGATATGATGGAGAATGAAGTTTCAAAGGGGAAAGTTGGGGGAGAGAAGGTATTACCATGGGATATGTTTTATAATCATGGAAGTTGTTAATAATAAAAAAAATTGAAGAAAAAACTCTGTTTACTAGCTTAGATTTAGTCACATCTGGAAAACATTTTTTTTTTATTATGGCATTTTCTGGGATATGTATATATTTGTTTTTTCCAGTTAGGGTCTCACTATAGTTAAGGCTGACCTGAAATTCACTATGTAGTCTCAGGGTGGCCTCAAACTCACAGCAATCCTCCTATCTCTGCCTTCCAAGTGCTGTGATTAAAGGCATGCACCACCTACCTGGCTCTGGAAAATACATTTTTAAAAACAGAAATGTTAGTCTGTATATGATAAAATACTAAACCCTTTTTGAGCATTATAGACTATACATTTCAGCAAGAGCATGTTATAAATGGAGCAGAAAGGGGATAGAAGTTTAAACATTGCAGCTGAAGTTCAAGATAGGGCAATTAACACCAACCAGCCTGTTTGGACCTCTCCAAAATCATTAATCATTTCAGACACATCAATTTCCTAGTGATGTACTGCATGAATCAGGGGCCGAAGGGTAGGGAGAACCGAGCCGGGAAGGCCATTTAGGAAAACAGTACAACAACCCAAGTGTGAGTAGTTAGCGTTGCATCATAGAAGAGGGGAAGAAAGATAGCGAACACCAGGAATGACCTGGACAGAATCCAAATGCTTAGCAACTGGCAGAATGCAGACAGGAGTGTGTGGGGTTTCACCTTATAAGGGGAGAAGGACCAAAGGTGAGAATTTTATATAAACTTTAGACAGTTTTCCCATAAACATCTGTCTTCATCAGAAGCAAGTTGCCTCTCTCTGTATTCATACACATTCATTGACAATGCTACCCTTCTCACATTTTCACTTTTTTATATTTATTTATTTATTTTTGAAAGTGACAGACACAGAAAGAGACAGAGGCAGAGAGAGAGAGAGAGAGCGAGAGAATGGGCATGCCAGGGCCTCCAGCCACTGCAAACGAATTCCAGATGCGTGCACCCCCTTGGCATCTGGCTAACGTGGGTCCTGGAGAATTGAGCCTCAAACCAGGGTCCTTAGGCTTCACAGGCAAGTGCTTAAAAACACATAAAAATGTGGGCTGGAGAGATGGCTTAGTGGTTAAGCACTTGCCTGTGAAGCCTAAGGACCCCCAGTTCAAGGCTCAATTCTCCAGGACCCACGTAAGCCAGGTGCACAAGACAGCACATGTGAGTGGAGTTCATTTGCAGTGGCTGGTGGCCCTGACAAGCCCATATTCTCTTCTCTTCTCTTCTCTTCTCTTCTCTTCTCTTCCCTTCCCTTCCCTTCCCTTCCCTTCCCTTCCCTTCCCTTCCCTTCCCTTCCCTTCCCTTCCCTTCCCTTCCCTTCCCTTCCCTTCCCTTCCCTTCCCTTCCCTTCCCTTCCCTTCCCTTCCCTTCCCTTCCCTTCCCTTCCCTTCCCTTCCCTTCCCTTCCCTTCTCTTCTCTTCTCTTCTCTTCTCTCTCTCTCTCTCTCTCTCTCTCTCTCTCTCTCTCTCTCTCTCCCCCCTCTCTCTTCCTCCCTCCCTCTTTATCTCTCTGTCTATTGCTCTCAAATAAATAAAAAAACATAAAAATGAACAAAATTTTTTTAAATATTTTGCAATCATAGAGAATGTGGGTGGAGAATAGGTACACCAGGGCCTCCTACCACTATGAACGAAGTTCAGATGCATGTGCCACCCTGTATATCTGATTCTACATGGGTAGTGGAGAATCGAACCTGGGCCATCAGATTTTGCAAGCAAGCTCCTTTATCCACTGAGCCATCACTCCAAACCCCACATTTTTACTTTTTATTCCTTTCATTAAATCACTTATTTGTTTGAAACAGAATTATCAGAAAACACTATCATACTCTATATGCTTCTTCCCCTCCACTCCCATCCCTATCCTTTCAGTTAGTACTTTCCTAACGGCCAAATAAAGATAATGGTTAAAGATAATTTCCTCCAACACTGCAGTTCTTTTTTTTTTTAAATCAGAGGAGGCAAAGCCAGGCATGGTGGAAAAAAAAAAAAATCAAAGGAAGCAAACAGTCCCTCTGCTTTTGTCCACATTACTAGAAATATTCTGCCTGTCTACACTCCTAGCACAGTACACATGCTACATGGTATCTTCTCTGGATTAAGATGCTTCAACATATCAATCATTAATGGATAGACTGCCCATAGACCTTAAGAATTCCCGATGATAAAAACGTTAAGGCTGGGCATGGTGGCACACACCTTTAATCATTCCAGCACTAGGGAGGCAGAGGTAGGAGGATTGCTGTGAGCTCAAAGCCACCCTGAGACTACATACTGAATTCTAAGTCAGTCTGGGCTAGAGTGAGACCTTACCTCAAAACAACAACAACAAAAATTCCCAATGGCCTTCTACAGCAGACAATATCCAGATACCATAGGAGACAGACCCAGCAAGTCTTCATAACTATCAAATTAAATTGCAAAGGATTTGTGTCTCACTGTGAACCAAGTCAAGAAATAAGCAAGTGGAGAGAAGCCCTCCAGGCAAGTCCGGGGAACATGTCTTGTGTCTGAACGCCACAGCAATTACCAGCCAACCTGCCTGATGGGAATAGAAGAGGGAAGAGCCCATGACTCAAGTTTGTCTGGAGAGAATTTGCTGCACTGGAGAAAATAATGTAAACAAGAAACACCAAAGCATTCTCATAAGAGAGCAAGAAATCAATATTAATATTATGTCAACAAGAAGGAAGACTACATAATGCAAAAATGTCCAAAGAGTCCTAGACCAATGAACACACATTTATTAGATGCTTATTAAATGCAAAATCCTATATTCAATTCAGTGGGGGTAACAAAAATATCCCATGTACCACATAAGCATTTGCGGAATGCCTACAACATACCAGGCTTTGTTGTAAAGTGGAGAAGGATGATGGAAGAGTAGAAAACAGAGGCCCACACCCAAAACCATCTGCAAAAATGGAGGCTTCCCAAACTTTTTTGAAAGAAAGCCAGATCTACTTGTTTCCCATGGATGTTGTAACAAATAACTATAAATGATGATTAAAAGAGCCAAAAAGTCATTCTCTCACAGTCTAGAGGTTAAAACTCCAGAACCAATGTGTCCACACGTGACTTTCTGAAGGTTTCACAGAAAACTCTTCTTTGTCTCTTTCTACCAGTTCCCAGCAACCCTTGCTATTCTTTGCTTCAGAGACATACCACTGCTCTCTGCCTTGCTCACTCTGTTTGGGTTGCTATGACAGACTACCAGGCTGGGTAGCTTATAAACAACAGAACTATATTGCTCACAGTTCCAGAGGCTAGAAATCTCAGATGAAGTCACTAGCAGATTTCTATCTGGTGATGTGTTGTACCTGTGGCCTCACTGGGCCTGGAAGGCAGAGCATTGAACTGATGATTCAGTCAAGCTTTATGATCTTCGGTAGTTTGCCTTGCCTAGTTCTGGACTCACTTGGGCCCTTCATCTATCTCTCTCTTATCTCTGAGCTCTCCCTCTTGGAAGAGGAAGGTCTGTCTTCTCCCTTTCCCACCATCCTATTTTCAAATTATAAAACTTCTTTGATTTCACAAGCTGGAAAAGAACATTGGCACACTCTGAATTATACCCGAATCTCTCCTATCTGATTTACATGATATACAGATGGACTTTGGGCACTAGACTTTACTACAGTTGATGCTGAAATTAGTTAGGCTTCCTTGAGCTGTTGGGATGGAATAAACTGCTTGGCCACAACGAGGCCCTAATTTCTAATGTCTGGGGACGGATTGTTATGGGCTGAATGTTTAGCCTTCACAGTTCATAGGTTCAAACTCTAATCCCCAGTGTGATTGTGGCTTGAATATAAAATGTCCCCAAAAAGATCAGTATTAAATGTTTGGTCCCCAGCTGATGGAGCTACTGAGAGGGAATTAGACCATGGACTTGCTGACCTCAACAAAGATTTTTAAATTGGCTTAATCTGAAGCCAAATTCAAGACAGCCTTACACTTTGAAACAAATCACTGTGGTATTTTATCTTTTTATTACTTTCATTATTTTGCTGATGTAATACTTTCCAGCCACTTTTCCAGGTGATCTTTACCAACGCTGTAATCCTGTGTGGAGTAAATAGAAACTTTGTACATGTCAAGAAATTACCACTGGTAACCATCCAGCCCTGCCATGTGTTACAGGTAAGACTGTATTTTCCAGTAATTGGGAATTGCAGAGAAAATGAGATTTCTTCAAAGTTTAGTGAGTTTTTTTACGATCACTTTATTTAGCTATTATTTTTATATTCAGAGAGACTGGATTAAGTGCCGCCCTATTCCTTGTCAGTTGGTAACTTCAGAAAAGCGTTTCAATTTCTTCAAATCCTAGCTTCTTCCCCTACAACATGAAGATAGGTGTGCTCACAGTGAAAGCTGCTCACTAGGAGGAAATGAGATAGTACGGGCTGAGCATGGCACAGTCAGCACTTGACACAGGAAAACAGCTATTATCACGCCTGGGCCTGGGATTTTCACTAACTAACCTTTTGCTCTATTAACTTTGTGAGCTCTGTTTTAAATAGGAAAGTGTCTGAAGAAGGCCCTACAATGTCAATGTGTGTCCCACAGACATTGACCAAAACCCTATGATGCCTGTCACATAGTTTCTTACAAGCCTGCTCAATATTTCTTCTCTCTCTCTCTCCCTTTCCTTCCAAAAGCAAGGTCTCTTTTCTGAGCTCAAGGAGAAGGCTCTGGGACCATTCTTCAATGAGACCTTTGACACACCGGGCATTGCTAGGCTGGGATCCATCATTAGCATCTTCTAGAAAGACGGTGGTGACTTCTCCATCCACTCTCTCCTGACAGAGAATACAGAAACGTTTCAGGGTGCGTTTGTAAAATCTACACTTGCATTTCAGGTAAAGGAAAACATTTGTATCGAGTATAAGTGTTTCTCCGCTTCCAGGAGGCTCAGGTACATAGGTCCTGAGCGTCACCACAGGGTTCTCACTTTCCTGCAAACTCTTTTGGGGGCTCTGACTTCTCCAGCTTCTCCCCTCACTGACATAATTCCTGTCTTTTTCTAAAAGGGAAATTGCTTTTGTTAGCAAAGTTTCTTTGAGCCTCGTGATAGCCAGATATGATCCTTCCACATAGATTTTTCCTTTGGGCCCCAATGAACTGAAGGTTAAAGTTGGGATTTTCCTTTTCAGGTCCATCACCAAGCTTTCTAACAGAATTTGACTCCGAAAAATGGACAGGTCAAGGAGTGCCTTCACAGAGCTGAAGACCTAGGATTAAAAAGAGAAACATGAAAATAGCGCCACCTTGTGGAACCAGCATAATACACCATGCTTCTGCTTTGTGTTTCGTTCTCCTCTGTTACCCTTCCTGTCTGCACAGCAGTTGGCCTATAACGGGGCCATATGACCACACCCAGACCTCCTGGCTTCGTACACTAAACATTCCTTCACTGTGGCTGCCCATTGTTCAGTGTGGAGTTCACATCCCCTCACTAAGTACCCCCACAAAATTGAATATATAGATAGATGATAGAGTATTGAATACGTATATATATTCAATACTCTAGATATATATAGAGAGATAGATAAATAGATAGATGGATAGAGTATTGAAAATATATATATATATAGAAACATATATATATTCAATACTCTATCATCTATCTATCTATCTATATCATCCATATAGTTAGATATAGATATATATATATTCAATACCATATATATATATATATATATATATATATATATATATATATATATATATATACACACACATATATATATGTATGTATATGTATATGTTCCTGGTTCTCCTACAGAGAGCTGTCCCTTTAAAGCCACCCCTGCCCTCCCTCTTCCAATCTGAAGTTCACCAGCTGGCTACCAGAAGCCTGGGTTTGCTAAGAGCATAGTATACAAGCCAGCACTTTGAATTTTTACTTCTATTCTTATTCCCATCTTTCCTGATTCTTCAAAGATCCATTTTCAAATTCATCCTGATCATTCCTCAAAATATGTTGATGCCTTATATTATCCGTGACAGCACAAAAGTTCAGTCACTTTAAAAGCATCAAATGAGACACACAGAGAAACATCAAGGCAAAATTTCAAGAGACAGGTTTGGCCTTTAACAAGTAAGATGCAGAAGTATGGGTTTTCTTTCCTAAGAAGTCACAAGGCAAGAGTGTTTCATGAGTCTCTCCATATGAAAGATTTCCCAGGACTCCCGGCACCCCCACAGCCCACACCTCACCTTTACGCTGAAGGGAGAAACTGTGAGTTGAGCCTTCTTTGTTACATGGTATTTCTTCTGTCTGATGACATTCTCTGCAGCTAGATGAAACAGCAACAAAGGTATTTGTGGCAATACACTCTTATAGTTAACAAATGTTATGAAGAAAGTAAGATTTTCTTCAACATTTTCCTTCTAAATTTTACATTCAGATAATTTTCCCTTGGGCTTTTACACATTAGACTTCACTTTTTGTGTTAATATTATCCTGGTCATATTTTTGAAAAATACATGTAAGTATATGCGTGAATTAAAAGCAAAAATATGGCAAGATGGCACAATGGTTAAAAGCACTCTTGCATAGGCTGTTGGCCTGGGTTCAATTCTCCAGCACCTACAGAAAGCCAGCTGTCAAATGGTATACGCACCTCTGATCCCAATGGCCCTCTAAAAGTGGGAGGGCACAGCACGCAGGACAGCTAGTCTGATGTTCTTTTTGCAGGCTACTGGTTTGTTTGCAGAAGCAAGAGACCCTTTCTCAAAGAAGGAGTGCAGCCACTTCAAAGATGTCCTCTGACCTCACATGCATGCATGCATGCCATGGCACACTCTCCCCTACCCACCCCACATACACAAATACACAACGATTTAAAAAGGAAAAACAACCCTAGGAGTGAATCTCCCACTCTGGTCATTCTGGTGAGAGACCGCCTCTGTGGATGAGGATTCCATGCTGCCCTGGTTTTCCTCCAGCTCACTGGCTCATCTGCTCAGTCTTTGCTAATCTGCTCTTCTCCTTCATCAGATGTCGGCAAGCCCCACCTCAGGCCTCTTTGCTAACCTATACCACCCCCCGGGGTGATCTCAGCTTCTAAGGCATCAGATGCCTTCTCTAGCTGTAATACTTCCAGAATTCTGCCTCTACGTCATCATCCTAATAAAGCATCTCAAAAACTACGACCAATTCTTGGAACTGTGCATCTTCTGCACTACTCTAACCCAATCTTCATGACCTCACAAAACGACAGGCCCTCAACACCCATCTTTTCCACCACACCCTCACAAATGCAGCCCCTATGCTCCACACAGCTACATAGTCGCAGAAAAGGTTATCTTGTCAACCCTCTGTTTAGGACCCTCCAATAGCTTCTTACCTTACCCAGAATCAAATCCAGGTATCTTGCCTTGATCATAAATGAGCTAACACATACTAGCCCCAGCTCCCAGTCTAACTGCCTCTATTACTCAACCCCTTGCTCATCCATCCTTATAGCCCTGCCTCCCTAGTATCCCCCCTTATCTTTGTGAACCCTTCCCTTACTTCATTCAGGTCTCTGCTCAGTTGTCATGTAAAGAGGGTATTTAAGGGCCAAGGGTGTAGCTTAGTGGTGCAGTACTTGCCTCATGTGTCAGTCACTTTCTCATTGCTGGAGCAAAATACCTGACCAGAAGCAGCTTAAAGAAAGAAAGGGTTTGTTTTTGGTTTATAGTCTGAGGGGAAGTGTCCATTCCCCAGTACCCATGTAAAGTCACATGCACAAAGTGCTGCATGCATCTGGAGTTCGTTAGCAACAGCTGGAGGCCCTGACACACTCATTTTCTGTCTGTCTCTCTTCTCTCTACCTCCCTCTACATGCAAATACAAATTAAATATTCATAAAAAAGAATTATTTCCCTATGTACTCTACTAAAACAGCACTATCCATAATATTTCATCTCTTTATTATTCCTAATACATTTACATGGCAGTTAGATATTAATACATAAATAAATGCTGACATAAATATATAAACACCCACATGTATTAGTTTGCTTATTATCCTCCCATCTCCACAAATGTACGCTTCATGAAGAAAACAACTGCCGATTTCATGTCTGCTGTATCCTCAATATCTACAGCAGTGCCTGAAAAGTAAGTATTCAAAAAAAATTTAGGAATGAAGGCATGAGCTTGCTCTTTCTTTTTCTCTGAATCAGCAATTCAGCATATAAAATGTTAACTTCTAAAAATCACTAACATCCCTTTAAAGAAGAAATGACGAGCCCTTCCTGCCACACCTTACCTGAACTTGGCCACTAAGAAGGAATTACTTAGGGCATGGAGATGACCAAAGCTATTACAGGATTCTCTAGACCCTGTCTTCCCTAAGCAGAGTGAGACTTGTTCCTCTGCTCACACACCCATGTAGTACGCTCAGTCTGAGAAGCCAGCTTCGAGACTGGTCTCTTCAGTTTTTCCCAGCAGCCTCTAAGCCCTGAAGAAGACTGCCCTTCCATGAGGCTAGAGATGGCCCTAACTGCCTACTGTGTTATGGTGAGGTGAGGCACACAAAGGCTCAATCTCGTCTCAAATGCAAGCCATATTTCTCAATTTAACTTCACTAGTAACAGTACAGAGAGTATAATTATATTGTTGCACCACCTAAGATTTCCCACCATACTTCTTTTTTTTCAATTATTTATTTATTGGAGAGAGAAAGATTCAGATAGGGAGAGAATGAACATGCCAGGGTTTCCAGCCACTGCAAACAAACTCCAGATGCATGTGTCACCTTGTGCATCTGGCTTACGTGGGATCAAACCTGGGTCCTTAGGCTTCACAGGCAAGCACCTTAACCACTAAGCCATCCCTCCAGCCCCACAGGACTTATTTATGAATTAATAATATCATTTAAGTGGATTTTTCTCTGCTTTTTTGTTTTACAAGTTTCAACAATATTTTGCTTCTAAAATTAAATACCTCTTTTCTCTTTGAATATTACAAATGCAACTCCCTTGGTTCTTGTTGGATAAATCACATCTTCCACTTTTCCACCCTCATCTTGGAAGCAACTCTTCACCAATATGGCCGATAACTGATCATTAGAGAGGCCAACTGGAAGACCAGCAACTACAACGGTTCTCTCAGAAGCTGTGGGGTCCTGGGCTCTCAAGGCTGATGCCTATATAAAAACAGCAGGTATAAGACTCTACTTAAAGGTGACATCACATTACCTTATTCAATAAACATGATAGTTACATACTAGTTACAGACTTTAGTGGTTTTTTTTAAATTTGTGTGTGTGTGTGTGTGTGTGTGTGTGTGTGTGTTCAGCACGGGGGTGGGGACATCGGTAGGGTCTCTTGCCACTGCAACCAAATGCCCACCTGGTTTCCATGGGTGGCTGGGGCACTGAACACAGTCTGGCCAGAAAGCACTTTGAACTGCTGAGCCATCTCCCCAGTCCTTCTATAACCTTTTTTATTGACAATTTTCATACATGTGCATAATGGAGTTTGATCATACTCCCTTCCCATTACTTCTTTTATTAATGTTTTATTTACTTACTTATTTATTTATTAGAGACAGAGAAAGAAGCAGGGAGAGAAAGAGAATGGATACACCAGGGCCTCCAGCCACTACAAATGAACTCCAGAGCGCCACCTTGTGCATCTGGCTTATGTGGATCCTGCAGAATCGAACCAGGGTCCTTTGGCTTTGCAGGCAAGCACCTCAACCGCTAAGCCATCTTCTCCAGCCTTTTCCCCATTACTTTTGTTCTTCCCCGCCCCAGCCCTCAGTTTTACTGTCAGAATCAGGAAAGAGTCAACAAAACTAAGAAAACTCCGACAGAGACATGAGTGGCATGGAGCCTCGTCACCCAGCATGTGTCAGAGGTGAGACTGGGCCACAGGCAGCATATGCTCTTGCACATCCTGCTGCCACACTGGGCACACTGTACTGCAGAGTGTCACACCTTTCTCTGGGTTCGCTCCCTGAACTGTTGAGTTATTCTTTTAAAGGGCTGCTATTTGTACCTTTCATGTGTCCCCACTCCTATTCAGGGAAGTAGGCCTGTCAGCCTCTCCCGAAACACACAGTTAGGCCAACCTGACGGGAGCAAAGCTCAGCCATGCATCTTCATTACTGAGGAGGACAGATGTCTGCTGACCGCACTTAGACTAAGACTCCCCTGAGGATGGGCAGAAGAAGGGTAAAAGGACAGTCTAAACACACACACACTGTGTCCTGTCCATCCCCAAAGCCCTTTAAAATGAGAGTAAGAGAATCAAATCAGCTAAGGGCAGTGCAGGAGGTTTCAACCAAAGTCTGAAGACCAGAAATAGCCAGAGGGGGGATGGAAGGGTGCTACAAGCAGCTCGCCTAGAATAAGGAAAGGGCGCTCAGGACAGAGGTCACACGCTGCACAGCAGAACCTCAGAAGTGGAAAGGCAGCCAGTGCCACAGGTCACTGCTGACTGGTAAAACTGCCCCAGCTCTCTTGCCCACAACGTCTATGAGCACAAGCTTCAGCACGCACGCAACCCATGACAATTGAGGCTACTGGGTCAGAACCTCCACCAAAACCACTGAGGATTATGTTACTTAAGAAAAAAGAATAACCCAATGAGAATAACTGCAGTATGTTCATATATTAAAGTTCCCAATAAAAAGGTTTTTTTTAAAGAGCCTAAATTAACACTATAGGGAGAATCTACCTGTTGGCTTGGGCATGCCTGATCAAATTCCCTCCCACCCCACATTTTTCAGCACTTGAAAGGACATAGCCTAAAGATCATAAGCAAAGTAAACTGTGGCACGATGCTAAGAAAGGGAAAATAAAAAGGATAATGTGAGCCAAGTGCTAGAGACATTCCCTGGGAGTAGAAAAAGAAAGTTACACATGACATTGGACCAAAGGGAGAAAAAAATTAAGCATAGCACACAATTAGGCCTTGCTGTAAACTGAATTTGCTATTTATAATGCAATATTACTGTATTTGAACTTGTATTCTAAATTTGCTGTTTTCAAAATACTAAAGATTTAAATAATAGCTACAGAATAAAATATAAATATCCAACCCTGTCAAGATAAGAATAAAGGCAGAACTAACCAAAACTGAGGAGGGAAAAGGTGGAATAATCTTTTACATTACAAAGACTCATGTAATATTATCCATGTTCTGAGTTTTTATGAAAGTTACAAAAATAACCCAAAGATGCCGGGCATGGTGGTACATGCTTTGAATTCAGCACTGGGGATGCAGAGGTAGGAGGATCACCATGAGTTCGAGGCCAGCCTGAGACCATATAGTGAATTCCAGGTCAGCCTGGGATAGAGCGAGATACCACCTCGAAAAGCCAAAAAAAAGAAAAAAGAAAAAGAAAAAAAGTGGGCTGGAAGGATGGCTTAGCAGTTAAGGCGTTTGCCTGCAAAGCCAAAGGACCCAAGTTCAATTCCCCAGGACCCATGTTAGCCAGATGCACAAGGGGGCACTCACATCTGGAGTCCATTTGCAGTGGCTGGAGGCCCCAGCATGCCCATTCCCTCTCTCTCTCTCTCTCTCTCTCTCTCTCTCTCTCTCTCTCTCTCTCCCTCCCTCCCTCCCTCCCTCCCTCCCTCTTTCTCTGTCAAATAAATAAAAATATTTTTTAAAAAAAAAGAAAAAGAAAAACTGAAAATAATGCTGAAGGAGAAATAGGAGAAAGCTAGCTTCTTTTAGGTAGTTTCAGCTAGGCGAACTTCACTACCCACATGGGCTGGCCCTGAAGCCTGCCCCTTCAAATCTAAAACCCGTGGGGCCTTCCCCTTTACATACCTGAAAGTGATGAAAGAATACATCTTCAATCGACTGTAAGGGCTGTTCCCAGCCTTCTTTCTCACTATGTGTTCCTCCTCACCTTACCCTGTGCTGCTTGGACACTCGAGTCCACCCGGGTACCCCACCCCAACCCAGCAGAGTACTGTTTCCTGGCCTGGGTAATTTTCTGCTTTATATTTTGGGATAACTTCTCACTTTAATTACACGTATGACTATCCTCTGGTCTCTCAGTCTATCACATGTGTATTTCCCCTACATTCTAGATCTACCACATGGGTGCTTTCTCTAACTCTGGGCCTGGTACCTGTGTAAATTCTCTAAAGTCGGGGTAGCCATGAGTATAAATCTTTTTAATGCCCATTTCTCACTACCGGAAACCCTCTCCCATTCTCAAGCCATCACCACTTTTAACTTTCCTCCATGGGGAAGCTCGAGATGGATGTTTTGCTTCCCACCTGTGATTCTCCTACACCTCTCAACACAGGTCTAACCTTCCACGTGTTTATGGCTCTGGCCCAACCATTTCTCTTACATAAATCACATGGATGGTGCTGTGTTCTCCACATGAGTGCATGTTTCCTACTTTCCATGTGCTTATGACCTCGTTCTAGCCTTCTTCCTAGATCTCAATTTCCCTTACATAAACCCCACAATTTGTATTCCCTCCCTAAATAACCTTAATAATACATAATCTATCCTTCTTGAGTTTGTTTTTATCACTTCTTTGTTAAAAATAAAACAGGACCAAAAATGGGGTTCATAAATTTGGGGAGCCCCTCCTGAATTCCAAAATCCTGCATCAATATTACAGTACAATATTCAAACAAAGGTTAGGAAAGAAGTCAGAAGTTTCCTAAGTAAGCCCTCACATATCATAGTAGAATCAGAAAATGACTCAGGTCAATGGCGACTGTCCCCAGGACATGCATTCTGTCAGCATCTCTTTGATATTTCAGCCAGTGGCTAATTAGAAAAAATAAGGTGGTGGAAAATGTACTTATCTAATGAAACTTTATCTTTTAAACTCACAATATACATCTGAATTTCTCAGAGTACATCAATTAGCAAGTACTATTTTAACTGCTACTAGAAATGATATGTACAAAGAAAGTATATACTCTAGACCCTGAAATTCAGTTCTCTCTCCCCAAAATACAAGGGGTATTTATAGGACAGGCTTGACAGTTAACACTACTGGGGTCAGGGGCTTCCATGTTGTGGAAGAGAAGGAAGCAGACAGAATGAGTCACTTTCAAAAAGCTGGATATAGGGCTGGAGAGATGGCTTAGCGGTTAAGCGCTTGCCTGTGAAGCCTAAGGACCCTGGTTCGAAGCTCGGTTCCCCAGGTCCCACATTAGCCAGATGCACAAGGGGGCGCACATGTCTGCAGTTCGTTTGCAGAGGCTGGAAGCTCTGGTGCGCCCATTCTCTCTCTCTCCCTATATCTGTCTTTCTCTCTGTGTCTGTCGCTCTCAAATAAATAAATAATTTTTTAAAAAGCTGGATATATACAGAAGAGGGACATCTGTGGCTCTACAAAAGGAAATGGGACATCTAACTTGAGGACACAAGCCATCCACAGTAAAATTCAAAAATCTGCCAGGCATGGTGGCAATACTAGCCCTCTGAGGTAGAAGGATGGCTGTGAGTTCAAGGCCAGCCTGAGACTACATAGTGAATAACAGGTCAGCCTGGGCTACAGTGAGACCCTACTTCGAAAAATAAAAAATTATAAAATGCCACCCAGGATTAGGAAGCAAGCAAGCTTAAATCTGACTAAACTGCCCAAAAGACTCCATGAAAGAGAAGTCTCAAAGGCTGAAGTGGCCTTTGAATTGATGAGGCGAAGATGTCAAGATTGTGGTGATTGCAAATGGGCATGGTGGGGGTGGCTGTGCTGATACAAGTATAAAGCAGAGGCCTGGGGTAAGTAGCAGCAACACACTCCTTTATCCCAGGTAGAGGCAGGAGGTGGTGAGTTTGAGGCCAGCCTGAGATTACACAGTGAATCCAGGTCAGCCTAGGCTAGAGAGACACTATCTCGAAAAAATAAAATTAGATTTAAAAAAGAATCTTTTTAAAAAATAGAGTGCCTTAGTTTCCGGTTAAGATGGCAGCGTAGGTACCACACCAAAGCAGCCTGGGGGGGGGGGGAAAGACCAAAAAAACTCAGCAAAATACACACTTTTACTAAAAAGTGAGGTGTATAGGAAATTGAAGCAGCAGCAGAGAAGTAGAAGAGTTCCAGAGCATCCAGAGCCTGCACAGGCGGGAAAAGTGGCTCCGGCAGCTCCACCAACCGCCGCAGCCACGGCACACCAGAAAGCCGCCAGGCTCGGCTCGAACCACAGGAAAAGCCAGGTGCGGGAGCTTCCCCTCACACCGCGCTCTCCGCAACTCGGGAAATGTGAGAGGAGAGCGGCAGCGAGCAACGAGAGGTAGAAGAACGCTTGGAGCAGCAAGAGAACAAGAGCAGCTGCGGCTCCCTCCCCTACCGCACTGCCTGAGCCCAGCTCCGGCGAACAGAACAGCAGCCCGGGACCTGGCCACGCCAACAGCAGGACACAAGCAGGAGCAGAGTTCAGCAGCAACATCAGCGGCTCCAGCACCGGTAACAGCGGCCACAGCAGCAGCAGACCCAGGAGTGGCAGCAGCAGGAGACTAGGCAGCAGCAGCTTCAGGGCGAGCAGCGGCAGTGGACACAGCAGCAGCAGCTTCAGCAGCAGTGGTGGCTCCAGCAGTGGCAGCTACAGCAGCAGCAGAGGCAGCAGCAGCGGCTCAGTTTGCCCCACAGGAAAAGCAAGTGCCCAGCTCCAGAAATCAGAACAGCAGCCCGACGACCCAGGCAGCAACTTGACTGAGAACAAAATCATCCAAGGTAACTGGGATTGCACCAGAGAAGGGTCTCACTTGGTCACAAGCTGACTTGGATCACTCAACAGACCAGAAATCTTAACCTCTTTGTTGATAGAGGATCTGGTCATTATAATAACTACTCTTGCATACATACTCGGGGCTGTTTTTGATTGAATGTGTACAGTGTTTAGTTAAATTTTAGAATCTACCTGTATTTTATTCCACTCAGCCTGCTTGAATACTCCTATAGCAGGGAAACTCAACCCCTAAGAACATCTTTGTAGATATTCTGAGAGTCTTAAGAGCCACACCTAACACCTTAAGGTCCTACCCTGAAAATATATTACATCAAATCAATTGATACAGCTAAGAATACACAGCTAGCTAGAAAATCCAAGCATTAACTTAATCCAAGATGCAAAAATATATACATTATAACACAAGAAACACTAAAAAGCAAGATGATATAAATCCACCTAAAAGTATTAATACATCAGAAATGTCCTCCAGTGAGAAAGAGTTAGAGGAAATGCCTGAGAAAGAGTTCAAAAGAATAATTATAAATATGTTCAAAGAGGTCAAAGAACACATGAAAACAATCAAAGAAGAAATCAAAGAGGAAATCAAAGGAATCAAAGAAGAGGCAGGACACCAATTTAATAAAATAAAGAAGGCAATACAAGACATAAATAGGGAAATAGAAATAATAAAGAAAAACCAGTCAGAATTACTAGCAATGAAGAACACAGTTAATGAAATAAAAAACTCTGTAGAAAATCTCACCAGTAGGATGGATGAGGGAGAGGACAGAATATCTAAGCTAGAAGACCAGGTGGCAGACCTAATGCAGTCCAACAAAGAGAAAGACAAACTTATAGAAAAGTATGAGTGGGAATTTCAAGATGTTCGGGACACTATGAAAAGATCCAATATAAGAATTCAGGGCATAGTAGAAGGAGAAGAACTACACTCCAGAGGCATAGTAGGCGTCTTCAAAATCATACAGGAAAATTTCCCCCAAATTGGGAAAGAGGTGCCAATACAGATACAGGAAGCCTTTAGAACCCCAGCCAGACAAAACCCAGAAAGAACCTCTCCTCGCCATATTATAATCAAACTTCCAAACACACACACCAAAGAAAAAATATTGAAAGCAGTTAGAGAGAAAAATCAAGTTACCTACAAAAGCAAGCCCATCAGGATTACAGCAGCTTATTCAACACAAACTTTTAAAGCCAGAAGGGCTTGGAGTGATATATTCCAAGTTCTGAAAGATAACAACTGTCAACCAAGGTTACTTTATCCTGCAAAGTTATCCATTCAAATAGATGGAGAAATAAAGACATTCCATGACAAAAGCAGGTTAAAGGAGTATTTGAAGACAAAACCAGCTCTACAGAAAATACTTGATAGAATCCTCCATGCTGAGCAAAAGGAAAAGAACACATATAAGGAACCTAGAAAAAACAAGCAATACTCAAATACCAGTTAACAGAAGAGAGCACAGGTAGAACCAGTAACACACACACACACACACACACAAATGGCAAACATAAATACACACCTTTCAATAATATCTCTTAATATCAACGGTCTCAATGCCCCAACTAAAAGACATAGATTTGCAGACTGGGTTAAAAAGCAGGATCCTACAATTTGTTGGCTCCAAGAAACTCACCTTTCTACACAGGACAGACATTATCTTAGGGTGAAAGGTTGGAAGACGGTGTTTCAAGCAAATGGGCCTAGAAAACAAGCAGGGGTTGCCATCCTAATATCAGACAGGATAGACTTTAGTCCGACGTTAGTCAAGAAAGATAAGGAAGGTCACTTTATATTGATTAAGGGCACACTCCAACAGGAGGACATTACAATCCTAAACATATATGCACCTAACATGGGGGCTCCCAAATTCGTCAAACAAACACTATTAGAACTAAGGTCACAGATAACACCAAACATAGTGGTGGTGGGTGACTTTAACACCCCACTCTCATCAATTGATAGGTCATCCAGGGAAAGAATAAACAGAGAGGCATCTGGACTAAATGAGGTCATAGAAGGAATGGACCTAACAGATATATACAGGACATTTCATCCAAAGGCTGCAGAATATACATTCTTTTCAGCAGCACATGGAACATTCTCTAAAATAGACCATATATTAGGACACAAAGCAAATCTTAACAAATTCAGGAAAATTGAAATAATTCCTTGTATTCTATCTGACCACAATGGAATTAAACTACAAATCAGTAGCAAGAAAGGCTATAGAGCATACACAAAATCATGGAAACTAAACAATACACTACTAAATGATGAGTGGGTCAATGAAGAAATCAAAAAGGAAATCAAAAAATTTATAGAGTCAAATGATAATGAGAACACAACATACCAAAATCTCTGGGACACAATGAAGGCAGTTCTAAGAGGTAAATTTATAGCCTTAAGTGCCTATATTAAGAAATTAGAAAGGTCACAAGTAAACGACCTAATGCTTCGCCTTAAAGCCTTGGAAAAAGAAGAACAAGGCAAACCAAAAATCAGTAGACGGGAAGAAATAATAAAGATTAGGGCAGAAATTAATGAAATAGAAACAAAAAGAACAATCCAAAGAATTAATGAAACAAAGAGTTGGTTCTTTGAAAGGATAAACAAGATTGATAAACCCTTAGCAAATCTGACCAAAAGAAAGACAGAAGACACACAAATTAATAAAATCAGAGATGAACAAGGTAACATCACAACAGATTCCAGAGAAATTCAAAAAATCATAGGGACATACTATAAAAGCATATACTCCACAAAGTATGAAAATCTGAAAGAAATGGATGATTTCCTTGATTTATATGACCTACCTAAATTAAATCAAAATGAGATTAATCACTTAAATAGACCTATAACAAACATGGAGATCCGAACAGTTATCAATAATCTCCCAACTAAAAAAAGCCCAGGCTTGGATGGATTCACTGCTGAATTTTACCAGACTTTTAAGGAAGAACTAACACCATTGCTTCTTAAGCTTTTCCAGGAAATAGAAAAAGAAGGAATTCTACCAAACTCCTTCTATGAGGCCAGCATCACCCTGATACCAAAAACAGGCAAAGATAGAACAAAAAAAGAAAATAACAAACCAATCTCCCTCATGAACATAGATGCAAAAATTCTCAACAAAATATTGGCAAACAGAATACAAGAGTATATCAAAAAGATCATTCACCCTGACCAAGTAGGCTTTATCCCAGAGATGCAGGGATGGTTCAACATATGCAAATCTATAAATGTAATACATTACATAAATGGGTTGAAGGACAAAAATCACATGATCATCTCATTAGATGCAGAGAAAGCATTTGACAAAATCCAACATCCCTTCATGATAAAAGTCCTACAGAGACTGGGAATAGAAGGAACATATCTCAATATAATAAAGGCTATTTATGATAAGCCTACAGCCAACATATTACTAAATGGGGAAAAACTGGAAGCATTTCCACTAAAAACAGGAACAAGACAAGGGTGTCCACTGTCCCCACTTTTATTTAATATAGTTTTGGACGTCTTAGCCATAGCAATAAGGCAAGAGACACACATAAAAGGGATACAAATTGGAAAGGAAGAAATCAAGTTATCATTATTTGCAGATGACATGATTCTATACATAAAGGACCCTAAAGACTCTACTAGCAAGCTGTTAGAGCTGATCAAAACCTATGGCAATGTAGCAGGATACAAAATAAATACACAGAAATCAGTATCCTTCATATATGCTAACAACAAACACACAGAGGATGAAATCAGAAAATCACTCCCATTCACAATTGCATCAAAAAAAATAAAGTACCTTGGAATAAACCTAACCAAGGAAGTAAAGAATCTCTACAATGAGAACTTTAAAACACTCAAGCGAGAAATTACAGAAGACACTAGAAAGTGGAGAAACATCCCTTGTTCCTGGATTGGAAGAATCATTATTGCGAAAATGGCAATCTTACCTAAAGCAATCTACACATTTAATGCAATCCCTATCAAAATTCCAAAGGCTTTCTTCATGGAAATAGAAAAAACAATCCAAAAATTCATTTGGAATCACAAAAAATCTTGAATATCTAAAATAATACTAAGCAACAAAAAAGAGGCTGGTGGTATCACCATACCTGATTTTAACCTATACTACAGAGCCATAGTAACAAAAACAGCATGGTACTGGCACAAAAACAGACCTGTAGATCAGTGGAACAGAATAGAGGACCCAGATGTAAGCCCAAGTAGCTATAGCCACCTGATATTCGATAAAAATGCCAAAAATACTCATTGGAGAAGAGACAGCCTCTTCAGCAAATGGTGTTTTGAAAACTGGATATATATCTGCAGAAGGATGAAAATAGATTCTTCTCTCTTGCCATGCACAAGAATTAAGTCCAAATGGATTAAAGACCTTAACATCAGACCGGAAACTCTGAAACTGCTAGAGGAAAAAGTAGGGGAAACCCTTCAACATATTGGTCTTGACAAAGACTTTCTGAATACAACCCCAATTGCTCAGGCAATAAAACCACAGATTAACCACTGGGACCTAATGAAATTACAAAGATTTTGCACCGCAAAGGACACTGTGAAAAAAGCAAAGAGGCAACCTACAGAATGGGAAAAAATCTTCGCTAGCTATATATCTGATAAAGGATTAATATCTAGGATATACAAAGAACTCAAAAAGTTAAGTAATAAGGAATCAAACAAGCCAATCAAAAAATGGGCTATGGAGCTAAATAGAGAGTTCTCAAAGGAAGAAATACAATGGCATATAAGCATCTAAAAAAATGTTCTACGTCACTAGTCATCAGGGAAATGCAGATTAAAACTACATTGAGATTCCATCTCACTCCTGTCAGATTGGCCACCATCATGAAAACAAATGATCATAAATGTTGGCGGGGATGTGGAAAAACAGGAACCCTTCTACACTGCTGGTGGGAATGCAATCTGGTCCAGCCATTGTGGAAAACAGTGTGGAGGTTCCTAAAACAGCTAGAGATTGATCTACCATATGACCCAGCTATAGCATTCCTAGGCATATATCCAAAGAACTCATTTCATTTCCTTAGAAGTACGTGCTCAACCATGTTTATTGCTGCTCAATTTATAATAGCTGGGAAATGGAACCAGCCTAGATGTCCCTCAACAGATAAGTGGATAATGAAGATGTGGCACATTTATACAATGGAGTTCTACTCAGTGGTAAAGAAAAATGAAGTTATGAAATTTGCAGAAAAATGGATGGACCTGGAAAGTATTATACTAAGTGAGGTAACCCAGGCCCAGAAAGCCAAGCGCCACATGTTCTCTCTCATATGTGGATCCTAGCTACAGATGACTGGGCTTCTGCGTGAGAATGAAAATACTTAGTAGCAGAGGCCAATAAGTTAAAAAGGAGACATAAAGTGTAGAGAAAGGAAGGGAGGAGGATACTTAATAGCTTGATATTGTATATACGTAAGTACAATGATTGTAATGGGGAGGTAATATGACGGAGAATGGAATTTCAAATGGGAAAGTGTGGGGGTGGGGAGGGAGGGAATTACCATGGGATATATTTTATAATCATGGAAAATGTTAATAAAAATTAAAAAAAAAATAGAGTGCTTAAAAATAATCTTTTGCCAGCCATGGTGGCACATGCCTTTAATTCCAGCACCAAAAAAAGAAAAAAAAATGGCTATTTGTTATGGGAAATACTTTTTTTAAGTTTGTTTATTTATAATTTATGTGTGTGTATGTGTGTGTGTCAGGATCTCTTATCACTGCAAACAAATGCCAAATGCATGCACCACTATTTGGGTCTGGCTTTACATGGGCTTGGTGAGGAATTGAACCTAGGCTGCCAGTCTTTGCAAGCAAACATCTTTAACCACTTAGCCATCTCCTCAGCCCCTCCAAAAATACTTTTTCATTAAAGCAAGTCCAATAGACCAGCCTTTATTTTATGCATGTCACCAAGAAAGAGAGAGAATTGGCACGCCATAGCCTCCAGCCACTGTAATCTAACTCGAGATGCGTGTGTCACCGTGTGCACACATGCAACCTTGCATCACCTTGAGTTTGGCTCCTGTGGGATCTGGAGATTTGAACATGGGTCCTTACACTTCACAGGCAAGTGCTTTTACCACTAAGTCATCTCTCCAACTCAAAAAGTACATTTTTTAGCTAGGCGTGGTGGCACACACCTTTAATCCCAGCACTCACAGGCAGAGGAAGAAGGATTGCCATGAGTTTGAGGCCACCCTGCGACCTCAGAGTAAATCCCTGGTCAGCCTGGGTTAGAGTGAGACCATAACTAAAAAAAAAAAAAAAAAAAAAAAAAAGGAGCCCTGGTCCTTAGGCTTTGCAGGACTGAGCTATCTCTCCATCTTCCAAAAAAATATTTTAAAGGGAGGAACAATATATCTAGATTGTATGATGGAAAAATTAAAAGGACCTGGAGAGATGGCTCAGCAGTTCCAGGACTTGCTTGCAAAGTCTCATGGTTGGCTTCCACTCCCCAGTGCCCACATAAAGCCAGATGCACAAAGTGGCGCATGCATCTGGAGTTTGTTTGCAGTGGCATGACCCCCCCCAACAAATAAAATATTTTGAATATAAATAAATAAAAATTCATCAGACTTAAGTGTTCCTATATCCTAGCCCCAAGAGGCTCAAGGTAATTTTCCCAGTAATTCTCCCTCGCAAGAACAAAAATTGGCCAGAGATGTTTTTTAAAGCTGACTTCATTGTATTTATCTTGATAGGCATGCTGTGCTAACAGCCTATACCAACTTAGTAGTAACTGGCAGGTGAATTACCTTCCTCTTTATTATTCATCAACATCAAAGAAAAGTTTTTAATCAATTTAAATTCAGAAAACTCTGAACACACCTCATACACCCTCATCAGTTCTAATGTCATATTTATTAATTCATCTATATATGACTTATCTTTAAAATCAATTAAACTTCCTGAGTTTTTGTTTTTTGTTGTTTGTTTGTTTATTTGTTTGTTTGTTTTGAGAGAGAGAACCTAGTCTTGTAAGATCTCACTAAACTTTATGAATTATTTTATGGGTGATTTCAATGACCTGCTATCTTCTTCCTTAAGTCTCTTGCATTGCTTTAGAACATATGGCTAACATATAATCCTCCTGAGGTCGGTTATAAACTGAAAATCAGGAAAAGACAGTTCATTCCAGGACTGTAAATCAAGAACAGAATTTTAGGGGAGAAATACAAAGATGAGGGCACTTTTCCCTTTCCCATTCTGTACTTAAGAGGCTCTGGTGGCAGAGACCTGGCTCAGAGTTAAAGGCACTAGAATTCTCCAGTAACCATGTAAAGCCAGACACACAAGGTGCGTCTTTCTCTCATAAATAATTAAAATTTAAAAAAAAAGGTTCAGCGGTTAAACCGACTTTCAGCCATTGGAAAGCAAAACAGTTATAAAGAACAGCTTTGCTTCTTCTTGTTGTTGTTGTTGTTGTTTTAACAAGACACTAAGGAGAACTAATTATTAGACTCATTTGCTGCATTTGTTTCCATCTGCTTTCTGGAAATCACGTGATGTTTGAGGGTTTTGTTTTCTTTTTTCTATTACAGACTCCTTGACTTTCACCTGGTAAACAGTAACACACATATATCTCAAACTGTGTTTGCATTTTTGCCACTGGAGAATTTCAAACCAGAACTTAAGGCTCTGCCACAGCTTTGACGTGCTTGATGGGAAACACACATACACACACACGCACGCACGCACACGCGGGTAGATGGCTCAGTGATTAAAAGCACTTGCCCGCAAAGCCCAATGGCCCAGGGTTCGATTCCCCAGTGCCCACATAAAGCTAGGTTCACAAGACGGCCCATGCACCTGGACTTCATTAAAGCGGAGCCCTTGCCCTGCGGTTTGAGCCACCGGTAATGGGAGGGGGTCTTCCGCTCCCCTCTTTCTAGCTCGTTCTGAAGGCAGCGGACCTCGCGCGCGGGCTGCCGGCACGGCGAGGGGACCAGCGGCGCCCCAGCACCTCCCCGGGCGCCGGCACCGCCGCGGCCCCGTCGGCGAGGCCGAGACCCGGACGACGGCTGCGGGCCGGCGGGCACCGCTCCGCGCCCCGACCCCTGCGGGCCTCAGGGGTCCCCGGGCACCGCCCCCACCGCCCGCCCGGGGAAAGCCACTTGCCATGGTGCAGAGTCGCGGCGGCCGGAAGCCCCGGGCTGGACGGTGGGTTCCGGTTTCGGTTCGCGCTCAGCGCTCAGCGCCGGGACCGGCCCACCCGGTGCCCAGGAAGATGGGCAGCTTTGCTCAGTGAGGTGGAGCGAGCGAGCGAGAGAGAGAGGCGGGAGGGCACCCCGACAGAAAGTGGGGCGCTCCCGGAGAGCTCGGTGGGCAGCCCTCAGGGTCTCCCCCTCCGCGGACCACCTCCGGGCCCGGGCCTGTCTGCGACCCCGGGTACCCGCGCACAAGCCTGGAAGTCAAACCTAACCGAGCGAGAAGAAAGGATGGTGAACATGATACGAAAATCTCAATCCCACTTTTACCTAAAGAAATGCGAATTGAAATCATAACTCTATACCATTTTCCCGTTAGATTAGCAAAATTGGAATGCAAATAATGTCCAGTGTTAACATGAATGTAAAGAAATAATCAGTGTTGGGGCTGGAAAGATGGCTCAGTGGTTAAAAGCGCTTGCTTGCAAAGCTTCACGGCCTGGGGTTCAAATCCCCAAGACCCACGTAAAGCCAGATGCACGTAGTGAGGCTTGAGCCTGGAGTTCATTTGCAGTGGCAAGAGGCCCTGACACGCTCATTGTCGTTCATATGCTTCCCCTGCTCCCCCCTCCCCCCGCAAATAAACTGCTTTAAGTTAGGTGTTGCTATGAGTGTATTTAAGTACAAACATTTCTAAGGATTTGAGCCTCAAATTGGAGACTCAACACGATTCCCCCAAACTGTAGCACGTTATCATGCAGACTACTTTAAGTGGTGTGATGGACACTGGAATGGCCGAAAAGAGCAATCCCTCTGTCCCCTTCCTGGGTCCACACATCTCCTGCCCCCTTTCTACCCCTAAGCCAGTCATAGAAACCAGACTTCCGCTTGTCAAAGGTCAGTCGTGGAAATTGTACCACTCTTACCCCAAACCCAGTTATGACACATAAAAATGTCACTCTTATCCTATCCCCTGCTCGTGTTCCCACAGGGCCTGCCCATGCATAGGAGGAAGGGATACTAAGCAGAGAAGAATCCAGACAACGTAGCCTCTGCTGGCTACCCAACCCCCACCAGTCTATTGTCAGGGACCACGGGGGGGCTGCCTAATCACGTTGCTCACAGCGGCCCATTCTTCATCAAACCCAAGCACACAAATAATTTTCCCTGGCTCACATAAAGCATTGGTGAAATAATGCAATTATTATCCTGTTCTCTTGATTGATTGACTGATTGATTGATTGATAGATAGAGACATAGATATAGATCGTTTTTTAAGCATGCCCAACAGACTGGCCTTTATTATTTTTTTTTTTAAGTGAGATAGGGAGAGTGGGAGCAAAAAAAGAGAGAGAGAATTGACATGCAAGACTCTCCAGCCACCATAATCGAACTGCAGATGCTTGGGCCACCTAGTGCACATGTGCAATCCTGAGTGTGTGTGTTACCTTGTGCATCTGGCTTACATGGGATCTGGAAAGTCAAACACGGGTCCTTCAACTTTGCAGGCAAAAGCCTTAACCACTAAGCCATCACTCCATCCTCTCTTGACATTTTTTTTTATTATTTTTGTTTGGTTTTTAATATATTTATTTATTTCCAAGCAAAGTCAGAGAGGGAGGAGGAGAGAGAGGATGAGAATGGAGCCCCCAGGGCTTCTTGTCTCTGCAAATTAACTCTTGCATTCTCTATTTTGTGCATCTGACTTTACATAGGCACTGGGGAATGGAATCCAGGCTTTACAAGCAAGCACCTTCAACCATTTTTTAAAATGTAATGTATGCATGTTGGCTAAGGAAATGTAAATATCCTCTCACTCTTACATGATCAAAGTAAAGTGTAAAAAATGCAAAACCGAACATATCCTTAGAGTTAGCAATTCCACCTTTAGAACCGAGCCCAAAGTGACAGTGCACATGTGATACTAAATGGAAATTTTAATTGTATGTTCCCTGTAGTGAGCATAATTTCTTTCCAAATTTGGAATCCACTCAGTTTATCAATGAAAGATGTTGCAGTCCGGGTTCGCATTGCTGGTAGAAATCACCCAACTAAGAGGAGCTTCTGAGAAAAAGAGATTTATTTTGGCTTACAGGCTTGAGGGGAAGCTCCACGATGGCAGGGAAAAACGCTGGCATGAGCAGAGGGTGGACATCAGCCCCTGGCCAACATAAGGTGGACCACAGCAACAGGAGGGTGTGCCAAACACTGGCATGGGGAAACTGGCTATAAAGCCCATAAGCCGGCCCCCAATGATACACTCCCTCCAGGAGGCATTAATTCCCAAATATCCATCAGCTGGGGAGCTAGCATTCATAACACCTAAGTTTATGGGGGACACCTGAATCAAACCACCATAAGGATATAGTTGAGAATATCTGCAATGAAACAAGGGTATAAAGATTTTCAAATAAAATGAGGTAGACCTACATGTACCTATATAGTTCCCATGTTTCTCCATGTTAAGGTACCTTCTTTATTTAATATTGCTTCCTTCCTACCATCAATTCCAAACCCAAAAGCTTATTTAACAGTTATATTCTCAAGATACAAAACCACCTTCCTGTGCTTAGGAACACTAACCAGAGTGACTGGAGAGATGACTTAGCATTTAAAGGCACTTGCTTGCATACCCTGATGACCTGGGTTTGATCCCCCAGGACCCATGTAAAGCCGGATACACAAAGTAGCACATGTGGCTACAGTTCATTTCCAGTGTCAGAGGCCCTGATGTGTTGATTCTCATTCATTTATTCATTCTCTCTCCTCTCTCAAATAATAAAAATATTTTGAGGTGTTGGGCATGGTGGTACCCACTTTTAACCCCAGTGCTTGAGAGGCAGAGGTAGGAGGATTTCTGTGAGCTCAAGACCACATAGTGAATTTCAAGTCAGCCTGGGTTAGTGTGAGACCCTACCTCAAAAAAAAAAAAAAAAAAAAAGCTATGTAAAAAGACACAATTTCTTGTGATGTCCTTTAATCTTAGTAAAATCATAAATTGCTAAATATAACTGCATTTCAAAAAGTTATGTGTCAAGCCTTTATATTGGTGGGTGTAGTAGTTTGAATGTGATTGCTTGAATGTATAGCCCCATATGCTCTGGTGTTTTATTAACATTGAGTTTTCAGGACTGGAAAGATGGCTTCGTGGTTGAAGCACTTGCCTGTGAATTCTAAGGACTCATGTTCAACTCTCCAGGTCCCATGTAAGCCAGATGCACAAAGTGACATGAGGTTGCACATGTGCACAAGGGGGAAATGCATCTGGAGTTCAACTGCAGTGGCTGGAGGGCCTGGCATGTCAATCCTCTCTCTCTCTCACTCTCTCTCTCTCTCTTTCTCTCTCTAAAAAAAAAAAAAAAAAAAAAAAAGCTTACAATTTTCATCCCTAGCAGGCAGATCCCTGCTACAGGGGGCTTGACACTGGGGGAAGATCTTGAGTCCCACCCAAGTTATGTAGAGAGAAGTTTGGGCTCCGATGATTTTTGTGGTGTTTACTAGTTGTTTGATGGTGTCTGCTAGATGTATGGAAGTGAGCCAGCTTCTTCTCCATTGATAGTGTTCCCCTAGAATTTTTAAGTCTGAAATAAACCCTTTTCTCCTATAGGCTGCTTTGAGTCTGGTGTTAGTCCAGCATTGCGAAGTTAACTGGAATACTGGGCATGGGACCAAACAGAATTGGTAAACCTATGACTAAGTGAGCCAGCAGAGGCAGTGGGACATTTGGATCACTTAAAGTGAACTTAGGCAGTCATGGAGCCCATCCACGTGGAATTCTGAACAGAACACTTTCCTCACAGTGCACTTACACATCTGTAAACATGCAGCAGAGCTGGCGGTAAAGAAGAATTTTAAAGCTTGGAAATATATTTTGCATCTAAGACTAAGTAGAAATTGAAGAATTAAAATAGTTATTTTTCTGGAAAAGGATATTCATGTTTGCCAATGTTTGCAGTGAGTTGGGTTCAATAACTATAATTTTTATATGGCCTATTCTTCAAAATATGCTACATAAGGTTGATCTAGAGAGCACTTGACCACATCTACTTCTCCCCCTCCATTCTTCTTCCGTTGGAAGTGAATATTAACAAAATCCTCCACAATTTCTTCATCTATCTGAATGTCTTCCATTCCAGTCAGAAGCACTGTCCTCCTCGACACCCCTGAAAACATCTAAGAAAGAAAAAAATAAATAAGTAAAACTTTCAAAAGCTGTGAATTATAAAACCTTACATTCAAAAGTCCATTTAGTATTTGGGATGTTACGTTAGGAGACACAGGAAGCCACAGGGACAATACAAGCAAGAGACTATGGACTGTCAATCAAACCTGAGTTTCAAAAATGTTACTATGATGGCATTATGAAAGTAAAGGAGATGGGGTAACTCAAGAGACAAAAAGGCTAGTCTAAAAGGTGGTAAGATGTAGGATTTGGCCAGAGGAAGGACCAAACAAACGTTGGGGATTTTAACAAATGAGGAATAAAGTGTGAGGTGTAGACAGGTGAGGTGGCACCCACTTGTCATCGCAGCACGGAGGAGAGTGAAGAGAAAGGGCAGAGTTCAAGGCGGGGCTATAAAAGCAAGCCCAGGAGGAGCACGGAGGGCTGGCGTATGGCTCAGTGATAGAATGCTTGCTTACAGACGGGGCTGGGGAGACGGCTCAGAATATAAGAGCACTTGCCACACAAGGGCAAGAACCTGAGAAGGCCTGATTCTGCCTGAGTTTGGGTTCCCATTAAAATAGCCAGGCATGGTCACACACACCTATAACCCCTCTCCTGTGGGGAGCTGCGATTGCTCAGCCAGTCTGACCAGAAATGGCAGTTCTCGATTCAGTGATTCAGTCTCAAGCAAACCCATGGATAAACAATAGAGGAAGGCATTCAGCAATCTACTCTGGCCTCTACACAGGTGCACATGGGGCATGTACATCTACACACACAGCATCACATATACACACCACACACACACACACACACACACACACACACACACACACACACACATTCTCTCTCTCAGAGGCAACTTTACCTGGTACTTTTGCAAGTGTCTTTTTATATATGGAGAAACAAAAACTCTATAACACTTCTGATTTATATAGAGAGGGTAGTCTTTCTTTTTCAAAATCTTGTCAGCAACTAAAAGTAAACAAAAAATTGTTCTTCATTAATATCATGAACTTTTTTGTTTTGTTTTGTTTTGTTTTGTTTGTTTTTCGAGGTAGGGTCTCAATCTAGCCCAGGCTGACCTAGAATTCACTATGTAGTCTCAAGGTGGCCTCAAACTCACAGCGATCCTCCTACCTCTGCCTCCAGAATGCTAGGATTAAAGGCGTGCGCCACCATACCCGGCTCATTATGAACATTTTAATCAAAATTAAAATTTCATTCTAATAGGATACTTCCAAAATAAACAATGAAATGAGTGATTAATTTCTAAGCAATTCTAGAGTCTAGATGAATGACTTCAGAGTACATAATTTTGAAGAATATAAGACCAAACACAAATAAAATTTGAGCCGGGTATGATCGTGCACACTTTTAATCCCAGTACTAGGGAAGCAGAGGTAGGAGGATCACTGTGAATTTGAGGCCAGCCTGAGAGTACATAGTGAATTCCAAGTCAGCCTGAGCTAGAGCAAGACCCTACCTCGAAAAACAAAGAAAGAAAGAAATATAAATGAGAGCTGGGATGTAGCTCACTTGTTGGTCTGCCCATTCTTACCTGAGCCAGAGTCTGTTACTGATCCCAGAGTTTGCTGGTTTTCTCTGTGAGCCCAAATGAGCTTCCAGTCTTTGCTTCCCACAGGGCTGGGCTTATGGGCACGCATGCTCATGCCCACCTGTTTATGTCCACCCTCCAACTCCAGCAGTCTCTCAGGCCTTTATGCTTGCACAGGAAGTGTGCTTAATTGTCAAACCATCTCTTCAGCCCTAAATACATACTCATGTATTGTTTCAGTTACTTAGAAAATATGCATTACTTTATTATAAAATTAATATAGTCAACCAATGTTTCTTAATTGTGTGATTAAATTCCTGTTATATATAAGCTCAGGAAAAGTTCTAGAAATAAATTAATGAGAGAGAATTACTCAAACATATTAACAAAAGCAAGTACAAAATCCAATAATTTTAGTCATGAGAATAAATAGACCTCCCTAAATTGATTGGATAAAAGTCCAGTTAGGGGGCTGGAGAGATGGCTTAGCAGTTAAGCACTTGCCTGTGAAGCCTAAGGATCCCGGTTCAAGGCTCTATTCCCCAGGACCCATGTTAGCCAGATGCACAAGGGGGCACATGTGTCTGGAGTTCATTTCCAGTGGCTGGAAGCCCTGTTGTGCCCATTCTCTCCTCTATCTGTCTGTCTGTCTATCTATCTATCTATCTGCCTCTTTCTTGCTCTCTCTCTGTCACTCTCAAATAAATAAATAAATAAAATGAAAAAAAATATTTAAAGAAGAAAAAGTCCATTTAGGGCTGGAGAGATGGCTCAGCAGTTAAGGCACTTGCCTGCAAAGCCTAACAACCTAAGTTCAGTTCCCTAGTACCCAT
This sequence comes from Jaculus jaculus, assembly GCF_020740685.1. Taxonomy (NCBI): domain Eukaryota; kingdom Metazoa; phylum Chordata; class Mammalia; order Rodentia; family Dipodidae; genus Jaculus; species Jaculus jaculus. The sequence continues at coordinate 89,126,814 of NC_059105.1, read as the reverse complement.
GTAAAGCCAGATGCACAAGGTAGCACATGCATCTAGAGTTCATTTGCAGCTGCAAGTTCACCAGCCTGAGACTATGTAGTGAATTCTAGATCAGCCTTGGCTAGAGCAAGACCCTACCTCAGAGAACCAGAAAAAAAAAAGTCCATTCATACTTGAAAAGAAAACAGATGTCTAGTTTTTCTTCCCAATCTCCCCCACTACTTTCCCTGCATTGAATTCCCTAAGCCTTTTGTCAGTAATAATAAGTGAGATAAAAGAAATAGTTCTATGTATTTTTTAATTTATTTATTTCAGAGCAACAGACAGAGAAAGAGAGAGGCAGAGAGAGAGAGAGAGAGAGAGAGAGAGAATGGGCATGCCAGGGCCTCCAGCTACTGCAAATGAACTCCAGACGCACCACACCCTTGTGCATCCGGCTAACGTGAGTCCTGGGGAATCGAGTCTTGAACCTGGGTCCTTAGGCTTCCCAGGCAAGCATTTAACCACTAAGCCATCTCTCCAGCCCTGTATTTTTATTAAATTTATAACTTATACTGCATTATGTATGAGTTATATTGTATTAAATGCACATAGTTATTTTCAGTATATTTTTTAAATAAAATTATCTATTTATTTGAAAGAGAGAGTATGGGTGCATCAGGGCCACTTGCCACTATAAAGAAGCTCCAGACTCGTGAGCAACTTTGAGCATCTGCCTTTACATAGGTTCATGGGGAATAGAAACCCAGGTCAGCAGGCTATGCAAGTAAGTACCTTAAACCACCGAGCAGCTTCTCCAGCCCTCTGCTTTAAGTAACTAGTTATGTTGTTCCGCCATATGCTCCTTGAGTGGACTCGGGAAAGTTACTCATCTTTCCTAAGCCTGAGTGTCTTCATCAATAAGATGGATGTATTACCTACATCCAGAGCTGTGAGGAGGCTGAGTTGAGATAAGATGCAGAGACATCTAGTGTCACACCTGATACATGACTTTGTCCACTGATTTCATGCAATTGTTACTTATAATAATGTTACCATCTTTGGTAGCACTTGAAGTCATTTTCTACAGTCTGCCTTTTTATGGTTAATAAACTCCCTAATTATCATGCAAATACATTTCAAATAAAAGAAATGCATAGGCATGGTTTCAGAAATGACAGAAAATCGCTGAAGTGGCAGAGCATTTTGTGAGTACCTCCTGCTTCCACAAACGTGATGATAGCGCTCCCGGATGGCTTATCATAGTCCACACTCTCCACCTCTCCGCCGCCGTTTCGGGATTTGCAAAAGCTCAGTTCTAGCTTGTCCCTCATCTGCTCTTCCGGCAGTTCATCAGGAATTCCAGAAACGTTGATCTTCATTTTAGAGATTTCTACATGTACCTGGGAAATCATTTCATATACAGATGACAAAAGTGCACGTGCTCAGCAGACTTATTAAAAGATTTAACGGCTTTTACCTGGAATCTCACTCCTGAGTCTAGTGGCACAGGCTTGGCAGTAAGCTCAACGATAACATCCTCTAACTGGACATTGTGCTTCTCCATCATTATCACATTCTGTGCAACTGAAAGAGAATTTGAGAAGTATCCATTCCTGATATTTTGAGACATGTTTAAACTTTTCATTGAAGAACAAAGTATTCTGGCTTTTTAGTTTTCTTTAATTCCAAAGATTTAATTCTAACACTTTTCTTGAGATGTCCAAGTGACAATGGCCTTAACACCAAAGTAGGATAAAATTAGTGTTATGAAATATCATCAAAAACAGCAATGTAGAAACTCTCACATTCTAAATTCATCTTGAGATGACTCTCTCGGGACTGGGGTGATGGCCAGTGGAGAAGTGTGCTGGCCTCTTGTATTCATTACTTTCTTTACTAGAAACACCTTTATGAACAAAGGGGTCTATTTTTAGCTTGTAGTTTTGAGTGAAAGTCGCTCATGGCCAGGAAACATGGCAGGTACAAGAAGCCTACACATCAGCTTAGAGGGTACAGAGAGAGATGAATGCTGAATGCTCAGCTAGCTGTCTCTGTTTTACACATTCCAGGGCCCCAGCCCATGGGATACTGCCACCCACAGTTAGGGTGGATCCTCCTACTTCAACTAATCTAGTCTAGAAAAACTCTCACATTCATGACCAGGGATCTGTTTCCATGGTGAGTCTAAATTTTGTCAAGTTGACAGTCACAGATTAATCATCACATTACTCAAGCATAAGGACCTGAGTGCCTGAGACCACCTGAATTTGATTTTCCAGCACCCCTGTAACCCCAGTTCCATGGGAAGCAGATACTGAAAAAAAATCACTGGGGTTCACTGGTCAGTTAGATTGACAAAAAACAAAACAAAACACCCATATATATAAAAAATACATATATATATATATACACATAATATATATATATATAATACATATATATAAAATACAGAGATGATCAATAAAGGAGGGCACCCAACATCTGCATACACAAATACCACACCACACAAACTACAGAGAGAGGGAGAGAAATCTGTGCTGGAATTTAGAAGGAAGCCAACTCAGCTGGGTGTGTTGGCACTCAGAAGGTAGAGAGGTAGAGGTAGGAGGATTGCCATGAATTTGAGGCCAGCCTGAGACTGTATAGTGAATTCCAGGTCAAAAAAACAGAATGAGGCCAGCTCCTAATGGCTAGCCCTCATAATGCTGGAAAGTGCTACATGAGCCGGTGGAGAAAATGGCCACCAGTGCTGTGAACAAGCAGGGGATTCTGCTAAATACAAAAGCAACCAGCCAGAAGATGAACACACCTGCGCAAGAGTGCACCCAGCTCTGTGGGTAATCAATGGCTTTCTGACTACATAAGAGGCCTGCTCAATGGGAAGGAACTCATTGCTGGCACTGGGCACGAAGTCTCAATCCTAAGAGACAATCTTCATAGACTCCAGTGAGAAGCTCCCACTCGTCTTTGGTCAAAAAGAGAGGCCACACCCATTAAACTCACTCTAAATTAACTATGCTATCCCCTTTAGCCCATGCTGCCCTGTTTTCTTTTTTACAGAAGGCAGTTAAAGCCAGGTAGAACCAAAATCCATCAACACTATAAGAAAAGAGCTGATTCCCTGTGAAGGAGAGGAGCCACCTCTTACAACCAGGGTCCAGGTGAACCACGGAGGAACTGGCAGGTAAGCAGAGTGCTGCTCTCATGGCCTGACAATCTGCTCCAAGGAGATGGTGATAGACACTGAGGATGCTCAAAATGTATCAAAGCAGAAATCCAGAAGCTGCTGAGAGCTCAACACTAAAGCAGACTTACAGTATCTCCCCCAAGGCTCAGGGAACATTGCAAAGGAGGGGAAGGAAAGATTGGAAGAGCCACAGGGTGGGAAGGAGTATCCAGAGCCACTGCCCAAGACCACAATGACTGACTGCTACTGTCATAACTCATAACCCCATGGTGAATACCAGTGACCTCACTGAGGAGGGCCCTCAGTGGAATTGGGGGGGAGGGGAGAAGAACGGGACCAACACCTGATTTGTTCATACAACAAAGTTTCTAATTAATAAAAAATAAAATTTAGCCAGGTGTAACGATGCACAGCTTTAATCCCAGCACTCAGAAGGCAGAAGTAAGAGGATCATTATGACTTTTACACCAGCCTGGGACTACAGTGTGAGCTCCAGGTCAGCCTGCGCTAGAGTGAGACCCTACCTCAAAAAAAAAAAAAAAAAGCCGGGCGTGGTGGCGCACGCCTTTAATCCCAGCACTCGGGAGGCAGAGGTAGGAGGATTGCCATGAGTTCAAGGCCACCCTGAGACTGCAGAGTGATTTCCAAGTCAGCCTGAGCTAAAGTGAGACCTTACCTCGATAAAACAACAACAACAAAAAAATCAACCTTCTTATTTTTTAACACGTAAGCCCAGTAACTCTTCATAGAGTTATGTAGTATTTTGGAACTACCACATATGCCTCCTTTTCCACTATTGACAGCATTATCAAAGAATTCCTCTAGTACATTAAAGCCCACCTGGAAATTCTTCCCTGTCGAGTAAACTCAGAAAACTCTTGAAGGACTATGTCATTTTTACAATGAATTTTATTTAGCTGCCTTCATCAGGTGTCACCATCACATTTGCGGTGGGGCATGCTTTTAATCTCCTCACTCAGGAGGCAGAGGTAGGAGGAACTCGGTGAGTTTGAGGCTAGTTTGGGGACAACAAAAGGGGTTCCAAGTCATCCTGGAGTAGAAGGAGACCCTGCCTCAAAAAAAAAAAAAAAAAAAAAAAAAAAAAAACTGGCTGCACAAATCACAAAGGTGTCAAGTCTTCTTATTGCTCCACAGAAACGGAGAAATATAGTTATAGAAAAACAATTAGTAGTCCAAAGAGCAGCTGCATGTGACTTTAAAATGTATGTGGGCAGATATTTCTTCTTAAGCGTGTGGTATGACTTTATAACACTTCAGTTGTTAACATTTGGAGATGATTATTCTAACTTATCATGAAGATAAGAAATGTTCACTCCCTGTCTTATAAATCTCGCATGTGTTTATGACAACCGGAGAGCAACCACAGCTGGTGGGACAGAGAAACCGGGCTAGAAGGCAGGGCGTTGTCATGTGGGAATGCACACTCATTGTACCACAATGGACTCCAGAATTGGATGCTTTTTTTTTTTTTTTGCTAATGGCAACAGACAACAATAACAGAAAACATCAATGATGTAATACTCTGATGACCCCCCAAACCCCCAACATCTGGTGATCTGACACCGCAGCAGAAAGAGACCGCTTGAGTCTCAGCTTTTGTGACTCTGACAAGTCAAAAGCCAGCTCCTGTTTACTTATGTTAAGTCTAACACTGCCTGGTGACATTGGGATTTCGGAGCCCCGTGAAGAGTGAAAGTGGTGACAAGGTCTCTTTCAAAGACAATCCTAATCCCAGCATTCCCAGGGAACTGAAAATTGCTCCTGGATTCCTCCTGGCATGTACCCAGTCACACCTCAGTTTCCACTGCCCACTGCTAACATGGCTCTTGGCATCCTCTTCCCCCTCAGCTGTAGGTGTGGCCCCAGAGCAAACAAAACCACACTGAGATGAGGCTTGAGGAAACACTGACCTGAAAACGCTATAACATTATTTTCAGGCTAGCATTGCTGACCAGGTGTCAGAGGACATGGGTTATAGTCACAGAGTCTAGAACAGCCCTGAAAACCACCCAGGCCCATCCTATAACTTCACCGTAGCAGAATAAAGGCCAGGCTGCCAGCGGCCTGCCCTCATGGAAGGTCAGTCCACTACGAAGTGCATGGGCACTAAGGGTTTGGCTCTCCACTCTGCAGTTTGGTAATGGAAGCTCTGCTTCAAGCTTTTGTTTCCTTATCTAGAGTATTTCTAACAGATAGTAATTATGACAACTAATGTTCAGTGCTTATTAATGTCAGACACTTCTAAGGAGTCTATGTACATTTCTCACCTAATACCCAAAGTAGCCCACAAATAGGGTCTACCCCAAAGTCTGTCATCAAATTCTGAGATCACAAAGCACTCACCCCAAATCATGCTTCTAGGAAGAGACAAAGCTGGCATCAAAGTTATACTTCTCATGAAGGTACCCAAGCCCTGAGCAGGGACCCACACTTTGGCAGACTTGCTAACATCAGGTCCTGTCCCAAACCTTCCACTCCCAAGCTCAACCCATTCAGTGGTCATGTACCTTTGCCAAATAACTTACTTATCCTCAAAATCTTTTCTTGTTAATCAAATACAAATAACAACAATCCTGTTGTACCTTATTTATAGAGTTGTATAACTATACAGTGAGATGATGTCTCTCAGAACAGTTGGATAACTGACGCGTTCTAGTACTTTAAATTTTTTTGTTGTTTATTTTTATTTGTTTATTTGAGAGCAACAGACAGAGAGAGAGACAGAGACAGAGAATGGGCACTCTAGGGCCACCAGCCACTGCAAATGAATTCCAGATGCGTGCACCCCCTTGTGCATCTGGCTAATGTGGGTTCTGGGGAATCAAGCCTCAAACTGGGGTCCTTCGGCTTCACAGGCAAGTGCTTAACCGCTAAGCCACCTCTCCAGCCCCATTCTAGTACTTTACAGCATTATCACTCTTATCATTTAGGGATCAGGTGGAGTAGAAAGAGGCTGGCATTGGACATCCCATCTCCTGAATTTTAGTCACAGGATTATCACTTTCCGAGTAAGTAAAGACACTAATCCTTTCATATCATATGCATGAAATTATACACATACAACATCTTATATGCCTGATGTTTGAGAATCAATTTTCTCATCTACAAAAGTGAAATACCATATTTGCCTCAGAATGCCACTATGAGGATAAGAAGAAATACCATGCAAGCAATCCCCAGTGAGTCAAAAAATAAATACATCAAAGTAGAAAGGGGACTAGTTGGGAAAAAGAAAGTTGGTGAGAGTGGAAGGAGGACAAGAGAAGACACAGATGTTGAGTGTGATCAAAATAGATTTTGTACATGCTAACATTTGCAAAAATATATTGATTCATAAAAAATGATATCTATACAAAGTAAAAAAAGTGATAGCCAAATATTTCTGAAAGCTCTTTGAAAGCCCAAATGCTTTCTTTCTTTTTTTTTTTTTTTTTTTCTTCCAAGATTGGGTTTCACTCTAGTCCAGACTGACCTGCAATTCACTATGTAGTATCTCGGGCTGGCCTTGAACTCACAGCAATCATCCTACCTCTGCCTCCCAAGTGCTGGGATTAAAGGTGTGCACCACCATACCTAGCAATGCTCTTATATTTTTAAGATCAACCATACCTTCTTCTTTCTCAAAGGTGATAAGAGCTTGTCCTTTTTGTAGTTCATAAGGAATTTGTGAGCTCACTTGAAATGAACAGGAGATATTAAGAAACTGGCTGTCATCCTCAGGATACTCCACTGATATGAATTTCATCTTTGTTTCAGGGACATTCTCTTTAATCTAATTCAAATAGAAATGTTTGATTAAAATCAAGACAAGGATCATTGAAGTCTTTCCAATGATACCACATTATGGTCATTCAGAAATTCACTCTCCACTGACTTTAGAACATCATGGGATATTGACTTAGTCTTATTTAACAACTCTAATAATTGCTTCTTCCCATGCACTCAGTAATGCAATGAAATGCTGATCCTTTAATGTCATTTCACAGATGAAATTGTACCATCCTCTCGCTTTTCCTAACCAATGTTTAAACTGGTCAATATTGAAGTGCTTAATTCCAAAGCCTACACCATTCATGTGGATAAGTACCTTTCAAATAACCATGCCAATGATACACTATCTTTCATAAGGGACTCATTAGAAACTATTTTTAACTTCATGGCAAGGAAGTATGAAATATAGAGCTGAGCACCCAATGATTATGTTTAGAACAAATCCAAATAATGGCATACAAAAAGAAAAGCTACAGAATTATAGGATATACAATTTGTTAAATATAAATTCCAGCCAGGTATGGTGGCTCATGCCTTTAATCCCAGCACTTGGGAGGCAGAGGTAGGAGGATCACTGTGAGTTTGAGGCCACCCTGACACTACATAGTGAACTCCAGGTCAGCCCAAGCTAGAGTGAGACCCTACCTCGAGAAACCAAAAAAAATTAAAAATAAACAAATTAAATCCCATCTTCCCCAATAACTGCCAACAAGTTTTTCAGTGGCTTTTTCTTTCTTAGACAGGATCTCACTATGTAGTTCAGGTTGGCCTTGAACTCAGGATTCTCCTGCCTCAGCCTCTCCAATGCTAATATTATAGGCACAGACATATCACCATGCCTAGCTTGTCCATCAACTTTTTAATCCTTCCCACAACTTAAGTTATAAAATACTGAGGCAAGGGCTATCAAAAATAATTGCATCCTCAAGTCCAGAGAGATGGCTCAGCAGGTAGGTGTGCAAGTATGAGGTTCTGAGTTCAATCTCCAGTACAGGTATGGCCGCCCATACCTGTAAGCCAAGCACTAAGGGAGACAGAGACGGGAGGATTGCTGGGGGCCCCAGTGAGCTCCAGGTTCAATGAAAGACTGTCTCAGGGAAATAAGATGGAGCAAAAGACCAGGACTTCCAACATCTTTCTTTGGACTCTTCACTGCACACACAGGGCATACACATGCCTACTAACACACACACACACACACACACACACACACACCAACATACCACACATACTAAAAAAAAAAAAAAAGGAAAGGAAAGAATTACAATCTGCAGGATAAAATTAAGTGGTCTGAGGGCTGGGGAGATGGCTAACAGGTAAACGTGATTGCTTGGAAAGCCTGCCAGCCCAAGTTCAATTCCCCATTACCCATATAAAGCTAGATACACAAAGTGGCACATACACCTGGAGTTTGTTTGCGGCAGCCAGAGGTCCTGGCATACCCATACTCATTCATTCTCTCTCTTTCTCTCTCTCTCTCTTTCTCTCCAAACAAATGAAAATATAAAAATATTTAAGTGGTCTGGGCTGAAGAGATGGCTCAGTGGTTAAAGGAGCTTGCTTGCAAAGTCTGACAGACTAGGTTTGATTCCCCTATGCCTACATAAAGCCACATGCACAAAGTGACTCATGTGTCTGGAGTTCATTTGCAGTGGCAGGAGGCTCTGGCTTGCCTATTCTCTCTCTCTCTCTCTCTCTCTCTCTCTCTCTCTCAAATAAATAAATAAATAAATAAGAACTTTTTAATTGATTTTTAAAAATTAAGTGCTCATACTTAATGACTTAAAACCACTTGGGGGCTGGAGAGATGGCTTAGCAGTTAAGCGCTTGCCTGTGAAGCCTAAGGACCCCAGTTCAAGGCTCAATTCCCCAGGACCCACGTTAGCCAGATGCACAAGGGGGCGCACGCGTCTGGAGTTCATTTGCAGCGGCTGGAGGCCCTGGTGCGCCCATTCTCTCTATCTGCCTCTTTCTCTCTCTGTCGCTCTCAACTAAATAAAAATGAACCAAAAAAAAATATTTAAAAAATAAAATAAATAAATAAATAAAATAAAACCACCTGGACTGAGGCTGGAAAAATAGTTCAGCAGTTCAAAGGCATTTGCTAGCAAAGCCTACCAGTCTGGGTTCAATTCACCATCTCCCACATAAAGCCAGATACAAAGTGGTACATGCATCTGTGATCCCATTTAACCTATACAATGGGAGGCAGAACCAGGAGAATTAAGAGTACACAGTCTAGGGCTGGAGAGATGGCTTAGCGGTTAAGCACTTGCCTGTGAAGCCTAAGGATCCCGGCTCAGGGCTTGATTCCCCAGGTCCCACGTTAGCCAGATGCACAAGGGGGCGCACGTGTCTGGAGTTCATTTGCAGAGGCTGGAAGCCCTGGCGCACCCATTCTCTCTCTCTCCCTCTACCTGTCTTTCTCTCTGTGTCTGTCACTCTCAAATAAATAAATAAAAAATTTTTAAAAAATTTAAAAAAAAAAAGAGTACACAGTCTAGCTAGTCTGATGTTCTTTGGAGTCTGGCGCTTTGTTTGCAGCAGCAAAAGACGGTCTCAAAGGTTAGCACAGCCATCTTGAGGTGTCCTTCGACTTCCACATGTGCCACATGCACACAAACAAATAAATAATGTTTTCAAAATCATTTAGGAAGCTGAGGAGACAGCTCACCAGTTAAACGCACTTTTTTGCAATGTTTGTCAGCCTATGTTTGATTCTCCAGTACTCATGTAAAGCCAGCTGCACAAAGTGGCACATGTATCTAGAGTTTGATACCTTGGCAAGCCCATATGCTCCCTCTTCTCTCTCTCTCTCTCTGTCTTTCTTCCTTCCCTTCCTCTTTCCTTCCCTCCTTCCCTCCTTGCCTCCCTCTCTACCTCCCCATTCTCTCTGTTTCACAAATAAAAACATTTTTAAAACCATTTATACTAACAAACATACAACTATGCATAAATACACAAATGACCTAAGCATTCACATTTCTATTTCCCATGGTTATTTAACATTTCTGTGTCTCAAGGTTATTTTATGCACCAAAATAAAATGTTAGCTTAGAGATTACAAGTGTTCAGCGGGTCGTTGGAGCTCCTCTCACAGTGATTTTTATCTCCCCATGCAACTTCAGTAGGACTCTAATTACCATAGGTTAATGTCAAAACAATGGGTGAAGTCTGAGAAAAGGCACAGCATATTCTAGTCATGTGGAAACATGGAGTATGCCCACAGAAGCCAAGTATGGCCTACAGTTAGAATGAGAAAGCCCAACTGGATCCCAGTTTGAGTCCTCTGTAAGTGGACCCTCTGAGCTGGCTGGTTTCCAAGGGCCTTTTGATCTGCTCCCAGCCTGATAAATAACCAGACAATAACAGTCTTCTCCTAGAAGTCATCCACCTCAAAAGCATACAGCCTTGCCCTCCCAATGTTCACTGTGCTATCTTCCAGTGAAACAACAAAAAGTGACCATGTCTTAAGTTTTTAACAATCTGGGGTCTTTAAAACAAACAAGGTGGGGATGCTGGAGAGATGGCTGAGCATTTAAGGCACTTGCCTGTGAAGCCTAAGGACCCAGGTTCAATTCCTCAGTGACCATGTAACTGTCTCTCAGTCTCTCTCTCTCAAAATGGATAAATGATTTTTTTAATTAAAAAAAGGGAAACCAGTTGTGGTGGCCCATGCCTTTAATACCAGCACTTGGGAGGCAGAGGTAGGAAGATCACCATAAGTTTGAGGCCACCCTCAGACTACATAGTGAATTCCAAGTCAGCCTGAGCTAGAGCGAAACCCTACCTTGGGGGAGGGGGGGGGAAGAAAGACAAAGGGGAAAGTGTGGGTGGGGAGAGGGAATTACCATGGGATATTTTTTTTATAATCATGGAAAATGCTAATAAAAATTAAAAAAAAAAAAGAAAGAAAGGAGACTGGAGAGCTGGCTTAGCAGTTAAGGCACTTTCCTGCAAAGCTAAAGAACCACGTTTCATTCCCCAGGACTCATGTGAGCCAGGTGTGTAAGGTGGCACATGCGTCTGGAGTTAATTTGTAGCAGCTAGGGGCCCTGGCATGCCACTTTCTTTCTCCCTCCCTCCCTCTCCCTCTCTCTCTCTCTCTCTCTCTCTCTGCCTCTTTGTGTTTTTAAAATAATTTAAAATATTTCTAAGGTAAAAGTATGTCTAATTCAAATACAGAAAATATTAGCAAAGATTTTAAATAGTGACGGTTAATATATATCCACCTTTTTGAATGATGACATTCATTTGAATTATTATAGTACATTGGATGAGTATAATAACAAATAGACTTGGGTTTTTGTTGTTGTTTTTGTTTTGTTTGTTTGTTTGTTTGTTTCAAAGGCAAAGAGCTTTTATTTACGGCTTAAGCTCTAGACCTCTCAAACACAGTGGATCTGTACAAGAGCTTGTTTTGTTTTGTTTTTGAAGATAGGGTCTTGCCCTAACCCAGACTAACCTGGAATTCACTATGTAGTCTCAGACTGGCCTGGAACTCATAGCAATCCTCCTTTCTCTCTACCTCTTCAGTGCTGGGATAAGGCGTGTACCACCCCACCCAGCTAAATAGACTTGTTCAGAAGACCAAATATTTGATCCAAAAGTGATTTGTAATAAGCAATACTTTTAGGGAATTTTTAGTAATGTTGTGATTTTATAAGTTTTGCTATAGTGTCCATGATAGAAAAAACTATCATAAATACAGTGCATGAAGAACGTTTATAATGCTAACACCTTGACAACAGGTAGAACCACAGAAATCCTCCTGGGTTACCATAGGGTCTCAACTGCCTCCAAAGGTAACTGCTACCGTAACCTGAACATGCTGCTGTTGTTTTCTCTCTACAGAAACAGGTGGAAAGCCTGCTCTGTCTCTTTTGAGTTGATAAGTTTGTGACATTCATCCATGTTGTACACAGTTGCTCGTTCTAATTGCTGTGTAGTATTTAATTGTGTGGATGTACACAAATTTATCCATTCACTCCACTATGCAAGAATATGGGCAGTTTTTCATTTGGGGCTGCTACAAGCAGTGGTGCCATGAATGACAATAATGTTTTAAAACTTGATCATGTACAATTAAATCGCTTTTCCTGAAGATTACATGTCCATAAACATGTGATATATAAAATAATTAGAATACCTGGAAGTCTCTGATGTCTGCCTGTAATTCAGCTTCAAGTTTTTTGATCTCCTCATTTAACTGCATATTTTCCCTTTTAATTTCATCAATTAATCCCTAAAAAGATATCAAATCCAAAAATATTAACAGCCTTTGAACTATTTTTTCTACGTTAATTAAGATGCAAATTCTCCCCATTTCAAGCCAAGGCAATATCAGAATAAACATGCCCTCATTAGACAGCCTCAGAATAAATATGCCTACAATAGTAATTGTTAAATACTTTACAACATCACCTGCCAGGTATTTTAAACCCAACCAAGATTTCCTAGCACCATTCTATCAATAAGGAAACTGTCTTTTACAATAGACCAAAGTCACAGCAAGGTTTGTAATTAAGACAAGCAAGGACTGAGACTCAGATCTTTTAATTCCCTACTAAGCTGTTTGTGATATAACTTTTAATTATACCGTAATTGTGGACACATTATCCTAAGGTAGTATTAAAAAATTAAGTCATGATTCCCATAAGACCTAGCTGTCTTAACATGCCAAACATATGGCCTTGGGTAACAAGATTAAGTTACCTGGGGCCCCGGTTCCCTCTTGGGTCTGATCACATCATGCTAACTAATCTCAACTTCCAGGTACAAATCCTAGACATGAGGAAGTGAGAGAGCAGCTAATGTAGGCTTTGTTAGAAAAACAATGGACACATGATTCTTCTTACAAAGACTGAATAGCAACAAGAGTAAAAATCTTGGAAGCCAGAGCAGCAAAGATGGCTTAGTATTTAAAGTGCTTGCTTGCAAAACCTGAGAACCTAGGTTTGATTCCCTGGTACCCACATAAATCAGTGCACAAGGTGACACATGTGTCTGGAGTTCATGTGCAGTGGCTAGAAGCTCTAGTGTGCCCATTCTTTCTATCTGCCTCTTTCTCTTTCTCTTTCTCTCTCTCTCTCTCTCTCTCTGTGTCAAATAAATGAAATATTTTTTTTCTAATCTTGGAAACCTCATAGCCTCCCAAATTCAAGGTGATATTGGACACAGACATATAGAACATGCTTTACTATAAAGTAGTAGGCATAACTCATCTTAATAATACCTAGTAATTTTCCTTTTTACCTCACTTTGTTCATCTTTCATAAATTCTGTATCTGGCTGGGACTTTTTACAAGCTGGTTTTTTGTTGTCTTCATCAGCTTCCATGATTCCTAACTCAAAAAAAAAATCATTTTTGAAAATTATTATTGTTATAACACCAAAATTAAGAGCTCATATTAAAAGCTGCCAACGTAAATGACCTACTGCATAATAACCCCAAAATGCCTTCAGCATACTTGCCATCTGAATATTTTCCCCTTTTGCAGTGTGTGGGATGTATAGCAATTCTTTCCTTTCATGCAATCATGTAGTAGGCAGAATAATGACCCCTCAAAGATGTCCAACCATGAATCCATGAAAATGTTAGATTATACCGCATGGGAGAGTTAAGGTGGCACAATGAGCTGGAGGTGCTAATCTGCTGTGTTTTTCTTTCTTTCTTTTTCTTTTAGAGAGAGAGAGAGAATGGGTGCACCAAGGGCCTCCAGCCACTGCAAATGAACTCCAGATGCATGTGCCACCTTGTGTAGCTGGGTTACATGTGTACTGGGGAATTGAACCTGGGTCCCTAGGCGTCACAGGAAAGCACCTCAACTGCTAAGCCATCTCTCCAGCCCTAATCAGCTGTCTGTAAAATATGGAGATCATCCTGTACTGTGTGGACATCCAGCATTATCCAGTCTTTAAAGTGAAAGAGAAAAACAGAAGTATCAGATTGAGAAGTACGGTCATAAGTGTGGTCAGATGGACCCAGGTTCAATTTCCTTTCTCTCTGTCAGTCTCCCACCCTTCCTTTGTAGTAAGTAAACTAAAACAAACAAACAAACAAAACCAAGACTACCTAAATTTGAAATAAAAGATCCTAGTTGTATGTGTTTTGTAATTCAGACAACATTTCATTATATAAAATACAGCAAGCGCTCGGCCAGGTGTGGTAGTGAGCACCTGTGGGACTCAGGAGAATCTCAAGCTCAAGGGCAGCATAGTCTACACAGGAAGATCCTATGTGGAAACAAGAAAGAAGAAAGGGGAGGAGGAGGAGAAGGGCTTTCATGTGCTAAGAAGTTGGGTTTATAGACAGAGAAGAAAGCTGTAAAAAGCAGGAACAACAAAAAGAAATGTTCCTGTCACCATTACTTTCCTTTGCAAGTCAGCGACAGATAACACCTGGGAGATGGTTGACATCAAGCGACTTTCTGTGAAGTTAAAACAGAGGGGGAGCTCCATTGCCAAGCGGAATGAAACTGGCTGGCTTATTGAAACTGGCAATATTCACTCTTTCCTGGTTTGTAGGGACAGGTAACAACTGTTTGCTTTCGTGGCACCCGACGTTAGCATGGGTGATTCCATTTTGACTTTTAGACTGGTCTCTTGAGTCCCCAACAAAGGAGTTTTAGTTGAGGCCAGGGGCCTATCATTTATATTTAATAATCTCTCCTTTGAATGTCTCCCTCTAGCAACTCCTTGCCAATTCTGAAAATTAAAGCACGGCTACAAAACTCTGGGCTTAGCAAGAGAGAATAATCTCCTTAAGAAATCCATTTTCCTGAGAACTGTCTCTGGAGACACTCCAAGAAAAGCGGGGAAACAGTAACCACTCTAAGTTTCCTTTTCCCAGATGCCGCAGAGCAAGCCGAGGGCGCCTGCTGGGCGCCGCGACTGGTGCGTCCTGGTGTCCCGGTGTCCCCGAGCCCCGGTGTCCCGGGTCCCCGCGCGCCTCCCCGCCCGGGACCGCCGCTGGCTGGGACGCCGCCGGGGACAGGGCGCCCCGCTCACCGCCACCCGGGCTCGCCCTTCCGGGAGTCCCCAGACCCCAACGTCGCGGCCCCCCGCCCGGAGCCTCCGACTACCCCGAGATCCCGAGCTCTCAGTCGCGGTCGCTAGCTGGTTCCTTCAGAAGTCGGGGTGGATCGTCCTTTAAACCCGAAAAAACCCTGCTGAAAATACCAAACCTGGTGCCTCCAGTGATTAGTCACCGACAGGAACTAGGAACAGCTAATTTCACTTTCGATTTTTGAAACGTGGTTACTGAACTTTGTCGGTGAACACTAATTTTAAGACATGTTTCGAAAAGCACATTTTTTTTTCCTCTTGGCTCTTTGAGGTAGGGTCTCGTTTTAAGCCCAAGATGACCTGAAATTCACTATGTATGTAGTCTCAGGGTGGCCTCGAACTCGCGGTGATCCTCCAATCTCTACCTCCCAAGTGCTGGGATTAAAGGCATGTTCCACCACGGCCGGCTTGAAAAAGCACATTTTTGTACGCATTATGCAGAACACGACGTTGTAAAAAAAAAAAAAAATAGAAAACAAGTGAAGGGAAAAGAGAAATCTCTATTCAGACCCTAACTCTCACTGGAATGTACTACACATTATAATCTCAGTTTTCAAGTATGACAGCCAGCTCAAGAAGGGTGTTTCCTGCCATATCAAGGACCATGGAGTTTGATAGCATGAGTGCAGAGATTTCTATGACTGAGCCCTTTGAAAGCCTTCTTACAATTTCTGTTTTGTTGTAAAGATTGCTAATAAACACTCTGCTAGGTGTGAACTTGTCCTTTGAATATGAAAACACCTGGCTTATGTCAAGAACTGCAGCGTTTCCTAAGGGGAGCCACCCACATCTGCTCCTGCTTCATCATAGAGATCCAGGAGAGATCTGCCAAAATGAATCCAAGTTCTAGGTCAGGATGGCCCAGTAGCTGCATATAAGAAACTATAACAGATTAGCAGAAGCGAAATTCCTTTATATAAAGAATGCTGTATTGCTGGGGCGGGGGTGCTGAAGAAATGGCTCCTTTAGCTGTTAAAGGCATTTACAAATCTGAAGACCCAGGTTCAGTTCCCTTCATGAAGGGAAGCAAAAAGTAGCTAAAGCCGGGCTTGGTGGTGCACGCCTTTAATCCCAGCACTCAGGAGGCAAAGGTAGGAGGATTGCCATGAGTTCGAGGCCACCCTGAGACTCCATAGGGAATTCCAGGTCAGCCTGGGCTACAGTGAGACCCTACCTTGAAAAACCAAAAAAAAAAAAAAGAAGTACCTGAAGCCTCTGGTATTTATTTACAGGGGTTTACACATACACATGTACACACATGCACATACGCACATGCATTTTCACATATAATTGTTTTAATTTTTAAAGAGTATTAATGTGAAGCAGTTTACAATGATGTTTTTGAGTTTGTTTTTGTTTGTTTGTTTGTTTTTGTTTTTGTTTTTGTTTTAACTTGAAGGATGAGGATTTCTTTGTATGATGAACCCAGTTAGAACAGACAGAAACTCCATGTGTTGCAAGTTCAGGAAAAACTGTTTCTGTCTTAACACTGAAATGTTAAAGAACATAAACTGGTTAAATAAAATTTGTAGATAGTCCCTGGTTTGGATGGAATTCCTGAACTAGGGCCAGCACACCAGACCACAATGGTCTGTCACGCTGAAATCCCACCTCACCAGGAAGAAACGGGGTTATTTGTTCTTCCAATAAATTAGGAAAAAGATAATGGTCAATCCCTAAAAGGGCCCATTTTAGGTGACATACTAAGGAAGTTATCGTTCTGCTTCAACCTTTATTCGAAAAATAACTTTAAAATGACCTGTTTTGTGCCCTTTCGATTTTCTTCAGCCCTTTTTCTGACTTTAAAATCAGCATTTCCTGCTCAGCTCAGAGACCCTGAATCTAAAATCACAAATAAAAGCCAGGTCCATCTTTAAGTTTGTTCTCATTTTTGTCTTACTCCCATAGGTTTAGTTCAGTATCATTTCTTCTCGTGTTGGTTTTTTTTTTTTTTTTTTTCAAGGTAGGATCTCACTCTCAGCTCAGGCTAACCTGGAATTCACTATGCAGTCTCAGGGTGAACTCTCGGTGATCCTCCTACCTCTGCCTCTGAGTGCTGGGATTAATGGTATGCACAACCATGCCCGGCTGTATTTGTATTTTGAGTTTTTTGTTGTTGTTAGAACAGCTCAGCTGTATTTGTACTTTTGTAAGGAAATAAAAAGGGCTAACCATAGCTAAAAAATAAAAAATAAAAAAAGCTTATTTAATACAAATTTAGCAAAAGAGCAAAGCAATGGGTAAAGGAGAAGGCCTTTAGGACTCCAATGTTCTTTGGTTTTCAATTGGTTGAAGTGTTATTAAATTACTTTTTTATTTTTTATTAATTTAATTAATTTTTATTTATTTATTTGCAAACAGAGTCTGTGGTAGTTTGACCCAGGTGTCCCCCATAAACATTGTTCTTTTGTTTTCATTTGGTTGTAGTGTTATTAAATTTTTTTAATTTTTATTTCTTTATTAATTTAGTTAACTAATTTTTATTTATTTATTTGCAAACAGAGAGTGTGGAGGTTTGATCCAGGTGTCCCCCATAAACTTAGGTATTCTGAATGCTAGGTTCCCAGTTGATGGAGATTTGGGAATTAACACCTCCCAGAGGTAGTGTTATTATTGAGGGTGGGCTTATGGGTGTTATAGCCAGCTTCCCCTTGCCAGTGTTTGGCACACTCTCCTGTTGCTATTGTCCACCTAAGTTGGCCAGGGGATAATGTTTACCCTCTTCTCATGCCATCATTTCCCCCTACCATCATGGAGCTTCTCCTCAAGTCTGTAAACCAAAAAAAAAAAAATCTTTTATTCCCACAAACTGCTCTTGGTCAGGTGCTTTCTGCCAGGAATGCAAACATGACTGCAACATAGAGCAATGGAA
Organism: Jaculus jaculus; assembly: GCF_020740685.1. NCBI lineage: Eukaryota > Metazoa > Chordata > Mammalia > Rodentia > Dipodidae > Jaculus > Jaculus jaculus. The sequence goes on along the minus strand of NC_059105.1, from coordinate 89,108,935 downwards.
GAGAGACAGAAAGAGAGAAAAGGTGCACCAGGGCCTCCAGCTACTGCAAACAAACTCCCAGATGCATGCGCCACACTGTGCATCTGGCTTTATGTGGGTACTGGGAAATGGAACTCGGGTTGTTAGGCTTTGTAGGCAAGTACCTTTAACTACTGAGCCATCTCTCCAGACCCTCTTTTGTTATTAATTTTTTAAGATAACGTACAAAAGGGATTCCGTTATGACATTTTTATTGACATATCATTATTAATTTTTTGTTTTGTTCTTTTCATATAGAATCTCTCTCTAGCCCAGGCTGACCTCAATCTCAGTCTGTAATACTGAGCTGATCTCTAACTCACAGTAATCCTCCTCCCTATGCCTCTGGAAGGCTGCGATTAAAGGCGTTCACCATGATGCCTGGCTGATATATATCATCATACTTAGTTCTTATTCATCCTTCCCCTCCTTTACTCTTTCCCCAAACTCAGCTGGGCATGGCGTCTTTTCCCCTCTAGGTGGCCCCTTTCCATTCCCCCCAAAAGTGCCCTTTGCATTTGTGATGCATAATGCTAGTTGTTTTATTATGTTTGAACAGCATCTCGCTAAGAAGCCAAGCTGACCTCAAACTCACAGCCCCAGCACGCTGTGATCACAGACACGTGTGTGCTGCTGCACCTAGCTGAGACTCGCCATCCTAAAGCTGAACCTTGTGCTGTCAGGTGGGATTCAGCTTAGGTTGTTTCTTGGGGTTTCTTTTTTTTTGGGGGGGGGGGTTCAAGGTAGGGTCTGGCTCTAGCCCAGGCTGACCTGGAATTCACTATGTAGTCTCAGGGTGGCCTTGAAATCACGGCGACCCTCCTCCTCTGCCTCCCCAGTACTGGGATTAGAGAATTGCGCCAGCGGGCTGGAGAGATGGCTTAGCGGTTAAGTGCTTGCCTGTGAAGCCTAAGGACCCCGGTTCAAGGCTCGATTTCCCATAACCCACATTAGCTAGATGCACAAGGGGCACACGCATCTGGAGTTTGTTTGCAGTGGCTGGAGGCCCTGGCATGCCCATTCTCTCCCTCTCTCTCTCCCTCTCTCTCTCTCTCTCTCTCTCTCTCTCTCTCTCTCTCTCTCCCTCCCTCCCTCCATCCCTCCCTCCCTTTTTCTCTCTCTGTCACTCTCAAATAAATAAATAAAAACAAATTAAAAAAAGAAGTGTGCCACCACATCCAGCTTCAGTTTAGCTTTTAAGATGGTGTTCTGCAAAGTGCTGGCTTTATAAAGATAGCTCCTGTACATGATACTAATTATAACTGCTAACACACAGTGGAACTGAACATAACATAATTTTTTTTTTTTTTTTTTGGTTTTCTGAGTTAGGGTCTCACTGTACCCAGGCTGACCTGGAATTCACTATGGAGTCTCAGGGTGGCTTTGAAGTCATGGCAATCCTCCTACCTCTGCCTCCCAAGTGCTAGGATTAAAGGTGTGTGCCACCTGGTTATAACAGGAAAATTGTATAAGCATTTTTATTTTGCCAAAAACAACATGAAATTTTACAGATTCACAGCACCTATCTGTACATTGAGAGGTATTGCAGGAGGAAAAAATAAAAGGTACATTAAAAAGTTTGATCTTAGCCAGGCATGGTGGTGCATGCCTTTAATCCCATTACTCAGGAGGCAGAAGTAAGAGGATCACTGAGTTCAAGGCTACTCTGAGACTACATAGTGAGTTCCAGGTCAGCCTGGTCTAGAGTGAGACCCTACCTCGAAAAACCAAAAAAAAAAAAAAAGGTTTGATCTTATTCAACATGGTGCCCCAGCCAGTGGGGAGTTGAACAAGGACCCAAGGGTAAGTTAACCTGAATGGGAGAAGGCAAACAGACACAAGGAGACCATGCTAGGTGTTTGTCAAGGCCTCGAGATTTATTCAGGCAAACATGGCTTATATATAGAAGATAGAACTTTTTTTGACAATGTTGTTGTTGTTGTTTCTATTTCATTAATTTCTGCCCTAATCTTTATTATATCTTCCCATACACTGATTTTTGGTTTGCCTTGTTCTTCTTTTTCCAAGGCTTTAAGGTGAAGCATTAGGTCGTTTACTTGCAACCTTTCTAATTTCTTAATATAGGCACTTAAGGCTATAAATTTACCTCTTAGAACTGCCTTCATTGTGTCCCAAAGATTTTGATATGTTGTGTTCTCATTATCGTTTGACTCTATATATTTTTTGATTTCATTCTTGATTTCTTCATTGACCCATTCATCATTTAGTAGTGTATTGTTTAGTTTCCATGATTTTGTGTATGCTCTGTAGCCTTTCTTGCTACTGATTTGTAGTTTAATTCCATTGTGGTCAGATACAATGCAAGGAATTATTTCAATTTTCCTGAATTTGTTAAGATTTGCTTTGTGTCCTAATATATGGTCTATTTTAGAGAATGTTCTATGTGCTGCTGAAATGAATGTATATTTTGCAGCCTTTGGATGAAATGTCCTGTATATATCTGTTAGGTCCATTCCTTCTATGAGTTTATTTAGTCCAGATGCCTCTGGTCAGAAAAATTTCTTTTTGCAATTTGTAGTGAGTGCTAAAGAGACTCAAACCTTGTCAGAATGCTGAGAATAACTGTGGGGTGCTCAGTGTGGGATCCTGGGTCCTTGGGCCAGCTGTGGTCCCCCAAAGTGTCCCAGGCAACAATGAACGTATGAGAATCACTGTCGGTAAACAGTTTCCATGAATAGCTCTCAGTTTATTGTCAGGGAATTGGATTTATAAGCAGTTGAGGGTGGGTAGAGGGTCCTAAGGGGATTGGATCTACAAGGTTGCTTGCTTGTGCCTAATTAGTATATGGGGACATACATTCCAGCACATAGACAATGGCAAAGGAAAGGTATAAGGTACAGGGGGATGGGCTGTGCAAAGGTTGTTGGCTGATACCATACAAGGAGTTTCCTAGGCAACTGGCCAAAGGCCACAGGGTTATTGGCAAAGCCTAAGTCTTATCTTAATGTCCAGTTATCCCATGCTTGGAGAAGAAGTGGCCTTACTTCCTGCCCATCTCGGAATCCAAGATTTTGTCCAGGGGTCCAAGCTCACTGCGACTCCCAAGAATGGTGGAAGATCCTTGCTCACTGCAACCCCAGAGAATGGAGGGAAGAGCTCCCCGGCAGTTCTGGTCCCTGAGATATGCAGCAGTTCAGGCTGCTGCAACCTCTCCCTAGCCTGGGGCCTTACTGTCAGACAGCTTAGGTTTGCTTTAACCCAGGGCCCTGCCTGCATCCGACAGCTCAGCACCAAATGAGACATCTCTATAACCCTCTTGAAGACTCACAGAACTTATTGAAGAGGGGATGAAGGAATGGTTGGGATGGGAGGAGTGCTGAGGAACACTACTGTTTGGACAGTATATGTCCTTACATGCATAAATTCACATTAATGGTGGTTCTTTGCACAAGAGAAGACCAATCAAAATTCTTCCAAGGATGGTGGAACGGCTCATCAGACTCCCCTTCACTGAAGAGCCAATGGCAGTTGATGGGTGCTGGGGAAGGGGAAGTCACTCTCGTCAGTGGTATAGCCACTGGTAAGTGGTAGGAATAAGGGGTTCGGCTGAAGTGAGAGGGGGATAAGAATGAGCAGTGGGGTATATGGGATCAAAATAAAATATATGACATGTATGAAATTGTCAGAAAACTTTCACATTTTTCAATGGTAGAAAAAAGTTAAAATATTATGTTCTTATTTTATCACCAAAGCTCTCAAAAGAAGAGGTAATCAAGGCATGTAAATTAATCACTGCAGATTCACAGGAGTTTAATTTTAAATTTTTTTATTATTTTTATTTATTTATTTGAAAGTGACAGACAGAGAAAGAGGCAGAGAGAGAGAGAGAGAGAGAGAGAATGGGCGCTCCAAGGCCTCCAGCCACTTCAAATGAACTCCAAATGCATGTGCCCCCTTGTGTATCTGGCTTACATGGGTCCTGGGGAATCGAGCCTTGAACTGGGGTCCTCCGGCTTCACAGGCAAGCGCTTAACCGCTAAGTCATCTCTCCATCCCAGGTGTTTAGTTTTAAAGAAAGACTGAATAATTGCAATTACAACAGCTAACAAAATGGTAGAAGAAATTATTTCATTCGACTATGTTTGTTTTTTTCATTTGGGGTTTGCTCATTTGATTTTGCCCGACAGGCTCTATGAGGCATTCTAGAACTTGTCAAAAGACAAAAATTGGTTTGGTACTAGAGAAAGCTGTTTCTGATTATTTCTCTGTTTTGAGTAATATTAGTAAGAGGTATCAAATGATTTCAACAAAGAAAGGCACTAATCAATGCAGACTGTTAAAAACAAAGCAGGGCTGGAAAGATGGCTTAGTGGTTAAGGTGCTTGCCTGCAAAGCCAAAGGGCCCAGGTTCAATTCCCTAGAACCCCCGTAAGTCAGATGCACAGAGTGACACAATGTATGCATTTGGAGTTTGTTTACAATGGCTAGAGGCCACAGCATGCCCATTCTCTCTCACACTTTCTCTCTCTCTCTCAAGTAAAAATGAAATAAAATGTTTTTTTAAAAACAGCTCAACTAGGCTGCAGAGAATGCCTATTGGTTAAGTGCCTGCCTATGAAGCCTAAGGACCCTGGTGTGAGGCTTGATTTCCCAGGACCCATGTTAGCCAGATGTACAAGGGGGCACGCATCTGGAGTTTGTTTGCAGTGGCTGTAGGCTCTGGCGCACCCATTCTCTCTCCCTCCCTCTTTCTCTCTCTCTCTCTCTCTCTCTCTCTCTCTCTCTCTCTGTTATTCTCAAAATAAATATGTAAAAATATCAAAAAAAAATTTTAAAAGAAAAAAAAACTCCAACTCAGTTAAAAAAAATAGCTCAACTATTTGTTCTCAGTTAAATTTTTTTTTGGTCATCTAAATGAGTTTACTTTGTGTGTAAAAACATGATTTCCAATGCTATACATTTTAATATAGTGTATGATCTCTGGGGATGTCCCTTAAAATGTGTGCCATAGTTTAAGAAAAGAAAAACTTCTGAAAAGAAGAAATACAGATGGCATATAAACATCTAAAAAAATAAAAAATTCTATAACCCTAGCCAGTAGGGAAATGCAAATTAAAACTACATTGAGATTCCATCTCACTCCTGTCAGATTGGCTATCATCATGAAAACAAATGATAATAACAATAAACACTGGTGAGGATGTGGAAAAGAGGGAACCCTTCTACACTGTTGGAATGCAATATGGTCCAGACATTGTGGAAATCGGTGTGGAAGTTCCTGAGACAGCTAAAAATACATCTACCATATGACCCAGCTATGCCACTCCTAGGCATATATCCTAATGACTCATCTCTACCTTAGAGATACTTGCTCAGACATGTTTATTGCTACTCTAATCACAATAGCTAGGAAATGGAACCAGCCTAGATGTCCCTCAACTGACAAGTGGATAATGATGATGTGGCACATTTATACAATGGAGTTCTACTCAGCAGTAAAGAACATGAAATTTTCAGGAAATGTGTGGATCTGGAATAGATTATACTTAGTGAGATAACCCAGATCCAGAAAGCCAAATGTCACATGTTCTCTCTCATATGTGGATCCTAGCTACAAGTGATTGGACTTCTATGTGAGTTGGAATATAACTCAGCAACAGAGCCCACTAAGATAGAAAGGGGACATAAAGGGAATATAAAGGGAGGGAAAGCAGATTTAAGAGGATGGTATTATATATATGTAAGTAGAAGAACAGATTAATGGGGGTGAAAAGGCCTAAGTGAGGTCAGGGGAAGAGACTGAGTAAAGGAAAGGTGGAGGGAGGGCTAATCAAAATCTAAGAAGGTATGAATAAGTTATGGAAACCTACCTATTTTTGGACAATGGAACACCCAGAAGCCATAGATTGTGACTAGAAAATTTTCAGTGCCAGGGATGGGATACCTTCCAGTGAGTTATTGGCAAGGAAGGTCCCTGATGCCCCCAAAACATTACATGTCATTGCCAAGGTTCTTGGTTTCCCACCAGGAATAGATGGTAAGACCCTATTGCTGAAGAGTCCACATACTTGAGCTGCAAGGTCACTGAGAAATCCTGCTGGAGCTGCGATGAAAGCCTTCTTCGTATAGACCAGCTGACAGAAAGCTGGAAAAGCTATGCCGCATGCAGTTCAATGGAGAGTGAGAAATCACCAGTGGAGGTACTCAATAGCTGACACTGCAAGCCATACATTTGATCAGCCAGGCCAAATGAGCCAACAGGTGCAATAGTGGAATGTCTGTTATGGGGGAAACCAGCCACCCTCTGATTTGACTGGAGGCTTGCTCCATGGGAAGAAATACATGCCTGATACTGAAAACCTACAACAGCCATAGTCATGAGTCCTAGAGGTGTAATGTCTGCTGATGTCCAGCTAAATGTATATACTATGCTCACTAAACTGCCCAGTAAACACTTCTCTCTTTTTTTTCCTCAATTTTTATTAACATTCCATGATTATTAAAAAATATCCCATGGTAATACCCTCCCTCCCCACACTTTCCCTTTTGAAATTCCATTCTCCATCGTATCCCCTCCCCATCTCAATCTGTCTCTCTTTTATTTTGATGTCATGATCTTTTCCTCCTCTTATGATGGTCTTATTTAGGTAGTGTCAGGCACTATGAGGTCATGGATATCCAGGCCATTTTATGTCTGGAGGGATAAGCACTTCTCTTTATGTTCATACCCATGTATTAATTCTACTCTCACTTTTGGTTAGAGAAGCTTCTCTTTTCAGGTGGTAGTGACCTTGGGATGACTCAGAAGGCACCACAGTAAACTGACAGAGGAATGCTCACTGCTGAAACATCTATATCACACCTTCCAAGGCTCATGGTCCATTGCGGAAGAGGTGGTGGAAAGAATGTAAGAGCCAAAGGAAGGGTAGGACTCCTTACAATGTGCTCCCCAAGACACAAAATGGCCTGGATATCCATGACCTTGCAGTGCCTGAGACTACCTATAGAAGATTATCATAATAAGAAGAAATGATCATGACATCAAAATAAAAGAGAGACTGATCGAGAGGGGGAAATGTTTGATGGAGAGTGGAGTTTCAAAGGGGAAAGTGAGGGTGGGGAGAGGGAATTACCATGAGTTATTGTCTATAATTATAGAAGTTGTCAAAAAAAAAGTTAGGGCTGGGCATGGTGGCTCACGCCTTTAATCTCAGCACTCGGGAGGCAGAGGTAGGAGGATCACCATGAGTTCAAGGCCACCCTGAGACTCCATAGTGAATTCCAGGTCAATCTGGACTAGAGTGAGACCCTACCTCAAAAAAAAAAAAAAAAAAAGTTGGGGCTGGGGAAATGGCTTAATGATTAAGGCATTTGCTTGCAAAGCCTAAGGATCCTGGTTCAATTCCCCAGGACCCACATAAGCTAGATGCACAGGGGCACATGTGTCTGGAGTTTGTTTGCAGTGGCTAGAGGCCCTGGTATGCCTATTCTATTCCTCTATGCCAATTCCTCTCTCTATATATATATCTCTTTCTCTCTCTCTCTCAAATAAATAAAGAAAGAAAATATTTTTTTTTAGGTTGAAAAAGAAAATAAGAAAACTGCATTTCTAATCAAGAAGACATTCTATAGAACCAACTTTCAACAGTCATATAAATCAGCTGGACATCCCTGTTAGAGTACATGTTGGGTTACGTTAAGCTTAGGGTGGGGATTCCTCATGCCTATGGTTCCCGGGTGCTGTGGACCTTCCTGGGTTTTGGACTACACTGTGAGCAACAAGGCTCAGAATGACCAGAAATGGCCCTTCCCTTGGGCAGGTTCTATTTGAGCCCTGTCTTGCTTTTGCCCAGGGAGCCCAGAGCCATCCCTTATTTCCCAGCCTGCTTGGGGGTCATCAATGAAGGGTAAGGTATTTCTAGATGGCCTTTTCCTGAGGAGAGAGTGACGTCTGCTCTGAACTCCTGTGGCCTCTCTTTCAGAGAGTGCTGCCCCCTCACCCGAGGCTGGGCTGACATTACGGCTACTCCAATAGGGAAAGGAAGAGCTAAACTCTGGGGTGACACACAAGAGTGGAAAGAGGAAGTAAGGAGAAGCCAGGAAAAAAAGAACAAAACTAATGTATCTTAGAACTTAAAAGGAATATTCTTTTCTTTTTCATTAATTATTCATTTCAATTTATTCTCAGTCGCTTGCCCCAGTGTGCAGTGTAACAAGAGAGAATGATCTCACACACAAGACTCATTTTAATAACATGATATCAGCATGGGGCAGTGTGATGATGTTTGATATTTCAAAAACAGTGTTAATTTATCCCTCTCTGGGCTTAAATTCCTCCAGGGATATGATAATAAAAACAAGTTCCATACCCAACAAAAATAAAACAAAAAAAAAAAAACGGTTTCCTTTTAAATCTTACTGCTTGCTGATTTTATGAATTGAAATGGAAACAATCTTGCCCTTTGAGAGGTTGACCTCAGCTGTTTTTCAGCCTTTTTGAAGAAGAACTTTCATTTTGGTACCAGTAGTCAAAGAAAGTTTTCTCAGGTGAAGGAATATAGCTGCTAAATTAGGGCTTGTGTCTGAAACTGAGCCCCTATAAAATACCACGAGAAATGAGATGAATTTTTATCTCATCCCTTCAGGTTTTGTAAACTTGAGCATAGATAATGGATTTGCCATGATAGGTGCTCAAAAACATTAAAAAAAATGTTTTCTTTTATTTATCTATTCATTTAGAGAGGGACAGAGAGAGAGAGACAGAATGGGCATTCCAGGGCCTCTAGCCATGGCAAAGGAACTCCAGACACCTGCTCCACCTTGTGCATCTGGCTTAAATGGTTACTGGGGCATTGAGTCTGGGTCCTTAGGCTTGGCAGGCAAGCACCTTAATCATTAAGCCTTCTCTCCAGCTCTAAAAAAGTTTTACTAGTGATTACATTTCCTTTTCTCTTTCTTATGGTCAGTTCCTTCGCATTCTCAGACATACCTATGCTGGGTTTCCATGGCTATGACACAATACCTGTGAGGAGGATAGCTTTCCATTGGCTCATGGTTTCAGAGGTTGTCCTGCTTTGGATGGGAGCAAGTGTGGATCCTAGTGGGGGATGTAGGGCAGAGGAGGTCTCTTCACTCCTGGCAGATAATAGGGATTAAGGAAGAAGGAAGGGGCAGAATCCCAACATCCCCTGTAAAGGAATGCTCCAATGCCTTAACTTCCTTCCACTAGGCCCCACTTCATAAGACTCCTCACCTCCCTATAATGCTACAAGGTGGCAACCAAGCCTTTGGCAGAAGAGTTTGGAGTTACTTTCTAACTGTGTGGTGGTTTGATTCAGGTGTCCCCCATAAACTTAGGTGTTCTGAATGCTAGGTTCCCAGCTGATGGAGATTTGGGAATTAATGCCTCCTGGAGGGAGTGTATTGTTGGGGGCGGGCTTATGGGCTTTATAGCCAGTTTCCCCATGCCAGTATTGGGCACACCCTCCTGTTGCTGTGGTCCATCTTATGCTGATGTTGGCCAAGAGGTGATGTCCACCCTCTGCTCATGCCATCGTTTTCCCCTGCCACCGTGAAGCTTCCCCTCGAGCCTGTAAGCCAAAATAAACCTCTTTTTCCCAGAAGCTACTCTTGGTTGGGTGATTTCTACCAGCAATGCGAACCGGACTGCAACAAACTGTATTAGGGTTCTCTGGAGGAACAAAATCCATAGAATAGATTGTATTTTTTAAAAGGGAATTAATTGGATAAGCTATGGCAGTCCAACAATAGCAGTCTGCAGGTTCCAGAGTCAAGGAACCCAGAAGCTGCTCAGTCCACGAGGCTGGATGCCTCAGCAGTCCCAATCCCACACAAGGTCTGGAGGCTTCCTGGAGAGATGGTTCATTTTCAGCTCATGCTGAGCAGTTGAGGAAACTTGGTTCCAATGCTGAGGAAGGATAGCCAAACAGGATAGATGAATATGAAACTAAAGGCACTCGCCAGCAAGCAGCACAGGCTCTTCTCAGAGCTTCCTTACATAAAGCCCTCCACCGAGAAGGGCCCCCATTCTGGGGGAAAGGCTCACCCTGGAGAAAGGACTTCTTCCTTCAGCCAGTTCTTCCTGGAAGCAACCTCAGAGACCCAACCAAAAAGAATGTCTATGGATTCCCAAACAGATCAAGTTGACAACAGAACTTAACCATCACACAAACCATGGCAAAAGTAAATAAATAAATGTAATAAGGGTGGGTATGAGGGTCAAATGGGATAGCATGTATAAAAATAGTTTGGATATATATGTAAGTAGAAAAACAGATTAATGGGCAAAGGCCTAAGTAAGGTCAGGGGAAGAGATTGAGTAAAGGAAAGGAGGAGGGAGGGCTACTCAAAATCCAAGAGGATATAAATAAATCATATGGAAACCTACTCTTTTGGACAATGGAACACGCAGGAGCCTTAGATTGTTTCTAGAAAATTTTCAGTGCCAGGGATGTGTTGTTGGCCAGGGAGATCCCTGGTGCCTTCAAAACATTACAGGCCATGGCTGAGGTTCTTGGTTTCCCACCAGAAATAGATGGTAAGACCCTATTGCTGAAGACCCCAAATACTTGGGCTGCAAGGCCACTGAGAAATCCTGCTGGAACTGAGCTGATAAGCTCCTCCATGTACACCAGCTGACAGAAAGCTGGGAAAAGTCACATTGCATGCAGCTCAATGGGAGAGAGAGAAATCACCAGTGAAGATACTCAACAGTGGACCCTGCAAGCCTTATATTTGGCCAGTCAGGCCAAATGAGCCAATGGGTGTAATCGTGGAACGTCTGTTATGGGAGAAACCAACTGCTCTCTAATGATGTCTGGCTAAGTGTATATACTGTGCTCACCAAACTGCCCGATAAGCACTTCTCTTAATGTTCATACCTTTATATTAATGCTACTCTCACTTTTGGTTAGAGAAACTTCTCTTTTCAGATGGCAGTGACCTTAGGATGACTCAGAAGGCATCATGGTGCTGAGAAGAAGTGACAGAAGAGTGCTCAGCACTGCAATATCTCTATCACATGTTCCAAGGCTCAGGGTCCATTGCGGAAGAGGTGGCGGAAAGAATGTAAGAGCCAAAGGAAGGGTAGGACTCCTTACAACATGCTCCTCAAGACACAAAATGGCCTGGATATCCATGACCTCACAGTGCCTGATACTACCTACATAAGACCATCATAATAGGAGGAAAAGATGGTGACATCAAAATAAAAGAGACTGATTGAGAGAGGGAGGGGATATGACGAAGAGTGGAAAGTGGGTGTAGGGAGGGAATTACCATGGGATCTTGTTTACAATCGTGGAAGTTTTCAATAAAACATTAATTTAAAAAATAAAAATAAATTAAAACTTAAAAAAAAATCCTTTGGAGGTAGCAATAGATCTAGCTCAGTGGTATAGTATTTGCCTAGCATGTGCAAGACACTAGGTTTGAGCATCAACAAAGCACAAAACGAAATTAAAGCCAACTTTTTTATTATTATTTGAGACGGAGAAAGAGACAAAAGAGAGAATGGGTGTACCAGAGCCTTTAGCCATTGCAGATGAACTCCAGTCACGTGTGCCACTTTGTGCATCTTGCTTTACATAGGTACTAGTGACTTGAACCCCGGTCATCAGGCTTTGCAAGCAAGCACATTTACAGCTGAGCCATCTCTCCAGCTCAAGACCACTTTTTGCAACAACAAATGCAAAATTAAATAATGGTATTTTGTTCTGATTTTTAAGCTATGAGAAGGAGAGCTGAAATGGATAAATAGGAGAAAATGACTAGATGACAATAAAATTTGGAACCTGAATCAGTTCACCAAGACATGAAATGACACTGGTGTGAACTGCACAGGCCTCCGGGTTGTCCTGGAATTGTGCAATGTGGGCTAAGGAAGGATTCTGGGCTGCCAAGACTTGAAGTCAAACAACAAGTCTCAAATCTCTTCTCTCTTTCTCTCCTCATTTTTGTTACATTATTTTATGAATTACACACAAAAGGAACAGGTAACTGAAGTGAATTAGAGGGTTTTGTTTGTTTGCTTTGTTTTGCTTTGGGTTGGGTTGTTGTGTTTTGATTTTACAGTCCTGTGTTCTGATTGTTCTGCTTTCCCTAGAGCCTTTTTGTAGACACTAACCTAATCTGCCTGCCTGAAAGAAACATGACCAGCTGACCCAGCTTTCTTAAGGAACTGCTTAAAATCCAGTTCAGTCCAGCTTTATTCCCCCTGCCATAGCCGGCATCGTTCTCTACCCATGCCCTCTTGCATGAAAACTCATGGCTGATTGTTTCATCCCTATAAAACTTTCCATGGTGGATAATTTACATCTGGAATCTACCCTGTTAGTGATCCCCTCTTTCCTTTCACCCTGCCAGATAATTCAAAAAAACACTACTTTCACTGTGTCATTCCACATGCTAACCACATTCAGAGGAAATCCAACATATAAAATTTCAGCTTCAACCCCAGAGCATACAATACGCTCTCCTTCCCCTGCCAATCCCCAACTGTCGCCATGAGCAGCTGACTCGGCTTGCTTTCTAATTCTATCACTCATCATTCTCTTGCTCTACAGACAACCAGGTGACACGGCCACCCATCTCCAGAACAAACAGGACCTCTTCTCCCTCTCCTCTTCTCTGGGGTGTTCTCCCCGTCCATTCTATCACTTCAGGCATACAGTCAGACAGGTGAGTTTTCAACAAACAAATACTGCACACTTTAATTATAGACACGCCCAGAAAGCCAAGCGCCACATGTTCTCTCTCATATGGGGATCCTAGCTACAGATGACTGGGCTTCTGCGTGAGAATGAAAATTCTTAGTAGCAGAGGCCAGTAAGTTGAAAAGGAGACATAAAGGGTGGAGAAAGGAAGGGAGGAGGATACTTAATAGGTTGATATTGTATATATGTAATTACAATGATTGTAATGGGGAGGCAATATGATGGAGAATGGAATTTCAAATGGGAAAGTGTGGGGGTGGGGAGGGAGGGAATTACCATGGGATATATTTTATAATCATGGAAAATGTTAATAAAAATTAAAAAAAACAAAAAAAAATTATAGACACGTAGCTGGGGAGATGGCTGAGCAGTTATGGTGCTTGCCTGTGAAGCCTAAGGACCCAGGTTTGATTCCCCAGAACCCACATAAGCCAGATGCACATGGTGGCATATACATCTGGAGTTTGTTTACAGTGGCTAGAGGCCCTAGGTATCCCCTTTCTCTCTCCCTTTCTCTCTCTCTCATAAATAAATAATTATAGTGGTGATACCAAAAATAAAACAGTGCTCAGTATGGTGTCAAACCATCAGAATGGCTCTAGCCAGCCAGGCAGAATGGCTCATGCCTGTAATCCCAGCATTATGAAAATGAGGCAGGAAGAGTGCTGTGAATTTGAGGCCAGCATGGCCTACATAGTGAATTGCAGGAAAGCATGAGCTGTGATGTGAGTCTCAAACCCGCCATGCCTCTCCCCTTCCCAGCACAAAAAAAAAAAAAAAAAAAAAAAAAAACCACAATGGCTGTCACCTGTGTGATAAGGGTGCAGCCTTGGATAATCCTTTCTGGTCAAGGGTTTCCTGCTTCAGTTGTTGGATCTTAAGATAGGAAAGGAAAGCCGCCAGGAGTCGTGGCGCATATTTTTAATCCCAGCATTCGGGAGGCAGAGGTAGGAGGATCGCTGAGAGTTCCCTGAGACTACATAGTGAATTCCAGGTCAGCCTGGACCAGAGTGAGACACTACCTTGAAAAAACAAAAAAGATGAGCCGGGCGTCGTGGCGCACGCCTTTAATCCCAGCACTCGGGAGGCAGAGGTAGGAGGAGCGCTGTGAGTTCGAGGCCACCCTGAGACTACATAGTGAATTCCAGGTCAGCCTGGGCTAGAGTGAGACCCTACCTCGAAAAACCAAAAAAGAGAAAAAAAAAAAAAAGAGATAGGAGAGGAGTGGCAACTCCTCATGAAGGGACATGTATAACGGCAGTGGAGGCACTGGGGAAGAGGCAGAAGAGACGACTACAGCGTATTATGAAAACATTTCATTATTTAGTAACTGGCATAAATTTGCAGTCCACACTGGTGACACCAATGTCTGGATTTTCTGATTTTTCTCCAAGATCAACTTAAGCTCCTTTCCCAACAATCTCAGAGGCCACTTGGTGATGCCACCCTTCCTCTAAATTACTGCAGCAAACTTTGCCCATGCCACCTTGCAGGCACATTGCCCATGGGTGGAGAAGCTATTACACACACACACAATTCACCCCCTCAAGAGAAGTTCATCTTTTCTGAAGGAGCTGATGAGAGTGGCTACAATGGTTAATTTTATGTACCAATTTGACAGAGCTAAAAGGAGCGACAGATAGCTGGCAAACATTATATCTAAATGTACCTGTGAGGGCATTTCCAGAAGGAATTAACATTTCAAACAATAGACTATATTTGGAAAGATCATCTCATCTGTGAGGGCCTGAATATAAAATTCCAAAGGCAGGGTAAATTTCCACTCTTGTTTGTTTGAACTGAGACATCCATCTTGCTCGACCTTGGACAAGTCTTCATTCTCTGGACTTTAGACTTTTTTTTTTTTACCACTGTCTTACCTGGGCTCCTAGCTTGCAGATGGCAGATCATGGGATTTCTTCTCCACCTCCATTGTCATGTAAACCAATCTCACATAATAAATCTCTTTCTAAATAAGTGTTTACATATTCATATATCGGTTCTGCTTCCGTGGAAAACCCTGAATGCCTTTCTTATGTGATCATTTGTATTTCATAATGAAGACTGGCTGGGTAGAACTACATATAATAATCGTCTTGACTCACTTAAAAGGCAAGAGAGTAACAGACATCCTTGAGACATTGATGAGAGAAACACCCACCAATATGCAAAATGGCACAAAATTTCAGAGTTTCTACATACTCCCTAAGCCATTCACAGCCTCCTGGGTGCCCATGGAACCTAGGTTGAGAACCCTGGTACATATGGAATTTTACGGAGCTAAAACCTTTGCCAAAGAGCTGACTTTGATGTAATCCTTGTTGCAGTGAGGGACACACTTTTGGACATCATGTCTTTTCGTCCCTCAAAGCATCAGATCTAAGCAGCTGTCTCTGGCCTCGTGCAGGAAACAGAAGAGCAGCAGCACCCAAGTGCCGGCCACGGCCACCCAGGCTCCTGGAATGTTGTGCTGTTAACCGTGGGTTTCAGCTACACAGAGTCCTTACCAGTTGTGGTCATGATGTCAAACAGCTAGTGCCAGTAACGGTCTGCAACCAGGTCATCTTTGACGGGCTTGACCTAGCTCAGGAGAGCCACATGCCAAAGTAGCGAGTGTGATTCATGTCTAACCAGGAGGACATATGAAAAAGTAGAAAAACTTTGTCTTAGACATGACTTTTCTCATCGGAGGAGGCAAGCTGGCTATATAAGCCCAAGTGTGGACAGGAGATGTAAAACAGTGAAGTCACCAGCAACAGAATCCGCAGATGGGCTCCCACTTAGTGACATGCATGAGTCAAAGAAATGGGACTTGCATCAACTCCCAGAGGCAGCAAATAAAGCTCTGTAATAAACTCCTTTCTGGAAGAAAGAAGAGATCTTATTTACAAGGGTACTTTCCTGCCTTGGTACAGACATGAAAGACTAGAAAAATTGCACTTTCTCATGTTTCATTCCAGTTGGCTTCTCTACTTGGAAACAAATAGGAGACGGTTTATATATTATTAATCTTTGATTTGGTTTCCATTGTCTGAAGCATCTTGAAGCACACTATTATGATTTTTTAAAAAATGTTATTGGCTGGGCATGGTGGCACACTCCTTTAATCCCAGCACTCAGAGGGAGAGGTAGGAAGATCACCATGAGGTTGAGACCACCCTGAGACTATACAGCGAAATCCAGGTCAGCCTGAGCTAGAGTGAGACCTTACCTAGGGAAAAAAAAAAAAATTATTAAGGACAGCCTCTGAAAAATATTTTTTAGAAAACCAGTTCAATTCTACCAATTAAGATTATGCACAATCTGTGCTTTCCTGGCTATAAACCAAAGCAATATTCTGTTTTGGGAGACAAAAAAATCACTATTTTCCATGAAATCAGTAAAGAGATTACATCGGTTCTCTGGATGCATGTAGGAGATTGTGTGCAATGGAAAGGGCTGTGACTCACAATTTCTTATCTGCTGTGATGACTGCGTTAGCATACAGAGTGTCTGGAAGGGAGAAACTCATTCTCTCTGTATCATCCTGGTAGTGCTGTGTGGCTCCCTTTATCAACATAGATAGTCAGTGACTGGAAATACCTCAAAGGAAAGCAACTTGAGGCTGCAGGGGGTGAGGGTGGGGCTGAGGTATGGCAGGGAAAGAGCAAAATGAAGGGAAGCATATTCCCTGGTTCTCCTCTGCAACTGACTGATAGCACACCCTCAAAAGGAAGGTACTGAGAGCAGGGGACTGGGCAGAGACGAACATGGCAGGAAGCCTGGAGGTTGCCTTCTCTTGCCCATCTTTCACTGTTTCTTGATCTGCAGGCCTACCTGCATGGAAGTAGAGAGCATAACTCTCCCTAAGCATCTATCTTGGCTGTTGGGAACAAAAGCTAAACAATGTCAAGTCTGTCCTGTTTTCACTAATATCTGCTCTCTCCACCAAAGGCCATCTGACCAAGATAGAGGAAGTGTCTTTCATAGCAAGTAAGGAAAGGTACTCCTCACAGGAGCAACCTGGGGTAATGGTGGAACAAGGTAAGATGAATCCATCTGTAGACTTGACCTTACTCTTTTCCTGTTGAACCACAGCTTTAGCGCTAAGATGCCCTGCTCCCTGGGAGAACATAAGATACATCTGAGAATATAAAAATCTCAGAGAATTATAGGCTGTCAAATAAAATCAGAAAAGGTTGGGCAATTTTCAAGCACTTCAGTAGTAACTTCTTCAAATCCCAGAGGTTGGGATCATTAAATAGAACTATGAGACTGTAAGATTATCACCTAGATAAGTTTGATTTGATGAGTGTTATATTCATGTAAAGGAAAATATTTCAGTATTAGCATTATTTCAAAGAAGAAAACCTGGGAAAGGCTGTAATATGACTGAAGTTTGAGGATGTTATACTAAGTAAAAGAACTCATTCATGAAAGAAGTATGGTAAGATTCTACATCCATAGGTAAGTACAGTAGTAAAACTTACAGACAGAAATACAACTGGCTACCAGGAGCTTGGGAAAGAGTTGAATGAGTAGTTGTTTGATGAGCATAGAATTTCAACCTGCTAAGTGAAGACTTCAGACCTGCAAAGGAGTGATAACTGCACAATAATGAGGATGTATTTAATACCACTGAACCACTTAAAAATGGCTGATGGACAGTGCTGAGAAAAAGAGACAATGGAGTGTTCAGCATTAAGTGAAGCATCTCTTTTACACCCTCTATTACAGAACTATTACAGAAGAGGTGACAGAAAGGATTGCAGAACCAAAGAAAAGGAAGGAGTGCTTTGCAATACTGTCTTCTAGACACAAAGTGGCCATGGCCTTCATGACATCACAGCAGCTCATGCTACCTACATGAGACCTGCATAATAGAGGGGAGAGAAGTGATGACATCAAAATAGAAGGACTGGTTGGAAAGAAGGGATTAAGTAGAGAGCAGATAGAGGAGGAGGGAAGAGCCGGTGGTGTGATGGGATTATGATCATGGTCTACTCTGCACATGAATGAAGTTGTTGATTAAGTCTCTACAAAATGACTAGTGGTGGGCTTGAGATATATACTTCAGTGGTAGAGCATATGCCTGGTGTTCCTGGGTTCAGTCTTCAGCACTGACAAAAGAAAAGCTGGGGGCAAATGTTCTTGTGTGCACTTTACTTCCTTCTTAACTAATAAAAACTCAAGTAAATCTTACATTTGCATGAGACTTTGTATTCTGTTTTTAAGCAATGTAAGTAAAACTAGCCCGTGCTTTGATGAAGACTACTGTACTCAGATTCATGGGAAAGAAAAGAAAGAACTGTGCATCTGGAATTGTGAATCTGGAATTTAGCTTGCCCTCATTATGTGGGATGAGAACTCAAGTTACTTCATATGGGAATGCAAAGAAGAGAAAATGCAGAAAGTTGAGACAACTCAATGACCATTTCTTAGGAAAATAAAAGAAAAGCAGAAGGAGAAAAAAGAAAAAGGAAGAGGGAAGAAAAGGAGGAAGGGAAATGTTTGGAACTATAGCCATTATCTTTTATGGTAATCATCTCCTCAGTTTCCTCAAAACACACATACATACCCAGCTTTGGATCAAAGATACAAATACATCCAGGCTATAAATTTAACTTCCTAATCTAATTTTGAGAACTCCTTTCTATTGGTCATTTATTAGCCTTACTGTCTCTAAGATGTCTTCATTCATACTCTCAGAATTGGAGACATTACAGCTCATCTTGTCCAACTGTCCATCAGATTCCTGAATCTCTGCATAGTCATTCCTTCAAAACCTGATATTTTTGTTCATTATTTATTTATTTACTTACTTATTTGAGAGAGACAGACACAGAGAGAAAGGCAGAGAGAGAAAGAGAGAGAGAGGGAGAGAATGGGCATGCCAGGGCTTCCAGCCACTGCAAACAAACTCCAGATGCATGTGCCCCCTTGTGCATCTGGCTAACGTGGGTCCTGGGGAATCAAGCCTTGAACCAAGGCCCTCAGGCTTCACAGGCAAGCGCTTAACCGCTAAGCCATCTCTCCAGCCCAAAACCTGATTTTTTTTTTTTTTTTTTTGATGCAGGATCTTACTCTGTACCTAGGCTGGCCCCAAACACACTATTTAGCCCAGGTTGTCTTTGAACTTTCAACAACCCTCTTGTCTTCTCCTCCTAGTGCAGGGATTATCAGTGGGAGCCAATACATCTGGTTTATATATGGCATCTTGCTTATTTGAACTTCTGCTCATTTTCCCCTATTAAGTCCATGAATGAATTTTCTTTATGAAAGTTATTGATAAAGCAGGAGGTGTGGCTCAAGGGTAGAGTCCTTGCTTAATGTTTATAAGGCTATAGTTTTGATCCCTAGTGCTGTCAACAACTACAAAAAAAAAAGCTATACTTAAGCCAGGCATGGTGGTGCACACCTTTAATCGTAGCATTTGGGAGACAAAGGTAGGAGGATTTGGGTGAGCTCAAGACCACTCTGAGACTACATAGTGAATTCCAGGTCAGCCTGGGTGTAGCAGATAGATTCAGGTTCACTGAGATGAACTTTCAGACCAGGCACAGTTAAGGAGGAAAGGAGTTTTTGAAGCTTACAGATCCAGGGGAAGTTCCATAATGGCAGAAGAAGCTGGCCTGCCTTCACAGGCCCAAGCAGACAGAGAGAGAGAAGCACAAGCCAAAAGCCACACAGCACAGCACACTTCAGGAACTCCTGCTAGGCACACTTTGCATATCTTTAGATTGAAATCTGAAACCCACCACCACACCTTAAGACCCACCCAGTGACACCACCTCCAGCCAGGTGGCTAAAGATGCAAACTACAAACAATAAAGAACTGAATATATTGGGGGCCATGTATTCAAACCACCACATTCTGCCCCTGGCCCCCAATACATTTATAACCATTGCACACTGTAAATTGTACTCAGTTCAATTTCAAAAGGACCCCACAGTCTTGACCAATTTAAGATAATAAGACCTATAAAATCAAACAAGTTAAACATTTCTAACATATAAAGGCACAGAGTAAACATTTTCAACTGGCATAATGCACAGCAAGAAGAGACTAAAACAATGCAAACTCAACCACCATCAAACAAACATCAAACTTCTGCAGTTCAAGTCCAATACAACCAAAGACTGACAGTCTCCAGATTTTACAATTGTGCCCCTCCAGCTGGGCAAAATAGCCAGGGAACACTTCCATCCCAGGCCAACAATGCACTCTATGGTAGCCCTTTCACAGTCCTGGTATATACAAAATATCTTGAGGTCTTTATGCAAACCACAGTCTATCTTCCAAAGACTCTTTCAGCCTATCAGGGCACCATGCCCTGCCTCAGGCCACATCTCAGCAGCAGCTCCTGGAACCAGGTGCAGTTCATGACCACTCCTCACATTTTCCAAAGGCTCTTTCAGCCTATCAGGGCATCAGGCCCTACCTCATGCCACATCTCAGCAGCAGCTCCTGGAAACATGTGAAATTCATGACTACTCACATTTTTCATGCT
Source organism: Jaculus jaculus (assembly GCF_020740685.1). Lineage (NCBI taxonomy): Eukaryota > Metazoa > Chordata > Mammalia > Rodentia > Dipodidae > Jaculus > Jaculus jaculus. The sequence continues at coordinate 89,088,732 of NC_059105.1, read as the reverse complement.
TCTGAACCCAATACCAGGTGTGCAGGACACAGCCATATTCTTAATTCACAGACAAAATAAATCATAACCTTGAAAAGTAGGTTCGTTCTCCAGTCAACTCTTTCCAAAGGTGTTTGCATTTCTATTATAGTCTTTCCCTGTCATCCTTTCCGTGGTAAAGCAATTTGACCATCTTCCTTTAAGATTGCTAATGTGTTTGACAATAGCAGACTCAGTAACCTAAAACCAGTCTCAGTGCCTGTAATTTTAATTTGCTTGAGGTTTTCCAGCTTCAAATCCTAAATCACTCAATATCCAATATCAATATCCAATATCTCTAGCCAAGCACATCAGTCCATTACAAATTTAACCTTTACCAAACTCTCTGGGCCTGGGCAGCAGGATACAGCCAGCCCTTATGCCAGTAGCCCAGTTCCAACAAAGTCCTCTGCAGTCTTTCCTTCCCCTTAGAAAGCTCATAAGCCAAGCCTCAAAGTTCAATGCTGTCTGCACTTAGCATTCTCAAACTCTGATCAGAATAGTCCATAAAACTTGGCTTACCACTCCAGAAGGCATCTTCAGTTGCAAGCACTATGTCCATGCCCATTCCTCCAAAACAAAGGTTCCAAAAGATCAACATCCACATGGTCATGTTCATCTCACCCCACTTCTGGTACCAAGTTCTGTAGCAGACAGATTCAGGTTCACTGAGATGAACTTTCAGACCAGGCACAGTTATAGGAAGGGATTTATTGAAGCTTACAGATTCAGGGGAAGTTTCATAATGGCAGAAGAAGCTGGCCTGCCTTCACAGGCCCAAGCAGACAGAGAGAGAGAAGCACAAGCCAAAAGCCAAAAACCACAGCACACTTCAGGAACTCCAGCTAGGCACACTTTACATATTTTTAGATTGAAATCTGAAACCTACCACCACACCTTAAGATCCACCCAGTGATACCACCTTCCAGCCAGGTGGCTAAAGATGCAAACTACAAACAATAAAGAACTGAATATATTGGGGCCATCTATTCAAACCACCACACTGGGTTAGAGCAAAACTCTACCTACCTTAAATAACCAAAACAATAAAAAAGCAATATTAAAATACTCTTAGGAAAAAGAGTAAAGAAGAAAAAATAAACACACTAATTTAAGCTTAAAATTGTTTTTATCATTTATTAATTATATTTTAAACAATATTTAAGTACAGTTTCAAAACATTAACTCTGGAATAATCGCATCTTTATCCTGCTCTCCTTCTAAAACATGTGTCAATATACATAGAAAAAGTACCTACTTATATATGTAAAGTTTATTTGAAGGCAAAGTCAGGATTAATACTCATTTTCTATAGTTGTTTATTTGTATTTTCTAGTTTTTAATGAATTGTTTCTTAATAAGTGGTCAACTTGTCTATAATATATATTTACATACATATATGAATATAGTTAAGGTAGTAAATAGTTATCAAATCACACGAAAACTTGTAATAGAATAAAAAAACATGTTACTGTTCCAATATACTTGGGGGAATTGAAATTAATGTGTTACATCAGAGAAGCAGAATGAAGGAATGGATGATAACTATTTCCAAGGAAAAAGCAATACATCTTAACAGAATCCAAGCCAGAGTGTGATACAGAAATCTGGTGTGTCAGTGACAGCCTGAGGGACATTATTCCCTTTGCTGGAAGCCTACCCAGCTCTTCTGGGATTCAGTGTGTTTACTTAGACTTTACTGCTGTCAAGTATTGTCCTAAGTTGTGGGTGGGAATTCAAAGATGACTAAGATGTAATCTGTGGAGACAAGGTTGTGCCCTGCCCCAAGTTACTCCAATCGTGTGAAATAATGTCAGTCAGGCTGTGCCAGGCTCTGGATGCTCTATTATGAATTCACGGGCAGAGGCAGAATGACATCTTGTGTGTCCATGGAGAGACTACCACCAATCCAGGACAGCTCATGAGGCACAAACTGATAAATAACTTACCTATGCAAGTAAAAAGGTACCACTTATGAACTTATCAAACTCATGGGTTCATGGACATATTAAAAACCACATCAGAAAAACTAGATCCGTATGCTTACAGAAAACACTAGACCAATGAAAGAGGCAATACTTTCACAGAAATCTTATAAAAGAAGGGACACTTAACATTGCAGACAGTGGCAAACTTACTGGCCATCCGGTGAGAGCATCAAGGGATCCATGGCAAAGAACTTCCAGCTATCCCTGGAGCTTCAGCTCAGTGCTGTCCCCTCTACTTGATCTGGCTCCTCAAACTGCCACCCACACACCCATACATCCACGTATCTAGCCCCCATTCAGCTGGGCATAAGCAAGGTCGTTGAGTCTCCTTTAGCAATTCTTTCTCTCTGGTACTTAGTGCTAAATTTCTGGTGACAAAAGTAAGCAAAGGACTTAATCATCTTAAACTCTCCTTGAAAGCTCTTATTCTTTCATTCTGCTCATCTATTCCAAGGGCAAACCTCCAAAATAGCCTCACTTCGGTCTACTTCTCTTTTGCTAAAGCCACCATTCCCTCGGCTCTCCTGTTGTATTCAGAATCAACTCCATGCCCTAAAGAGACTTACAGGGCCTCACAGCAGCATCCACTGCCTGTTTCCCCAGCTCATTAAGTTCTCTTCCACCAAGCTCCTTCACCTTTCCGTCCTTTCTGTTCCTAGAGTATAGTTCAACTTCGTTTTTACCATAGAGTTTTTGTTCTAGCCTTCAAACCTGGGGTAAGAAAATCATGAGTTCAAGACCAGCCTGGACTGTAAGTATTGAACCTGTCTCAACAGAAGGAGGAAGAAGAGTAGGAGCAGAAGGAAGGTCTTTTTGAAAGTTTTTAAGAAGAGAGCCATTCTTTCATACACTTTTCTCCCCTCCCCACCCCCAGCTTGCATGCAAAAAGAATACTCGTCAGTTGGAGATATGACTCATTGGGTAAGTGCACATCCTGTGAACGCACTGGATCTGAAGGGACCTGAAACCAGCTGAGCACAAATCTCCAAAAGCCCCTTTAAAGATCTGGGTGTAGCTACCTGTGCCTGGAAGGAAGGAAGGAGGGAAGGAGGGAAGGAAGGAAGGAAAGAAGAAAGGAAGGAAGGAAGGAAGGAAGGAAGGAAGGAAGGAAGGAAGGAAGGAAGGAAGGAAGGAAGGAAAGGAGGGAGGGAGGGAGGGAGGGAGGGAGGGAGGGAGGGAGGGAGGGAGGGAGAGAGGCAGGGAGAGAGGCAGGGAGAGAGGCAGGGAGAAAGGGAGGCCAGTAAGAGACTCAAGCTCAAATAAGAACAGGTGGAAAAGCCATGGAGCAGGACCTGACTTTCTGGTCTGGCCACACTCCACCGCAGGCAAGTGCATAAGGCACAATAAGGACACACAAATGTGCATACACTACACACGCATTGTGGTAGTTTGAGTCAGAAGCCCCCATAAACTCATATATTTTGAATGCTTGGTCCCCAGATGATGTCAGTTTGGGAAGTGAAGCCTTGCTGGAGGAGGTGTGTTGTTGGGAGCGGGCTTGGAGGCATTATAGCCAGCATTCCCTCATGCGGGCTTAGCTCAATCTGCTAAGAAGTAATGCCCAGCCTCTGCTCATGTTGTCCCCTGCTATATAGAAGCTTTCTCACAAGACTATAAGTCAAAAAACAAACAAAAAAAAAAAAAAAACCAAAAAAAAAAACTCCTCCCCAGGCTAGAGAGATGGCCCAGCAGTAAAAGCACTTGCCTGCAAAGTCTATTGACCTGAGTTAAAACCAGATACACAAGGTGGCACCTGCATCTGGAGTTTGTTTGAAGCAGCTGAAGGCCCTGGTGTGCCCATTCTCTTTCTCTCTCAGGCTTGATGCCACACACCTTTAATCCCAGTACTTGCAAGGCAGAGGGAGAAGGATCAGTGTGAATGCAAGGCCAGCCTGAGACTGCATAGTGAATTCCTGATCAGCCTGGACTAGAGCAAGACCCTACCTCAAAAAAAAAAAAAAAAAAAAAACAACAACAACAAAAGAAGAAAGTCAGGGGCTGGAGAGATGCCTCAATGGTTAAGGTACTTCTGCAAAGCCTAATGACCCAAGTTCAGTTCCTCAGGATCCACATAAAGCCAGATATACAAGGTGGCACATGGATCTGGAGTTCGTTTGCAGTGCAATAGAGTCGCTGGCATGCCTATTCTCTCTATCTGCCTCACTCCCTCCCTCTCTCTTTTTCAAATAAGTACATAAGGTATAAGCAAACAAACAAAACAAAACTTTCCTCCCATTGGCTGCTTTTGGTGGGATGCTTTGGCCCAACAATGAGATGGTAACTGTACGACACGCACAAACCAGAGAACAAAAAACACTTAGAGTAAAGTAATAAATGAATGAGGTATGAAATGAATGTGAAATAGTCAAATGAAACAACAGAATATGGTTAAGAGAACACTGAAGAAAGGATAGGTTCCAGGAATAGTTAGAGAGTAGAATTAATGGGACTTGCTAATCAACTGAAGTTTGTTGGGCTGAATTCTTTGGGGAAGAGGATTGATCATCATAGCTAAATTCACTAGCACCAACTACCCAAGTTAATAATTGATGATTGGATAATTGAATAAGAAATTTAAGGTTACTCCCATTTCTGTTACTACTTATACTATTTGCATTGTCTGGGCTCAAGAAGAGAGGTAGACTCGGAAAGGGGGATGCAAATTTAATTTAGGAAAGTGTGCATGTGTGGCATCTGCTGAACAGCCAAGCAGATTTATCTAACCAGCTTCAATTATGAGTCCAAAACTTGTCAGAAAGGGTTACATACAAGTGGCATCCAAAGTCCTTCAAAAGGATGGAATTAGAGTGAATAGAAGAGCAGGAAATAGAACATGAACAAACTCTCAGAGAACACAGGTTTTTGTGTAAACAGACAGAAGAACCCTAACAGAAACTATAAAGGAATAAGCAGGTAAAAGAGAGCCCAATGGTACAATTATAATAGCAATAGCAGCAGCAACAAGAACAGCAACCATGAGCACCCCTTCATAGAGAACACTGCACGCCAGAAACAACGTCAGAGCTTTACAGTAGTTAGCATTCAACCTCAAGGCCACCAAGTGAATTTGATTTTCTTATCTTCATCTCACAGATGGAGAAAGTAAATTTCAGAGAAGATGGTGCCAGTTCACATCAGTAAATGGCAGAGCTGGGATTCCAAACTTGGAAATGCAAGCAACTGCTATGTTATGGTGCCATTTATTGCTAGAGAATAATGAATCATAGGCCACCTTCTTCTTTCAGACTAAGAAGATATGGTGGGGCATCTCAGAATACTTTGAAGATGAGAAACCTGGAGGAAAACTGATAGCAAGTCTTTTCACCCTTGGATAATTGGCTCATGCTCCTGTTAGTCAATGGTGGTTGGAGTGGCGAGACATTAATGAAAAAAATTGTGAATCTATCTAACTTTATGTTTGTTTGGGTTTTATTTGTTTGTTTGTTTGTTGGTTTTTTTTTTAACCAGAACAAGGAAAGATAATGTTTAGAAAGGATATTGTTTACTGTAGTTAATTAAAGTAAGACTGAAATACAGGAAATGTGCAGTGGACTCCAGATCGCAATGATAGGAGCTGTGAAAGATGTGCTTGGCTGCCTCTATGAAGGAAGGGCTTTTTAGGGTAGGGCGCAGAGTGGAGCATGTCTAGATGCACTGGTGGGGAGACACCAACCAGGTACTCAGAGATATAATCTGTCTGGAACAAAGGCGAAGGATTAGCCTGGGAGAAAAGGGGGACACCTTTTCTTCTGAAAGAGGGAAAAAGACAAAGAAGTAAAATTCCTTTTTAAAAAGTCAAAGGCAAATTAAAATCCATTTTAAGCCCACATTCTCAAATCCAGGTGGTGTCAGAGGCTGGCAGGGAGGGATACACAGGGACTGGGAGCTGTACTGCAGAGCTGTGGTCAAACTTGAGCATGCATCCATTATCCAGTCACCCACAGTGCAATATGTGTTTGTTTATTTGCTTGCTTGTTGTTTTTTGTTTGTTGTTTTTGAAACCAGTTAGGAGGGCTGGTCTTAAGCTTCTGGTCTTAGGTAATTCTCCCACGTCAGCCTCTGGAATACACAACCACCATGTCTGGCACATTGCTCAATTTTTAAATCCCTCTGCTGGCAAGACAAAGCCATCAAGGACCAGACATGGTGTTTCCTTGGCCACTCATCTACAACCAATTGAAGAAAATATGCTGTGCATGGGATATGCGCTCGGCATGGCTGGTTGCTTCAGTAATCGGGTCGGTTCTGTGTTACTGAGATCGGGAGGCAGGATGTGCCAGCTGCAAGGGCTGAGTTACTTCTCCGAAATCTGATCATTCAGATGAGTAATTTTGAGTTTCCAGAGAAGGATGAGCAAATACTCTAGAAAGAGAGGAGCCCATGCATGGCCATACCATCCTGAACGTGCCTGTCTCAGACGAGACGGAGGAACCTGAGCAGGAAGATGACCACATTCAGTACTGAATAGTTTGGTTTTCTTTATTGGATTCTTTGTTTTTCTTACACAGGAGGCCAGGTGATGTGCCAAGTAGAATGTTTGAGGACTTTTGCAGACCAGTCATTGTGACAACATGAGGGAAAGAAACCGAACACATGTGGCGAAATAGTTCAGATAGTGGAGTACTTGCCTAGCATGCTGGAAGCCTTGGGTTTGAGCCCCAGTGCCCCGTAAACCCAGGCACATGCCTGTAATCCCAACACTCGGGAGACAGAGGCAGGAGGATCAGAAAGAGGTTCAAAGTCATCTTCAGCTGCATAGCAAGGTTGAAGCTAGCCTGGGCTATATAATGCCTGTTGAAAATGAGTGAGAAGAAAGCAAGAAGAAAGGAAAGGGGAGAGGGAGGGAGGGAGGGAGGGAGGAGAAGGAGAAGAGAGAAGAATGGAGGGAAGTAAAAGGAAAGGAAGAAAAAAAAAAGAAACTAACTTAACAGAACTGAGAACCAAATTACAACTGGAAACCCAAAACTTCTGGTCTGTTTTTGTTTGGTTGGTTTATTTTGAACATGGTCTTGTTAGAGAGCATGGGCTATCCTGAAGCTCACTATGTAACCCAGACAAGCCTCAAACTAGTAATCCTGCCTCAGCCTCCTAAATGCTGGGATTATAGGTGTGTGCCACCAACATCTGGCCCTAAAATTTTTTTTAAAAAATTTCTTTGAGGCAAGCCCAACAAGCCTTTTTTGTTTTTAATGAAAGACAGAAAATTGGCACACTAGGACCTCTAACCACTGCAATCGACTCTAGACTCGTGCAATGCCTTGTGAGCATGTGCAACCTTGTGCTTGCCACACTTTGTGCATCTGGCTTATATGGGACCTGGAGGGTCGAATTCGGGTCCCTAGGCTTCACAGGTAAGCGCTTTAACTGCTAAGCCATCTCTCTAACCTCTGGCCCTGAAATTGTAATGCCACCAAACATGATTTTTGTTTTCCTGGTTTAACAATTTTCAGGGGGAATCTAGAGTTTGGGGTGTAGGCATAAAAAATACACATTAGTTTATTATTGCTGTAATACAAGAAACTAAGAGTCCAAATGTAATCCTTAATGATCAATATTAAAGATAGATAAATGTATCCAGACTGGGTGGGGGTAGGGTCCAGACTTACATGTGTTCAAGCAGCGCAAGGTAACAGCCAGAGAGACCCACAAACACCGGGAGTACCTGTCAGAACAGAGGGAGGGGCTGGAAGGCGCAGCCTTCATGGCGTCAGATTCAGGTATGCAAGGGGAAAACGGGATTGGCTAGTAAATTGGGTGGGTGGGTTTCAGAGACAACCCACCCGAACCATTTTATTTAGACAGCGTGTTAGATGGTGGGCAGCAGGGGATGCTGTGGATCAGTTGCTATTAGAAACAAGTTCCATTTTTGCCAAGAGTTCCGTTCTTGTGTCAGGGTGAGGTGGGATGCCAGGTGGTATGTGGGGTGCCACATCCTGGTTCTCTTTGAGCCCCAATCCTGAACTGAAACTGCCATAAGAAAGCTGGCTTTCTCCTATCTTCATTCAGCATTATGTATGGCGTTCCAGACCAGCTTGGGCTACATGAGACCATGTCTCAAACAACCAACCAAAGCAAGTCGAAAAATGAGGCCCTCGTCCTAGGATCCATCCAAGTGTAGTTCTCTCCCACATTGGGCTAGGGTTGGACTGTTGGTCCTAGCAGGCAGAGGAAGTGAGTGCAGGCCACTTCTGACTTGCAGCGTGGTTGCTTTCTCTCTCAAGTGCCTGCTCCCTCTCTCATCATTTGCTCTAGGGCAAGCTTGCTGTCTTGTGGAGACACTGGGGAGCCGAGGGAAAGCACCACTGGCGAAGATCGGAGGCTGCTACCATCGTCCATGTGGAGCTGAGGTGACTCAGCATCACATGGGTGAACTTGGAAGTGGGTTCTGCAGCCCAAATACAGCTTTGTGATGACTGCAATACCTGCCAACAGTTCGACTGTAGCTTCATCAGAGACCCTGAGCCAGAACCACCCAGTTAACCCACTCCTGGATTGCTAGGCATCAAAATATATGTGAGGTAATAAATGTTTGCCTCTATAAGCTATTACTTGGCAGAGAATGTTTTAATGTGATGATAAATAACTACTAAAACACACACAGCAGGCTAGGAACAAGGAATTCCCTTGCCAATATTTTTTAAAGAATTCTTGCAGCTGGGCGTGGTAGCTCATGCCTTTAATCCCAGCCCTCAGGAGACACTGACATTTTTCTAGTAATAGTCTATGGCTCCTGGGTGTGTCATTATCTAAAAAAGTAGGCTTCCATATGGTATATTCATAACACTTGAATTTTGATTCATCCTCTCCCTGCCCTTCTTTTACTCAATCTCTCCCCATTACCTCACTTAGGCCATTGCACCCCCAGTAATCTGTTCATCTACTTACTTATACGAAATACCATCCCCTTAAGTCTTCCCCTTTCCTCCCTTGCTTACACCCTTTTCTAGCTTACTGGCCTCTGCTACCAATTTTTACTCCAACTCACACAGAAGTCCAAACATTTGTAGCTAGGATCCACATATGAGATAAAACATGTGACATTTGGCTTCCTGGGCCTGGATTACCTCACTTAGTATAATTCTTTACAGATCCACACATTTCCTGCAAATTTCATAATTTTATTTTTCTTTACCACTGAATATAACTCTGTTGTATAAGTGTACCACATCTTCATTATCCATTCATTATTTGAAGGGCATCTAGGCTGGTTCTATTTCCTAGCTGTTATGAATAGGGCAACAATACACATAGAGGTGCAAGTATCTCTAAGGTAGTGCGACAAGCCCTTAGGATACATGCCTAGGAGTGCTATAGCTGGATCATATGGTAAATCTGTTTTTAGCAGTCTCAGGAGCCTCCACACTGATTTCCACAATGGCTATACCAGATTACATGTCCTACCAACAGTGTAGACGGATTCCTCTTTTTCGCATACTGGCCCGAATTTATTGTCATCTGTAGCTTTTCTTGATGGTAGCCATTCTGATAAGAATGAGATAGAATCTCAATGGAGTTTTAGTTTGCATTTCCCTGATGGCTAAGGATATAGAACATATGTTTAGATGCTTATAGGCCATCTGTATCTCTCCTTTTAAGAACTCTCTAGCCGGGCGTGGTGGCGCACACCTTTAATCCCAGTACTCGGGAGACAGAGGTAGGAGGATCACCATGAGTTCAAGGCCACCCTGAGACTACATAGTGAATTCCAGGTCAACCTGGGCTAGAGTGAGACCCTACCTTGAAAAACAAAACAAACAAACAAGCAAACAAACAAACAAAAAAAGAACTCTCTATTTAGTCCCATATCCCTTTTTTTAATTGGGTTATTTGATTTCTTATTATTTAGTTTTTCTTAGTGCTTTGTACATAATGGATATTAATCCTCTGTCAGATGTATAGCTGGCAAAGATTTTTCTCCAATTCTGTAGGTTGTTTCTTTGCTCTATTGACAGTGCCCTTTGCGGTATAAAAGCTTTTGAATTTCATGAGGTCCCAGGGGTTGATCAGTAGTTTCATTTCCTGAGCAGGTGGGGTTATATTCATAAAGTTATTGCCTATGCCAATATGTTGAAGGGTTTCCCCTACTTTTTTATTTTTTTAATTTTTATTAACATTTTCCATGATTATAAAATATATCCCATGGTAATTCCCTCCCTCCCCACCCCCACACTTTCCCATTTGAAATTCCATTCTCCATAATCTTACCTCCCCATTACAATCATTGTAATTACATATATACAATATCAACCTATTAAGTATCCTCCCCCCTTCCTTTCTCTACCCTTTATGTCTCCTTTTTAACTTACTGGCCTCTGCTACTAAGTATTTTCATTCTCACGCAGAAGCCCAGTCATCTGTAGCTAGGATCCACATATGAGAGAGAACATGTGGCGCTTGGCTTTCTGGGCCTGGGTTACCTTACTTAGTATAACACTTTCCAGGTCCATCCATTTTTCTGCAAATTACATAACTTCATTTTTCTTTACCGCTGAGTAGATCTCCATTGTATAAATGTGCCACATCTTCATTATCCACTCATCTGTTGAGGGACATCTAGGCTGGTTCCATTTCCCAGCTATTATAAATTGAGCAGCAATAAACATGGTTGAGCACGTACTTCTAAGGAAATGAGATGAGTCCTTTGGATATATGCCTAGGAGTGCTATAGCTGGGTCATGTGGTAGATCAATCTCTAGCTGTTTTAGGAAACTCCACACTGTTTTCCACAATGGCTGGACCAGATTGCATTCCCACCAGCAGTGTAGAAGGGTTCCTGTTTTTCCACATCCCCGCCAACATTTATGATCATTTGTTTTCATGATGGTGGCCAATCTGACAGGAGTGAGATGGAATCTCAGTGTAGTTTTAATCTGCATTTCCCTGATGACTAGTGACGTAGAACATTTTTTTAGATGCTTATATGCCATTCGTATTTCTTCCTTTGAGAACTCTATTTAGCTCCATAGCCCATTTTTTGATTGGCTTGTTTGATTCCTTATTATTTAACTTTTTGAGTTCTTTGTATATCCTAGATATTAATCCTTTATCAGATATATAGCTGGCGAAGATTTTTTCCCATTCTGTAGGTTGCCTCTTTGCTTTTTTCACAGTGTCCTTTGCGGTGCAAAATCTTTGAAATTTCATTAGGTCCCAGTGGTTAATCTGTGGTTTTATTGCCTGAGCAATTGGGGTTGTATTCAGATAGTCTTTGCCAAGACCAATATGTTGAAGGGTCCCCTACTTTTTTCTCTAGCAGTTTCAGAGTTTGAGGTCTTATATTAAGGTTTTTGATCTATTTGGACTTGACTTTTATGCTTGGAGAGAGATATGGATCTATTTTCACCCTTCTACATATAGATATCCAATTTTCCCAGCACCATTTGTTAAAGAGGCTGTCTTTTCTCTAATGCATATTTTTTGACATTTTTGTTGAAAATCAGATGGCTGTTGCTGCCTGCAATTACATGTGGGTCCTCTATTCTATTCCAATGATTTACATGTCTGTTTTTATGCCAGCACAATGTGGATTTTGTTACTGTGGCTTTGTAACATAGCTTAAAATCAGGTATGGTGATACCACCAGCCTTATTTTTAAAAATTTTTTAATTTATTTGAGATAGAGGCAGAGAGAAAGAGGGGGAGAGAGAGAGAGAGAGAGAGAATGGGCGTCCTAGGGCCTCCAGCCACTGCAAATGTACTTCAGATGCATGCGCCACCTGTGCAACTGGCTTACATGGGTCCTTTGGTTTTGCAGACAAGTGCCTTAACCACTAAGCCATCCCTCCAGCCCCAGCCTTATTTTTGTTGCTCAAAAATTGTTTTGGCTTCTCAAGGACCTTTGTGCTTCCAAATCAATTTTAGGATTTTTTTTTTTCTGTTTCTGTGAAGAATGCCATTAGAATTTTCATGGGGATTGTATTAAATAAGTAGATTGCTTCTGGTAAAATTGACATTTTCACAATATTAATTCTTGGGGCTGGAGGGATGGCTCAGTGGTTAAAGCACTTGTTTGCAAAGCCTAATGACCTGGGTTCAATTCCCCACTTCCCATGTAAAGCCAGGTGTACAAAGTGGTACACACAGCTGGAGTTTGTTTGCAATGGCCCTGGTACATCTGCTCTCTTTGTCTCTATTCTCAATAACTCTCTCTCTGCTTGCAAAATTAAATAACTAATTAAAAAACAATTTTACTTCTTCCAATTCAAGAACATGTAATGCCTTTCCATATCTAGTGTCCTATGCAATTTCTCTCTTGAGTGTTTTAAAGTTCTCATTGTAGAGACCCTTTACTTCCTTGATTAGATTTATTCCAAGATACTTTTTATTTTATTTTTTATTTTATTTTATTTTTATGTTATTTCTTGAGACAGGGTCTCTTCCTGAACCTACAGTTCACCAACTTGGTTAGACTGACTGACCAGCAAGCACCAGACTTCTCCTGTGCCTGCCTCTCCAGGCCTGGAATTACCGGTGCATGTCACCACTTCACAAGAGCACTGGGGACTTCCGGTTAAGATGGTGGCATAGCACGCCAAAGCAGCCTAGGGGAGAAAAGGCCAAAAAAAAAAAAAAAACCCAGAAAAATGCACACTTTTACTAAAAAGTGAGGTGTATAAGAAATTAAAATAGCAGCAGAGAAGTAGGAGAGATCCAGAGCATCCAGAGCCCACAGAGGAAGGCAGAAGCGGCTCCGGCAGTGGCAGCCAGGTCCGTGGGGCCACAGCTGCCAGGCTCGGCTTAAGCCGCAGGAAAAGCCAGGCAAAGGGATTTTTCCACTCACATCAGAGCTCTTTGCAAACTCAAGAAATGTGAAGGCAGAACGGCAGTGAAGAACAGAGGAGCAGATCACGAGGTAGAGGATCACATGGACCAGTGAGAGAATGAGATCCACCATCAACAGCCTCCCCTCCCCCACCTCCAGTACCCAGCTCTGGTGAACAGAGTGGAGGGCCAGCGTCCCAGCCAGCCTACTTGAACCCACAATGCACCAAAGAGGGACCCAAGGAGGAGCGCAGCATAACTGAGACCAAAATCATCCCAAAAGGTAACTGGGATTACACCAGGTCAGTACCCACCAAATAAGCCTGGTATATAGGCCTGAACTGGAAGTGCTAATTGCACCAACCATATCAGGAGAAATTATATGTTAAATCTGATGGATGGTTGGGTATACTCTTCTTAAATAAGCTTTATTTTGGGCTTGTTATTTGTTGCTTCTTTTTTTTTTAATTTTTATTAGCATTTTCCATGATTATAAAAAAATATCCCATGGTAATTCCCTCCTCCTCCCCCACTTTCCCCTTTGAAATTCCATTCTCCATCATATTACCTCCCCATCTCAATATGTACTTACATATATACAATATCAACCTTTTAAGTACCCTCCTCCCTTCCTTTCTCTTCCCTTTATATCTCCTTTTTAACTTACTGGCCTCTGCTAATAAGTATTTTCATTCTCACACAGAAGCCCAGTCATCTGTAGCTAGGATCACCATATGAGATTTGTTGCTTCTTGATTTATGTGACTTTGCTTCCTCTTCTGTTGTACATTAGGGAAGAGTCTCACTTGGTCACAAGCTGACTTGGATCCCTCAACAGACCAGAAATCTTAACCTCCTTGTTGACAGGATTAAGGGTGTGGGGCACCACACACCCTAAGGGACAGTGATATTGTTAGAAGATCTGGTTTTCATAATACCTACTCTTGCATAAATACTCTGTGCTGGTTTTCATTGAATGTGTATATTGTTTAGTTAAATTTTTGAATCTATCTGTATTTTGTTCCACTCAGCCTACTTGAATACTCTCATAGCAGGCAAACCCAACACCTAGGTCCACTTTTTTTTTTTTTTTTTTTTTGGATTTTCAAGGTAGGGTTTCATTCTAGCACTGGCTGACCTGGAATTCACTACGTAGTCTCAGGGTGGCCTTGAACTCACCATGATCCTCCCACCTCTGCCTCCCAAGTCCTGGTATTAAAGGCGTGCGCCGCCACGCCCAGACTAGATTAACTTTTGTAGATACTCTGAGAGTCTTCAGAGCCATACCTAGCACCTCAAGCTCCTACCCTGAAGATATATAACATCAGATTGATTGATACATCTAATAATACCCAGCTAACTAGAAAATCCAAGCATTAAATTAACCCAAGATGCAAAAATATATACATTATAACACAAGAAACAAGAGCACTGGGGATCTGCACTCAGGCCCTCATGTTTGCACAGCAAGCACTTCGCCCACTGAACCTTCACAGCCCCAAGGTCAAGAAAATCTTTTTTAAAAAATATGTCTTTAGGGGACTGGGGAAATGGCTTAGCAGTTATGACATTTGTCTGTGAAGCCTAAGGACCTGGGTTTGATTCCCCAGGACCCACATAAGCCAGATGCACAAGGGGGTACACGTGTCTGGAGTTCGTATGCAGTGGCTAGAGGCCTTGGCATGCCCATTCTTCTATCTGTCTCTTTCTCTGTCATAAATAAATAAATAAAATATTAAGACATTATATATATATATATATATATATATATATATATATATATATATATATATATTTCCCATGTCATATACTCATCCCACAGTTCATATGCCATCATGAATGAGCACCACAAACTGAAGTAATGATGGAGCTACACAGTAATCAGGTTCTAATACTGTCTTTTTTTAATTGATAAGTTCCATAATTGTAAACAATATCCCATGGTAATTCCCTCATCTTTTTTTTTTTTTTTTTTTTTTTTTTTTTTCAAGGAGAGGACTTGCTCTAGCTCAGGCTGATCTGGAAATCACTATGTAGTCTCAGGGTGGCCTCAAACTCATGGCAATCCTCATTCCTCCGTCTCCCGAATTCTAGGATTAAAGGCATGCACTACCATGCCCAGCTTCTGATATTGTCCTTAAATACTAAAATGTTATTTTTACTTAGTGACAAATTAAAAATGACAATTATCTCTACAGTAACTAGTAAAATATATCACTGAAAAACTACAACTAAAAATGTCAATAGGCCAGGCATGGTAGCACGTGCCTTTAATCCCAGCACTCTGGCGGCAGAGGTAGAAGGATCACCATGAATTCAAAGCCACCCTGAGACTACATAGTTAATTCCAAGTCAGCCTGGACAAGAGTGAGACCCCACCTTAAAAAAACAAAAACATCCATAGATGAAAAGAATAATTTTTTATTTTTAAAAGATTTCCTACATTTAGCCAGGTGTGGTGGTGCACACCTTTAATTCCAGCACTCGGGAGGCAGAGGTAGGATTGCCATGAGTTCAAGGCCACCCTGAGACTACATAGTTAATTCCAGGTCAGCCTGAGCCAGAGTGAGACTCTACCTCAAAAAAACAAAAGAAAAAAAAACTCCCACATTTATACAGCATACCTTGATCATATTCGTGCCCCATTACCTTCTCTTGTTCCACGTCCACTAAACCCCTTCTTCTTCCCACTAATCCCCTTCCTGCTTGCATGTGTGTGTGACCTACTGAGTTAAATGAAGGTTGCTTGCATGAGTAGAGTGTAATTTACTGAAGAATGGACAACTTACCAGTGGCTACACCTCTGAAGTACGTGATTACCCCTCCTCCAGGAACTATTAACTGCTAATAACTTCTCTAGGATCATTGGGATTGGTGTCATGATGGAATGTTGACAGGCCCATCTTGTATAGAAAACCACAGATGCAACAAGTTCTTGAGAGTAATAGCCATATCATGTGCAGAAGACAGCATTCAGAAAAACTCCACTCTCCTTCTTCCAGGTCTTACTGCCTCCTATTGTGAAATGTCCCCTGAGCCCTGGAGAGGGTGATACAAATGTTCTGTTTATATTTAAGCCCACAGTAGTCATTTAAAGTGAATTTTTTTGTTTATTTATTTATTTGAGAGCAACAGTCAGACAGAGACAGAAAGAGGCCAAGAGAAAGAGAGAGAGAGAATGGACATGCCAGGGCCTCCAGCCACTGCAAACAAACTCCAGATGCATGCACCACCTTGTGCATCTGGCTTACATGGGTCCTGGGGAATGGAGCCTTGAACTGGGGTCCTTAGGCTTCACAGGCAAATGCTTAACCACTAAGCCATCTCTCCAGCCCCCCCCCACATGAAATATTTTTAATTAATTTATGTCACCCAAACAAAGGCAAGCAAAGAGAAACATGGGAGAAAAGAATAAGTTGAACAAATAGAAAACAGTAGACTTGCTGGGCATGATGGCACATGCCTTTAATCCTAGCATTCAGGAGGCAGAGGTTGGAGGATCACTGTAAGATTGAGGCCAGCCTAATACTACATAGTGAATTCCAGGATAGGCTGGGCTAAAGTGAGACCCCACCTCAAAAAAAAAGGTGTGTACCACTCACTATGCCTGGCCAAGACTAGCTTGGACTACAGAGTAAGACCCCAAGTCAGAAAAAGTGGGCCTAGAGATGGCTCCGTGGTTAAAGGTACTTGTTTACAAGGCCTAATTGTCCAGGTTTGATTCTCCAATACCTACACAAAGCCAGATGTACAGAGTGGCACATGTATCTGGAGTTCATTTGCAGTGGCAGGAGGCTCTGAATCATCCATATTCTCTCTCTCTCTCTTTCTCTCTCCCTTTCTCTCCTGCTCTCTTCCTATCTCAAATGAATAAGTAAGTAAAGTGGTTCTTAAAAGAAAGCAAAGCTGGACATGATGCCACATGCCTTTAGTGCCAGAACTTGAGAGGCTGAGGTAGAAGGATCATCATGATTTCAAAGCCAGCCTGAGGCTACAGAGTGAGTTCCAGGTCACTCTATGCTAAAATGAGACCCTGCCTTCAAAAAAAACAAAAGAAAAAAAAAATTAAAGAGAAGAAGAAAGAGAAAAGGGAAAAAAGGGAGGGGGCTAACAAGATGGCTCAGTGGACAAGGCACTTGCTATTCAGCTCTAAATACCTGGGTTCCAATGCCCAGACTTCATGTAAAAGCCAATAGCAGGCTTCTGTAATCCCACTGTACCTACAGCAAGAGGGAGGAAGAGACAGGAGAACACCCCCAAAGCTCACAAGAGGAGTGGTGAAGGACAACTGGTGATCCTGCTTCAAGCAAGGCAGAAAGCAGAAGACTCAAGAGGATTGACTCAGAAGTAACCCTATGACCATCACATGCATGCCACAGCTTGCACGTACCCACGCTTACGTGTTCACACACACGCATAGTAAACAAATTTTTAAATTGTAAAGAAAAATTAAAACATTTTAAATTTTTAAATTTTATTTATTTATTTGTAATCAGAGAGAGAGAAGAGATACAGACAGAGAATGGGTGCGCCAGGGCCTCCAGCCACTGCAAATGAACTCCAGATGCATATGCCCTTTGTGAATCTGCCTTACGCAGGCCATGGGGAATTGAACCTAGGCCTCTTGTCTTCATAGGCAAATGCCTTAACTGCTAAGCCATTTCTCCAGCCCCATTTTAAATTTTTTAAAACATATTTTTATTATTTTTATTTATTTGTGAGAAAGAGAGAGAAATAAAGAGAACATTGGTGCCCCAAGTCCTTTTGCTGCTGTGCATCTGGCACTGGGAAATCAAATCCAAGCCATCCGGCTTTGCAAGCAAACATCTTTAACCACTGAGCCATCTCCCTAGGCCTCAAAAAAAAAATCATTTTGGGCTGGAGAGAAGGCTTAGCGGTTAAACGCTTGCCTGTGAAGCCTAAGGACCCGGGTTTGAGGCTCGGATTCCCCAGGACCCACGTTAGCCAGATGCACAAGGGGGCGCATGCGTCTGGAGTTCATTTGCAGTGGCTGGAAACCCTGGCGCGCCCATTCTCTCTCTCTCTCCCCACTTCTCTCTCTGTCTGTCACTCTCAAATAAATAAACAAAAAAAAAGTTAAAAAAAAAAAAAAAGCCAGGCGTGGTGGCACACGCCTTTAATCCCAGCACTTGGGAGGCAGAGGTAGGAGGATGCGCAAGGCCACCTGAGACTACAGAGTTAATTCCAGGTCAGCCTGGACCAGAGTGAGACCCTACCTCGAAAAACCAAAAAAAAAAAAAAAAAAAAAAAAAATTCACATAAAACATTTTTACTACAGGAATAGAAGAAATTGAATTTTCACTGCCGGAATAGATTGCACACAATAGTCTTAAGTAAAATAACCCAAAGTTGGGAACAACCCACATGTGCATTATAATAGCTTTCTACTGCTGCAGTGCAAGTTACCCCAAAACTTAGTGAACTAAATCATTTGTCATCTTACAATTGCTTTAAGTTAAGAATCTCAGCAAATACTCTCTTGAGATGCTGTGATAGTTAAGGTGTTGTCAACTTGATCTGTTTAGTAATCCACAGGCTGCTTCTAGGAAGGATCAACTAAAGGAGGAGGTCTTTCTCCCAGGGTGAGCCCTTCCCCCAGAGTGGGCGCCCTGCTCAGAGAGGGACTTGATATAAGGAAGCTCTGGGTAGAAGAGTTCCCTTTTTCCTTCCTTCCTTCCACTTGGCTGCCGGAGCTGCTCCCTACCTTCTAGCGTGGATTGAAGACCAGTGCGGACTAAAGACCAACTTCAACTGAAGACGCACGTGGATCGAAACCCAGCGGCTCCTCAGGAGGCCTCCAGGCTTTCCGGCACCATCTGCAGTTCCGGGTCAGGACTGCTGAGGCATCCAGCCACATGGACTGAGCAGCTACCAGGTTCAGTGATTCTCGGGCCTGCAACTGCTACTGGACTACTGTAAGCTAATCCAATAAATCCCCTTTTTAAAATAATTCATTCTAGTAATTCTGTTCCTCTAGAGAACCCTGACTAATACAGATGCCCACATCTGCTTTTAGGTGGATACATAGCAGCTCTCTTTCTCTCTAACTCATTTGCAGTGGCAAGAGGCTGGTGTGCCCATTGACTTGCTCTCTCTCTCTCTCCCTCTCTTTCTCTCTTTCTGCTTACAATAAAAAAATAACTACAAACAGCACAAAGTGTCGTTGATATCCATAACTTCACAGTGGCTGATGCTACCTACATAAGACCTATATAATAGAAGAAAATAAAGGGTGACATCAAAAGAAAAGAGAGACTAGTTGGAGAGAAGAAGGGATTTAATGGGGGGAGGAGACTTGAGACTGGGGGCAAAAGAAGGGTAGTGGGAGGGGATTATAATCATGGCATATTGTCTGTATTTATGGAAATTGTCAATAAAAGTTCAAAAAATTAAGGCCTAAGGAGATGACTTCGCAGTTAAAGGCACTTACTTACAAATCCTGCTGACCTAGGTTCAGTTCCTCAGTCCTCATGAACAGATGTATGTATCTGGAGTTCATTTGCAGAGGCAAGAGGGCATGACATAGCCATTATCTGTCTGTCTCTGTTCAACATTAATTAATTAATTTTAAAAATCCAAGTAGGGCTGGAGAGATGGTTTAGCGGTTAAGCGCTTGCCTGTGAAGCCTAAGGACCCCGGTTCTAGGCTCGGTTCCCCAGGTCCCACGTTAGCCAGATGCACAAGGGGGCGCATGCGTCTGGAGTTTGTTTGCAGAGGCTGGAAGCCCTGGTGCGCCCATTCTCTCTCTCCCTCTATCTGTCTTTCTCTCTGTGTCTGTCACTCTCAAATAAATAAACAAATAAATAATTTTTAAAAAATCCAAGTGAAATAAAATAATCCATTATGAACCTCAAAATAAGAATCTTAGCAAAGGGCTGGAGAGATGCCACCCAGGCTCAGTTCCCCAGGACCCTTGTAAGCCAGATACACAAGGTGGCACATGCATCTAGAGTTCATTTGCAACAGCTGAAGGCCCAAGCATACCCATTCTGTCTGTCTGTCTGTCTGTCTGTCTGTCTGTCTCTCTCAAATGAATAAAATAAAAAGTTAAAAGGGAAAAAAATCTCAGCAAAAAGAAAAGCAGTCTCTTCTCTCATAAGATTCCAATAATCTACATATGGTATATGTGTGTGCGTGTGTGTGTATACATATATACATATATAAATGAGTAAATGTGGGACTACTATTTGGAATGAGTAAGGGGACCAAAAGGAAGGAAGAGGAAACAAGATAGTGTAAAGAGATCTTTTTCGTGGCGCCTCTTAGGCAGGCAGCTGCCCCAAGATGAAGCTGAATATCTCCTTCCCAGCCACTGGCTGTCAGAAACTCATTGAAGTGGACGATGAGCGCAAGCTCCGTACCTTCTATGAGAAGCGGATGGCCACCGAAGTTGCTGCTGATGCTCTTGGAGAAGAGTGGAAGGGTTATGTGGTCCGGATCAGCGGTGGGAATGACAAACAAGGTTTCCCCATGAAGCAAGGTGTCTTGACCCATGGAAGAGTGCGTCTGCTATTGAGTAAGGGGCATTCCTGTTACAGGCCAAGGAGAACTGGAGAGAGAAAGCGCAAATCTGTTCGAGGATGCATTGTGGACGCCAATCTAAGTGTTCTCAACTTGGTTATTGTAAAGAAAGGAGAGAAGGATATTCCTGGACTAACAGATACTACTGTACCTCGTCGGCTGGGACCCAAAAGAGCTAGCAGAATCCGTAAACTTTTCAATCTCTCTAAAGAAGATGACATCCGTCAATATGTTGTTAGAAAGCCCCTAAACAAAGAAGGTAAGAAGCCCAGGACCAAAGCACCCAAGATCCAGCGTCTTGTAACCCCACGTGTCTTGCAACACAAACGTAGACGTATCGCTCTGAAGAAACAACGCACCAAGAAGAACAAGGAGGAGGCTGCAGAATATGCTAAGCTTCTGGCCAAGAGGATGAAGGAAGCCAAAGAAAAACGCCAGGAACAGATTGCCAAGAGACGCAGGCTGTCCTCACTGAGAGCTTCCACTTCCAAGTCTGAATCTAGTCAAAAATAAGAATCGTGAAGAGTGACAAATAAATGATCAGACTTTGAACCTCCTTTGTTGGCTTTTCATTGATCATGTAACTAGGTAATGAACAGAAAGGGAGACATGGGTAGCAGCTTCTAATACTAAGGCTCCAAGAACTGCAGAAGCATTGCTATTTAAATTCAGACTGCTGTGCTCGTGGAGGAGATGAGGGATTCTTTGGGAATTAGGAAGATTCCTGTTTCAGAAAGGTAAAGGTGTAGAGTAATTGGGAATAATGACTGCCACTATATGTGCATGGCTTATTTCAGGAAATAACAGCTGTTTGGTTCTTGCTGTGGTCCAGGCTGACCAATGCATAGTGTTCTCATGAAGATAAACATTTGTAGGAAGGAATGATGCGTAACCACTTTCTATTTGAAAGGAGAGAATGGGCCAGGTGTAGTGGTGCACACCTTTGATCCCAGCACTCAGGAGCCAGAGGTAGGAGGATGGCCATGAAGCTACCCTAAGACGAAGACTACACAGTGAATTCCAAGTCAGCCTTGGCTAGAGTAAGACCCTACCTCGAAAAACCAAAAAAGGGGGGTGGGTAATGGAAGCACCAGGACCTCCTGGCACTGCAAATGAACTCCCAGATGCATGTGCCACTTTGTGCACCTGGCTGTATGTGAGTCCTGGGGTATGAAACCAGGCTGTGTCAGGCTTCGCAAGCAAGCGCCTTAACAGCTGAGCCATCTCTTGTCCAGCCCATGTAATTTTTTTTTTTTTTTGGTTTTGCAAGGTAGGGTCTCTGTCTAAGCCCAGGGGGATCTGGAATAAACTAGTCTCAGGTGGCCTCACCTCAAAGTGACCCTCCTACCTTTTTTTTTAAAAAAAATTATTGTATTTGAGAACTACAGAGAGAGGCCGGTAGGAGAATGGCCGCACCACGGCCTCCAACCCCTGCAAATGAGCTCCAGACACATGCGCCACTGCCACCTTGTGCATCTGGCTTACGTGAGTCATGGAGCCTTGAACCCAGGTCCTTAGGTTTTACAGGCAAGTGCTTAACTGCTCAGCTGACTCTCTCCAGCCCCCGCTCCTTGAGTGATGGGATGAAAGGCACCCCAGTACCACACCCAGCTGTGTAACCATTTAAAAAGAATTCATAAAGTCGGGTGTTGTGGCACATGCCTTTACTTCCAGCATTCAAAAACAAGTGGTAAGGGGGCTGGAGAGATGGATTGGTGGTTAAGGTGATGGACCCAGGTTTGATTCTCAGTACCCACATAAAGTTGGGTGCACAAGGTGATATATGGAGTTCATTTGCAATGAGTAGAGGCCCTGGCATGCCCATTCTCTTGGCCTCTCTCTCTCAAATAACTTTTTTGTTTTGTTTTGTTTTTCGAGGTAGGGTCTCACTCTGGTCCAGGCTGACCTGGAATTAACTCTTGTCATCTCAGGGTGGCCTTGAACTCATGGCAATCCTACCTCTGCCTCCCGAGTGCTGGGATTAAAGGCATGCGCCACCATGCCTGGCTCTCAAATATCATTTTTAACAAGTGATAGGGGGATGTGGTAACAAGTTCCTTTGTCCTAGGAGGTAAGGTCTCACTAGTCCCAGGCTGGCATCCTAATTAAATCCTAATTAAAGGTTTAAACCACCATGCCCGGCCTAAGAGTAAAGCCCAAAGCAATTAGATAATATAGCCACCGTGGATATCAAGCAACTGGGTAATCTAACAAGAGCTAAAGGACATGGAAGGCTGTGTACCTTGGGTGGAGCTTCTGGAAGGCAGGAACAAATACAAACAACTTGTGATGTGTTTTAGTTAGCTCAGACTCCTCGTGGCTTTGACCGAAAGTAAAAAAGCTGCGAGTACAATCAGTTCAGGGAGCTCTAGAGTGCATCCCCCTGAGCCTCCATTATATTGTATTTTGCATGGTGGTGTGTGCATTTTGTTTGTCCAAACACTGATGGGTGGTGTGTGCAAACCATCAAGACTTATTCCCTGGAAAGCCTAAAGGTCTCTGCTACTTTGAGTAACATGGCATTTATTTGCAAGGAGAGAGAGAAGAGAGACAGGGAGAGAATGGGCACACCAGGGCCTCTAGCCACTGCAAATGAACTCCAGAAGCATGTGCCTCTTGTGCATCTGGCTTACGTGGGTCCTGGAGAATTGAACCTGGGTCCTTCGTTTTCACAGGCAAATGCCTTAACCGCTAAGCCATTTCTCCAGCCCAGAGTGTTAACATTTTTTAAAGGATGATGTAACAATAATGTCTGGTAAGTGGCCCGGAGTTCCCAATTAGGCACTACTTGGTTTATGCACAAGATACAGGAAGCATTCGGTTTTCAAGGAATGCCACAATGAGAAAGATTTCATTTAATCCCAGCACTCAGAAGTAGGTGGATCCCCATGAATTTGAGACTACATAGTGAAATCTAGATCAGCCTACCTTGAAAAACCAAAAAGAAATGTAATATTTGCTTAAACAGCACTTAACACTAAAATTGGCAGAGAACAAAAAAATACAAGTTAGCCCTTAGTGATCTAAATGGCTGCAGAAAATAGGTAGTACCAGTACCCATGTAAACATAGATGCACTAAGTGATACATGAGCCCATTCTCACCCACTCTGCTTGCAAATGAATAATGAAAAGAAGTAACAGGACGGGGGATGTAGCTCTATTGGAAAAGTGCTTGACTAGCATGCATGAAGGCCCTGGGTTCAATGCTCAACTCAGATAAGCAGTGGAATGATATATGCATTATAATCCCAGAACCAAGGAGGTGGAGGCAGAAAGGTGGGAGAGGCTTTTTTTTTTTTTAAGTAGAACTTTTAATTTTTTATTTTTTGGTTTTTTGAGGTAGAGTCTCACTCTAGCCCAGGCTGACCTGGAATTCACTATGGAGCCTCAGGGTGGCCTCGAACTCACAGCGATTCTCCTACCTCTGACTCCAGAGTGCTAGGATTAAAGGTGTGTGCCACCACGTCTGGCTCAAGAACTTTTTATATTTGAGAGAGGAGTAAGAATGGGCGCACCAGGGCTTCCAGCCACTGCAAATGAACTCCAGATGCATGTGGCCCCTTGTGCAGCTGGTTTACGTGGGTCCTGGGGAATTGAACCGAGGTCCTTTGGCTTTGCAGGCAAGCACCTTAACCGCTAAGTCATCTCTCCAACCCCAGGGGTTTTTTAAGTCAGTCTATCTACAATAATACTCTCAACAAAAAGCCAATGTATTTTTCTTCATTACAAATGTTTTGCAAACAAAATGAAGAAATGGCAAAGTAATAATGGGATATTACAGACTGTAGGAATTTAAGAATGTAATAAACAAGCACAGCAAATTTGAATTTATTTTCAATTTTATTTAACTTTCATTGTGTATATGCAAGATAATTTTTTAAAATGTTGGGTCAACAAGTGTTAAGTTATAAACTGTAAAAATATATATTTGCTACAGTGCAATAAATCCAATTTGAAAGTAATGAAAATTTTACATAATTTCTGGTGAGTTAACACTGATAAATTCATTAGAATCTGCCTCCTGAGTGCTGGGATTAAAGGTGTGTGCCACCACACCTGACAAAATATTCTTTCAAATTTATTTTTATTAGTTATAGATATACTAGTATGTAAACACCACATGTTGGTATCATACTTTCCCTCATCCCTGCCCCCCAAAGGGACCCTCATTATTGGGGATGGTCCAATGGAGTTATATTCACCCCTAAATGTTGAAATGCTGATACATTATTAATTTTAAGGTTCTGTCAAGTATAAAATTGTGCTTTTAACTGTTATCATATGGAGGTAATTTTTTACATATCAACTGATTTATCTGTATAATTACTATAAAAGCATACATGTAACCATTAGTTTCCTAAGCAATGCAGATATCTAAGGCAAACTTGTTATGGATGTTTTTAGCAAAAAGCACAATAACTGTCAAGGTGGGGCATGTGAGTTCATGATTTTCTTAAACCTACTGGCAAGCTCAGTGAGCCTCAGAGTTTTAAAACAATTGATTCAACCTAAAAAACAGTATTTACAAATGCACATTTTTTATTCACAAGCATAAAAATTAAAATATTGTACAAGAATAAAAAAAAAAGATAGTGTAAAGAGAAGGGTAAATATGAGCAAAGCACATGAAATACATACGAAAGTACTTGGTGCTACCTACACAAGATCCTCATAATAGGAGGAAAAGATGATGACATCAAAGCAAAAGAAAGACTAACTGAGAAGGGGACGGGATACAAAGGAGAGTGGATTTGTGAAGGGGAATGTGGGGGAGGGAATTATCATGGTTTGTTGTCTATAATTATGGAAGTTGTCAATAAAAAAGTTTTAAAGATACATATGAAAATATCACAATGCACTCAACCTCACATCTCTCTACTTAGGTTCCTTTCCAACTTTAGCCCTATAGTTGTTGGAGAGATTCAGTTCACTACAGGCTATTGGCCTGGTAAACTGAGTTTCTTATTGTCTTCCTCAATTCCTACCATGTAGGCCATTCCAAGGAGCAGCTCACAACATAACAGCCTGCTTCATCAAAACAAAGTAACCCAGAAAACCTTTTTGACAACCAGTCTTGGTGATGACACATCAGTATTATCCATTCACTATAACAAAGTCATTGAGTCCAGCCCACACTCAAAGACAAAATATTGCATAAGCATATGCTACCAAGATTAGGAGCCATCACATCTGTCAACAGCAAATAGGTTGTGAAATTGGGGCGGGGGGGTGGTGGTCAGGAGATGCCTGAGTGGATAAAGTGCTTGCCTCAAAATCATGAGAACTTGAGTTCAGAACCCCAGACCTCACGTAGAAGCTAGAAGCTATGGTGGGCTTCTGTAATCCCAGAAGCTTGTGAATGGAGGATTAATGAGAGACCCTGCCTCAGTGAGGTGGAAAGCAAGAACCTATGAACACACACCTTGGCACAAGCATGTACATGTCACATATGTGCGACACACCAAGTAAGCAAATACTTTTTGTTGTGGTTGTTTTTCAAGGTAGGGTCTCGCTGTAGCCTAGGCTGACCTGAAATTCACTATGTAGTCTCAGGGTGGCCTTGAGCTCACAGCAATACTCCTACCTCTGCCTCCTGAGTGCTGGGATTAAAGGTGTGTGCCACCACACCTGACAAAATATTCTTTTAAATTTATTTTTATTAGTTATAGATATACTAGTATGTAAACACCACATGTTGGTATCATACTTTCCCTCATCCCTGCCCCCCAAAGGGACTCTCATTATTGGGTATGGTCCAATGGAGTCTGTGGATCATGCATTCTGGGGTAAGCAGTCAGGTATGGGGTACAGGCAATGTCTCTGTGCATAATGTCCCAACTTGTGGTTCTAACTATCTTTCTACCTTCTCTTCCACAAAATTCCCTGAGCCATGTTGAGTGCACTTTAAGTCTACTTCAGTGATGGGCTCTTAGGAGCCTCTGGATCTCTGGTTTGGTAGGTGTTGAGTGTTCTCAATGTCTATCTCCTTCACCCTTGTGCTGATATCAAGTGAAAGCCGCACTCTTGATCGTTTCCCCAAATCCTGTATGGTTTCAGCTGAGGCCCTGGTGAAGTGCAATGGGCTGATTCTCTCCTCAGGTCCCACTCCCATCTGAAAAAGAAAAGCAGATTCTCCAAGGGAGAGTGAAGTCAGCACAAGTTAAATGGAATAACCAATATTAGTTTAGGAGAATTTAATTAGACCTTCTTGTAGCCCAAGATTAGTGAGGTCTTGATACTGGAGAGCAAAATCATTATCTGGATATGATTCTGACTTGTTTTCCAAAACAGAAGAAAAAATAAGAAAATGGAAGGAAGGAAGGAAGAAGAGAGAGAGAGAAAGGAAGGGAGAAAGGAGGGGAGAGAGATAAGGAAAGGAAGGAAGGAAGGAAGGAAGGAAGGAAGGAAGGAAGGAAGGAAGGAAGGAAGGAAGGAAGGGAGGGAGGAAGGAAGAAAAATTTAAGGTGAGTCTTCATCTTACCCTCTCCAGGGCCCTTTGATTCAGGTGCACCCCCTAAGGTCCTGTTGAGAGTTCAATCTATTAGTCTATCTCCTGGGATACACAAGTCTATGGTCCATTTGGGTTCAGTTTTGTGTCCCCCCACCCTTCCCCTACCCTCCATATTGTTCAGACCTCAAGATGCCCATTCAGTTATGTCAGCAACTCACCTGATCCAGGTTAGGAACTGCAGATGACACTATGGTTGTCTTTCTGTGATTGCATGAGTTTGCTGTGTATGATATGTTCCAAGTTTGACCATTTTTCTACAAATTTCATTTTGCCATTTTTTTTTCTTACTGCTGAGTAGGATTCCATCATGTAGATATGCCACATGTTGAGCCAGGTGTGGTGGCACATGCCTTTAATCCCAGCACTCAGGAGGCACAGGTAGGAGTATTGCCATGAGTTCAAGGCCACTCTGAGACTACAGAGTGAATTCCAGGTCAGTTTGGGCTAGAGTGGAACCCTACCTTGGAAAAAAAAAAAAAAAAAAAAAGATATACTACATCTTGATTATCCACTTGTCCAGTGATGGGAATGTGGGTTGATTCCAGTTCTTAACTATTATGAATTGAGCAGCTATAAACATGGTTGAGCAAATATCTCTGAACTGAGGTGTGGAACTTTTAGGGTAAATGACCAGTAAGGGAATAACTGGGTCTGTTGGTAACTCTATATTCATCCTTTCAGGAGTCTCCATATTGATTTCCATAGTGTTTGTACCAGCTTACCACCAACAGTGAATGAGGGTTTCTATTTCTCCACATCCTCACCAACATTTGTTTCCATTTGATTTTTTAATGTTTGGTATAATTACTGGGGTAAGGTGGAATCTCACAGTTGTTTTAATTTGCATTTCCCTGATGGTTAGAGATGTTGAACATTTTCTTAAGTATGTATTTTCCATCTGTATTTCTTCCTGTGAGAACTCCCTATTCAGCTCTCTGCCCCATTTTGTGAGTGGGTTGTTTGATTTTTTTGTTGTTTAGTTTTTTGAGTTCTTTTTCAATTCTAGACATTAGGCCTCTGTCAGTTGCATAGCTGGCAAAAATTTTCTTCCATACTGTGGGTAAACTATTGCTTCTGCTTATGGTAAGCTTGTCTGTGCAAAAACTTTTTAGCTTCATGAGATCCCAATGGTTGAGTGATTGTTTAAGTTCCTGAGCTATTGGAGTCTTTCCCCACTCCTATATTATGAACAGTTCCTCCTATTTTTCTTCCAGTACAAGAAGAGTTTCAGGTCTCATGTTGAGGTCTTTAAACCATTTGGACTTGATTTTTGTGTATGGTGAAATGTGTGGGTCTAGTTTTATTTTTCTGCATATGGTTATCCAGTTTGTCCAGCACCATTTGTTAAAATAATATTTTTTTTCTTGTTTTTTTGAGGTAGGGTCTCACTGTAGCCCAGGCTGACCTGGAATTCACTAAGGAGTCTCAGGGTGGCCTCAAACTCATTGCAATCCTCCTACCTCTGCCTCCCAAGTGTAAAATAAAAATTTTAATTGTAGTATTTTCATAAACTGAAACCAGTAAAAGAAATACCAGTTTCCACAGGAACAGGGATGAGTCTAGAAAATTCATTTAACTATGTTTAATAAAATAAAGTAACTACAGGGGCTGGCGAGAAGGCTCAGCACTTAAGGTGCTAGCCTGCAAAGCCTAAGGATCCCAGTTCACTTCCCCAGTAACCACATAAAGCCATATATAAAAGGTGGCTACAAATGAATGGATTCTGGGAGGCTGGAGAAGTAGCTCAATGCATGCAGGAAACAATGGATTCTATCCCCAACACCACAATAAAAAAGGTGATGCACAAAGAAACAAATGACAATAAATGCTGGTGAAGATCAGAAAAAGAGGAACTCTTCTACACTGTTGTTTAGAATGCAATCTGGTCCAGCCACTATGGAAATCAATGTGGAGGTTCCTGAGACAGCTAAAAATAGATTTACCAAATGACTCAGCTATAGCACTCCTAGGCATATATTCTAAGGATTTGTCTAATTACCTTAGAGATGCTTGCTCAACTGTTGAGTGGATAATGAAGATGTGGTACACTTATACAATGGAGTTCTATTCAGTGGTGAAGAACAATGAAATTATGAAATTTGCAAGGCAATGGGTGGATCTGTAAAGAATTATACTAAGTGAGGTAACTCAGGCCCAGAAAGCCAAAATTCACATGTTCTCTCCCATGGGTGGGTCTTTGGACTTGTATGTGAGTTGGAATAAAACTCAGTAGCAGAGGCCAATAAGCTAGAATGGGGATAGAAAGGGAAGGAGGAGGGGGACACTTAAGAGGATGGTGTTGTATACATGTAAGTAGAAAAATAGACTATTGGGTGTAGAAAGGCCCAAGTGATGTAAAGGGAAGAGATTGAGTAAAAAAGGTGGGGGGAGGGCTAATCAAAATCTAAGAGGATAGCCGAGCATGTTGGTGCACACCTTTAATCCCAGCACTCAGGAGGCAAAGGTAGGAGGATCACCGTGAGTTCAAGGCCACCCTGAGACTACATAGTGAATTCCAGGTTAGCCTAAGTTAGAGTAAGACCTTACCTCAAAAAAAAAAAAAAAATCTAAGAGGGTATGAATAAATCATATGGAAACCTACTTTTTTGGACAATGGCACACCCAGAAACCATAGATTGTTACTAGACAATTTTCAGTGCCAGGGATGAGATACCTTCCAGTGAGTTGTTGGCCAGGGATGTCCCTGATGCCCCTAAAACATTACAGGCCATTGCCGAGGCTCTTGGTTTCCCACCATGAATAGGAGTAAGACTTTATTGATGAAGACTCCATATACTTGGATTGCAAGGTCACTGAAAAATCCTGCTGGAACTGAGCTGAAAACCTCCTCCATGTAGACCAACTGACGAAAAGCTGGAAGAAGCTACACTACATGCAGTTTCATGGGAAAGAGAACATTTCAGTGGAAATAAACAACAGTGAACACTGAAAGCCTTAAATTTAGCCATATAGGCCAACTGCTCTCTAATTGGACTGAAGGCTCACTCTCTGGGGAAATACATGCCTGATACTCAAAACCTATGACAGGAGAAGTCATGAGCCCTAGGAGTGCAACATCTGTTGATGTCTGGCTAAATGTATATACTATACTTACCAAACTGCCTGGTAATCACTTCTCTTAATGTTCATACCCATATATTAATGTTACTCTCACTTTTGGTTAGAGAATCTTCTTTTTTTAGATGACAGGGGCCTTGGGATGACTCAGGAGGCACCATAGTGCTGAGAAGGGACAAAAGAGTGCTCATCATTGAAACCTCTCTATCACACTTTCCAAGTTTCGGGGTCCTTGGAGGAAGAGGTTGCAACAAGAATGTAAGAGCCAAAGGAAGAATAGGACTGTGTACAATGCAGTCTTCCAGATACAAAATGGCCTGGATATGACCACACAGTGCCTGACACTACCTACACAAGACCCTCCTAATAGGAGGAAAAGATGATGATATTAAAATGAAAAAGAGACTGATTGAGAGGGGGAGGAGATACGATGGCGAAAGAGGTTGCAAAAGGGAAAGTGGGGGGAAGGAAATTCCATGGTTTATTGTCTATAATTAAGGAAGTTGTCAATAAAATATTTTAAGCTGGGCATGGTGGTACAGGCTTTTAATCCCAGCACTTGGGAAGCAGAGGTAGGAGGATCACCATGAGTATAAGGCCACCCTGAAACTACAGAGTGAAATCCAGGTCAGCCTGAGCTAGAGTGAGACCCTACCTCAAAAAAGCAACAACAGGTTCCGGTTAAGATGGCCGTGTAGGTACCACACCAAAGCAGCCTAGGGGGGAAAAGACCAAAAAAACTCAGCAAAATATACACTTTTACTAAAAAGTGAGCTGTATAGGAAATTGAAGCAGCAGCGGAGAAGTAGAAGAGATCCAGAGCATCCAGAGCCCACACAGGCCAACAAAAGTGGCCCTGACAGATCCGCCAACCACAGTGGCAGTGCACCAGAAAGCCGCCAGGCTTAGCTCCAGCCACAGAAAAAGCCAGGTGCAGGGATTTTCCACTCACACCAGCGCTCTCCGCACCTCAAGAAACGTGAAGGGAGAGCGGCAGTGAGCAACAGAGGAGCAGACCACGAGGTAGAAGAACATGTGAAACAGCAAAAGAACCAGAGCAGCTGCAGCTCCCTCCCCTCCCCCACTGCCTGAGCCCAGCTCCAGCGAACAGAGCAGCGGTCCCTGGGACCCAGCCATGCCAACTTGAGCCAACAGCAGGACCCAAGCAGGAGCAGAGTCTGGCAGCAATATCAGTGGCCCCAGCAGCAGCAGATCCAGTAGTGGCAGCAGCGGCAGACCCAGCAGCAGCAGACCCAGGAGCGGCAGCAGCGGCAGATCCCGCGGCAGCAGCTTCAGCGGCAGCAGCGGCAGTGGACCCAGCAGCAGCAGCTTCAGCAGCAGTGGTGGCTCCAGCAGTGGCAGCGACAGCAGCAGCAGCAGAGGCAGCAGGAGCAGTGGACCCACCAGTAGCAGCTTTAGCAGCAGCAGTTCCAACAGCAGGGGTGCTGATCTGCAGGGCCACACTTGCCAGGCTGGGTTTGCCCAATGGAAAAGCCAGGGCCCAGCTCCAGAAATCAGAACAGCAGCCCAACAACCCAGGCAGCAACTTGACTGAGACCAAAATCATCCAAGGTAACTGGGATTGCACCAGAGAAGGGTCTCACTTGGTCACAAGCTGACTTGGATCCCTCAACAGACCAGAAATCTTAACCTCTTTGTTAATAGAGGATCTTGTCGTTATAATAACTACTCTTGCATACATACTCGGGGATGTTTTTGATTGAATGTATATAGTGTTTAGTTAAATTGTGGAATCTACCTGTATCTATTCCACTCAGCCTAATTGAATACTCCCATAGCAGGGAAACTCAACCCCTAGGAGCACCTTTGTAGATACTCTGAGAGACTTAAGAGCCATACCTAACACTTTAAGCTCCTACCCTGAAAATACATAACATCAAGTCAATTGATACAGCTAAGAATACCCAGCTAGCTAGAAAATCCAAGCATTAACTTAACCAAGATGCAAAAATATAACACAAGAAACACTAAAAAGCAAGACGATGTAAATCCACCTAAAAGTATTAATGCAGCAGAAAGGTCCTCCAGTGAGAACTAGTTAGAGGAAATGCCCGAGAAAGATCTCAAAAGAATGATTGTAAATATGTTCAAAGAGGTAAAAGAACAAATCAAAAGAATCAAAGAAAAAATCAAAGAGGAAATCCAAGGAATCAAAGAAGACGCAGGACACTAATTGCATGAAATAAAGAAGGCAATACAAGACATAAATAAGGAAATAGAAATAATAAAGAAAAACCAGTCAGAATTACTAGCAATAAAGAACACAGTTAATGAAATAAAAAAACTCTGTAGAAAATCTCACCAGTAGGATGGATGAGGGAGAGGACAGAATATCTAAGCTAGAAGACCAGGTGGCAGATCTAATACAGTCCAACAAACAGAAAGACAAACTTATAGAAAAGTATGAGTGGGAATTTCAAGATATTCGGGACACTATGAAAAGATCAAATATAAGAATTCAGGGTATAGTAGAAGAAGAAGAATTCCATGCCAAAGGCATAGTAGGCATCTTCAACAAAATCACAGAAGAAAATATCCCCCAAATTGGGAAAGAGGTGCCAATGCAGATACAGGAAACCTTTAGAACCCTAGCCAGACAAAACCTGGAAAGAACCTCTCCTCACCATATTATAATCAAACTTCCAAACACACAAACCAAAGAAAAAATATTGAAAGCAGTTAGAGAAAAAAATCAAGTTACCTACAAAGGCAAGGCCATCAGGATTACAGCAGATTATTCTACACAAACTTTAAAAGCCAGAAGGGCTTGCAATGATATATTCCAAGTTCTGAAAGATAACAACTGTCAACCAAGGTTACTTTATCCTACAAAGTTATCCATTCAAATAGATGGAGAAATAAGGACATTCCATGACAAAAACAGGTTAAAGGAGTATTTGAAGACAAAACCAGCTCTACAAATTACTTGATAGAATCCTCCATGCCGAAGAAAAGGAAAAGCACATATATAAGGAACCTAGAAAAAACAAGCAATACTCAAATACTAGTTAACACAAGAGAGCACAGGTAGAACCAGAACCACAAAAAAATAAAATAAAATAAAAAGGCAAACATAAATACACATCTTTCAATAATATCTCATAATATCAATGGCCTCAATGCCCCAACGAAAAGACATAGGTTTTCACACTGGGTTAAAAAGCAGGATCCTACAATTTGTTGTCTCCAAGAAACTCACCTTTCTACACAGGATAGACATTATCTTAGGGTGAAAGGTTGGAAGACGGTGTTTCAAGCAAATGGGCCTAGAAAACAAGCAGGGGTTGCTATCCTGATATCTGACAAGGTAGACTTTAGTCCAACGTTAGTCAAGAAAGATAAGGAAGGTCACTTTATATTGATTAAGGGCACACTCCAACAGGAGGACATTACAATCCTAAACATATTTGCACCTAACATGGGGGCTCCCAAATTCATCAAACAAACACTATTAGAACTAAGGTCACAGATAACACCAAACGCAGTGGTGGTGGATGACTTTAACACCACACTCTCATCAATTGACAGGTCATCCTGGGA
This sequence comes from Jaculus jaculus, assembly GCF_020740685.1. Lineage (NCBI taxonomy): Eukaryota > Metazoa > Chordata > Mammalia > Rodentia > Dipodidae > Jaculus > Jaculus jaculus. The sequence continues at coordinate 89,055,273 of NC_059105.1, read as the reverse complement.
AAAAATAAACAGAGAGGCATCTGGACCAAATGAGGTCATAGAAGGAATGGACCTAACAGACATATACAGGACATTTCATCCAAAAGCTGCAGAATATACATTCTTTTCAGCAGCACATGGAACATTCTCTAAAATAAACAATATATTAGGACACAAAGCAAATCTTAACAAATTCAGGAAAATTGAAATAATTCCTTGCATTCTATTTGACCACAATGGAATTCAACTACAAATCAGTAGCAAGAAAGGCTATAGAGCATACACAAAATCATGGAAACAAAACAATACACTACTAAATGATGAATGGGTCAATGAAGAAATCAAGAAGGAAATCAAAAAATTTATAGAGTCAAATGATAATGAGAACACAACATATCAAAATCTCTGGGACACAATTAAGGCAGTTCTAAGAGGTAAATTTATAGCCTTAAGTGCCTATATTAAGAAATTATAAAGGTCACAAGTAAATGACCTAATGCTTCACCTTAAAGCCTTGGAAAAAGAAGAACAAGGCAAACCAAAAATCAGTAGACGGGAAGAAATAATAAAGATTAGGGCAGAAATTAATGAAATAGAAACAACAACAACAACAACAAAAAAAAAATCCAAAGAATTAATGAAACAAATAGTTTGTTCTTTCAAAAAATAAACAAGATTGATAAACCCTTAGCAAATCTGACCCAAAGAAAGAGAGAAGAGACACAAATTAATAAAATCAGAGATGAAAAAGGTAACATCACAACAGATTCCAGAGATATTCAAACAATCATAGGGACATACTATAAAAGCATATACTCCACAAAGTATGAAAATCTGAAAGAAATGGAAGATTTCCTTGATTTATATGACCTACCTAAATTAAATCAAAATGAGATTAATCACATAAACAGACCTATAACAAACATGGAGATCCGAACAGTTATCATTAATCTCCCAACTAAAAAAAGCCCAGGCCCAGATGGAATCACTGCTGAATTTTACCAGACCTTTAAGGAAGAGCTAACACCGTTGCTTCTTCAGCTTTTCCAGGACATAGAAAAAGAAGGAATTCTACCAAACTCCTTCTAAGAGGCCAAGATCACCCTGACACCAAAACCAGGCAAAGATAGAACAAAAAAAGAAAATAACAAACCAATCTCCCTCATGAACATAGATGCAAAAATTCTCAACAAAATATTGGCAAACAGAATACAAGAGTATATCAAAAAGATCATTCACCCTGACCAAGTAGGCTTTATCCCAGAGATGCAGGGATGGTTCAACATACGCAAATCTATAAATGTAATACATTACATAAATGGGTTGAAGGACAAAAATCACATGATCATCTCATTAGATGCAGAGAAAGCATTTGACAAAATCCAACATCCCTTCATGATAAAAGTCCTACAGAGACTGAGAATAGAAGGAACATGTCTCAATATAATAAAGGCTATTTATGATAAGCCTACAGCCAACATATTACTAAATGAGGAAAAACTGGAAGCTTTTCCACTAAAATCAGGAACAAGACAAGGGTGTCCACTGTCCCCACTTTTATTTAATATAGTTTTGGACGTCTTAGCCATAGCAATAAGGCAAGACACACACATAAAAGGGATACAAATTGGAAAGGAAGAAATCAAGTTATCATTATTTGCAGATGACATGATTCTATACATAAAGGACCCTAAAGACTCTACTAGCAAGCTGTTAGAGCTGATCAAAACCTACGGCAATGTAGCAGGATACAAAATAAATACACAGAAATCAGTAGCCTTCATATATGCTAACAACAAACACACAGAGGATGAAATCAGAAAATCACTCCCATTCACAATTGCATCAAAAAAAAATAAAGTACCTTGGAATAAACCTAACCAAGGAAGTAAAGAATCTCTACAATGAGAACTTTAAAACACTCAAGCGAGAAATTGCAGAAGACACTAGAAAGTGGAGAAACATCCCTTGTTCCTGGATTGGAAGAATCAATATTGTGAAAATGGCAATCTTACCAAAAGCAATCTACACATTTAATGCAATCCCCATAAAAATTCCAAAGTCTTTCTTCATGGAAATAGAAAAAACAATCCAAAAATTCATTTGGAAACACAAAAAACCTCAAATATCTAAAATAATACTGAGCAACAAAAATAAGGCTAGTGGTATCACCATACCTGATTTTAACCTATACTACAGAGCCATAGTAACAAAAGCAGTGTGGTACTGGCACAAAAACAGACATGTAGATCAGTGGAAGAGAATAGAGGACCCAGATGTAAGCCCAAGTAGCTATAGCCACCTGATATTTGATAAAAATGCCAAAAACACTCATTGGAGAAATGACAGCCTCTTCAGGAAATGGCGTTGGGACAACTGGATATATATCTGCAGAAGGATGAAAATAGATTTTTCTCTCTCGCCATGCACAAGGATTAAGTCCAAATGGATTAAAGACCTTAACATCAGACCTGAAACTCTGAAACTGCTAGAGGAAAAAGTAGGGGAAACCCTTCAACATATTGGTCTTGGCAAGGACTTTTTGAATACAACCCCAATTGCTCAGGCAATAAAATCACAGATTAATCACTGGGACCTCATGAAATTACAAAGATTTTGCACTGCAAAGGACACAGTGAAAAAAGCAAAAGGCCACCTACAGAATGGGAAAAAAATCTTTGCCAGCTATATATCTGATAGAGGATTAATACCTAGGATATACAAAGAACTCAAAAAGTTAAATAATAAGGAATCAAACAAGCCAATCAAAAAATGGGTTATGAAGCTAAATAGAGCATCCTCAAAGGAAGAAATACGAATGGCATATAAGCTACTAAAAAAATGTTCTACGTCACTAGTCATCAGGGAAATGCAGATTAAAACTACATTGAGATTCCATCTCACTCCTGTCAGATTGGCCACCATCATGAAAACAAATGATCATAAATGTTGGTGGGGATGTGGAAAAACAGGAACCCTTCTACACTGCTGGTGGGAATGCTATCTGGTCCAGCCATTGTGGAAATCACTGTGGATGTTCCTAAAACAGCTAAAGATTGATCTACTATATGACCCAGCTATAGCACTCCTAGGCATATATCCAAAGGACTCATCTCATTTCCTTAGAAGTACGTGCTCAACCATGTTTATTGATGCTCAATTTATAAGAGCTGGGAAATGGAACCAGCCTAGATGTCCCTCAACTGATGAGTGGATAATGAAGATGTGGCACATTTATACAATGGAGTTCTACTCCGAGGTAAGAAAAAAATAAATGAAGTTATGAAATTTGCAGAAAAATGGATGGACCTGGAAAGGATTATACTAAATGAGGTAACCCAGGCCCAGAAAGCCAAGCGCCACATGTTCTCTCTCATATGTGGATCCTAGCTACAGATGACTGGGCTTCTGCGTGAGAATGAAAATACTTAGTAGCAGAGGCCAGTAAGTTAAAAAGGAGATAAAAAGGGAAGAGAAAGGAAGGGAGGAGGGTATTTAATAGGTTGATATTGTATATATGTAAGTACAATGATTGAGATGGGGAGGTAATATGAGGGAGAATGGAATTTCAAAGGGGAAAGTGTCGGGGGGGGAGGGAGGGAATTACCATGGGATATTTTTTTATAATCATGGAAAATGTTAATAAAAATTTAAATATTTAAGAAAAAAAAGAGAAAAAAATGAATTTGACCTGTCTGGACTGTCACCATCAAAACTGGTTGCAATGCCACCCACCCTGATTGGCCTACAGGGATGGATTCTCAACCCAGGATCTGTTTATGTAGATCACTTCTAATTCATTCCAGAAAGGTCAAGTATGTACACCTTAGTGGTGAGGGAGGCTGGAGTTTGAGTCTAACTTCTTCCCTGGAGAGGTGGGCCTCAGACTGTGAATCTCTCCCCGTATAAAAGAGTCACTCAAATGATGACAGAAAGTGATGAAAAAGACAGATGTCTGCTCTAGGACATAAAGTAGAGCCACTGCTCATGCAACTGATAAAAGATGAGTGAACAAGGACAAAAAAAAAGTCTGAGAAATAGCTGATTTTCTAGGATAGAACTGTCCAAAGGCAATATAATGGAAGCTATGGATACAATTAGAATTGTTTCCCACTGGCCACACTTAGAAGAGTAAAATGAAATATGTGAAGTAAATATTAATAAAATGGTGTTCAATCCAAAAAAAAAAAAAAGCAACAACAACAACCAAAATTTTTTAAAGGTGATGCACATCTTTAATTGCAACACTGGGAATGCAAAGGTAATGAGAGATTGCTGTGAGTTTGAGGCCAGCCTGAGACTACATAGTGAATTCCAGGTCAGCCTTGGTTAGAGCAATATGATACCTTGAAAAAAACCAAAAAATAAATAAAAAACAAAACAAAAATAAAAAATGTAATGCATACTGTATAATTCTATTGATATGAAAAAAATAATTTGCAGTGATAGGCATCAAATCAATTACTATTTCTGGGGATTGGGAGCATGCCTTTTATTTTATATTGCTATTACAGAATTTCACAGACTGGCTAATTTCTAAGAACCAGAAATTTGTGTCTCCTAATTGTGGTGACTGTGAAGGACAGGATCAAGATGCTGGCCTCCGGAGAGGGCCTTGCTACCTTACCACACGGTGGAAGACAGCCGTCTCCCTGTTAACAGTGTTAATCCATGAAATGGAGGTCTCAGGATCTAAGCACTGCTTAATGGTCGTTCTTGCTGATACTTGACACTGTTAATAATTACCACTCCTAAGATTGTTACCATGGCAACTACTATTCAAACTCAAATGGGGTGTTTGCCTGGCAAGGGGTTGAGGAAATGTTATTGGGTGTTGGAAGTATTCAATGTCTTGTTTTGACCAAATTCACTGAACTAAACATGTAACACACACACACACACACACACACACACAAGATATAGATCTGTGTGTGTGTGTGTATACACAAATATACCTCCACAAGAAAAAGAAGTATTTTTTAAATCATAAAAAAAATAGGGGCTGGAGAGATGGCTTAGCAGCTAAGGAACTTGCCTGCAAAGCCTAAGGACCCAGGTTAGATGCCCCTCCTACCCACATAAACCAGATGTGCATGGTGACACATGTGTCTGGAGTTTATTTGTAGTGGCTAGAGGCACTGGCATGCCCATATTCTCTCTCTCTCTCTCTCTCTCTCTCTTTCTCTCTGTCTTTCATGCACATGCATATGAATAAATAACTAAATAATAAATTTTTAAAAACCGTAAATTTATCTCCACAAATATAGTAACAAAGAAAGGAAAAGAAAGCTATAAAGAGTAACATAGCCATATTCCTTAAAAACACAAGGTGCAATATAAACATCAAATTTCTCAAGTCGAAGCCGTCCATGATAATGTCTTCCTAGCTGCGCTGCAAATCCTGGGGAAAGAAAAGCAAGACATTAAGGGTTCACTGGGTCTTTTAGGGGACAGCAATCTCCAATAGATTGCCAGTAGGAGGGCACAGAGGGGGGACAAACAGGGAATCACTGATCCCCTCGAGGGCGGGTAGCCCACCCCACCCCTGAAGTAGCCACCATATCCACGGAGCTGCCACATGCAGATCAATCCCTGCGTGTGGAAGCTTAGACTGCTCCACGCACTCGCTCACTTACTGCTCCTGCCGCCGCACGTTCAGTGAGCCCAGGCCCACAACAACTGCTCAAACTGTGTCTGTTGCTTGCACCAGCTCAGGTGCCATCCACTACCTGTCTGCCACGCTGGCCATCCACCATTGTCCTGTAGCAGGGGAGCACAGACTGCTTCCAGGTCCCAGTGTTACCAAGCTAGAGTTTGGGCAGCTTCAGTGCTTGGTGCCTCAGTGTCCCTCCTAGCTCGAACACAGGCAGCTTTGGTGCATTACTGCTTGAGAGATCAGGTAACTTTGACACCCCGGCCAGGCAGTAGATTGGGCGACTTTGGCAAGTAAGAGCCAAAGCCCAGGCTGCTTGGCAACTGCCCCAGGCTGCCTCAGATTTCCATTGTACTTGCCCAAGCTGGCCCACCCACCTACATACCCATACACTGTCATGGGCAAACCACAGTGCAAAAGAAATAATATGAAAAATCAAATGCAAGAAAATCCAGTTAGATCACCCAGTCCCACAATGATCATATGTAATCAAAACATAGAAAAGTCATGAGGAACAGAACACCAAAATGAAGCAATGAGCAATGCAACCCTGACCAAGCTACTGGTAGAACTTGCAGAAAAGCAACAAAGGACCAATAATCATGTGGATGCTGCCACCACTAAACTAGACCTAGCAGATAAGAAAATGGAAGGAGTTCAAAGACAGTTAAGAGATTTGAGGGAGAGTGAAAAAAAGACGACCTTAAAAAATCAGCTAGCCATGCTAAATGAAGACATAAAAAAATGAAAGGATAAATTCCAAGAATCACCAAGAAAATCAGAAAATGATGTGAAAAGGAAGCTTGACAGAGCGATGAATATGATACATAGAAAAGTAGTAGAAAATGCAAACCTAATTGAACAAGTCCAAAACTCTCTAGAAGCTCTCAAGAACAGAGTCAGCCATGTGGAGGCTAGAAACTCTGATTTGGAAGACAAGATGGAAGAAACAGTTTGAGAGTTCAAAAATTTCAGTAAGTTCAAAAGTTCCTGTGAACAGAACATGAGGGAATTGTGGGATATACTTAAATGTCTTAATATCAGGATCATTGGAATACCAGAAGGAGAAAAAATCCAGACCAAAGGCATGGAGAACTTGTTTAACAAAATAGTTGAAGACAGGGCTGGAGAGATGGCTTAGCGGTTAAGCGCTTGCCTGTGAAGCCTAAGGACCCCAGTTCAAGGCTCGGTTCCCCCAGGTCCCACGTTAGCCAGATGCACAAGGGGGCGCATGTGTCTGGAGTTCGTTTGCAGAGGCTGGAAGCCCTGGCGCGCCCATTCTCTCTCTCTCCCTCTCTCTGTCTTTCTCTCTGAGTCTATCCCTCAAATAAATAAAAAAATTTAAAAAAAAAATAGTTGAAGACAAATTCCCCAGTCTCTTAAAAGAAAGGCTCACCAAGATTCAAGAAGCTAACAGAACTCCAAACAGACTAGACCAAAGGAGAAACTCTCTAAGACATATTGTCATTAAGACTCTAAACATTGACACCAAAGAGAAAATCCAGAAAGCACCTAGGAAAAACAGCACACCACTTTCAAAGGTAACCCCATCAGAATTACTTCAGATTTCTCAATGGAAACCCTGAAACCTAGAAGGGCCTGGAATGAAACACTGTAAAGTCTAAGAACCTATGGCTTCCAACCCCAACTACTGTACCCAGCAAAAGTATCCCTTATAATAGATGGTGAAAGAAAAACTTTCCATGACAAAACTCCGCTTTACAATTATATGAACACAAAACCAAACCTACAGAGACTATTTCAGGAAATTCTCCACAGAGAAGAAATACATAACCACTCAAATGCCTACAAGAAGCAGATCACAATAACCAAACTCAGAGTAGGCACAAAAAACTTCAAAGTCCATGAAAACACCAACCCACATATACCATCATAATATAGCAGGGATAAAATCAAATCTCACAGTCATTACCCTAAATATTAATGGCCTTACTTCACCCATCAAGAGACACAAGCTAACAGGATGGATCAAAAAATTAGACCCCTCAATCTGTTTCCTTCAAGAAACCCACCTCACCACTAAAGACAGATACCTCCTCAGGGTGAAAGGGTGGAAAACAATATTGCAAGCAAATGGGAATAAGAAACAAGCAGGTGTAGCTATATTTATATCAGATAAAATAGACCTCAAACCAAAAATAATTAAAAAAAGACAAAGAAGGCAACTTACTACTTATCAAGGGATATCACAATCATAAATCTTTATGCACCAAACACAGGGGCACCACAGTTCATAAAAAAAAAAACCTACTTGACAATAAAACAGAAATAGCCACCAATATCATCATAGCTGGGGATTTCAATACACCATTATCAGTAATAGACAGATCATCCAAACAGAAACTCAACAGGGAAGAGAGCTCAACAAACCCATAGATCAATTAGACCTAATGGACATTTACAGAACTTTCCATCCCAAATCCACAGAATACACATTCTTCTCAGCAGCCCATGGAACAGCCTCAAAAATAGACCATATACTGGGTCACAAAGACCGCCTCCACATATTTAGGAAGATTGACATAATTCCCTGCATGCTATCAGATCACAATGCTATATTGCTAGAAATCAACAACAAAAGACCCACCAAGAATCCCAATTGCACCTGGAAACTGAACAGCACACTTTTAAACAATAAATGCATAGTGGATAAAATAAAAAATGAAATTGCAAAATTTCTAGAATTGAGTGACAATGAGAATACATCGTACCAAAACTTATGGGACACAATGAAGGTGGTCCTCAGGGGAAAATTCATAACATTCAATGCCTTCATAAAAAAAAAAAAAAAAAAAAAACAGGGAGATCCCAAATCAATGACCTACCCATCCACCTAAAGGCACTGGAAAAGCAAGAAAAATCCTACCCAAAGAGCTCCAGGAGGAAAGAACTAATTAAAATCAGAGCAGAAATTAATAAATTGGAAACCAAGGAAACAATTAAGACAATTGACAAAACAAAGATCTGTTTCTTTGAAAAAATAAACAAGATTGACAAACCCCTAGCCAATTTGATCAAGCAAAAAAAGAGAAGCTTCAAATTAACAAAATTCAAAATGAAAAAGGAGAGATCACAACAGACATAAGTATAATTGGGAAAACCATCAGGACTTATTTCAAAAACTTCTACTCCACAAAACTGGATAATATGGAGGAGATGGATAAATTCCTGGATGCATACCATCTATCAAAGCTAAACTCAGAGTAGATTAATCACCTCAATGAACCCATAACAATCATGGAGATTGAAAAAGTAATAAACAACCTCCCCAAAAAGAAGAGTCCAGGACCAGATGGCTTCTCAGCTGAATTCTATCAAACCTTCATTGAAGAACTCAAACCAATCTTCCTCAAACTGTGCCACACAATTGGAGAACAGGGAAAGCTACCCAATTCCCTTTATGAAGCTAGTATCACCCTAATTCCAAAACCAGGCAGAGATGCCACAAGAAAAGAAAACTACCAGCCTATTTCCCTGATGAACTTAGATGCAAAGATCTAGAACAAAATCCTCGCAAACTGAATCCAACAACACAACAAAAGCATTATCCACCTTGACCAAGTGTGATTCACCCCAGGAACACAAGGGTGGTTCAACATACAGAAATCTGTCAATGTAATACACCACATAAACAAGGTTAAACATAAAAGCCACATGGTCATTTTGATAGATGCAGAAAAGGCTTTTGACAAGATACAACATCACTTTATGGTCAAAACTTTGGAGAGAATTGGCATGGTTGGTTCATATCTTAACATAATAAAGGCAATATACAAAGCTCCGAAGGCCCAAATAATACTTAATGGAGAGAGACTGGAGGAATTCCCATTAAGATCAGGAACAAGACAGGGTTGTCCACTCTCGCCTCTGCTTTTCAATATAGTACTGGAAGTCCTAGCTCAAGCAATAAGACAGGAGAAGGAAATGGGATACAATTTGGAAAGGAAGAAGTTAAGTTAGCTCTATTCACTGATGACATGATTGTATATGTAAGAGACCTGAGAGACTCCATCCCCAAACTCCTGAAGGTGATTAACTCCTATAGCAAAGTTGCATGATACAAAATCAATGCACAAAAATCAGTAGCCTTTCTATATGCAAATGACAAAGATAGAGAGAAAGAAATAAAGGACATAGTCCCATTTTCAATAGCAACAAAAAATAAAATAAAACACCTTGGAATAACATTAACCAAGGAAGTGAAAGATCTATACAACGAAAACTTTAAAACACTCAAAAAAGAAATTGAGAAGGACTTGAGAAAATGGAAAGACCTCCCATGCTCCTGGACAGGCAGAATTAACATTGTTAAGATGGCAATCCTACCAAAGGCAATATACAGATTTCATGCAATTCCAATTAAAATCCCTACACTATTCTTCACAGAGATAGAAAAAAATGATCTCAAATTTCATATGGAAAGGCAGAAGGCCTCACATATCCAAACATATTCTCAGCAAAAGAAATACCTTTGGAGGCATCAGCATACCTGATCTAAAACTATATTACAAAGCCATAGTAATAAAAACAGCATGGTAATGGCATAAAAACAGGAGTATAGACCAATGGAATAGACATGAGGACCCAGACTTTGGGTCAAGCAACTATAGCTACTTGATATTCGACAAAGGCCCTAACTACATAGGCTGGAAAAAAGACAGCATCTTCAACAAATGGTGCTGGACAAACTGGATAACCATATGCAGGAAACTGAAACTTGATCCACACATTTCGCCATGCACTACACTGAAGTCCAAATGGATCAAAGACCTCAATATAAGACCATAACATCAAATACTACTGGAAGAAAATTTAGGAAGTACTTTCCATGATATAGGAATGGAAAAATACTTCCTAAGCAAAACCCCAGTAGTTCACGATCTTAAACAGTCACTCAACCAATGGGATCACATGAATCTGAAGAGTTTCTTTACAGGCAAGCATACAATAAGCAAAACCAATAGATTACCCACAGAATGGGAGAAAATATTTGCAGGTTATCCAACTGATAGAGGCCTAATCTCTAGAATCTACAAAGAACTAAAAAATCTAAACAATAAGAAGTCAAATACCCCACTCACAAAATGGGGCAAAGAGCTGAACAGGCAGTTCACAAAGGAAGAAATACAAATGGCAAACACACACTTAAGAAAATCTTCATCATCCCTAATCATCAGGGAAATGCAAGTTAAAACAACTATAAGATTCCACCTTACCCCAATAAGGATAGCAAACATCAAAAAAATCAAATGAAAATAAATGCTGGCGAGGATGTGGAGAAGTAGGAATACTCATCCACTGTTGGTGGGGATATAAGATGGTACAACCACTTTGGAAAGCAATATGTAGACTCCTAAAAAAGCTGACTATAGAGATACCAACAGACCCAGTTATTCCCTTACTGGGCATCTACCCTGAACCACAAACCACAGGCCAGAGAGATTTGCTCAACCATGTTTGTAGTGGCTCAATTCATAATAGCTAAGAGCTGGAATCAACCCAGATGTCCATCAGGAGAAGAATGGATAACTAAGATGCGGTATATCTACACAATGGAATTCTATACAATAGTAAGAAAAAATGACACAATGAAATTTGAGGAAAAATGGTTGAACCTGGAACAGATCATTCTCAGTGAACTACCCAATCACAGAAAAGAAAAAGCACCACAGTCTCACTCATCTACAGCACCTAACCTGAATCTACCCAAGATACCTTACATACCAGCAAGCATCTCATTGTCTAGACACTAAGATGGATGGGAAGGGAGGGGAGAGCAAGAGAGGGATGGGAAACACAAATCCAGACCCAAACAGCAATGGTACCATAAAATTCTACTTCCTAAAAGGCAGACCAAATGGCTGAACATTCACCTGGCCCTTAGAGGGAATACCTGAACCACAAGACATTGGAGAGGGTATGATGAAGACTAACCTTAATTTTCTACAGCTTCCCGCCCTCCCTCTCCCCCACTCTCTCTCTCTATCTTCTCTCTAGCTCTTGTATATTAGTTATCATTTTCCTCCTTTTCTTAGTGGGCACTGACCTGTAACTCCCAGTACCAACATGTGGTCATCATCCAGAATGAGCTTTTGATCAGAGAGACCTACAAGGTTTCCTAAAAAAAAGACAGATTTCTGTCAGAGTACTTGATGACCCACCAAAGGTTAGTGGTAAGACCCTACTGCTGAAGACACCTTATGTGGTTGACATGTAAAATGGAATGGCATGGCTGGAAGTTGGAAGAGTCAGTCCCTAGACAGCGTGTCTAGTGCCAGAAGGTGCTACATGGGCGACTGGGGAAAAATGACCAATATCTGTCCAAGCAACTCATGGTCTAACCTACTTAGCAGCAAATAACCTGTTGTGATGCCCACACAAGTGCAATAGTGGCACACAGCCATGGTTGGGAACCAACTGCTTTTGATTTGGCTAACTGATCTCCTCAGTGGTACAGGACACATAGCTGGAGCTGGGAAACGAGTCAGAACCATATCCAAACACAAGCCCACTCTCCATTATCAAGCTACCATCAATCATGGGCTACAAGAGGGCCTACACCTATTAAATTCTCTATAAAAAAAGTAAGGGTTATCTCATTTGTCCTGGTGTTAACTTATTCTCCATTGGAGAATCTGCTTCTCTTTTCCACATAAATGTAGATCCTAAGGAGAGAGCCACCCCATCATACTTCAAAAGGGCCCCAGCTGAAACTAAGAAAAATTGACAAAACAAGTAAGGGTGCTGTTTTCCTGGTGAACCGGGTACCAGCACAAGAGGGAAGGAGATCAGCACAGAGAAAAATCAACTCCTACCAAATCACAGAACTAGAGACCCAGAGGCCCCCAACACTTCAAAAAAATTTTTAAACTTCTCAAGTCAACACTGAAGAAATCTTATTAGTCTCACATTATCTTCTCCCAACCCAAGAGCCTAGACATGGTGTAGCAGTGTGTGAGAATGGTGCTGAGTCACCAGGGAAAGCTCCTGAAGCTGTAGTCCGCTGAGGTCTATCCAGACGGGCCTTCCTGTAATGCAGTGTGGGGAACGCCTCCACAAGCAACTCTGTGGTTTGGGGTTACTCACAGGACTATTTGTTAGATCTGTGGAAAGGAACTACAAGGCAGGATTAATAAAGCATAAAATTTTAAATAATATTTTGAACCTCAGATTTGCATGATGTCATGCCTGGCTAAAATATAGGAATGGAAAAAGGAGGTAAACTATTACTAATTAATAAAAATGAACCTAAGATGTAGTCAACTGCCAAGTACAATATGTGACTTTCCTCCAGCCTTTCCATATAGAAAAAAGAAAAGTTACACAGAAGGGCTCTACAGAAAGGGCTTTAGAAGCAGTGAGAATTTCTAGTCCCTAAATAGTAAAGGAGTAATATCCTATTTTAGTGAGGTATAGTCATTCACAAGAAAAAAAAAAAAAAAGATATTCTTAAATTTTTCTTTCTTTTCTTCCTTTTTGTTTTTTTTTTTTTTGTTTTTGTTTTTGTTTTGTTTTTTTTTTTGTTTTGTTTTTTCCAGGTAGTGTCTCACTATAGCCCAGGCTGACCTGGAATTCACTCTGTAGTCTCAGGGTAGTGTTGAACTCATGGAAATCCTCCTACCTCTGCCTCCTCAGTTCTGGGATTAAAGGTGTGCGCCACCACTCCCTGCTCTTTTCTTCCTTCTTTTTGATCCTTCCTTTTTTAAAAAATTTTTTTTACTGATGACGTCTACACATACAGACAATATACCATGATCATAATCCCCTCTCACAACCCTCCCTTTTTTTTTTTGGTTTATTTTTTATTTATTTATTTGAGAGCAACAGACAGAGAAAGAGGCAGAGAGAGAGAGAGAGAGAGAGTGGGCGTGCCAGGGCCTCCAACCACTGCAAATGAACTCCAGACATGTGCGCCCCCTTGCGCATCTGGCTAATGTGGGTCCTGGGAAATTCAAGCCTACAACCTGGGTCCTTAGGCTTCACAGGCAAATGCTTAACTGCTAAGCCATCTCTCCAGCTTAACCATCCCTTTTAATACCTTTTTCTTTCCAACTAGTCTGTCTTCTATTTTGATGTCATCTTTTTTTCCCCACCTATTATGCAAGTCTTGTGTAGGTAGCATCAGCCACTGTGAGGTCATGAATATCAAAGCCACTTTGTGTCTGGAGGACAGTATTGAAAAGCACTCTTGTCTTCTTTGGCTCTTACATTCTTTCTGCCACCTCTTCCTCAAAGGTCCCTGAGTCTTGGAGATGTGATAGAGATGTCTCACTTCGTGCTAAACACTCCATTGTCACTTCTCAGCACTTTCATGAGTTTTAGTCTCTCTAGCTTCACCCTTCCTCTTTATCACTGGTCTCATAAGTCTTAACTTGCTCAACATAAAATATTATTGTTTTTCATAATATAAAACATTGACTTACTGTAAGCCAAAATAAGCTTGTCTCTACATTAAATATATTTATGTAAACATGTAGTTTTGTAACAAAATGAACAAATAAAAAGCAATAAAATTTTTTACAAAATAAAAGTTAATTTCTGGGCTGGAGAGATGGCTTAGCAGTTAAGGAACTTGTCTGTGATACCAAAGGAGACAGGTTTGATTCTCCAGGATCCACATAAGCCAGATGCACAAGGTGACACATGCGTCTGGAGTTCATTTGCAGTGGCTGGAGGCCCTGGTGCACCCATTCTCTCTGTCTCTCTCTGCTATCTCCCTCTGCTTGCAAATAAATAAAATTTTTAAAAGAGACTAATCCTTTGGAAGCAAACACCATTTATATTACAAGGCAAGAAGCTTGAATGGCTAATAACTCATTCTCATTGTTACCCAAAATTGATGATAACAAGGAAATGTCAAAGGAGGAGGGTCTGGGAAGATGGATGTCAGTAAAGTGCAGGTGTGAGGACCTGAATTCTGGTTTCCAGCAACAATGTAAAAGCCAGATGTCTACAAAGACAGTTCTGGAGAGGCAAAGATAGCTCCTGGGATTTGCTAGCCAGCTAGACCAGTTGAATCAATAGGTTCCTGAGACCCTGTCTTAAAAAATAAGGTGGCGTCAGGAATGGTGGCACTTGTCTTTGGTCTCAGCACTGGAGAGGATCAATGTGAGTTAAAGGCTAGCCTGAGGCTATCAAGTGAGTTCCAAGTCAATTTGAGCTAGAGTGAGACTATACCTTGAAAAATAAATAAAGAAGATGGAAAGCAATTACAGAAGATACCCAATGTCGACATATGTCCTCCACACACCTATGTATGCACACCGAGTAAAAACCAAAAGAGCTATAAAAGGAAAACTTTGAAACTTCCCAAGTACAAACAGAATGAGAGAAGTCCCACTGAGTTGGCAGGAGATGGCACAGAACAGACCTGAGGTAACTGACTCAGCACTCCGGCAGAAACTGAAACTGGATGTTGGCATGGGCCGAGAAGCACCCAGAACTGGTTGTCAAGCCTTTCAAATGCTCAGAAATTAGAGCTGCAAGTTTTCTCTGAAAGTGGAGAGCAATTGAGGCTGACGGCGTGACTGATTGATGGCCTGCATAGAAACATTTTGTGCTATTGTATCACATAGCTCACAGTTGCTGGATCATAACTGTGACCTACCTTGTCTATCAAGAAACTAAAAGACCATCTTCATTCTAGAGGAGTGAGTCTCGCCTCTTGCACTGATGGTAGAGGAAAAGAGGAAAGCAATAGACAGGCCTGGTTAGGTTTCTCCACCTAGCTTTTTTTTTTAAATTAGTTTTGTACTCAGTGAATACAGTCAAGTTGGTACCATCATTAGCCTCCTCCCTGTCCTCCCCCATCCATGGGGACCCTCCTTGTTGGGGAATATTGGTCTTGTATTGTGGGGTTAGCCATCAGTTATGGGTAGGATATATCATGACCCAATGTGTGGCTCTGACATTCTTTCCACCCCTTCTTCAGAAAATTTCCCTGAGCCATTTTGGGTTCATTTTAGGTCTGCTTCAGTGATGAGGCTTTGGGAGCCTCTGTGTCTCTGGATATCTGGTTTGGTAGGGGTTGATTGTTCTCTCTGTCTATCTCCTCCACCATTTCCATCCAGTCTTTTAGCAATCAAGCTTTTGTGATTAAAGTCTCCATAAATTTGAGGTCAGCCTGGACTATAATGTGAGAATCTGTCTCAAAAAAAATTGATGGGGCTGAGGAGATGGCTCAGCTATTAAAGGCATCTGCTTTAAAATCATGCTGATATGGGTTCTATACCCCAGTGTTGCCGTCCAGTTCGCATTGCTGGTAGAAATCACCCAACCAAGAGCAGCTTCTGGGACAAAGATTTATTTTGGCTTAGAGGCTCGAGGGGAAGCTCCACAATGGCAGGGGAAAACAATGGCATGAGCAGAGGGTGGACATCACCCCCTGGCCAACATAAGGTGGACCACAGCAACAGTGCCCAACACTGACAAGAGGAAACTGGTTTTAATACCCATAAGCCCGCCCCCAACAATACACTCCCTCCAGGATGCATTAATTTCCAAATCTCCATCAGCTGGGAACCTAGCATTCAGAACACCTAAGTTTATGGGGGACACCTGAATCAAACCACCACACCCAATAACCACATAAAGCCAGATGAACAAAGTGACACATGCATCTGGAGTGTAGAGTTCATTTGCAGCTGCAAGAGGCCCTGGTGTGCCCATTCTCTCTCTTTTCTCTCTCTCTCTCTTTCTCTCTCTTAAATAAATATTTTTTTAAAAATGAGAGTTGGGAGATGGCTCAGCAGTTAAAGACACTAGCTTGCAAAGCCGGCCAGCCCAGGGTTTAATTTCCCAGCCACCCACATAAAGCTGGACAGAAATGCATTTACAGTGCAAGAAGTCCTAATGATACTGGAGAGGTAGGATCAAGTCTAACCTAAATCTTCTACATCTTCCCCCCCTCCCTCTCCCACTCCTCCCTCTCTCTCCCTCTCCTCTCTAACTCTTGTATATTAGTTATGTTTTTCCTCATTTTCTTAGTGGGCACTGACCTTTAACCCCCACTACCAGCATGGGGCTATCATCCACAATCACCTTTTGATCAGAGAAACTTACAAAGTTTCCTAAAACAATGACAGACTTCTGTCAGAGTACTTGATGACCCACAAAAGGTCAGTGGTAAGACCCTATTGCTGAAGACTCCATTCGCAGCTGACACGTAAAATGGAACAGCATGCCTGGAAGCCAGGAGAGAGTCAGTCCCCAGACAGTCAGTGTGTCTAGTGCCAGAAGGTGCTACATGGGTGACTGGGGGGAAATGACCAATATTTGTCCAAGCAACTCATGGTCTAACCTAATTAGCAACAAATAACCTGGTGTGATGCCCACACAAGTGCAATAGTGGCACACAGCCATGGTTGGGAACCAACTGCTTTTGATTTGGCTAACTGATCCCCTCAGTGGTACGAGACCCATAGCTGGAGCTGGGAAACAAGTCAGAACCATATCCAAACATAAGCCCACTCTCCAATATCAAGCTACCATCAATCATGGGGTACAAGAGGGCCTACACCTATTAAACTATCAAAAAAGTAAGTGTTATCTCAATTTTATGGGTGTTAACTTACTCTCCGTTGGAGAATCTGCTTCTCTTTTTCAGATAGATGCAGATCCTAAGGAGAGAGCTGCCCCAACATACCTCAAAAGGGGCCGAACTGAAACTAAGGACAATTGGTGAAACAAGCAAGAGTGCTGTTTTCCTGATGAACTAGATACCAGCACAAAGGGGAAGGAGACCAACACAGAGAAAAATCAACTCCTACCAAATCAGAGAGTCAGAGCCTCAGAGGCCCCCAACACCTCAGCACTGAAGCAGACCAAAAATGAATCCAACATGGCTCAGGGTAATTTTGCGGAAGAGGGGCAGAGAGAATGTCAGAGTCACATGTTGGATCATGATATGCAGAGACATTTATTGTACCAATAACTGTGGACTAACTCCACAATGCACGACCCATTTACATCAACAAGGAGGGTCCATTGGGAAGGAGTAGATCATGGATGAGCCTAAACAATGGTACCAAACTGCCTGTATTTGCTGAAAAGAAAACTAATAAATTAAATTAAAAAAAGAAGTCCTAATGACATGTGTGTATGTACACACATGAATGTATGTACATGCACATGTATGCAGACACACAGACATGCAAATTATTTATTTATTTATTACTTTGGGGGTTTTTTGAGGTAAGGTCTTGCTTTAGCCCAGGCTAACCTGGAATTCACTATGTAGTCTCAGAATGGCCTGAGTGAGCCTCCTACCTCAACCTCCCTAGTGCTGGGATTAAAGGCATGCACCACCACACCTAGCCCAAATAAAAAGACTTTTAAAGAGCCAATGGCTAACTCAACTTTTCAAGTTGCTTACTAAGGAATCCCTTGGTGCCTACCCATATCATTCATAAAACCCCAAAGGACAAGGTTCAGGTGCCTTCTAGTAGCCAGACTCACAGAGGTTCTTAGATGTCATCATGCCAAGAGAGGGCATAGAAACTCTGCACCCTTTATCTCTCATACCTCACACTATGCACCTCTACCCCTCTATCCTCAGAAGTAACCTTTCCAGTCACCTGGGAAGCATGTTTCCCTGTGTTCTGCAGCCACTCAAGCAAAACTAGTTAAACTTAGTCTGGGTCGTATCAATGCCTATTAGTGCCAGACACAGGAATTAACCTAATTCATTCTATTTATCTCAAAATGATTTCAGAAGACAAGTGGATGGGTGAGGCTATATTCTCTACATGGCCCATTTAGGTGACATGCATTTACTAAATTTAAAATTAGGGTATTGGTAGACCTATACAAGTTTATTCTAAAATTGATATGGGCTAGCACTGATTGATTCCTTGGCAAACAATTGTAAAAGCTGAGTAAGCCATGGTATGTATTTTCTGAGATAGTTTTGTGTAGCCTCAAATGTTCTGTGTAGCCAAGACTGACCTTGCATTTCTGATCACCTGCTTCCACCTCCTGAGTGCTGGGCTTAGAAGTTTTTACCATTGTGCCTGGCTTAGTTTGTGCCTGGGATCTATCTCAGGACTCTGTGTATGCTGGGCAAGTACTCTACTAACTGAGCTATGTCCCTGGCCCTCCAGGGTTTCTTCAGTACTTATAGTTTAAGACATGTTGATGGTGGTGGTGGTGTGTGTGTGTGATTAGATTGTAGCCAACATTAAGTGTCCGTTACTATTGTCAATGCAAAACACAGCTTTCACCTCAAAGGGGATAAAAGATAGTTTATTCTTGAGTCAAATATGTGTGACTATGGCCTGAGAATGTGGATTTAGGTTGTCCCAAACAACATGTTTCAATGTAGGAACCATTTCGTGAAGTTTTTATAGTTACAGAATCAAAGAAAGTCACAAACCAAGGCATTATTCAAATACATTGGTGAGGACAATAGGAAGGCAGGTAACAGTAAAGTGGGAAGTCTGCTATAGGTTTCAGATGCCATCTGATGATATTCTTAGCTTTTATTGGTGGAGGCCAATGGTTTGCTAAAAATACATTTTAAAGTTTTACCTGAGGGGCTAGAGAGATAGCTCAACTGGTAAAGTGTGCTGGTCTTGTCTCACAAGCACGATGACCTGATTTCACTTGCCAAGAACCACAAAAAAACTGTGGCTGGGGAAGTTATGGGTCCTAAGGAACTATTACTATTGTTTTACTAAGTAAATTTGTTGTGCCATCAAACTGTCCCCCAAATATTTATGTTCATGCCCATAAATTAGTGCTGCTCTTATCTTTGGTCAAAGACGCTTCTTTTGACAGATGGAAGTGACTACAGGAAGACTCATCAAAGTGCTGAGACTAAATGACTCTTGAACCAGGCGCAAGTTCAAGGTTAGCTTAGAACCACAGAGTTCCAGGTCAGCCTGGACTAGAGTGAGAGCCTGCGCTGAAAACACACACACACATATATTAAAAAAAAAGTGGAGGGGGGGCTGGAGTGATGGCTCAGCAGTTAAGGCACTTTTCTGAAAAGTCTAACAATCCAGGTTCACATAAAGTTCACATAAATTATCCACATAAAACCAGATACACAAAGTGACACATGCATCTAGAGTTTGCAGCAGCTAGAGGCCTTGGTGCACCCATATTCCCTCCCCGCCTTTCTCTCTCCCCCGCCCCTCTCTCTCACACACACACACAAATAAATAAAATATTTTTAAACAAACTAACAAAGAGAGCCTAAATGACTGTTGAGTGCTCAGAGCTAAATGTACTCATTTTTCATCTGAATTTCTTGGTCTCTGCTTTGATATTCTCTCTCTGCTATTTTTCCTTAAACCATCAGTATTTGCCCTTTTAACTTTCTTCTATGGGGATGCTCATGACAGATGCTATGTGTTTCTTCTAAATCTCCCTACTACATATGCTGTGTTTTCTACACTAGCGTATGTTTTCTATTTTCCACCTGCTATTGGCTCTGCTCCAGTATTTCCTATGTGGTGGTTTGATTCAGGAGTCCCCCATAAACTGAGGTGTTCTGAATGCTAGGTTCCCAGCTGATGGAGATTTGGGAATTGGCATCTCCTGGAGGCAGGGTATTGTTGGGGGTGGGCTTATGGGTATTATAGCTACTTTCTCCTTGCCAGTGTTTTGCATACTCTCCTGTCACTATTGTCCAGCTGATGTTGGCCAGGATATGATGTCCACCCTCTGCTCATGCCATCACTTTCCCCTGCCATCATGGAGCTTCCCCTTGAGTCTATAAGCCACAACAAGCCTTTTTTCCACAACCTGTTTTTGGTCTGGTGATTTCTGCTAGCAATGTGATCCTGACTGCAACAATGTGGTAGTTTAATTCAGGTGTCCCCCATAAACTTCGATATTCTGAATGCTAGTCTTCCCAGCTGATGGCAATTAGAAATTAATGCCTCCTGAGGCAGTGTATTGTTGGGGCGGGCTTATGGGTGTTATAGCCAGTTTCCCCATGTCAGTGTTTGGCACACTCTCCTGTTGCTATTGTCCACCTTATGTTGGCCAGGAGGTGATGTCCACCCTCTGCTCATGCCATTGTTTTCCCTGTCATCATGGAGCTTCCCCCTCAAGCCCATAAGCCAAAATAAGCCTTTCTTCCCACAGGCTGCTCTTAGTTGGGTGATTTCTACCAGCAATGCAAACCTGACTGTAGCAAACAGTAAAGTTGATACCAAAAGTGGGGTTGTGTTAGACATCTGACTCTGTGGCTTTGGCCTTTTGGAGCTGATTTTCAAGAGAAATGTGGAAGGATTTGAAACCTTGGCCTAAGAGACACCTTGCAATGCTATAAGTACAGCTTGATGAATTATTCTGGTCAGAGTTGAAAGACCTGAATAACTATGGACTGTGAGGTTTGGCTTATGAAGGTGAAAAGGAGCTTTGTCTGGAGAGGGCTCGAAGCAGTTTGTGTGAGAGGTTTGCTGTTTTACCCATGTCTTGAGAAGTTCTGCAGGGTTGCATTGCATAGAAACAGACTGGTGTGTGCAGAGGGATAGACACAGAAAGAAATTTTGGGGTCGAAATTTCTGCCCGTTCAACTGCAATTGTATGAGAGATTACAACCATTGCAATTGGGTCAGCTAACGTGCATTGAGACAACAGAAAGAATGCAATCTTTTGAAGGGACCTGAATACTCAAGGAGTGTCCTATTCTTCAAAGTCTGCTTTATTCTCCCTGGATTAACAAATTGGCACTCCACCTGGTATTATGGAGCATAAGAAATGTAGGAAAGAGAGGGTCAATGAGTTTTTAACATAGTGTTGTGTTTTGGAAATGGCCATGGGCAGTATGAACAGGTTTGCTGATTTGCCTGCATGGAGACCTAATGGAGCCGTGAGGATGGACTGTGGGTTGCAGTGGAGACCCAATAGAGACCCTGGTATGACAAGAGCGCTGCTAAAAAGAGCTTTCAGCCCAGATGAAGTTTTCCAGGACTGTGAGTAGCCCAGCTAGAGGGGCAGAATTGGAACTCCAGAGACTTGCTACTGGTTAGAATTATCGGACTTGGAGATTTCTCACTCACTTAGAGTTGTTGGACTTGGAACTACAGAGTTTGAGGTTTGCCCTGATTGTTTTAAATCTTGTATTGGTTGAATATTTCTTTGCTATGCCCAATGCCATCTTTTTCACTGTGAATGTTTATTCTGTTCTGGGTTTGGGGGATTTTTTTGGTGTTATGACTCAGTTAAAAGATCTAAGACTATGGGAATGTTTGAACATCTTTAGGATTGATAAAAAACTATGGGGACTTTTAAAGATGTACTGAATGCATTGCATTTTATGTTATGAATAGTTATCAGTTTATGGGGGCCAGGGGTAGAATGTGATGGTTTGATTCAGGTGTCCTCCATAAACTTAGGTGTTCTGAATGCTAGGTTTCCAACTGATGGCAATTTGGGAGCTGGTGCCTCCTGGAAACAGTGTATTATTGGGGAGCAGGCTTATGGGTATTATAGCCAGTGTCCCCTTGCCAGTGTGTGGCACACCCTCCTGTCACTGTTGTCCACCTCATGTTAGCCAGGAAGTGATGTCCACCCAGTGCTCATGCCATCATTTTCCCCTGCCATCATGGAGCTTCCCCTCAAGTCTGTAAGCTAAAATAAACCTTTTTCCCCCCGTATACTCTTGGTCTTGTGATATATATATATATATATTTTGGATTTTCAGGGTAGGGTTTCACTCTAGTCCAGGCTGGCCTGAAATTCACTCTGTAGTCTCAGGGTGGTCTCAAACTCATGGCAACCCTACTACCTCTGCCACTCGAGTGCTGGGATTAAAGGTGTGCACCCCCATGCCCGGCTGTTCAGGTGATTTCTACCAGCAATGTAAACCTGAGTGCAGCACCTTAAAAGCCTCCATTTCTCTGAAATGAGTTTCATGGCCTATGCTGTGTCTCCACATGAGCGCAAGTTGCCTGCTTTCCACATGTTTGTGACTCTGCTCCAGGCTTACTCCTAGATTCCAATTTCCCTTAAAGACACCCCACAATTTGTGATTTCCCCTACTAAACTAATAAACTCAATAAGTTATAATTAATCCTTCTTGAGTCCATTTATCAATTCTTTTTTAAAATTAGGTCAGGACCCAAAATAGGGGTTCATAAATTTGGGAGAACCCCCTGAACCCTCAAATCCTGCATCAAAGGGAACAAAAGAAAATAATAGAAAGAGATTATGATCAAAATACATGATGTACAAGTATGTATATTATCAAGGATAAAAAAAAAAAGGTTTCTTGGACTGGAGAAATGGCTTAGCATTAAAGGCACTCACTTTTTTGGCGGGGGGGGGGGGGTTTGGTTTTTCCAGGTAGGGTCTCACTCTAGCTCAGTCTGACCTGTAATTCACTATGTAGCCTCAGGGTTGCCTTGAACTCTTGGTGATCCTCCTACCTCTGCCTCCGGAGTACTGGGATTAAAGGCGTGTGCCACTACGCCCAGCTAAAGGCACTCACTTTCTTTTTTTTTTTTTTTTAATATTTTTATTTATTTATTAGAGAGAGAGAGAAAGAGGCAGAGAGAGAGAGACAGAGAATGGGCGCGCCAGGGCCTCCAGCCACTGCAAACGAATTCCAGATGCGAGCGCCCCCTTGTGCATCTGGCTAACATGGGTCCTGGGGAATCGAGCCTCGAACCGTGGTCCTTAGGCTTCTCAGGCAAGCGCTTAACCGCTAAGCCATCTCTCCAGCCGGCACTCACTTTCAAAGCTGAGTTCAGGTCCAGTTCTCCAATCCCCATGTAAACCCAGACATGCAAAATAGTGCAGGCATCTGGAGTTCTTCTATAATGACAAGAGGCCCTTGTCTGCCCATGCTCTGTCTCTTTCTCCTCCTCCTCTTCTCCTCCTTCTCTTCTCCTTCCCTCTTTTTCTCAAATAAATAAGTAAATACATTTTTAAAGTTTCCTTAAAAAGTTGTGGCAATGCACGCCTATAATTTCAATGCTGAGGAAGATCCCTAGAGCTCACTGGCTGACCAATGTAGCCTAATTGATAAGCTCCAGGCTGACAAAAACCCTGTCTCAAAAGAAGTGGATGGCATGTCTTTTTTAAAATTTAATTTAATTTTTAATGCTTATTTTAGAGAGAGAGAGAGAGACTAAAGATAAACCAAGAGAATTTGCCTCTGAGGTCTGCTGACATTCCAACTTTCTACAATCACAGAGTCAATCGACCTTGTGGAATCTGTAATGTATAGCCTTTTTTTTTTTTTTCTGGGAACTTCAATTCACACTATTAGGCCATAAATCTAATTGAGTGCATTTAGACTGTATACATAAGAAAAATATACTTTAAAATCTTATTTCTCACCTAGTATATTGAACTCTTCAGAGCGTTACCATTTTTCAGGGATTGCTCTAAAGTCTTGCTAAACAACTGCAGTGGCATCTTCGACAAAGGCAGTCTGGTCCTCGTTAGTGAGTCATTCCCTTTGGCCCTGGTAAAATAAACATGGGGATTTAGAGGCAGCCGTGAGCTTTGGCCCTGTTTATAAATTGTAAGCAAGAGAGAGAGTCCATTATTTTCATAAACAGGGAAACTAGTGCTAATCCATTCAAAGTGGAGCAAACATTTTATATTTACTTTCTCAAGACGCGATGGAATTATTTTCCTCCAATCCCAGCCTCCCACCACCCTGTACCACTTTCAAATTGCCTTTCCATGACTGCTGTGTTGATCTGTCATAACACTCATTAGCAGATAACAGAAACATAGCCTCCTATATTCAGTAAAAGAGAACTTTATTAAAAGATCATTGAGGCTGGAGAGATGGATTAGTGGTTAAGCACTTTGAGGCACAATTCCACAGGACCCACATTAGCCAGATGCACAAGGTAGCACATGCATCTGGAGTTCGTTTGCAGTGGCTAGAGGTCCTACATGCCCATTCTCTCTCTATCTATCTGCTTCTTTCTCCCTCTGTCTGTCTGCTGCTCTCAAATAAATAAATAAAATTAACCAAAAATATCATCAGAGCAGACAGAATTAATAAAAGCCAAGAAAGTGGGAATAATCTCAGGGAAAACTGTGACCATGTCAAACAACAGAAACTCAGGCAGTGGTCACCGAATGGGACAATCAAGTTTGTGTCTCTGTGATCAATCAGACCTCCATCTATCCCCAAAATCACTCATCCTTTTCATGACTAAGTATAGAAGAGGGTGTCCAATGGATGGGATGATCCAGGTCATCTGTCTAGTGAATCTGTATAACCCAAGGTAAGCCTTCAAGTGTGCATATTTGAATCATTCTTCAAAAGGCAGATAAGGGTACTAAAACAAAATGTCAATTTGCACGGTGGCCATACCCAAGGACAAACTGCCTGCCCTGATGGGGACATACTGAACGTTGTTGATGTAGTACTTTAAGAATATTCAAGCTCGGGCTGGAGAGATGGCTTAGCGGTTAAGCACTTGCCTGTGAAGCCTAAGGACCCCGGTTCGAGGCTCGGTTCCCCAGGTCCCACGTTAGCCAGATGCACAAGGGGGCGCACGCGTCTGGAGTTCGTTTGCAGAGGCTGGAAGCCCTGGCACACCCATTCTCTCTCTCTCCCTCTATCTGTCTTTCTCTCTGTGTCTGTCGCTCTCAAATAAATAAATAAATAAATAATAAAAAAAAAGAATATTCAAGCTCGGCATGGTGGCACATGCCTTAATCCCAGCACTTGGGAAGCAGAGGTAGGAGGATTGCAGTGAGTTCAAGGCCACCCTGAGACTACATAGTGAATTCCAGGTCAGCCTGAGCTAGAGTGAGACCCTACCTTGAAAAAAAAAAAAATTCAAATCCCAGGTCTTAAGTCATCCTGCTTTTTCCATAAGATCAGTCATTTCCTCATAGGAACTATATATCTTTCCAGTCTCAACAAATTATCAAGTCACCTTCTTTCCTTACTAACCAACAAATGGCCAACTATTGGAGACTAAGGTGCTCTCAAGTATATACACAGCAAAGAGGCTGAGATGGAGTACCCCTAACAGACTCAAGAAGTTATAGTCAGCTTTAAAGAGGGAAGAGGGGCTGAGAGATAGCTTAGCAGATGAGGCACTTGCCTGAAAAGCCAAAGGACCTAGGTTCAGTTCTCCAGAACCCATGTAAGCCAGACACACAAGGTGGCACATATGTCTGAAGTTTGTTTGCAGTGGCTGGAGGCCCTGGCGTGCCCATTCTTTCTCTATCTTCCTCTCTCTCTCCCTCCTTCTTTCTCTCAGTCTCGAGTAAGTAAATAAAAATAAAAGATTAAAAAAAAATAAAGAGTGAAAAAGATTGTAGATTGTCTGAACATATCAATATCCTCTCCCTCCTGAAATCCCACTGAAATGTCACTAACTGGGTACATTTCTTAAGATTTCTACCTAATATAGAGATTGTGGAAATTAGAAAGCAGATGTGAATGTCAACTACTTTAGCAGAAAATACAGTGATGTCTTAACAACTGAGCAATCTCTCTAGTTTTAAAATGTGTGTGTGTGTGTGTGTGTATGTGTGTACCTATGTGTATGGGCCCACATGTGCATATGTGTGTATGTGTGTGTGGAGGCCAGAAAACAATCTCATCTTCCATCTTTTTTTGAGATTGGCTCTCTCATTGGCTCACTCATATACTAGACTGGTTAGCCAGCAAGCTCCTGGGATCCTCCTGTTCCCGACTTCCCAGCCTGAGATTACAGGTGCATGCCACCACAACTTCTAGGATTTTTCTGGGAATAAAAATCAAGTGCCCATGTTTGCAATGTAGGCACCTTACTGACCAAGCTATCTCCCAAGCCCTAAAGCCTATCTTTGGGGACTTCCATTTAAGATGGTGGCATAGGAACCATGCCAAAGCAGCCTAGTGAGGAAAAAAAGAGAAAAAAAAGAAAATAAAAATATACTGTGAATGTGTATAAGAAATTATCAGCCACAGCAGATAAGTAGGAGAGATTCAGAGCATCTAGTGACCGCAGAGGCTGGCAGAAGTGGCTCCAGCAATGGTGGCACCAGGTCTGCATGGCCACAGCCACAAGGCTTGGCCTGAGCCACAGGAAAATTTCTACTCACACCAGCCTCCTCACAAACTCAAGAGCCATGAAGGAGAGGGTGGCAGGAACCAGCAGAGTAGTTCATGAGGAAAAGAATCATGAGGACCAGCAGAAGAACATCAACCACTATCCACAGTCTCCGCACCCCACATCACCAGCACAAGCACCAGTAAGCACCAGAGAGCTGGGGAAGGGAACTCATCATCACAGCAGCCAGCACAGGTGATAAGAACAGTGACCCACCAACCCAGCGTACCTAAGCCCACAGCACAGCAAACAGGGACCCAAGCAGGCACACAGCATATCTGAGACCAAGCCACCCCAAAAGGTAACTGGGATTATACCAGGTCAATACCCACCAAATAAGCCTGGTACATAGGCTTGCATCAAAAGTGCTCATTGCACCCTCCATGTCAGGGTTAAATCTGATGGCTGGTCAGATTTGCCATTCTTAAATAGCTAAATTTTAGGCTTGTCATTTGTTGCTTCCTGATTTATATTGCCTTTGTCTCCTTTCTGGTATTCACTGGGGAAGGGTCTCACTCTGTTACAAGCTGACCTTGGAACCCTCTACAGTCCAGCCTCCCAATTGACAGGATTAAGGGTGTGGGGCAACACACATCTTTAGGCACTGGAACTTTTTTAGAGGATCTGTTTGTCATAATACCTACTCTAGCATAAGTACTCTGTGCTCTTTTTCATTGAGTATGTATATTGTTAAATTTTAGAATTTGCCTGTATTTTATTCCACCAAGCCTACTAGAATACTCACATAGCAGGCAAACCCAACACCTAGGGTTACTTTTGTGGTTACTCTGAGAGTTTTAAGAGCGACATCTAGCACCTTAAGCTCCTACCCTGAAGATATATAACATCAGACTTATGGATACACCTAATACTGCAGATAATTAGAAAACCCAAGCATTAAATTAATCCAATATGCAAAATCTCTACATTACAATACAAAAAATCAAGACAACATAAATCCACCAAAAAGTGTAAACCCATCAGAAATGACCTCCAGTGAGACTGATCTAGAGGAAATGCCTGAGAAAGATTTCAAAAGAATGATTATAAATATGCTCAAAGAAATCAAAGAGGAAATCAAAAGAATCAAAGAAGACACAGGAAACCAACTCAATTAAATAAAAAGGTCAATACAAGACATGAATAAGGAAATTAGAAATAATAAAGAAAGACCAGTCAAAAATACTAGAAATGAAAAACATAGTCAGTCAAATAAAAAATTCTGTAGAAAATCTCACCAGTAGAATGAATGAAGGACAGAACAGAATATCTAAACAAGAAAACAAGGTGGCAGATCTAATACAGTCCAACAAACAGAAAGACAAACTAATAAGAAGGTATTAATGGAAATTTCAAGATATTCAGGATACTATGAAAAGATCAAACATAAGAATTCAGGGTATAATCATGAAAACAAATGATCATAAATGTTGGTGGGGATGTTGACAAAGTGGAACCCTTCTACACTGCTGGTGGGAATGTAATCTGGTCCAGCCATTGTGGAAATCAATGTGGAGGTTCCTAAAACAGCTAAAGATTGATCTACCATATGACCCAGCTATAGCACTCCTAGGCATATATCTTAAGGACTCATCTCATTTCCTTAGAAATACATGCTCAACCATGTTTACTGCTGCTCAATTTACAATAGCTGGGAAATGGAACCAGCCTAGATGTCCCTCAACTGATGAGTGGATAATGAAGATGTGGCACATTTATACAATGGAGTTCTATTCAGCGGTAAAGAAATATGAAGTTACGAAATTTGCAGAAAAATGGATGGATCTGGAATGGATTATACTAAGTGAGGTAACCCAAGCCCAGAAAGCCAAGCGCCACATGTTCTCTCTCATATGTGGATCCTAGCTACAGATGATTGGGCTTCTGCGTGAGAATGAAAATACTTAGTAGCAGAGGCCAGTAAGTTAAAAAGGAGATAAAAAGGGAAGAGAAAGGAAGGGAGGAGGGTACTTAATAGGTTGATATTGTATAAATGTAAGTACAATGACTGAGATGGGGAGGTAATATGATGGAGAATGGAATGGGGAGGGAATTACCATGGGATATTTTTTTATAATCATGGAAAATGTTAATAAAAATTTTAAAAAATAAAGTTAAAAAAAAAAGAATTCAGGCTATAGTAGAAGGAGAAGAATTTCACTCCAAAGCCATAGTAGGCATTTTCAACAAAATTGTAGAAGAAAAAATTCCCCAAATTGGCAAAGAGATGCCAATGCAAATACAGGAAGCCTTCAGAACACCAAACAGACAAAATCTGGAAAGAACCTGTCCATGCCATATTATAATCAAACTACCAAACACATAATCCAAAGAAAATATATTGAAAACAGTTAGAGAGATAAATCAAGTCACATACAAAGGCAATCCCATCAGGACCACAGCAGATTACTCAATACAAATTTTAAAAGCCAGAAGGGCTTAGAATGATGATTTCCAAGTTCTGAAAGATAACAACTGTCAACCAAGGTTACTTTTCCTGCAAAGCTATCCATTCAAATAGACAGAGAAATAAGGACATTCCACAAGAAAAGCAGGCTAGAGGAATATTTGAAGACAAAACCAGGTCTACAGAATATACTTGAAAGAATCCTTCATGCTGAAGAGAAAGAAAAGTATAAGAACGTGGAAAAAACAAACCAGTTAACACAGGAGAGCAAAGGTAAAACAAGAACTACAAAACAAAACAAATGGCAAAAATAATTATACACCTTCAATAATAACTCTTAATATTGATGGCATCAATGCCCCAACCAAAAGATATAGGTTTGCAGACTGAGTTAAAAAGCAGGATCTTTCAATTTGTTGCCTCCAAGAAATTCACCTTTCTACAAAGGATGGACATTATCTTAGAGTGAAAGATTGGAAAACAGTGTTTCAAGCAAATGGGCCTAGAAAACAAGCAGGGGTTGCTATCCTAATATCTGATAGGGTAGACATCAGAGCAACATTGTTAGGAAAAATAAGGAAGCTCACTTTATATTGATTAAAGGAACACCGCAACAGGAGGATATTACAATCCTTAACATACATGCACCTAACATGGGGGCTCCCAATTTCATCAAACAAATGCTATTAGAACTAAGGTCACAGATAACACCAAACAGTTGTAGTGGATGACTTTCACACTCCACTCTCATCAATTGACAGTTCATCCTAGCAAAAAATAAACAGAGATGCATCTGGATTAAATGAGGTCATAGAACAAATGGACTTAACAGATATATACAGGACATTTCATTCTAATGCTACAGAATACACATTCTTTTCAGCAGCACATGGACCATTCTCTTAAAAAGACCATATATTAGGACACAAAGTAAATCTTAACAAATACAGGAAAATTAAAATAATCCCTTGTACCTATCTGATCACAATGGGATCAAATTATAAATCAATAGTATGAAGAGTTGTAGCACATACACAAACTCATGGAAACTAATAAATGATGAATGAGTCACTGAAGAAATCAAGAAGGAAAGTTTAAGAAAATCATAGAATCAAATGATAATGAGAACACAACATACCAAAACCTTTCGGACACAATGAAGGCAGTCGTAAGAGGAAAATGTATAGCTTTAAGTGCCTATATTAAGAAATTAGGTGGGGTGTGGTGGTACATGCCTTTAATCCCAGCACTTGGGAGGCAGAGGTAGGAGGATCGCTTTGAATTCGAAGCCACCCTGAGACTACATAGTGGATTTCAGGTCAGCCTGTGCTAGAGTGAGACCCTACCTAAAAAAAAATTAAAAATAAAATAAAAGGTCTGGGCATGGTGAGGCACGCCTTTAATCCTAGCATTCAGGAGGCAGAGGTAGGAGGATTGCCATGAGTTTAAGGCCACCCTGAGACTATGCAGTGAATTTTAGGTCAGCCTGAAGAGTGAGACCCTACCTTGAAAAAAAAAAAGGAAAGAAAGGAAGGAAGGAAGGAAGGAAGGAAGGAAGGAAGGAAGGAAGGAAGGAAGGAAGGAAGGAAGGAAGGAGGGAAGGAGGGAAAGAGGAAATTAGAAAGGTCACAAGTAAACTTTAATGCTTCATATTAAGGCCTTGGAAAAAGAAAACAAGGCAAACCAAAGATAAATAAACAGGAAGAAATAATAAAGATTAGGGGAGAAATTAATGAAATAGAAAGCAAAAAAATTCCAAAGACTCAATGAAACAAAGATTTGGTTCTTTGAAAGGATAAACAAGATTGATAAACCCTTAGCAAATCTGAGCAAAAGAAAGAGAGAAGAGACACAAATAAAAAAAAGGTAGAGATGAAAACAGCACCATCACAACAGATACCAGAGAAATTCAAGAAATCATAGGGACATACTATAAGAATATATACTCCACTAAGTTTGAAAATCTGAAAGAAATGGATGACTTCCTTGGTTTATATGACCTACCAAAATTAAATCAAGATGATATTAACCTCTTAAATAGTCCTATAACAAGTATGGAGATCCAAGCAGTTATCAAAAATCTCTCAACTAAAAAAAGTCCAGGCCCAGGTGGATTTACTGATGAATTTTACTGGACCTTCATGAAAGAACTAATACCACTGCTTCTCAAACTTTTGCATAAAATAGAAAAAAAGGAAGGAATCCTACTAAACTCCTTCTACAAAGCCAGCATCGCCCTGATACCAAAACCAGACAAAGCTAGAACAAAAAAAGAAAATTACAGACCAATCTCCCTCATGAACATAGATGCAAAAATTCTCAACAAAATAGTGGCAAACAGAATACAAGAATATATCACAAAGATCACTCATCCTAACCAAGTTGACTTTATCCCAGTGATGTAGGAATTGTTCAACATGTGCAAATCAACAAATGCACTACATTATTTAAATGGACTAAAGGACAAAAATCACATGATCATCTCATTAAAAGCAGAAAAAGTATTTGACAAAATCCAACATCCCTTCATGATAAAAGTCCTACAGAGACTGGGAATAGAAGGAACATACCTCAGCATAATAAAGGATATTTATGACAAACCTACAGCCAACATAATACTAAATGGAGAAAAACTTGAAGCTTTTCCACTAAAATCAGGACCAAGACAAGGGTGTCCACTGTCCCCACTTTTATTTAATATAGTACTGGAAGTCTTAGCCATAGCAATAAGGCAAGAGACATACATAAAAAGGACACAAATTGGAAAGGAAGAGATTAAGTAGTCATTATTTGCAGATGATATGACATAAAGACTCTACCAGCAAACTGTAAGAGCTAATAAACACCTATAGCCATGTAGCAGGGTATAAAACAAACACACAGATATCACTAGCCTTCCTATATGCTAACAAGAAACACACAGGGGATGAAATCAGAGAATCACTCCCATTCTCAATGCAATAATAATAATAATAATAATAATAATAATAATAAAGTACCTTGGAATAAATCTAACCAAGGAAGTGAAGGATCTCTACAATGAAAATTTGAAAACACTCAAGTGAGAAATTGCAGAAGACACTGGGAAATGGAAAGATATCCTTTATTCTTGGATTGGAAGAATCAATACTGTGAAAATAACAATCTTACTAAAAGCAATATACACATTTAATGCAATTCCCATCAAAATTCCAATGACAGTCTTCACAGAAATAGAAAAAAATAATTTGGAAGCAGAAAAAACCTCAAATATCTGAAACAATTTTGAACAACATCTGAAACCAATTTGAACAACAAAAATAAAGCTGGTGATATCATCATACTTGATTTTACCCTATATTACAGAGCCATAGTAACAAAGACAGTATGATACTGGCACAAAAACAGACATGCACATCAAAGCAACAAAATAGAGGACCCAGATGTAAATTCAGGTAGCTATAGCAATCTGGTCACACACACAAAAAAAAAAAAATGCCAAAAATACTTATTGGAGATAAAACAGCCTCTTCAGCAAATGGTGCTAGGAAAACTGGATATGTATCTATAGATGGATTAAAAAAAGATCCTCATTTCTCCCTATGCACAAGAATGAAGGCCAAATTGATCAAATAACTTAATATCAGACCTGAAACTCTGAAACTGCTAGAGGAAAAAGTAGGGGAAACCCCTCAACATATTGGTGTTGGCAAAGACTTTCTGAATATAACCCTAATTACTCAGGAAATAAAACCACTAATTAACCACTGGTGTCTCATGAAATTATGAAACTTTTGTACAGCAAAGGACATAGTAAAGAGAGCAAAGTGACAACCTACAGAATGGGAGAAAATCTTTGCCAGCTGCTTATCTGGAAGATGATTAAGATACAGAACTCAAAAACAGAACAATAAGAAATCAAACAACCCAATTAGAAAACGAGCTATAGGCCGGGCGTGGTGGTGCACTCCTGTAATCCCTGCACTTGGAAGGCAGAGATAGGAGGATTGCCATGAGTTCGAGGCCACCCTGAGACTCCATAGTGAATTCCAGGTCAGCCTGGGCTAGAGTGAGACCCTACCTCAAAAAACAAAAGCAAAAACAAAAAAGAGCTATAGAACTAAATAGAGTTCTCATCAAAGGAAATATAGATGGCATATTAACATCTAAAAAAGTGTTCTATGTCCTTAGACATCAGAGAA
Organism: Jaculus jaculus; assembly: GCF_020740685.1. NCBI lineage: Eukaryota > Metazoa > Chordata > Mammalia > Rodentia > Dipodidae > Jaculus > Jaculus jaculus. The sequence goes on along the minus strand of NC_059105.1, from coordinate 89,022,000 downwards.
ATGCAAATTAAAACTACTTTGAGATTCCATCTCACTCCTGTCAAAATGGCTACCATCAAGAAGACAAATGACAATAAATATTGGTGAGGATGTGGAAAAAGGGGAGCTCTTCTGCACTGGTGGTGGGAATGTAATCTGATACAGCCATTGTGGAAATCAGTGCGGAGGTTCTTGAAACAGCTAAAAATAGATTTACCATATGATCCAACTATAACACTGCTAGGCATATATCCTAATGACTGTTTTCCTACTACCTTAAAGATACTTGCACAACCATGTTTGTTGCTGCTGTATTCACAATAGCTAGGAAATGGAACCAGCATAGATATCCCTGCACAGATGCACGGATAATAAAGATGTGGTATATTTACAGAATGGAGTTCTATTCTGTGGTAAAGGAAAATTAAATTTGCAAGGAAATGGATGGATCTGAAAAGGATTATGCTAAGTGAGTCAGAAAGCCAAATGTCACATGTTCTCTCTGATATGTGGATCCTAGCTACAAATGTATAGACTGGTGTGTGAGCTGGTACCAAAAATTGGTAGCAAAGGCCAGTAAACTAGAAAAAGGCTATAATGGAAGGAGGAGAGGGAAGGACTTTAAGGGGATAGTACTGTATATATGTAAGTAGAATGACATATTATAGGGAAGGGAATGGCCTAAGCCAGGTTAGGAGAAGAAATTGTGTAAAGGAAGGGTGGGGGGAGGGTCAATCAAAATTCAAGGTATTCTGAATAAGACATATAAAAACCGACTTTTTTTTATAATAGCTCATCCAGAAGTCATAGATGGTTACTAGAAATTTTTCAGTGCCAGGGATGGGATGCCTTCCAGTGAGTTGTTGGCCAGGGAGTTCCCTGTTGCCTCCAAAACATTATTTGCTATTGCCAAGGCCCTTGCTGTCCTTTGAGAAAGAGATGGTAAGACCCTATTGCTGAACACTTCACATGCCTGAACAGCAAAGTCACTGAGAAATCAAGCTGGTACTGAGCAGAAAACCTTCTCCCCATAGACCAGCTGACTGAAAGCTGGAAAAAGCTGTACTATTTGCAGCCTTTTGGGAGACAGAAGTCATCAGTAGTGAAAACAGTGGATACTGGAAGCCTCAAGTTTGGCCAGAAAGGCCAAATGACTAAATGAGTACAGTAGTGGTATGTCTGCTCTGGGGGAAACCAACTGCTCTCTAATTGGACTGAAAGCCTGCTCTTTGGGAGGGAATACATGCCTGGTACTGAAAACCTATTCAAAAGCCTATGGCAGGGGAGGTCATGAGCCTTAGAGATATAAAGCCTGCTCTTGTCTGAATAAATGCATACATTATTCTTACCAAATTGTCATGAAGGCACAACACTTAATGTTCATATTCATATATCAATGCTACTCTCACTTCTGGTTAGAGAAACTTCTCTTTTCAGGTGGTGATGACCACTGGCATGACCCGAAAAGCAACATAATGCTGAGAAGAAGGGACAGTGGAGTGTCCAGCACTGAAACATCTCTATCACACCCTCTAAGGCTCAGGGTCCACTGTGGAAGAGGTGGTGGAAAGAATGTAAGAGCCAAAGGAAGGGTACCACTCCTTACAATTAAATTGTCCAGTCAGAAATTAGCCTTGATATCCATGACCTCACAGTGCCTAGCAATACCTACCAAGACCCTCATACTAGGAGAAAAAAATGATAACATCAATTTAAAAGAGAGACTAATAGGGAGAGAGAGATGATATGATGGAGAGAAGAGCTGTGAAAGAGAAAATGGGAGAAGGGAGGGAAATATCATTGTTTATTGTCTGTAAGTATAGAAATTGTCAAGAAAATATAATCATATATATATATATCAAACAACCCAATTAAAAATGGACTATGGAAATAAATAGAGAGTTCTCAATAGAAGAAATACAGATGGCATATAAACATCTAAAAAAGTGTTCTACATCCCTAGCCATCAGGAAACTACAGAATAAAACTACACTGAGGGCTGGAGAGCTAGCTGAGCAGTTAAGGTGATTGCCTGCAAAGCCAAAGGACCCAGGTTTAAATCCCCATGACCCAACTAAGCCAGATGCACAAGGTGTGTGGAGTTCATTTGCAATGTCTGAAGGCCCTGGCATACCCATTCTCTCACTTTCTCTCTCTCTCTCTCTCTCATAAATAAATAATTTTTTTAAAATCTATGTTGAGATTCCATTTCACTCCTGTCAGATTGGCTACCATCATGAAAACAAATGACCATAAATGCTGGCAAGGATGCAGAAAAAGAGAAACCTTTCTACACTGTGGGAATGCAATCTGGTCCAGCCATTGTGGAAATCAGTGTGGAGGTTCCTATGAGAGCTAAAAATAGATTTACCTTTGACCCAACTATATCACACCTAGGCATATATCCTAAGAACTCATCTCACTACCTTAGAGATACTTGCTCAACCATGTTTACTACTGCTCTATTCACAATAGCTAGGAAATGGAACCAGCCTCGATGTTCCTCAACTAATGAATGGATAATGAATATGTGGTACATTTACACAATGAGGTTCTAATCAGCAGTAAAGAAAAAATGAAGTTAAGAAATTTGCAAGAAACTGGATGGATCTGGAAAGGATTATACTTAGTGAGGTAAGCCAGGCCCAGAAAGCCAAACTTCACATGTTCTCTCTCATATGTGGATTCTAGCAACAAATGATTGGACTTCGACGTGACTAGGAATGAAACTCAGTAGCAGAGGCCAGTAAGCTAGAAAGGAGATATAAAGGAAATAGGGAGGGAGGGAGGGAGGACTTAATAGGATGGTATTGCATATATGTAAGTAGAAGAACAGATTAATGGGAGGTGAAAAAGCCTAAGGGAGGTCAGGGGAAGAGATTGAGTAAAGGAAAGGTGGAGGGAGGGCTACTCAAAATCTAAGAGGATATAAATAAGTCATATAGAAGCCTTTCTTTTTGGACAATGGAACACTAAGAAGCCATAGACTGTTTCTAGAAAATTTTCAGTGCCAGGAATAGGATACTTTCCAGTGAGTTGTTGGCCAGGGAGGTCCCTGGTGCCCCCAAAACATTACAGGTCATTTCCAAGGCTTTTAGTTTCCCACCAGGAAGAGATGCTAAAACCCTATTGCTGAAGACTCCACTTACTTGGGCTGCAAGGTCAAAGAGAAATCCTGCTGGAGCTGAGCTGAATCCTCCTCCAAGTAGACCAGCTGACAGAAAGCTAGAAAAAGCTACACTGCATGCAGTTCAATGGGAGAGAGAAATTACCAGTGGAGATACTCAACAGTGGATGCTACAAGCCTTAAATTTGGCCAGCAAAGCCAAAAGAGCCAATGGGTACAATAGTGTTATGTCTGTTGTGGGAGAAACCAACCTCTCTCTAATTGGCCTGGAGGCCTGTTCCATGGGAGGGAATACGTACCTGATACTGAAAACCTCCAACAGGGGTAGTCATGAGCCCTAGGGGTGTAACATCTGCTAGTGTCTGTCTAAATGTATATACTATGCTCACCAAACTGTCCAATAAGCACTTCTCTTAATGTTCATACTCATATATTAATATTAATCTCACTTTTGGTTAGAGAAGCTTCTCTTTTCAGATGGCAGTGACCTTGGGATGACTCAGAATACATCATGGTTCTGAGAAGTGACAAAGGAGTGCTTAGCACTGAAATGTCTGTATCCCACCTTCCATGGCTCAGGGTCCATTGTGGAAGAGGTGGCAGAAAGAATATAAGAGCCAAATGAAGGGTAGGACTCCTTACAATGTCCTCCTCCAGACACAAAATGGCCTGGATATCCATGACCTCACAGTGCCTGACACTACCTACACAAGACCATCATAATAGGAGGAAAAGATGATGACATCAAAATAAAAGAGAGACTGATTGAGAGGGGGAGGGCATATGATGGAGAGTGGAGTTTCAAAGGGGAGAGAATTATCATGGGTTATTGTCTACAATTATGCTAGTTGTCAAAAAATTAATTAATAATGAATAAATGTTCAAAAACAACCCCTCTTCTTAGTGAACTCCAACTATGCTGTTAAACAAACAAAAAGAAAAAAAAAACTCACTTTGCTGGCACACTTGAGCCTTCCATTCACTTCTACTCCAAATTATTTTTCTCGCTTGCTTTCTTTTCCTTTTCCTTTTCCTTTTCCTTTTTTTTTTTTTAAAGAAAAGATTTCATTATATAACCTAAGTTTGCCTTGAAGTTGTCATCCTTCTGTGTCATCATCCTGAAGGCTGGTAGAATATCTATTCATCACCACAACCATCTTTCAGTTCTTAAATATGAGCAAACAACCATAGGTCATTTGGTTCAACAATCCTTTTAACACGAACAATGGAAAATGGTGCTAAAAAGAATTGAACAACAAAAAAAAAGACATTTAAAAAAAAACGATATAGGGGGGTGCTGGAGAGATGTCTTAGCAGTTAAGTGCTTGCCTGTGAAGCCTAAGGACCCCAGTTCGAGGCTCGATTCCCCAGGACCCACGTTAGCCAGATGCACAAGGGGGCGCACACGTCTGGAGTTCCTTTGCAGTGGCTGGAAGCCCTGGCGTGCCCTTCTCTTTCTCTTTCTCTTTCTCTCTCTCTCTATCTCTCTCTCTCTCTCTCTCTCTCTCTCTCTCTCTCTCTCTCTCTGTCACTATCAAATAAATAAGTTTTTAAAAAACGACATGGGACTGGAGAGATGGCTTGGTAGTTAAGGCACTTGCCTGCAAAGCCTAAGAGCATATATATTCAAATCTCCAGGCCCCACATATCCAGACACACAGTGACACAAACACACACTGATGCACATGCACACAGGGGATGCACACATCTGGATTTCATTCACAGAAGCTGATAGGCCCTGATGTGCCCATTCTCTCCCTCCCTCCCTCTCTCTCTCTCAAAAATAAATAATAATAAATAATATGTATATATTAGGGAAGGAAATAATTTATTTTTACAGTTGGGGGGAGTCAGTCTTGTTGGGAAAGCATGGCAGGAGCATGCACATGCAGTCAGCATTATATTATCACATCTGCAAGGCCATCCCAATAGATTTGTGGCTAAAGGGTCTTATTACATAGTGCTGTGAGCCCATGGATGATACACAGGCCATTTTGCATCTGGAAGATTGCATTGTAAGCAGGTCTCCCCTTCCTTTGGCTCTTACGTTCCTTTTTCTACTTCTTCCTCTGTGGTCCCTGAGCCTCGGAGGATGTGATAGAAATGTCTCAGTGCTGAACACACCACCATCACTTCTTCTCAGCAGGATGCTAAGTTGTGCTTCACCCCAGTGGTCACTGCCATCTGAAAAGAAAAGCTTCTCTAACCAAAAGTGAGAGTAGCATTAATATATGGGCATAAACATGAGTGTTTAGAGGGTGGTTTGGTAGGCATAACATATGCATTTAACCAGACAACAGTAGCTATTGCTCCCTTATGGCTTATGACCTCCCCAGCCACAGGCTTTTGACTAGGTAAATGAGTACTGATTCAAAGAGCACATATCACATTGTGAATTTTGTTTTCAAGCCATGGCAGATCTTGGAAGCTAGAGACAGGAGGAATAGTAATCCAAGATCATCCTCCACTGCATAATGAACTCAAGGCCAGCCTGAACTACATATAAATCCTGCTATAACTTTGTGAAATTTCAAAATATCAACAAAATTTTAGACTTGTAGAGTTGAGAGACAGGCATTCACAAGCCACAGTAGCAGAGTCCTCAACAGCCACCCTGGAAGCTGGAAGCAATGGCGCAATCTCTGAAATCCTCTGAAAGAGGGTTATTCTTAGATAGAGGATTCTGTCTAGATTTACACAAACTGCTCATCAAACATGTCAGCCAGGATCCAAATGAGAGAGACACACCATTATTCCAGGAGGGGGATGAGAAGGCTACATAATGGGACTAGATATTAAGGTCTGAGCAGAGCATTTAACCACCTGAGGGCAAGGAAAGAATGTGCCAAGGGCACCCAGGATGGAACTGCAAGCACAGGGTCATAACACCAGGGTCCCTGCTATGCTAGAGCAAACAGGTAACGGCCTCACTCTGGACAGAAAACATACACTCAACCTCCGTGACTCTTTCTCCAACCAAAAATTCACTCCTGATAGTCAAACAGCAAGTGGCCATGGTGTTATCATCTAACCCTTGGTCTACCACAAAATCAAGTAGGGTAGTGAAGGTAGAGAAAGGTAAAGACACTAAATTTGCTTTTACTGATTGTGAAGAGGGCTGGAGAAATTCTCAAATGCTAAAGGAATTTACCTGTGTTCAATTCCCCAGTATCCATGTAAAGCCAGATGCATCTGGAATTCATTTGCAGTAGCAACAGGGCCTGACATACTCATACTCTCACTCTCAAATAAATAAAAGTATTTTTTTAATTGTAAATATTCAGGGCGGGAGAAATGGCTTAGTGGTTAAGGTGCATGCCTGTGAAACCTATCAGGTTCAATTCTCCAGGTCCCACATAAGCCAGATGCACATGGTGGCACATGCATCTGGAGTTCATTTGCAGTGGCTAGAGGCCCTGGTGTGCCCATTCTCTCCCCCCACCTCCTCTCTCTCTCTCTCTCCTCTCCCTCTCCCTTCCCCTCTTTCTTTCCCTCTCCCTCCCTCCCTCTGTCTCTAGTAAATAAATAAATAAAAATAAAAATCTTTTAAAAAATTGTAAATATTCACAATAATGTTTGTCACCTTTTGTGTGTGTGTGTGTGTGTGTGTATGTATGTACGTGTGTTAGGGTCTCTGGTTTTACAAGGGTGGCTGGGGAATTTAACCCAGGACTCCAAGCTTTGCAAACAAGTGCCTTAACTACTGAACCACCTCTCTAGCTCATCTATCACTTTTTATTTATTTAATTGGTTTTTTCGAGGTAGGGTCTCACTCTGATCCAGGCTGACCTGGAATTAACTCTGTAGTCTCAGGGTGGCCTTGAATTCACGGCGATCCTCCTACCTCTGCCTCCCGAGTGCTGGGATTAAAGGCGTGCGCCACCACACCCGGCATCTATCACTTTTTAAACACCCAATCTATCTTAGATGTTGCCAATAACATTATCATTTGTCATTATTAATAAGGAACTACATTAGCATTCACATGAAATCAAATATTAACAAGGCATGTTTTAACTTCCTTCCTTCTTTCCCTAGAAACATTCTTCAAGGCCGGGTGTGGTGGCACATGCCTTTAATCCCAGCACTCTGGAAGCAAAGGTAGGAAGATCATCATGAGTTCAAGGCCACCCTGAGACTTCATAGTGAGTTTCAGGCCAGCCTGGACTAGAGTGAAACCCTAACAGAAACAAAATATTCTTCAACAACAACAACAACAACAATATATATATATATACATATATATATATTATACACAAAAACAAAATATTCTTCAACAAAATATATATAATATACTGCAAATTTCTATCTCTATGTATAGCAATTTCCCACTGACTCATAGGAACTTTTCAAATTTCTCCAGATTTGTTAACAGTACATCATTTGGAAGAAATTTTTATTGGACTTACCAGTAGTGATGTGTAATTCAGAAGTAGTAAGGCTGGGCAGAGATAACTGTCAGAGTTGGCTCAGTACTACCAGTTTCCAAGAAAGTGTTATGGCCTGAATAGTATCTTCCCATGAAATTACTCAATCAGATCACCACCATGCAATGTGTTATAAAGTAATCCCCAGAGGTGTTGAAATAAATGGGGTAATGTGTTAGAATGGGTGAGGCACATCATAATAAAATAATAGAATTACACTGATATCAAAAATATGATTAATTCTAAGCACAAATTTTTTAAAAAAGGAATAAAAGGGCTGAGCATAGTGGCTCATGCCTTTAGTCCTAGCAGTTGGGAGACAAATGTAGGAGGATTGCCATGAATTAGAGGCCACCTAGAGACTACATAGTGAATTCCAAGTCAGCCTGGGCTAGAGTAAGACCCCACCTTGAAACATCAAAAACAAAAAATAGCCACTACACAAAATATAATGATTAGGGCTGAAGAGATGTCTTAGTGGTTAAGGCACTTGTTTGCAAAGCCAAAGGACCAAAGTTTGATTTCCCAGAACCCACATAAACCAGATGCACAAGGGGGTGCAAGCATCTGGAGTTCATTTGCAACGGCTAGAGGTCCTGGTGTGTCCAGCCCCCCCCCCCACTATTTCGCATATAAATAAATGAAAATATTTTTAAATACAATGATTAATAACTTCATTATAAAAATAGTCAAAGTTTCAGCATGGTGGCTCATGCCTTTAATCCCAGCACTCAGGAGGCTGAGGTAGGAAAATTGTTGAGAGTTCAAGGCCATCCTTGGCTATAGAGTAAGTTTTAAGCCAGACTGGACAAGGGGGAGACCCTACCCACCTCAAAAAAAAAAAAATAGGCAAACTTGTAATCCCTCAGCTATATATGAAGTTCAAGGCCAGCCTGGGCTAGCCAAAACCCTGTCTCAAGGGAAAAAACAAAAGAGTCAATGCCAGGCATGGTGGCGCATTCCTTTAATCCCAGCACTCAGAAGGCAGAGGTAGGAGGATCACCATGAGCTCAGGTCCACCCCGAGACTATATAGTGAATTCCAGGTCAGCTTGGGCTAGAGTGAGACCCTACCTTGGAAAAAAAAAATGAATATTTATAATGGTTCTTGAGAAAAGTTCAATTTTAATAAGCAATGTTTCCATTTTTACAAGTGAACTTCTAAGATCATTCAACCCCAGGACTCCAAGAAAAATGACAGACATGAAGAGAACTTGGGTGATGTGTGTGTGCACACGCGCGCATGCATGGGTGCATGCATGCATGTATGTTTGTGTTACTGGGCACTGAGCCCAGGAAACTGCATGTCAGACAAGCACTCTACCATTAGTTCTTTGTGCTGTACCCCAGCCTAGGAGAAATTACTTTTCTTAAAAACAAACAGAATCTGAATACAGCAGGCAGCTGGTGGCAGCTGGGTTACCAGGAAAGGGCTCCTCTTCCTCTTTCCGAGTTTAGAGTACACCCCCTTCAAAAGTCTCTTCCTCCATCTGCCCGTCTTTTCTCATTTGGGAAGTCTCCTGGAGACAGTGCAGAACAAAAGCCCTCTCACCCTCACATTCTGAGTCACATGCTTCCTGACCTGATGGAAGGAACAAAGACAGGAAGGGAAGGGAAGAGAAGAAATTCCCTTTGGAAAACCCTGACCCTATTATTTTCTTGGAATGTTTATTTTAATCCTTATTTCCTTAAGCAGAAGATGTATGTGTGTGTTTGTATGTATATATACCTGGAATTCACTATATAGTCTCAGGGTGGAGACTATATAGTGAATATATATATACACACACACACACACATACATACATATATTTATGTGTGTGTGTGTGTGTGTGTGTGTGTGTGTGTGTGTGTGTCAGAGAGAGAGAAGGTACAAAGGAAGGAGAGAAATGAGGATTGTGCCAATTTAAGTGAAAGATTTATTTTGTAATAGATTCATGTTTTATTCTAATTTGCAAACAAAATTCTAAGCAGCCTGTTATATTTGTACTCATAACTGATTTTCCAAAATTAAGATGCTTGCTTGCAAAGCCTAAGGACCCACATTTGATTCCCCAGGACCCACGTAAGCCAGATGCATAAGGAGGCACATGTGTCTGGAGTTTGTTTGCAGTGGCTGAATTTCCTGCAGTGCCCATTCACTATCTATCTGCCTCTCTCTCTCTCTCTCTCTCTCTCTCTCTCTCTCTCTCTCTCTCTCTCTCTCTCTCTCATACACACACACACACACACACACACACACACACACATTTTCTCTCTCAAAATGGATAAATAAATAAATAAAACTTTAAAAATTAAGAAAAAAAAGAATGTCAATGAAGGACTCAGGAACCAGATGGACGCCACGAAAGGCTTCAGAGTCTTCAGCAGGCCTAAGTTTCTGTTTCCCAGCAAGATCTAAGTTTTTTATCTTCTGGTAAGGGTGGGTTTAACAATTACTGGAAACTGACTATGCCATACATTCCTGTAGTCATAGATAAGTTCAATTCCCCTAGACCCAGCCTGCCAGCTTTGCCCGCCAAAATCCTAAGCCAGCCAAAAGAGAACAAGTGCAGTTACTGTTTAAATCAACCAATCATGTACCCATCCCCTTCTTCTATGTTCAAATCCCTATAAAAAGCCTACCCTCCTGCTACTCGGGGCTCTTGCACAGATCCACTGCATTGGTGAAGTCAAGAGACCAAGCTTAAGCCCGAATTAAAGCTCCTTTCCCTTGCATACATGTTTGGCTCTCCTTGGTGGTCACTGGGGGTCCCAATAACTGGGCATTACAGTCATCTGGCCAAACACGAGTGCAAATGCCTATATCCCAGTATCTCAGGATCCACATAGAACTACAACATTCTCTCAAGAAAAAGGAAGGAGACTTCGGGGAAAGATGGCATCATAGGAGCCATGCCAAACCAGCCTAGGGAGGGATTTAAGCAAAACCCCAGCAAAATACACTCTTCTTCTGAAAAGTGAAGGAGTATAGGTTATTCTTAGACACAGCAGAGAAGCCGGAGAGATCAAGACCCACCAGAAAGAAGGAAAATGACCAGAATCCCACTGAGGCACTGTCAGCACGATCTGCATCTGCGCACTGTCCAGTGCCGGCAGCAGCAGAGACCAAGCAACAGGTGTTTCAACTCCATCAGCCTTCTTGCAAAGATAAGAAATCTGAAAGAAAGACAGCTGAGCTCAACTAAAGAGCTGCTGAAAGTGAGAGCAACTCCAGAAGTCTGAACTCTCCCATCCCCCACCATCAGAACCGTGAACCTCCAGCATTCAGACCGCAGTGGCAGTGCAGCCAGCAGAGTTGATCAGAGGTACAGCTGCACAGCACCACACAGAGGGATCGAGGAGGGCACTCAGCATTGGTGAGATTGGAAGCCACCCCAAAAGGTAACAAGGCTGACAAAAAAAAAAAAGTTACACAAGCCTGCATTGCAAAAGCTAATCTCTCTTTCCTTGTCAGGGCAGGTTATGGGATATATATTCTTGGTTGGCTTTATCATTTTCAAATAACCTGTATTTAGGGGTTGAATACTGTTGCCTTTCATATGTATAGGGCCTTTGTTTCTTGTTTCTGACATTACTGGGGGCAGTCTAATCCAGATCCAGGTTGACCTGGAAGCAAATTCCAAACTGACAAGATTAAGGGTGTAGAACAACACCCACCTTAAGGATTTTGGCTTTATATGACTATCTGTTTGTTTTAATCCCCACAGTTGCATACTTTATGCTGGTTTTTATTGACTATGTATGTTATTCGGTTGAAGTTTAGAATTTTCCAGTAAATTATTCCACCCAGTCCACTAGAATACTTGCTTAGCAAGCAAACTCAACTCCTAGGATTACTTCTGTGGCTTGATGGGGAACAAGAACTACACTTGGCACCTTGAACTCATATCCTGAGGGTATATAGAGGTGGATTGCCATGTCTGGGAACACTGCAGATAAGTAGAAAACCCAAGCATCAAATCAATTCAGGATGCAAAAGTCTCTACAATATAACACAAGAAACTCAAAGAATCAAGACAATACAGACCCATCAAAAACTGTAAACCCATCAGAAATGATCACCAATGAGATTGTTTTAGATAAAATGCCTGACAAAGATGTCAAGATAATAATGGTATCTATGCTCAAAGAAATCAGATAAGAAATGAAAGGAATCAAAGAAGAAAACAAGAGAGGCTGGAGGAATGGCTTAGCAGTTAAGGCATTTGCCGGCAAAGCCAAAGGACCCTGGTTCGATTCTCCAGGACCCATGTTAGCCAGATGCACAAGGGGGGGCATGTGTCTGGAGTTCATTTACAGTGGCTGGAGGCCTTGGCATGCCCTTTCTCTCTCTCTCACTCTCTCTCTCTCTCTTTCTCTCTCTCTCTCTTCCTCTGCCAAATAAATAAATAAAATGTTTTTTTAAAAAGAAAAAAAGAAAGGAATTAAAGAAGAAAACAAACTTCTGAAAGAGAACACAGGAAACCAGCTTAATGAAATACAGAATTCATTACAAGACATGAGTAAGGAAATAGAAATACTGAAGAAAAACCAGGCTGAAATCCTAGCTCTGAAGAATAGTCAATAAAATTAAAAAAAAACTCTGTGGAAAGTCTCACCAGTAGAATGGATGAAGGAGAGAACAGAATACCTAAACTGGAGGACCAGGTGGCAGATCTAATACAGTCCCTCAAAGAGAAAGACAAGCTAATAGCAAGGTATGAATGGGAATATCAAGACATCCGGGACACTATGAAAAGGCCAAACATAAGAATTCAGAGTATAACAAAAGAAGAATTCCAACAAAATCATAGAAGAAAATTTTCCCCAAATTGGGAAAGAAATACCAATGCAGATACAAGAAGCTTTTAGAACACCAAACAGACAAAACCTGGAAAGAACTTCTCCTCACCATGTTATAATTAAATTACTAAACATACAAAGCAAAGAAGATATATTGAAAGCAGTTAGAGAGAAAAAAGCAAGTCACCTATAAAGGCATGTCCATCAGAATAACTGCAGACTACACAACACAAACTTTAAAAGCCAGGAGGGCTTGGAATAATGTATTCCAAGTTCTGAAAGATAACAACTGTCAAGCAAGATTACTTTATCCTGCAAAGCTATCTATCCAAATTCATGGAGAAATAAGGACATTCCACAACAAAAACAGAATAAAGGAATTTATGACAACTAAATCAGCTCTACAGAAAATACTTGAAGGAATTCTTAATGCCAAAGAGAAAGCAAAACACACACAGGAAGAAATAGGAAAAAATAAACCACACTCAAATAACAGTTAAAACAAATGAGTAAAGGGAAGACAAGAAACACTACAAAATAAGAATGGTGACAATAAATGCATACCCTTCAATAATAACTCTTAATATCAATGGCCTCAATACACATCCAAAAGCCACAGGCTTGCAGACTGGATTAAAAAGCAAGATCCTGCCATTTGTTGCCTCCAGGAAACTCATCTCTCAATAAAAGATAGATACTGCCTTAGGGTGAAAGGATGGAAAGTGGTATTTCAAGCAAATGGGCCTAGGAAACAAGCAGGGGTTGCTATCCCTACATCTGACAGACTAGACTTCAAACCAGCATTAGTGAAGAAAAATAAAGAAGGTCATTTTATACTGATTAAAGAAACATTCCAGCAGGAGGACATTACAATCCTAAACATATATGCACCTAATATGAAGGCTCCAAGTTTCATCAAACAAACACTATTAGATATAAGGTCACAGATGACATCAAACACAATTGTAGTGGGAGACTTCAATATCCCACTCTCATCAATTGACAGGTCATTCTGGCATAAAATAAACAAAGAGACATCTGAATTAAGTGATGTCATGAAACAAATGGACCTAACAGATATCTACAGAATATTCCATCCAAATGTTGCAAAATATACATTTTTCTCAGCAGCACATGGAAAATATATTAGGACACAAAGCAAATCTCCACAAATATAGAAAAATTGAAATAATCCCTTGTACTCTATCTGACCACAATGGGACTAAACTGCAAATCAGCAACAAGAAAAGATACAGAACATAAAGAAATTCATGGAGACTAAACAGTACACTATTGAATGATCAGAGGGTCATTGAAGAAATCAAAAGGAAATCAATAAATTCATAGAATCAAGTGATGATGATAATACAACATACCAAAACCTTTGGGACACAATGAAAGCAGTCCTAAGAGGAAAATTTATAGCTCTAAGTGCCCATATTAAGAAATTAGAGAGTTCACAAATAAACAATTTAATGCTCCACCTTAAGGCCTTGGAAAAAGAAGAAAAAGGCAAACCAAGAAGCAGTAGTTGAGAAGAAATCATAAAGATTAGGGGAGAAATTAATAAAATAGAAACCAAAAGAACAATCTAAAGAATCAATGAAACAAAGAGTTGGTTCTTTGAAAGGATAAGCAAGATTGATAAACCCTTAGCAAATTTGACCAGAAGAGAGAAGAGACAAAAATAATAAAATTAGAGATGAAAAGGGCACCATTACAACAGATACCAAAGAAACTCAGACAATTATAAGGAAATACTTTAAGGATATATATGGATCTAAGTTTGAAAACCTAAAAGAAATGGATGATTTCCTTGATTCATATGACCTACCAAAATTAAATCAAGATGAGATAAACCATTTAAATAGACCTATAACAAGTACAGAGATCCAAGCAGTTATAAAAAGTGTCTCAACTAAGAAAAGCTCAGGCCCAGATGGATTCACTGCTGAATTTTACCAGACCTTCATGGAAGAACTAACACCAATGCTTCTCAAACTTTTCCATAAAGTAGAAAAGGAAGGAACTATGCCAAACTCCTTCTATGAAGCCAGTATCACCCTCATACCAAAACCAGGCAGAGACAGAACAAAAAAAAAAAAAAAAGAAAGTAAAACAAAAATTACAGACCAATCTCCCTCATGAACATAGATGCAAAAATTCTGAACAAAATATTGGCAAACAGAATACAAGAATATATCAAAAAGGCTATGCATCCCAACCAAGATGGCTTTATCCCAGGGATGCAGGGACAGTGCAACATACACAAATCAATAAATGTAATACATCATATAAATGGTCTGCAGGACAAAAATCACATGATCATCTCAATAGGTGCAGAAAAGGCATTTGACAAAAACCAACATCCTTTCACGATAAAAGTATTACAGAAACTGGGGCTAGAAGCAACATATCGCAACATAATAAAAGCTATTTATAACAAACCTACAGCCAACATAATACTAAATGATTAAAAACTCAAAGTTTTTCCACCAAATTCAAGAACAAAACAAGGGTGTTCACTGTCTCCATTTTTATTTAATATAGTACTGGAAGGCTTAGCTATAGCAATAAGGCAAGAGATACTCATAAAAGGGATACAAATTGGAAATAAAGAGATAAAATTATCACTATTTGCAGATGATATGATTCTATACATAAAAGACCAAAAAACTCTACCAGCAAACTGTTAGAGCTGATAAACACTTTTAGCAACATAGCAGGATACAAAATAAATGCACAGAAATGACTAGCTTTCCTATATACTAACAACAAACATGTGGAGAATGAAATCAGAGCATCTCTCCCATTCATGATTGCCTCAATAAATAAATAAAGTATCTTGGAACAAACTTAACTTAGGAAGTGAAGGATCACTACAATGAAAACTTTAAAACACTCAAGCATAGCCCAGTGTGGTGACACACACCTTTAATCCCAACACTCAGGAGGCAGAGGTAGGAGGATTGATGGCAAGCCAAGCAAACAAAAAAAAAAAAAAAAAAAAAAAAACAAGCAAGAAGTTGCAGAATACACAAGGAAATGAAAAGACATCCCATCTTCTTGGATTGGAAGAATCAATATTGTGAAAATGTCAATCTTACCCAAAGCAATCTATACATTTAATGCAATCCCCATTATAATTCTAATGGCATTCTTCACAAGAATAGAAAAAACAATCCTAAAATTCAACTGGAAGCACAAAAAAACCTCACATAGTCAAAATGATTTTGAGCAACAAAAATAAGGCTGGTGGTATCACCATACCTGATTTTAAGCTATATTACAAAGCCATAGTAACAAAAACAGCATGGTATTAGCACAAAGACAGGCATGTGGACCAGTGGAACTGAATAGAGGACCCAGATGTTAATCCAGGCAGCTACAGCCATCTGATTTTTAACAAAAATATTCATTGGAGAAAAGACAGCCTCTTCAACAAGTGGTGCTGGGAAAACTGGATATCCATATGTAGAAAGATGAAAATAGATCCTTGTCTTTTTCCATGCGTAAGAATCAAATACAAGTGGACCAGGGACCTTAATATCAGACCAGAAACTCTGAAATTGCTAGAGGAAAAGGTAGGGGAAACCCTGCAACATATTGGCATAAGTAATGACTTTCTGAATATAACCCCAATTTCTCAGAAAATAAAACCACTAGTCAACTACTGAGATCTCATGAAATTACAAAGGTGTTGTACAGCAAAGAAGACTGTGACTAGAGCAAAGAAACACCTACAGAATGGGAGAAAGTCTTTGCCAGCTACTCATCTGACAGGATTAATATCCAGAATACACAAAGAACTCAAAACACAGAACAATAAGAAATCAAGCCGGGTGTGGTGGCGCACGCTTTTAATCACAGCACTTGGGAGGCAGAGGTAGGAGGATTGCTGTGAGTTCGAGGCCACCCTGAGACTCCATAGTGAATTCCAGGTCAGCCTGGGCTAGAGTGAGACCCTATCTCAAAAAACCAAAAAAAAAAAAAAAAAAGAAATCAAACAACCCAATTAAAAATGGGCTATGAAACTAAATAGAGCATTCTCATCAGAAGAAATACAAGTGTCGTATAAACATCTAAAAAGGTGTTCTACATCCTTAGCCATCAGGGAAATGCAAATTAAAACTACCTGAGATTTCATCTCTCTCCTGTCAGAATGGCTACCATCAAGAAAACAAATAACAATAGATATTGGCAAGGATGTGGTAAAAGGGAAACCCTTCTGCACTGTTGGTAGGAACGTAACGTATAGCCATTGTGGAAATCAGTGTGGAGGTTCTTGAGACAGATAAAAATAGATTTGCCATATGATCCAGCTATAGCACTCCTAGGCATATATCCTAATGACTCTTCTCACCACCTTAGTGATATTTGCATAACCATGTTTATTGCTGTTCTATTCACAATAGCTAGGAAATGGAACCAGCCTTGATGTCCATCCACAAAAGAATGGATGATAAAGATGTGGTATATCTACACAATGGAGTTCTATTCAGCATTAAAGAAAAACGAAATTTGCAGGGAATTGGGTGGATATGGAAAGGAGTGAGGTAACTCAAGCCCAGAAAGCCAAATGTCATATGTTCTCTCTTATATGTGGGTCCTAGATACAAATGTATAGACTTGTGTGTGATCTGGAACCAAAAACCAGTAGCAGAGGCCCATAAGCTAGAAAAAGGTTATAAGGGAGGGAGGATAGGTAAGGTCTTTAGGAGATGGTATTGTATGTATGTAAGTAGAAGATCAGGTTACAGGAAGGAAAAGGCCTAAAAAAGGTCAGGGGAAGAGATTGTATAAAAGAAAGGTGGGGGAGGAGGAGGGTCAATCAAAATTCAAGATATTCTGAATAAGACATAAGAAAATCACTTTCTTAAATAATGGCATATTCAGAAGCCATTGAATATTATTAGAAATTTTTCAGTGCCAGGGATGGAATAAATTCCAGTGAGTTGTTGGCCAGGGAGGTCCCTGTTGCCTCCAAAACATTACAGGCTATTTCCAAGGCCTTTGGTTTCCCATGAGAAAGAGATGGTAAGACTCTATTGCTGAAGATTTCACATGCCTATGTGGCAAAGTAAGTGAGAAATCAAACTGGTGCTGAGCAAAAAACCTTTTCCCTATAGTCCAGCCAACTGAAAGCTGGCAAAAAGCTATACTGTATGCAGCCTTATGGGAGACAGAAGTCAACAGCAGTGAAAACAGTGGACATTGGAAACCTCAAGTTTGGCCAGACAGGCCAAATGACTGAATGAGTGTAATAGCGGCATGTCTGCTCTGTGGGAAACCAACTGCTCTCTAATTGGACTGAAGGCACACTCTATGGAAGAGAATATGTGCCTGGTACTGAAAACCTAATCAAAAGCCTATGGCAGGAGAGGTCATGAGCCTTAGGGTCTTAAAGCCTGCTCTTTTCTAGATAAATGCTTATATTATTGTAACCAAATTGCCCTGGAAGCACTATACTTAATGTTCATACTCATATATTAATGCTACTCTCACTTATGGTTAGAGAAGCTTCTCTTTTCAGATGGCAATGACCACTGGGATGACCCAAAAGGCAACATAGTGCTGAGAAGAAGGGATAGAGGAGTGTCCAGCACTGAAACATCTCACAACCTCCATGGCTCAGGGTCCATTGCAGAATAGGTAGCAGAAAGAATGTAAGAGCCAAAGGAGGGGTACCACTCCTTACATACAACTGTCCGGACAGAATTTGGCCTCGCTATCCAAGACCTCACAGTGTCTAGCAATGCCCACAGAAGACCCTCATAACAGGAGAAATAGATGATGACATCAAATTAAAAGAGAGACTAATGGAGAGAAGGAGGGGATATGATGTAGAGCAGAGTTATTAAGGGGAAAGTGGGAGTGGGGAGGGGAGGGAAATACCATGGTTTGTTTTCTGTAAGTATAGAAGTTGTCAATAAAAATATATCTATATTTAACACCTTCCAAGGCTCAGGGTCTAATGTGAAAGAGCTGGTGGAAAGAATGTAAGAGCCAAAGGAAGGGTAGGACTCCTTACAACGTGCTCTCCCCAGACACAAAATGGCCTGGATATCCATGACGTCACAATGCCTACACAAGACCATCCATCATAAGAGGAGGAAAAGATCATGACATCAAAATAAAAGTGAGACTGATTGAGATAGGGAGAGAAAATGATGGAGAATGAAGTTTCAAAGGGGAAAGGGAGGGGGGAGGAAGGGTATTACCCTGGGATATTTTTCATAATCATGTAAGTTGTTAACAAAAATTTGGAAAATAAAATAATAAAATATATGTATATGTGTATGTATGTATATATATATATATATGTGTGTGTGTGTGTGTGTGTGTGTGTGTGTGTGTATGTATATATATACACATATATATGCACATATATATTTTAAATATATATTATATATATAAATATATATATTTAAAAAGAAGAAAAAGGAAGAAAGGAAAGAAAGAAAAATGGTTATCTACTCTAAGTGCTTAATGGTGAGCTATAAGATGTCAAGGGAGTCAGCATTCATTGAGTGCCTAGTAAGCATCAAATCCTTCTCATATATTAGCTCACGTAAATCTCATAAGAACTTTGCAATGACAAATTTATCCACGTTCTAGAAACATACTGAAGTTCAGTGGTATCAAACAACGTGCTTGGGGTCAAAACCCAAACCATGAGAACTCAAATCTATGTTCTGTCCAATACCATATTGCCTCCCTTTCACAAACTATCTTTAGACAGATGATTGGTGTACTTCCCTGGTTGGAGGTGTTATGTTTTAGATTGAACCCTTGAGGAATAACTGCTATGCTATAGCATGTCTTTTCCAACACAGAGTATTTTCCAGTAATACCTTTATTCATTCACTCCGAAAAACCTTCCTGTTAGATTTCATCACTGTGACAGACACCTGAAATAAACAACTTAAGGAAGGAATAAGTTTTTTTGGCTATGGTTTCAGAGGTTCTGAGCCATGGTTGGCTTGTTCCTTGTTGTGATAAGGCCCTGTGATAAGGCAAGGCATCAAGGCAGCCAAAGAGCATGACAGAACAGATTTGCTCACTTATAGCAGCCAGGAAGCAAAGAGAAGCCAAAAAAGCCAGGACAAAATATACGCTTCAAAGTCATACCTCCAGTGAGGACTCACCTCTTAAAACCCATTGATGAATTTAGCACCCTCATGTTATAATCACCTATCAACAGTGCCACCAAGTGGATACCAAGCCTTCCGTACTTGAGCCTTTTTGCAGGACACCTTATATCCCCATGTGTCCATGATATATCTTGAATTCATTTTTTTTTGTTCATTTTTATTTATTTATTTGAGAGTGACAGAGAGAGAGGCAGATAGAGAATGGGCGTGCCAGGGCTTCCAGCCACTGCAAACGAACTCCATATGCATACGCCCCCTTGTACATCTGGCTAACGTGGGTCCTGGGGAATCGAGCCTCGAACCGGGGTCCTTAGGCTTCACAGGCAAGTGCTTAACCACTTAAGCCAGCTCTCTAGCCCTTAAATTCATTTTTTAAGTGAGAAAATATTGTTCCCCAATATCAAGCTCCCACTAACCTTGGGCTACAAAGGGGCCTACACCTATTAAATTCTCTCTAAAATTATCCCATTTATCCAGTGCTGACTTCACCCTCTGTTGGAGAATCTGCTTCTCTTTTTCAGATGGACACAGACCTGAGGAGAGAATCAGCCCATCGCAGCTCAACAGGGCCCCAGCTGAAACCATAAAGTAATTAGAGATATGAGCAAGAGTGCTGCTTTCTTGGTGAACCTGGTACCAGCACAAGGGTAAAGGAGATGGACACAGAGAACAATCAACTCCAACCAAACCAGATATCCAGAGACATAGAGGCCCCGAAGACCTCATCACTGAAGTAGACCTAAAATGAACCTAACATGGCTCAGGGAAATTCACAGAAGAGGAGATGGAAAGATTGTTAGAGCCACATGTTGAGACATTCTGCACAGAGACATTGCCTCTTACCCATAACTGATGGCTAACTCCACAATGCACAACCCACAATCCCCAATGAGGATGGTCCCTGCGAAGTGAAGAGGACAGGGAAGAGGCTAATGATGGTACCAACATGGCTGTTTACACACTGACTACATACATAATAATAAAAAAAAGAACAAAAAGAAAATACTATTCCAATACAATGAACTGAACATCTGAGAGAAACCAACTTTCACTGGGGAGCATAAAGGAAGTTTCAAGAGTGGAAAGTCAGTACTCATAAGGCAGAGGTAGGAGGATCACTATAAGTACGAGGCCACCCTGAGACTACATAGTGAATTCCAGGTGAGCCTTGAAACCCTACCTCAAAAAAACAAAACAAAAAAAGAGAGAGTGGAAAGAGATAAAATTTTGAATAATGAATAGTTTTTGTGATGGAGGAGGTTGAAAAGAGAATGCTTCTTAGCTACAAATGACGGGATTTCTGTGTAAGTAGAAAGAAAACTCAGTAGCATAGGCCAGTAAGCTAGAAAGGAGATATAAAGGGAATAGAAAGGGAGGGAGGGGGAACTTAATAGGATGATATTATATATATGTAAGTAAAAGAACAGACTAAGAGGGGTGAAAAGGACTAAGGGAGATTATGGGAAGAGACGGAGTAAAGGAAATGTGGAGGGAGGGCTAATCAAAATCTAAGAGGATATAAATAAATCATATGGAAACCTACTTTTTTGGAAAATGAAACATGCAGGAGCCATAGATTGTTCCTAGAAAATTTTCAGTGCCAGGAATGGGATACCTTCCAGTGAGTTGTTGGCCAGGGAGGTCCCTGATGCCCCCAAACATTACAGGTCATTGCCAAGGCCCTTGGTTTCCCACCAGGAATAGATGGTAAGGCCCTATTGCTGAAGACTGCACATACTTGGGCTGCAAGGTCACTGAGAAACCCTGCTGGAGCTGAGCTGAAAACCTCCTCCAAGTAGACCAGCTTATAGAAAGCTGGTAAAAGCCAGGCCGCATACAGTTCAATGACAGAGAGAGAAGTCACCAGTGAAAATACTCATCAGTGGACACTGCAAGCCTCATATTTTGCCAGCCAGGCCAAATAAGCCAATAGTGGCACAGCTGTTATGGAGAAAACCAACCACCCTCTAATTTGACTAAAGGCCCATTCCATGGGAGGGAATACATCCCTGAAACTGAAAACCTACAAAAAGGGTAGTCATGTGCCCTAGGGGTGTAACATCTGCTGCTGCTGCTGCTGCTGTCTGGCTAAATGTATATACTATGCTCATCAAACTGCCCAGTAAGCACTTCTCTTAATGTTCATACCCATATATTAATGCTACTCTTACTTTTGGTTATAGAACCTTCTCATATCAGATGGTAGTGACCTTGTCATGACTTAGAAGGCACCATGGTGCTGAGAAGTGACAGAGGAGTGCTCAGCACTGAAATATCTCAATCACACCTTCCATGGCTCAGGGTCCATTATGGAAAAGGTGGAAAAAAGAATGTAAGAGCCAAAGGAAGGGTAGGACTTCTTACAACATGCTCCTCCAGATGCAAAATGGCCTGGATATCCATGACCTCACAGTGCCTGACACTACACAAGACCATCATAATAGTAGGAAAAGATGATGACATCAAAATAAAAGAGATGGGGAGGTAATATGATGGAGAATGGAATTTCAAAGGGGAAAGTGGGGGGGGAGGAAGGGAGGGAATTACCATGGGATTTTTTTTATAATCATGGAAAATGTTAATAAAAAATTTAAAAAATTTTTAAAAGTAATATATTAAAAAAAATACCTTTGGGCTGGAGAGATGGCTTAGCAGTTAAGTGCTTGCCTGTGAAACCTAAGGACCCCGGTTTGAGGCTTGATTTCCCCAGGACCCACATTACCCACATGCACAAGGGGGTGCACATGTCTGGAGTTCGTTTGCAGTGGCTGGAAGCCCTGGCGCGCCCATTCTCTCCCTCCCTCCCCAACCCACCTATCTGCCTTTCTCTCTCTGTTGCTCTCAAATAAATAAATAAAAATAAACAAAAAAATTAAAAAATATTTATTAAAAAATACCTTTGACCACTAAAAAAATATAAAATAAAAGAGAGTCTGATTGAGAGGGGAAAGGGATATGATGGAGAGTAGAATTTCAAATGGGAAAGTGGGGGGAAGGGAGGGAATTACCATGGGATATTGTTTACAATTATGTAAGTTTTCAATTAAAAAAAAATAAGAGCTGGACAGATGGCTTAGCAGTTAAGGTGTTTGCCTGTAATGCCAAAGGACCTCGATTAGATTCCCTAGGACCCACATAATCCAGATGCACAAGGGGGCTCATGCATCTGGAGTTTGTTTGCAGTGGCTAGAAGCCCTGGTGCACCCATTCTCTCTCTCCCTCTCTCTGCCTCTTTCTCTTTCTCTCTCAAATAAATAAATAAAAATAAAGTTAAAAAAATGATCTTGTTTTAAAAAATTCCCAGCCAATGAACTAAAATATGATGTGGAAATCTGGAGTGTCTTCAAGTGTTGGAGTCTTGTTTTGGCCCTTGAATAGACAATAACTTAGGAGCTGAGGTGCCAAAGGTTAATGGTCACACAAAGTTTTCACTGAGTCAGCAACCTCTGGATATTTGCCTTATAATTTTTTTTTAATTTTAAGTAGGGTCTCACTCAAGCTCATGCTGACCGGAATTCACTATATAGTCTCAGGGTGACCTTGAACTAATGGTGATCCTCGAACCTCTGCATCCCAAGTGCTGAGATTAAAGGTGTGTGCCACCACACCCAGCTTGCCTTATGAATCTTGATGACTAAAATCAACAGACTAGAGAATATGATTTAGAAATATTTTAAAAATATTTTTGTTTATTTAAGAGATAGAGGGCTAGCCAAGCGGGTGGTGCACACCTTTAATCCCAGCACTTGGGAGGCAGAGGTGGGAGGATCACAGTGAGTTGGAGGCCACCCTGAGACTATGTAGTAAATTCCAGGTCAGCCTGAGGTAGAGTGAGACCCTACTTCAAAAAAAAAAGAGAGAGAGAAAGAGAGCTGGAGAGATGGCTTAGTGAATAAGCTTTTTGCCTGCAAAGCCAAAGGATCCTGGTCCTACTCTCCAGGACCCACATAAGCCAGATGCACAAAGGGGCACATGCATCTGGAGTTCATCTGCAGTGCCTGGAAGCCCTGGCATGCCCATTCTCTCCCTCTCTCTTTCTCTCCCTGCCTCTTTCACTCTTTCAAATAAAAAGTAAAATAAAATGGATTTCAAAAGACAGAGAGAGAAAGAGAGAGAGAGAGAGAGGCAAGACAGAATGAAAGTGAGTATGGCCACACCAGGGCCTCCTACCACTACAAGGGAACTCTAGACACATGCACCCTCTGTGCATCTGGATTTATGTAGAAGGTTCTGAGGAATCAAACCTGGACCATCAGACTTCCAGGCTTTCCAAGCAAGAACCTTTAACTGCTGAGCCATCTCTCCATCCCAGAAATATTTTATAGGAAGAGTTTAGAGAGCTAGAGCTTCCAGCTAAGGAAAGGAAAGAAAGGCAAACCTGCTGCCCAACCAGACCGTAGTGGGGTTCTCAGAAAATGGGACCCAGACTGGGGTCTTTCATGGGAGCCCCTGGATGGGCAGCTCAGCTAGTCAGTTTACTCCTGATGCCAGGTGTGTGGTGGGGTGCCAGATTTCTAGAAAG
Organism: Jaculus jaculus; assembly: GCF_020740685.1. Lineage (NCBI taxonomy): Eukaryota > Metazoa > Chordata > Mammalia > Rodentia > Dipodidae > Jaculus > Jaculus jaculus. The sequence goes on along the minus strand of NC_059105.1, from coordinate 88,998,007 downwards.
ATGGATTTTCCCAGGACTCTCAATCTTTCAGGGAGGGTGTAACCTTTTCAGAAAGGGGTGATTATGTCTCCTAGGAAAAGAGAACCCCTCTAGCCAGCAAGAGAAAGCAAGCCCAGACTATTCTGACATTTCTGGCCTGTAACAAGTATAATAATCAAGATTCTCCCTCTACAGGCTCAAAGACATGCCTTGTTTCTACTGGTAGGTGTGAAGGGGGTTGTTAAATTGCCTCAAAGTGAAGCATAAATAATATGTGATGTATTTTTGTTGCTCTTTTTTCTTTCTTTTTTAAAATTTAGTTGAGAGAGAGAGGGATAGAGAGAGAATGGGCACTCTAGGGCCTCCAACCACTGCAAATGAACTCCAGACTCATGCGCCCCTTTGTGCATCTGACTTACGTGGGTCCTGGGGAATTGAACCAAGTTCCTTTAGCTTTGCAGGCAAATGCCTTAACTGGTAAGCCATCTCCCCAGCCCCTGTTGCCGTTTTTTTCAAGGTAGGTCCTCACTCTAGCCCAGACTGACTCACTGTCGAACTCACTGTCGTTTTAGGCTGGCCTTGAACTCACAGTGATTCTCCCACCCCTGCCTCCTGAGTGCTGGGATTAAAAGACATAAATCATCATGCCCAGTTCTGTGATGTATTTTTTAAATTTATTTATTTATTTATGGTTTTTCGTGGTAGGGTTTCCGTATTTGTATTTCTGAGAATTCTGTTCTTGGAAATATGTTTTTTTCAGGGTTAGGAATCAAGCCTATATAGTCAGGTACTGTACCAGTGAGCTATACCTCTGGCCTGAGTATTCCATGTTTCTCTGACCCAGGCTACACTAGGCACTGTGGAGGAGTCGACTAGCTATGCTGCCTGGTGGGATGTCGCCATTACAGGAGACCACTTCCAGGAAACGGCAGTTCCTCCTCTGAGGCTAAACAGACATTTAGAGATAGAGCCTTTCCCCTGACCAGAGTCCTCACCCACACTGCCCCTATTTAGAAGAAGATATTGGACTCATCTCTGCTCCAAGACAGCCCATTCTAGATGGCTCCCCAGACTGGCAGTTGGCTGGGGACACACCCCTGCTATGACTTAAGCCATTGCCCTGCACTTCAGAAGGGCCTCAGAACCAGTACATTGCCTTTCAGTAAAACGCCTTTCCTTCTTGCATATCTTCTTGTGCTTAGATAATCATAAGTATTTCTCTTGGATTTTTTTCAAGATTTCTACAGTTCTTTTAATTTTTTTATTTGCATGTGTAAATGGGCACCACTACAAGCAAACACCAGTCACTTCACTTCTCCCATCTGGCTTAGGTAGACAGCTTGCTTGGGAATTGAACCCTGGGCAGCAAGTTTTGCAAGTAAGCACCTTTTACTACCAAGCTATGTTCCTAGCCCCTTGTCTAGCTTTCATTTTTTTTACTTTTTTAATATTTAAATATTTTATTTATGAGAGAGAAAGAGACAGATAGAGAGAGAATGGGCACGCCAGGGCCTCCAGCCACTGCATATGAACTCCAGATACATATGTCCCCTTGTTCATCTGGCTTACGTGGGTCCTGGGGAATCAAACCCAGATCCGTAGGCTTCACAGGCAAATGCCGTAACCCCTATAGCTTTTATTTTTTAATTTTATTTATTTGCAAGAAAAGAGAGACAGAAAACATGAACAGGTATGCCAGGGCCTCTTGCTGTGGCAAATGAACTCCAGATGCATGCACCACTCTGTGCATCTAGCTTTATGTGGGTGCTGGGGAAACAAACCTGGGTCTGCAGGCTTTCCAAACAAGTGCCTTTACTACCAGCCCATCTCCTCAGTTTTTTGTCCTTTATAAAACTGTATTATTATTATTATTATTATTATTAATCTTTCATGACAGCTTTGGGTTTTATTTTATTTTTTAAAAGATTTTTTTTTAATTTTTATTTCTTTATTTGAGAGAGAGAAAGAAGCAGAGAGAGAGAGAGAGGGAGAGAATGGGCCAACCAGGGCATCCAGCCACTGCAAACAAACTCCAGATGCATGCGCCCCCTAGTGTATCTGGTTTACATGGGTCCTGGTGAATTGAACTGGGATCCTTTGGCTTTGCAAACAAACACTTTAACTGCTAAGCCATGGCTCCAGCCCAGCTTTGGGATGTCTATCAGATTAAGGCCTATAATCTGTTTATTAGAAACTTGTTTCAATTAGTATCTATGGGGTGTTATTTAAGGACAGACCATAAAGTTTTTTTTTAATTTTTTTTGTTCATTTTTTATTTATTTATTTGAGAGCGACAGACACAGAGAGAAAGACAGTTAGAGGGAGACAGAGAGAATGGCCGTGCCAGGGCTTCCAGCCTCTGCAAACGAACTCCGTGCGCCCCCTTGTGCATCTGGCTAACATGGGACCTGGGGAACCGAGCCTCAAACCGGGGTCCTTAGGCTTCACAGGCAAGCGCTTAACCGCTAAGCCATCTCTCCTGCCCAAGTTTTTAAAAATATTTTATGTATTTATTTGCATGAGAGAGAAAAAAAGAGAATGAATGGGCATGCCAGAGCCTCCTACAAATGCACCCTGGATGCATGCACCACACTAAATCATCTCTCCAGCCCAAACTTGTTTTTATTTTTATTTTTATTTTTATTTTCTTTTTTATTAACAACTTCCATGATTAGAAAAAATATCCCATGGTAATACCCTCCCTCCCCACTAAAAAACATTTTTTTTTTAAGTTCCGATCCTTATTTCCTATTAGCCAGTTATGGTATGCTTCTGGTTAAACCTCATTTTCATGGCAGATTCATGGTCTTGAAAATGTTTGCACATGACAATGTCCTATAATCACAAGACCATGTACCAAACTTGTTTTTAAATGTGCATGTATTTTGAGATAGAGTTTCATTCTAGCCCAAGCTGACCTGGAATTCACTATGTAGTCTCAGGGTGGCCTCAAATTCACAGCAATCCTCCTATTCCTGTTTCCCAAGTGCTAGGATTAAAGGTGTACACCACGACACCCAACTCAATTTACTTTATTTATTTTGGGTTTTTTATTCAGATAAACTTTTATTTGACAATTGGCTTAATTCCTAGAACAAAGTAGCAGAAAAATGTACACTTGGGAATCAAATAACCTGTGTTCTGGACTCATAAATTGCCGGTGACATTGGAACAGTCACTTCTCACCTACTGCTGCCTCACCTGTTTCTTTGGTTTGTTTACTTTCAAATTAACTTATTTATTTTTATTTAAGATAGCGAGAAGGAGAGAGAGAGAGAGAGAATGGGCATACCAGAGATTCTAGCCACTGCAAACGAACTCCAGATGCATGCACCACCTTGTATATCTGGCTTACGTGGGACCTGGAGAATCAAACCTGGGTCTTAGGTTTCACAGGCAAGTGCCTTTACTGCTAAGCCATCTCTCCAGACCATCATTTTGGTGTTTTTGTTTTTTCAAGGTAGGGTTTCACTCTAGCTCAAGCTGACCTGCAATTCACTAGGTAGTCTCAGGGTGGCCTTGAATTCGTGGTGATCCTCCTGCCTCTGCCTCCCAAGGGCTGGAATTAAAGGCGTGCGCCAACACACTTAATTTTTTGAGACAAGGACTTATGTAGCTCAAGCTGGCCTTGAATTAACAATTCTCCTGTCTCTTCCTCCTCAGGTCAGGATTAGAAGCATGTGCCTCCATGCGGGGCTCCTTCCCCACTCAGGTAGTGCCGAGGGCAGGACCAGGCCTGCTGGCTCCTCCCTAGGGGTTGAGGGGATGATGAGCGTTGAACAACCCAGACCTCTCCTGGCCACCAGAGAAAAACCACACTGAGTCGGGAGTCTTTTCAATGCAGGAACTCGCAGAAACAACTCGCTTTATTACTCTGAGCAGTTGCCTGTATCATGTTGGGGACGAAGGCGAGGATTTTGGATGGGGGAAGAGGTAAGGGCCAATAGTAAACTTTAACTATTGAAATGGTAATTACAATTGCCATTGAGGTGGCAGGCCAGAAGCCAGTAGGCGTCTTGCTGAGTCCTAGCTGGCCAGAGACAGGTCGCCAAACTTTAGCTGGGCTCAGGAAGTTCCACTAGGCCTCACACCTGGGCCTTTTAGGGCCCAACACCTCCACACCTGGTTGTGTATTTATTTTTATAATAGCGCTTGAAACTGATATCAAGATGTATTGAATATACAGAGATTTCTACCCATTCTTTACCATTGGATTAAAAAAAATTTTCTTAAAACAATCTCTTAAATTTAACAAAGAAATGTGGGCTGGCGATATATATGGCTTGGTGATATGGTGCTTGTCTGGCACACTGGAGGCCCTGGGCTTAATTCCCAGCACGGAAATAGATAGATGATAGATAGATAGATAGATAGATAGATAGATAGATAGATAGACAGACCAACAGATGACATAGACAGATACATTTAACTGTCCATAGAGACAGAGAAGGGCATGAGCATGTGGACTATTGAAAAACGTCTTGAAGGTTGGAGAGGCTGAAGCAAGAAACTTGCTCTAGAAAAGCTCTGGGCTACTGCCAGGTGTCCTCCAGCGTTTGGGATGAAACATTGCCACTCCTGGGTTCAGTGAAGAACAGATGTCCTCCCACCAGCCTCCTTCCTTCTGCTTCTCCGTCGCCTACTGAGCCCTCCATCCACAGCTCTGCTGAAATCTTAACTGTTCTCCAAGAAGCGAGATTTGTTTCTGTCTCTCAGTCTCCAAGTATGCTTCCCTTTGGACTTGTCAGGTTTATCTCACCAAGATACTAGCACTATTTAAAGTTAATTCTTTGCTGAAAGAGATCACATTTACTGCTGTTGCCACTATGCGTTTTATGTCAGTGTGTGCAATGTTATCTGCTCTATTACCAGTGATGTCTGTGCCAGCCAGCTCCCCTCCTCCAATCCTAGAGCCACCCGCTGCTCAGCTTCCTCTGTGCAGTGACTGTGTGTTAAGAAGATGTAAAGACTTCTTTCAGAAAACACCCTGTTTAGCAGAGGCCAGTAAGTTATAAAGGAGATATAAAGGGAAGAGAAAGGAAGGGAGGAGGGTACTTAATAGGTTGGTATTGTATATATGTAAGCAGAATGATTGAGATGGGGAGGGGATATGATGGAGAATGGAATTTCAAAGGGGAAAGTCGGGGGGAGGGTATTACCATGGGAGATGTTTTATAATCATGGAAAATGTTAATAAAAAATGAGAAAAAAAATTAAAAAAAGAAAACACCTTGTTTCCTCTGGCAGGAGGTGACACCAAGGAGCTTCTTAATGATGTGTGAACAGCTAACAACCTTGACTAGCCACTGTAATTTCTCTGGATCCTCATTTCTATATCTGAAAATGAGGATGTCAGAAAGACATGCCCTCTCCCAAATCTCAAATATAACCAATCAAATAAATTGCCTTTCTTTTTAATTTCCAGATTTTTAATTTTTATTTATTTACTTGTGGTGGGGTGTTGTGTGCTAGGGCCTCTTGGCACTGCAAGCAGAATTTTAGACACTTGTGCCACTTCTTGGGTCCAGCTTTCTGTGAGTAGCTGGAAAACTGAACCCAGGCTGGCAAACTCCGAAAACAAATGCCTTTAACTTCTGAGCCATCTCTCCAGCCCCAAAATGAATTACTCAGTAACCACGCCATCATTTTAAATACTCAAATCACTGACAAATACATTATCCCACTCTAGGAATCTTGGACTTTTTTCCTTCTCTTATTTAGTTTTGTGTTGTTGTTGTTGTTGTTTTGTTTCAAAGTATGATCAGGCTGACCTTGAACTCACCGTGTCCCTCCTACTCAACCTACTGAGGAATGCTTCCTTCTAATTCTGCACAGTATCATACAGTATTTCAGGACTTTGCTAATGCTAAGATTTAATCATTTCTTGTCAGTTATCATTGTTATGGCTTCTAATCTGTTTATTATAAAGAATGTTAGAATGAACATCCTTGTAAGTTGTCATTTCTAAGATATTCCTACTTAAAGCAAAGAATATGGGCTCAAGACTGTCCCCCATAAATTAGCTAAGAGAAATCAAAAGTCCCCCCTGTGGATACAGATATACAGAAGAAGATATTAGAAGGAAAAGAGAATCGTATCTTCCCTTGAATGTCATGGGAAATTAGAAAACTGCAACCTGGCTAAGTGAGCATCATGTGTGTGTATGGGCATGGTCCCTCAGAAACGACACAGGTGGCTGCTGTGGCCCTATGGCTCTGGCCACAGTCCAACGCTACAGCCAACTCAGGGAAAGTAAGCCCTGGGGAGAAACCAGGGCTCTAACAGTAGGATGCACCCTCCATCTCCTGAATCACTAGAGCCATACGATAATTTTATGGAGTCAACAAAGAATTCCTTAATCTGGGGCTGAAGAGATGGCTTAGCAGTTAAGGCACTTGCCTACAAAGCCAAAGGATCCCAGTTCAATTCCCCAGGATCCACATAAGCCAGGTGAACAAGGTGGTGCATGTATCTGGAGTTCATTTTCAGTGGCTAGAGTCCCTGGTGTTCTCACTCTCTCTCAAATAAATGAATAAAATATTGCCAAGCATGGTGGCACATGTCTTTAATTTCAGCACTTGGGGGGCAAAGGCAGGAGAATCACCATGAGTTCAAGGCCAGCTTGAGAGACTACAGAGTGAAAGTGAATTCCAAGTCAGCCTGGGCTAGAGAGAGACCATACCTCAAAAACAAAAAAAAAAAAAAGAAAGAAAGAAAAAGAAAGAAAGAAAAAATCCTTAATCTGTGGGTCCTGTGAAAGAAATGTTTAAGATCACTGGCCACAGCAGGAAGGACCCTAGAAACTTCTGGAGACTGTGAAAGGTGTTGAGTGAGCACCTGACTTGAAGAGTTGACAGCAAGGAGAGAGAAGGCCTGGCCCAGGGGAGGGCAAACTTGTGGAACAAAGTAGCAAAAGAGAGTTTGAAAAGAGCTGGGGTGTGGCTCAGTCCCCAGAATGCCTGCCTGGCATGCACACAGCCCTGGATTCCATCCAGCACAAAACAAACCAAGCATGGTAGGCAGCAGGAGGGAGGCCCTGGTGCACCCGTTCTCTCTGTCTCTCCTCTACTTCTCCCTGAATGTGTGTGTGTGTGTGTGTGTGTGTGTGTGTGTGTTTATGTGTGTGTATGCATATATATATAGAAAATATATATATATATATATATATTTTTTTTTTTTTTTTTTTTTTTTTTTTTACTTTTATTTTTGAGGTAGGGTCTCACTCTGGCCCAGGCTGACCTGGAATTCTCTATGTAGTCTCAGGCTGGCCTCGAACTCACGATGATCCTCCTACCTCTGCCTCCCAAGTGCTGGAATGAAAGACATGTGCCACCAGGCCTGGCTAAGATTTTAAAAAATAAAAGAAAAGATAATCCCAGCACTTTGCTTCCTTCATCTTCCCCTTTCTTTCTTCTCTTTTTCATCCTTTCAAAAGAGTTTCCCCCCCACACCCCAGTCTGTGATAAAACAGTGTAGCAGACACCCACATGTTGCTGGAATGACCTTCCAAGCCAGGCACAGTTATGGAGGAAGGGATATTTACTGAAGCTTACAGAGAGATCCAGGACAAGTTTCATAACAGCGGAAGAAGCTAGTCCTCTTTCACAGGCCCAATCAGAGAGAGAAAAGGCCACAAGCCACCCCAGCACAGTAAGCAAACACACTTAGGAACTCCAGGCAAAGCTCCGGTACTTTGTCTATCTTTAGACTGAAATCCCAAATCCACCCCACACCTTGGGCCTGAACCCAGGATCCACTCACGCTGACACCTCCTCCAGCCAGGTGGCTGCAGATCTAAATCGCAAACTTTAATAAAATCCTGAATATATTGGGGGCCATCCATTCAAACTACCACAATCAGTTACACTCTTGGCCTTGTGGAGTCAAAGGTTAACCAGAATATAAAAAGTCCCTGTTTTTCTAGTAATTTAACAGATACTTAACAGCTGCTTTTGCTAAAAGGCATTGACTCCTTACTCAAGTCCTTAAGGTAACTACAAGCAAGATGAAAGCCCAGTGTCTCTGCCTTCATTTTTTATTTTCTTAGTCATTTTGCTGGAAGCTTCTCCAATGTCCCATTCCAGAATTTCAAAAGGTGCCCAAAGGTCTACATTTTCTTAAACCTACAGTCATCTTAGACTCTAGGAACAAAAGTATTGATCCCTGTACATTTTTATGGTAATGGAACCTGTGGTGGTTTGATTCAGGTGTCCCCCATAAACTTGGGTGTTCTGAATGCTAGGTTCCCAGCTGATGGATATTTGGGAATTAATGCCTCCTGGAGGGAGTGTATTGTTGGGGGCGGGCTTACGGGTGTTATAGCTAGTTTCCCCTTACCAGTGTCTCCTGTTGCTGTGGTCCACCTTATGTTGGCCAGGGGGTGATGTCCACCCTCTGCTCATGCCATCATTTTCCCCTGCCATCGTGGAGCTTCCCCTCGAGCCTGTAAGCCAAAATAAATCTCTTTTTCCCAGAAGCTACTCTTGTTTGGGTGATTTCTACCAGCAATGTGAACCGGACTGCAACAGAACCCAAACTATGTCCATGTAACTTCAAGCATCCTGAAGCCCGTTCCTTCAATGAAAACAGTCATTATGATAAAAAAGCCGACCCTGAATCAGGAGTGTTTATATTATAGGAACCAGACTGCCCCCCCTCAAGTGACAACAATAACAACTTCTACCAACCACCTTCTAGAATCAGACATGGGATGACAATGACACTAAATTTTGTATACCTCTTGCTCCAGCTGAAAAGTTGGAGCTTTGACAAGCTAGTCCATAACCCCTCTAACTCCCTCAGAGCAAGTTTTGAATAAAATGCTTCCTTCTTCCAATGCTAAGTTCCTAATATTAGTACTCCAGCATCTCACAGCCTAGATGTTTGATTCTAGTACAAATTGAAAATGACAAAAAACATTATGAAGAAAGAGCAAGGATATGATGTAGGGGTATTTAACATTTGTGCATGTGTCTTTCCATACTTTCCTTTTTCATGTACTTAAAAATACCTTTCCCTGGGCTGGAGAGATGGCTAAGTGGTTAAGACACATGCCTACAAAGCTTGACAACCAGAGTTCGATTCCCCAGTACCCATGTAAAGCCAGATGCACAAACTGGAACCTGCATCTAGAGTTCGTTTGCAGCAGCTGAAGGCCCTCGCATACGCATTTCTCTCTCTCTCCCTCTCTCTTTCTCTCTCTCTCTCTCTTCCCCTTGAAAATAAATAAATTAAATTTAAAATTAAAAAAAAAATCTTCGGACTTCCGGTTAAGATGGCGGCGTAGGTACCACGCCAAAGCAGCCTAGGGAGGAAAAAGACCAAAAAAAAACTCAGCAAAATACACACTTTTACTAAAAAGTGAGGTGTATAGGAAATTGAAGCGGCAGCGGAGAAGTAGAAGAGTTATAGAGCATCCAGAGCCTGCACAGGCGGGAAAAGCGGCTCCGGCAGCTTGGCCAACCACCACAGCCGCGGCGCAGCAGAAAGCCTCCAGACTCGGCTCGAGCCGCAGGAAAAGCCAGGTGCGGGATTTTCCCCTCACACCGCGCTCTCCCCAACTTGGGAAATGTGAGGGGAGAGCGGCAGCGAGCAGGGGAGGAGCAGACCACGAGGTAGAAGAACACGTGGAGCAGTGAGAACCAGAGAAGCTGCGGCTCCCTCCCCTCCCCCACCGCCTGAACACAGCTCCAGCGAACAGAGCAGCGGCCCGGGACCCGGCCACGCCAACTTGGGCTGACAGCGGGACCCAAACAGGAGCAGAGTTCGGCAGCAACATCAGCGGCTTCAGCACCGGTAACAGCGGCCACAGCAGCAGCAGACCCAGGAGTGGCAGCAGCGGCAGACTCGGCAGCAGCAGCTTCAGGGGGGGCAGCGGCAGTGGACACAGCAGCAGCAGCTTCAGCAGCAGTGGTGGCTCCAGCAGTGGCAGCTACAGCAGCAGCAGAGGCAGCAGCAGCGGCTCAGTTTGCCCTGTAGGAAAAGCAAGTGCCCAGCTCCAGAAATCAGAACAGCAGCCCAACAACCCAGGCAGCAACTTGACTGAGACCAAAATCACCCAAGGTAACTGGGATTGCACAAGGGAAGGGTCTCACTTGGTCACAAGCTGACTTGGATCCCTCAACAGACCAGAAATCTAAACCTCTTTGTTGATAGAGGATCTGGTCATTATAATAACTACTCTGGCATACATACTCGGGGCTGTTTTTGATTGAATGTGTACAGTGTTTAGTTAAATTTTAGAATCTACCTGTATTTTATTCCACTCAGCCTGCTTGAATACTCTTATAGCAGGGAAACTCAACCCCTAAGAACATCTTTGTAGATACTCTGAGAGTCTTAAGAGTCACACCTAACACCTTAAGGTCCTACCCTGAAAATATATTACATCAAATCAATTGATACAGCTAAGAATACACAGCTAGCTAGAAAATCCAAGCATTAACTTAATCCAAGATGCAAAAATATATACATCATAACACAAGAAACACTAAAAAGCAAGATGATATAAATCCACCTAAAAGTATTAATGCATCAGAAATGTCCTCCAGTGAGAAAGAGTTAGAGGAAATGCATGAGAAAGAGTTCAAAAGAATAATTATAAATATGTTCAAAGAGGTCAAAGAACACATGAAAACAATCAAAGACGAAATCAAAGAGGAAATCAAAGGAATCAAAGAAGAAGCAGGACACCAATTTAATGAAATAAAGAAGGCAATAAAAGACATAAATAGGGAAATAGAAATAATAAAGAAAAACCAGTCAAATTACTAGCAATGAAGAACACAGTTAATGAAATAAAAAACTCTGTAGAAAATCTCAACAGTAGGATGGATGAGGGAGAGGACAGAATATCTAAGCTAGAAGACCAGGTGGCAGACCTAATGCAGTCCAACAAAGAGAAAGACAAACTTATAGAAAAGTATGAGTGGGAATTTCAAGATATTCGGGACACTATGAAAAGATCCAATATAAGAATTCAGGGCATAGTAGGAGGAGAAGAACTCCACTCCAGAGGCATAGTAGGCATCTTCAACAAAATCATAGAGGAAAATTTCCCCCAAATTGGGAAAGAGGTGCCAATACAGATACAGGAAGCCTTTAGAACCCCAGCCAGACAAAACCCAGAAAGAACCTCTCCTCACCATATTATAATCAAACTTCCAAACACACACACCAGAGAAAAAATATTGAAAGCAGTTAGAGAGAAAAATCAAGTTACCTACAAAAGCAAGCCCATCAGGATTACAGCAGCTTACTCAACACAAACTTTTAAAGCCAGAAGGGCTTGGAGTGATATATTCCAAGTTCTGAAAGATAACAACTGTCAACCAAGGTTACTTTATCCTGCAAAGTTATCCATTCAAATAGATGGAGAAATAAAGACATTCCATGACAAAAGCAGGTTAAAGGAGTATTTGAAGACAAAACGAGCTCTACAGAAAATACTTCATAGAATCCTCCATGCTGAACAAAAGGAAAAGCACACATATAAGGAACCTAGAAAAAACAAGCTATACACAAATACCAGTTAAAAGAAGACAGCACAGGTAGAACCAGAAACACACGCACAAAAAAAAAATGGCAAACATAAATACACACCTTTCAATAATATCTCTTAATATCAACGGTCTCAATGCCCCAACGAAAAGACATAGATTTGCAGACTGGGTTAAAAATCAGGATCCTACAGTTTGTTGTCTCCAAGAAACTCACCTTTCTACAAAGGATAGACATTATCTTAGGGTGAAAGGTTGGAAGACGGTGTTTCAAGCAAATGGGCCTAGAAAACAAACAGGGGTTGCTATCCTAATATCAGACAGGGTAGACTTTAGTCCGACCTTAGTCAAGAAAGTAAGGAAGGTCACTTTAAATATTTTTTTTTAATTTTTATTTATTTATTTATTTGAGAGCGACAGACACAGAGAGAAAGATAGATAGAGGGAGAGAGAGAGAATGGGCGCGCCAGGGATTCCAGCCTCTGCAAACGAACTCCAGACACGTGCGCCCCCTTGTGCATCTGGCTAACGTGGGACCTGGGGAACCGAGCCTCGAACCGGGGTCCTTAGGCTTCACAGGCAAGCGCTTAACCGCTAAGCCATCTCTCCAGCCCAGGAAGGTCACTTTATACTGATTAAGGGCACACTCCAACAGGAGGACATTACAATCCTAAACATATATGCACCTAACATGGGGGCTCCCAAATTCGTCAAACAAACACTATTAGAACTAAGGTCACAGATAACACCAAACACAGTGGTGGTGGGTGACTTTAACACCCCACTCTCATCAATTGACAGGTCATCCAGGGAAAGAATAAACAGAGAGGCATCTGGACTAAATGAGGTCATAGAAGATATGGACCTAACAGATATATACAGGACATTTCATCCAAAGGCTGCAGAATATACATTCTTTTCAGCAGCACATGGAACATTCTCTAAAATAGACCATATATTAGGACACAAAGCAAATCTTAACAAATTCAGGAAAATTGAAATAATTCCTTGCATTCTATCTGACCACAATGGAATTAAACTACAAATCAGTAGCAAGAAAGGCTATAGAGCATACACAAAATCATGGAAACTAAACAATACACTACTAAATGATGAGTGGGTCAATGAAGAAATCAAAAAGGAAATCAAAAAATTTATAGAGTCAAATGATAATGAGAACACAACATACCAAAATCTCTGGGACACAATGAAGGCAGTTCTAAGAGGTAAATTTATAGCCTTAAGTGCCTATATTAAGAAATTAGAAAGGTCGCAAGTAAACGACCTAATGCTTCGCCTTAAAGCCTTGGAAAAAGAAGAACAAGGCAAACCAAAAAGTAGTAGACGGGAAGAAATAATAAAGATTAGGGCAGAAATTAATGAAATAGAAACAAAAAGAACAATCCAAAGAATTAATGAAACAAAGAGTTGGTTCTTTGAAAGGATAAACAAGATTGATAAACCCTTAGCAAATCTGACCAAAAGAAAGAGAGAAGAGACACAAATTAATAAAATCAGAGATGAACAAGGTAACATCACAACAGATTACAGAGAAATTCAAAAAATCATAGGGACATACTATAAAAGCATATACTCCACAAAGTATGAAAATCTGAAAGAAATGGATGATTTCCTTGATCTATATGACCTACCTAAATTAAATCAAAATGAGATTAATCACTTAAATAGACCTATAACAAACATGGAGATCCGAACAGTTATCAATAATCTCCCAACAAAAAAGAGCCCAGGCGCGGACGGATTCACTGCTGAATTTTACCAGACTTTTAAGGAAGAGCTAACACCATTGCTTCTTAAGCTTTTCCAGGAAATAGAAAAAGAAGGAATTCTACCAAACTCCTTCTATGAGGCCAGCATCACCCTGATACCAAAACCAGGCAAAGATAGAACAAAAAAAGAAAATTACAGACCAATCTCCCTCATGAACATAGATGCAAAAATTCTCAACAAAATATTGGCAAACAGAATACAAGAGTATATCAAAAAGATCATTCACCCTGACCAAGTAGGCTTTATCCCAGAGATGCAGGGATGGTTCAACATACGCAAATCTATAAATGTAATACATTACATAAAAGGGTTGAAGGACAAAAATCACATGATCATCTCATTAGATGCAGAGAAAGCATTTGACAAAATCCAACATCCCTTCATGATAAAAGTCCTACAGAGACTGGGAATAGAAGGAACATATCTCAATATAATAAAGGCTATTTATGACAAGCCTACAGCCAACATATTACTAAATGGGGAAAAACTGGAAGCTTTTCCACTAAAATCAGGAACAAGACAAGGGTGTCCACTGTCTCCACTTCTATTTAATATAGTTTTGGAAGTCTTAGCCATAGCAATAAGGCAAGAGACACACATAAAAGGGATACAAATTGGAAAGGAAGAAATCAAGTTATCATTATTTGCAGATGACATGATTCTATACATAAAGGACCCTAAAGACTCTACTAGCAAGCTGTTAGAGCTGATCAAAACCTACAGCAATGTAGCAGGATACAAAATAAATACACAGAAATCAGTAGCCTTCATATATGCTAACAACAAACACACAGAGGATGAAATCAGAGAATCACTCCCATTCACAATTGCATCAAAAAAAATAAAATACCTTGGAATAAACCTAACCAAGGAAGTAAAGAATCTATACAATGAGAACTTTAAAACACTCAAGCGAGAAATTGCAGAAGACACTAGAAAGTGGAGAAACATCCCTTGTTCCTGGATTGGAAGAATCAATATCATGAAAATGGCAATCTTACCTAAAGCAATCTACACATTTAATGCAATCCCTATCAAAATTCCAAAGGCTTTCTTCATGGAAATAGAAAAAACAATCCAAAAATTCATTTGGAATCACAAAAAACCTCGAATATCTAAAATAATACTGAGCAACAAAAAAGAGGCTGGTGGTATCACCATACCTGATTTTACCCTATACTACAGAGCCATAGTAACAAAAACAGCATGGTACTGGCACAAAAACAGACCTGTAGATCAGTGGAACAGAATAGAGGACCCAGATGTAAGCCCAAGTAGCTATAGCCACCTGATATTCGATAAAAATGCCAAAAATACTCATTGGAGAAGAGACAGCCTCTTCAGCAAATGGTGTTGGGAAAACTGGATATATATCTGCAGAAGGATGAAAATAGATTCTTCTCTCTCGCCATGCACAAGGATTAAGTCCAAATGGATTAAAGACCTTTACATCAGACCGGAAACTTTGAAACTGCTAGAGGAAAAAGTAGGGGAAACCCTTCAACATATTGGTCTTGGCAAAGACTTTCTGAATACAACCCCAATTGCTCAGGCAATAAAACCACAGATTAATCACTGGGACCTAATGAAATTACAAAGATTTTGCACCGCAAAGGACACAGTGAAAAAAGCAAAGAGGCAACCTACAGAATGGGAAAAAATCTTCGCCAGTTATATATCTGATAGAGGATTAATATCTAGGATATACAAAGAACTCAAAAAGTTAAATAATAAGCAATCAACAAGCCAATCAAAAAATGGGCCATGGAGGTAAATAGAGAGTTCTCAAAGGAAGAAATATGAATGGCATATGTGGTGGTTTGATTCAGGTGTCCCCCATAAACTTAGGTGTTCTGAATACTAGGGTCCCAGCTGATGGAGATTTGGGAATTAACGCCTCCTGGAGGGAGTGTATCATTGGGGGTCGGCTTATGGGTATTAAAGCCAGTTTCCCCTTGCCAGTGTTTGGCACACCCTCCTGTTGCTGTGTTCCACCTTATGTTGGCCAGGGGGTGATGTCCACCCTCTGCTCATGCCATCGTTTTCCCCTGCCATCGTGGAGCTTCCCCTCGAGCCTGTAAGCCAAAATAAATCTCTTTTTCCCAGAAGCTGCCCTTGGTTGGGTGATTTCTAACAGCAATGCGAACCAGACTGCAACAGTAAAGTGGTACCGAGGAGTGGGATTGCTGCTAGACACCTGACTATGTGGCTTCAGCCTTTTGTAGCTGATTTTTAAGAGGAATGTAGAAGGAGTTAAAACCATGGCCTAAGAGATACCTTGCAGTGCTGTAAGTACAGCTTGTTGGACTATTCTGGTCTGAGCTGCAAGACCTGAAGGCAGTAAGAACTATGGACTGTGAGGTTTGGCTTATGAGGGTGAGAAAGAGCTGTGCCTGGACTGGGCTAGCAGTTTGTGTGAGAAGCTTGCTCTTGTGCCCGTGTCCTGAGAAGTTGTGCAGGGTTGCTTTGCGTAGAAATGAACTGGTATGTGCAGAGGGATATGGCACAGAAAGAAAAATCTTTGGGTGAACTCTTGCCCGTTCAGCTGCAACTGATCTCTCAGTTACAACCTTTGAGACTGGGCTAGCTGACCTGCGCTGGGGCAACAAGAAGAATGTCAACTCTTTTGAAGGGGTCTGAGTGCTCAAGGAGTCCTGTTCTTCAAAGTCGGCTTTATTCCCCCCTGGATTAACAAATTGGCACCCTACCTGGTATTGTGGAGTATAAGAGGGTCATTGAGTTTGCAACACGGTCTTGTGTTTTGGAAATGGCCATGGGCAGTGTGAAGCGGGTTTGCTGGTTGCCTGCATAGAGACCCCATGGGGCCATGAGGATGAACCGTGGCTTGCAGTGGAGACCCAGTGGAGATGCCGGGACCATGAGATGGCTACCAAGGAGCTGCCGGCCCTGATGAAGTTTTCCAGGACTGTGAGTAGCCTAGCTGGAGGGGCGGAATTGGAATGCCAGAGACTTGTTGCTGGTTAGAATTATCGGACTTGAAGATTTGTCACTGGTTTGAGTTGCTGGACTTGAAGCTACAGAGTTTGATGTTTGCCCTGGTTGTTTTAAATCTTGTATTGGTTGAATGTTTCTTTGCTATGCCCAATGCCATCTATTGCAGTGTGAATATTTATTCTGTGCCATTCTGGGTTTTTTGAGGTTATATTTTGGTATTATGGCTCAGTTAGAAGATCTTGAACTATGGGGATGTATGAACATCATTGGGATTGATAAAAACTATGGGGACTTTTAAAGTCAGACTGAATGCATTGTATTTTACATCATGTATGGATATCAGTTTATGGGGGCCAGGGGCGGAATGTGGTGGTTTGATTCAGGTGTCCCCCATAAACTTAGGTGTTCTGAATACTAGGGTCCCAGCTGATGGAGATTTGGGAATTAACGCCTCCTGGAGGGAGTGTATCATTGGGGGCCGGCTTATGGGTATTAAAGCCAGTTTCCCCTGGCCAGTGTTTGGCACACCCTCCTGTTGCTGTGTTCCACCTTATGTTGGCCAGGGGGTGATGTCCACCCTCTGCTCATGCCATCGTTTTCCCCTGCCATCGTGGAGCTTCCCCTCGAGCCTGTAAGCCAAAATAAATCTCTTTTTCCCAGAAGCTGCCCTTGGTTGGGTGATTTCTAACAGCAATGCGAACCGGACTGCAACAGCATATAAGCATCTAAAAAAATGTTCTACGTCACTAGTCATCAGGGAAATGCAGATTAAAACTACACTGAGATTCCATCTCACTCCTGTCAGATTGGCCACCATCATGAAAACAAATGATCTTAAATGTTGGCGGGGATGTGGAAAAAAAGGAACCCTTCTGCACTGCTGGTGGGAATGCAATCTGGTCCAGCCATTGTGGAAAACAGTGTGGAGGTTCCTAAAACAGCTAGAGATTGATCTACCATATGACCCAGCTATAGCACTCCTAGGCATATATCCAAAGGACTCATCTCATTTCCTTAGAAGTACATGCTCAACCATGTTTATTGCTGCTCAATTTATAATAGCTGGGAAATGGAACCAGCCTAGATGTCCCTCAACAGATGAGTGGATAATGAAGATGTGGCACATTTATACAATGGAGTTCTACTCAGCAGTAAAGAAAAATGAAGTTATGAAATTTGCAGAAAAATGGATGGACCTGGAAAGTATTATACTAAGTCAGGTAACCCAGGCCCAGAAAGCCAAGCGCCACATGTTCTCTCTCATATGTGGATCCTAGCTACAGATGACTGGGCTTCTGCGTGAGAATGAAAGTACTTAGTAGCAGAGGCCAGTAAGTTGAAAAGGAGACATAAAGGGTGGAGAAAGGAAGGGAGGAGGATACTTAATAGGTTGATATTGTATATATGTAATTACAATGATTGTAATGGGGAGGTAATATGATGGAGAACGGAATTTCAAATGGGAAAGTGTGGGGGTGGGGAGGGAGGGAATTACCATGGGATATATTTTATAATCATGGAAAATATTAATAAAAATTAAAAAAAATAAATAAATTTAAAAAAATGGGCCATGGAGGTAAATAGAGAGTTCTCAAAGGAAGAAATATGAATGGCATATAAGCATCTACAAAAATGTTCTACGTCACTAGTCATCAGGGAAATGCAGATTAAAACTACATTGAGATTCCATCTCACTCCTGTCAGATTGGCCACCATCATACCATCATGAAAACAAATGATCATAAATGTTGGCGGGGATGTGGAAAAAAAGGAACCCTTCTGCACTGCTGGTGGGAATGCAATCTGGTCCAGCCATTGTGGAAAACAGTGTGGAGGTTCCTAAAACAGCTAGAGATTGATCTACCATATGACCCAGCTATAGCACTCCTAGGCATATATCCAAAGGACTCATCTCATTTCCTTAGAAGTACATGCTCAACCATGTTTATTGCTCAATTTATAGTAGCTGGGAAATGGAACCAGCCTAGATGTCCCTCAACAGATGAGTGGATAATGAAGATGTGGCACATTTATACAATGGAGTTCTACTCAGAAGTAAAGAAAAATGAAGTTATGAAATTTGCAGAAAAATGGATGGACCTGGAAAGTATTATACTAAGTCAGGTAACCCAGGCCCAGAAAGCCAAGTGCCACATGTTCTCTCTCATATGTGGATCCTAGCTACAGATGACTGGGCTTCTACGTGAGAATGAAAATACTTAGTAGCAGAGGCCAGTAAGTTGAAAAGGAGACATAAAGGGTGGAGAAAGGAAGGGAGGAGGATACTTAATAGGTTGATATTGTATATATGTAATTACAATGATTGTAATGGGGAGGTAATATGATGGAGAATGGAATTTCAAATGGGAATGTGTGGGGGTGGGGAGGGAGGGAATTACCATGGGAGATGTTTTATAATCATGGAAAATGTTAATAAAAATTAAAAAAAAAAAATCTTCTCCTCACCTTGCGTGGTGGCCCACACCTTTAATCCAAGCACTCAGGAGGCAGAGGTAGGAGGATTGCATTGAGTTGGAGGCCACCCTGAGACTACATAGTTAATTCCAGGCCAGCCTGGGCCAGAGTGCGACCCTACCTTGAAAAACAAAACAAGACAAAACAAAACAAAACAAAACATGTATGTGTGTATTTATATCTTCTTATCAAGCCAAGATTGCTCTGAATGTCTACCTTCTAAAAACTATTCAAAGCCAGGTGTGTTGTTGCAGATTTTCATACTGCCATGTCCTTTGTCTGCTGACCACAAGACACTGAGCCCATAGACAGATGATGAGTAAATAAAGCAAAGCAGACTTAAGCTGAGAAGTCAACGGGAATCTAAAGAAGAGAGAAAAGCTAGCCGGGCATGGTGGCGCAGGCCTTTAACCCCAGCACTCGGGAGGCAGAGGTAGGAGGATCACTTACAGTTTGAGGCCTCCCT
Source organism: Jaculus jaculus (assembly GCF_020740685.1). Lineage (NCBI taxonomy): Eukaryota > Metazoa > Chordata > Mammalia > Rodentia > Dipodidae > Jaculus > Jaculus jaculus. The sequence goes on along the minus strand of NC_059105.1, from coordinate 88,978,843 downwards.
AAAACTACATAGTGAATTCCAGGTCAGCCTGAGCTAGAGTGAGACCCTCCCTCAAAAAAAAAAAAAAAAAAAGAGAGAGAGAGAGAGAGAGAAAGGGGGCAGAATGAGTTACACTTTGGAGGTAGCTGTGGGCAAGTTTAGCAGTGAGATCCTGAGAACAAACGCAGTCAGGGAGGGGCTTCTAGGATTGTAACACATAATCTCGTTAAGGGGATAACTATTTCTCCCACCTCTGTAGCATGTGATCTCTTGACCAAGTGAGTAATTGACAGGCTCAGTTGGATTAGCTCTTTAATTTTTTTTTTAGCAGAGCAAGGTGGCGCACGCCTTTAATCCCAGCACTTGGGTGGTAGAGGTACGAGGATCACCATGTGTTCAAGGCCACCCTGAGACCACAGAGTGAATTCCAGGTCAGCCTGGACTAGAGTGAAACCCTACCTCCAAAAACCAAAAAAAAAAAAAAAAAAAAAAGAAAGAAAGAAAGAAATTTATTTTTCTGCAAAAGAGGGATAGCACGAGAGAAAGGGCCTGCCAGGGCCTCTTGCAGCACTTTGTGCGTCGTGCTTTATGTGGGAACTAGAATCAAACCTGGGCCAGCAGGCTTGTAAAAACACAAGTGATTTTAACCCCTAAGCAATCTCCTCAGTCCAGGCTTAACTTTTTTTAAAAATATTTTTTAATGTTTATTTATTTGACACAGAAAGAGGCAGAGAAAGAGAGAGAGAATGGTGGCACCAGGGCTTCCAACCACTGCAAACAAATTCCAGATGTATGCGTCCCTTTTGCATCTGGTTTATATGGGTATTAGGGAATCAAACCTGGGTCCTTAGGATTTGCAGACAAATGCCTTACCTGCTAAGCCATCTCTCCAGCCCCATGACTGACTCTCAAAGCAGGTAATTTAATTTCTACTTTGTCTGGTCAAGAGGAAGAGGCTCTTCCCTTTCACATAGTATTTGAGAAGTTTCCCTTTCAAATGTTACCAGAGAAGTAGGAGGTGGGTGATTTTCTAACAACCACCAAGCCTGCTGCTGAGGTCTGCCCACCTAAAACAATATGATCTTCACAGATCCTTGTAACTTTTCCTGAAAGGAAGTATAAAGATTTATTTTGTGGGCCTTAATAACAGTAAAATCCAGGTGTGGTGGTGCATGTCTGCAATCCCAGCACCCAAACAGGAGGAATATCATAAAATAGAGTGAATTAAAGGCCAATGCCTTTAATTTTTGAGACCTTGTCTCAAAAAAAAAAAAAAAAAAGAGATGGGGGACTGGAGAAATGGTACAAAAATTAAGAGCATTTTCCAGGCAAGCATAGGGTCCTGAGTGAGTCTGATAATACCTGAGCTAGATTCCCCAGTGTCCACATAAACAGCTGGACATGCCCGGTGACCCCAGTCCTGTGGGGAGGACAGAACTCTAGGACTCTCAAAACAAAACAAAAAAAAACAAAAAAAAAAAAAAAAAAAATGGAGTGTTCCAGAATAAGTAAGAAACTTTTTCTCAAGGAAACATAGATAAGCGACGGAGGGGAGCACCCAATGCTCTCCTCTGGCCTCTGGACACCTGCACATGGGGCACATGCGTCTGCACACAGACATGCATACACCCCATGTGCATCACACTCACCACATGGCATGCCAGACACAAAATAAAAGAAAGAGAAATGCCAACCACAGGTGGGCAGGCAGACCTTAGGCTTACAGGTAATTGAAGGGTACGCTCTACCTCCATTCCCGATAATTCAGAAAGGGAAGCATAACAATGACACTTTCCTTCATAGGATTTTAAATGCCATATAAAACAGAGAAGTATGGATGCATCCAGACTTCCAATGACTTGAAAGCTACTCTGACTTTTACCTCTGGCCGTGGGTGGGGACTTGACTTTCTAAACTACCCAGAGCATGAGCCTTGTGGAGCCCGAGAGACCTCAGGCCACCCCTTACCTACAGACCTATAAAGAGGGGGAATAGCTGTCCCTTTCGTGCGACAACTTATTTAAACCAGCAGCCACCCCTCCCTGGTTACAGTTGCTCACAGATCCTGACTAGAACTTGCCCATTCCTCTGAGCTGTAACTTGGAAAAGTATAATTTTTCCTTTCTTCCTCTTCTTTGGATGTCAGCTAAAATCCTCAGCATGCTTGTCCTGACATTTAGAGCTTTTCCTGCCTTTTTTTTTTTAATCCAGTAAATCCACTTTATCTTACTTACACCTTGTGGTCCATGGTCGCAAGACAAAGAACTTGACGTTTGAAAATATGCAACAATAGCAACAAAAATTTGACCTAAAGACTTCATGGCAGGACTGCAAAAATAGCTCAGTGGTTAAAGGTACTTGCTTGCAAAGTCTGATGGCTCAGGTTTGATTCCCTAGTACGCAGGTCAAGCCATATGCACAGAGTGGCAGTGCGTGCATCTGGAGTTCATTTGTAGTTGTAGGAAAGCCTGGTGTGCCCATCCATTGTCTATCTCCCTCCCTCCTTCTCTCTGTCTCTTTCAAATGAATTAAAATTAAAAATAAAATAAAGATTCCATGGCAGCATAACACAGATCAATTCACCTCTAAACTCCCAGAACTGACCTCTGTAATTCTCTGACTATAGTCAAGAAAGACGGACAAGGAAGAAGAGGCAGAATTTATGATCTATCGGATATAAACAGAGGCATCAAATGACAGGGCTGTATCTGGGGAAGCACTGGTCAATACAGGTAGGCAAGTAAGTCAGACTGAGGGGCTGTGTGTTGTAAAGAGGTTGGAAGGCTGGGGAGGCCCGGTCTGTTTATCATTGTCTCTTTTGTTCTTGCTCTCACCGCCCCCTTTTGCTCTTTCCTGAATTACCTTTCTCATGAGAAAGTCGTCACACAGTGTCCCAGCCCCACTCCAACCGCTTAAAACCATCCACTCCTTTAGTATTCACATTAGCTCACTTCAACAGGACAGACCAGATATGCACACAGTAATGGATGGCTCCAGACTCCTAATGACTTAAAACAACAAAGGTTTATAGACTTCATTATGCTACACTAAATGATATAGAATACCATGCATTTCACAGCCATGGTCTCAAGTGTTCCCTTCATGTAAGATGGGAAAGTGAATCATTAACCAGACCTTCATTTCTAAACTCATCTTACTGGCCAGAATAATTACACAGTCCCACCGAACCACAGATGTCTGCAGATGCAAGACAGCCACAGTGCTACAAGATGGAGAGCTGCACTCTGTTAAAGGTTACCAGAGACGGGTAGATCCTAGAACCATGGGAAGTGCAGTATCAGTTTCAAATGTTTTTCTAACATTTGTTTTCCCATAAACTTGAAAGCACATTATTCTGTTCAATGTTATGCATAGACTCATATTTGCTAACATGGCCTTAATTCCCATCCTGGTCCCCAGGAAAATCTGAGGATGGGTGGGGGGAATTCCTGTATTGTAATTTCATGTCCTCACTGGCAGTGGTGAGGATGTCCTCTGTTGACACACTTTGTAATCCACTGAGTTCCACCCTTTTCCTTTTCTTTCCAACATTATAAATATGTAATCAATAAAAAAAAAACAAGGTTTTGGTTTTCAAAAATAGTTTTATAAGTTTATTTGTGAACGAGAGAGAGAGGATGGGTGCACCAGGACTTCTTGCCTCTACAGAAGAACTCAAGAACCATGGCCACTGTGAGCACCCAGCTTTATGTGGGCAGTGGGGAAGTGAATCTGAACTGGCATGCTTTGTAAGCAAGTGCCTTTAATTCCTGAGCCATCTCCCAGCCCTAATTTTTACTTTAGTTTGCATACCCTGTCAAAAAAATTGTGGTTCCCCAGAGTATGTTACTATATAAATGCAAACTTAAACATATAATCAGATGAATATTTTCTTAAAATTTGTTTTCCTTCCCTCTTTTTCCTTTCTGCTTTCTGTCTATATCCATGTGACATTTTTTTGTCGCTTTCCTTTTGTTGCAAGCTCTAATTTTAAGGAGGTGTTCCCAATTATGTGGTGGGAAAGGGGGATTTTTATATAGAAAAGACAAAGATGGATAACTGGAGGGAGGAATATCAAAGAGAGTGTTGACCGTGAAACTATCCTGGAAGTTGCTTAAGAGAACCAAACTCCCAAAACACACTAACCCATACCAGGTCAAAAGTAGTCTTGCCAGCACTCAAGAGGCAGAGGTAGGATGATCACCGTGAGTTCAAGGCCACCCTGAGACTACATAATGAATTCCAGGTAAGCCTGGGTACAGCCAGACCCTATCTCAAAAAAAAAAACAAAAAACAGTAGTCTTATTTTCTGGTATACTCGTATTCTAATTTACAAGAGAAATCACTAGACCACTGCCAGTTTAGGAGGTCATGTCTCTTCTGTGCACCTGCCCACTCAGGTGAGGAGTTGTCACCACTATGTCTTCAGATACCCATAGCTCTCTGGGCTTACAGGTGTGGGAACTTTGTGAAAAGAGATCAAATGAGAGCCAGGTGTGGTGGCGCATGCATTTAATCCCAGCATTCTGGAGACAGAGGTAGAAGGATTGCTATGAGTTCAAGACCACCCTGAGACTACATAGTGAATTCCAGGTCAGTCTGGGCCACAGTGAGACCCTACCTTGAAAAAAAAATGGGCTAGAGAGATGGTTTAGCGGTTAAGCGCTTGCCTGTCAAGCCTAAGGACCCCGGTTTGAGGCTTGATTCCCCAGGACCCACGTTAGCCAGATGCAAAAGGGGTGCATGCGTCTGGAGGTCCTTTGCAGTGGCTAGAGGCCCTGTCGTGCCCATTCTCTATCTATCTATTGGGCTCTTTCTCTCTCTGTCTGTTGCTCTCAAATAAATAAATTTAAAAAAAAAAAAAAAAAAAAAAGTGGGGGGAGAAACCAAAAGAGCCTCTCTCTCTCTCTCTCTCTCTCTCTATCTGTGTGTGTGTGTGTGTGTGTGTGTGTGTTTAATATTTTTTTATTTGCACAGGGAGAAAGAAAGGGAATGGGCACTAGCCCCTGCAAACAAACTCCAGATGCACGTGCTGCTTTGTGCATCCAGCTTTACATGGGTAGTGGGACATCAAACCAGGTTCTCCCAGGTCATTAGGCTTTGCAGGCAAGCACCTTAACCACAAAGCCATCTCTCTGGCCCCAAGCTTCCTTCTTTTGCACAAAATGGCAGCCATGCCAGGTAGGTTTACAGCCAGTTACAGCTGGTACAGGAAGAGCCACCACACACCTTGGATCAAGAGATCCAGTGAGGCGCACGCCTTTAATCCCAGCACTTGGGAGGCAGAGGTAGGTGGATCTCCACAAGTTCAAGGCCACTCTGAAATACATAGTTAATCTAGATCAGTCTGGACCAGAGAGAGACCCTACTTCAAAAAACCAAAAAGAAAAAGAGAGAGAGAGAGAGAGATCCAGTGAGTTATTCATCTGTGAAGGCCTGCTGAACCCCTGACAGGACCTTGTGTATCCCATCTTCTCTCAGCTCCTCAGGAGACACACCTACAAGCAGCTTAGGAGTCAACTTCCTAGGCAGCTTTCAAGACAAGTTCATCAGCCACATAAACCATATTTTCAGGCTGGGGAAATGGCTTAGCGGTCAAGGCATTTGCCTGCAAAGCCTAAGGAACTCAGTTCAATTCCCCAGGACCCATGTAAACCAGATGCACACGGGGGCACATGCTTCTGGAGTTCGTTTGTGGTGCCTGTGGGCGATGGCGTGCCCATTCTCTATCTGCCTCTTCCTCTCTCTCTCTCTCTCTCTCTCTCTCTCTCTCTCTCTCTCTCTCTCTCAAATAAAAAAATACAGTATTCAAAAACAAAAGTTTTTTTAAAAAAAACATCTTTTCATCTACTATGGAGCTGAACACCAGGGTCCAAATCATTAGGCATTGTTTGTTTGCTTGTGACAAGGTCTAGATGTGATCAGGCTGGCCTTGAATTTATCCATCCCATGCCTAGTCCCTCACCCATGACCAAATGCTGGAATTACACATGAGTACAGCCATACCAGGCTTAGTCACTGTTTTCTGTTCACTGGTGACAAGGAGGACAAGATTTTTAAACACTACTTGAGCCTTGAGACATGGAGAAAGAAATCCTCTATCTTAGACTAGGTTAATCCATCAAAGCAACTCATGAAATTTTCATGTTAAAACAAGTTGAGGGCCAGACGTGGTGGCTCATGCCTTTAATCCCAGCCCTCGGGAGGCAGAGGTAGGATGATCTCTGTGAGTTTGAGGCCACCCTGAGACGACATAGTGAGTTCCAGGTCAGCCTGAGCTAGAGTGACACCCTACCTTGAAAAACAAAAACAAATAAAATAAAATAAAATAAAATAAACATTCATACCCTGCCATACTTGGCACTTCGTTAAAATATAAATAAAAAACAGAAGGGTATTTGTTGTTAGTTACTTAATTTCAAATGCTTTCCTGAGAGTAGGTCTTGATACATGAGAAACAGGGGGAAATGAGGTGCTTAAGATAGATGCAGACATGGCATGACCAGAGAAAAGTGACTAGGCAGAAGGGAAGGCTACAACACCTCTACTGTGACAGTGTGGGAGTAAGAGCTATATTTGCATCCTGAACCACAAACTCAAAATACTCATGTAGTTCCACTTTCCAGAAAACATCATGATTTGTACCTTCCAGCCACCTATTCATCCTGTTCCCACTGACCTTGCCTGGGCCCTCCATGGTCACACCCACTTGGGCACCAAATTTAAATTCTAGCTAGTCATTGACGCTGTCCTCCACCTCTCATTTGTCATGAACCCAAAACAGGAATTGTGAACCCCTGTTAACTAAAGGTATAGCCCAGTGAGGGCCCACTGAATTGGACAGTATCCGCATAGGTTGCAAAGATGTCTAAGGGGGACTGGAGAGATGGCTTAGCGGTTAAGCACTTGCCTGTGAAGCCTAAGGACCCCGGTTCGAGGCTCAGTTCCCCAGATCCCACGTTAGCCAGATGCACAAGGGGGCGCACGCGTCTGGAGTTCATTTGCAGAGGCTGGAAGCCCTGGCATGCCCATTCTCTCTCTCTCCCTCTATCTGTCTTTTCCTCTGTGTCTGTCGCTCTCAAATAAATTAAAAAAAAATTTAAAAAATCTCTTATAATACAAGTTTAAAAAAAAAAAAAAGATGTCTAAGGGAAGCATCCCTAGAAAGTTGGCTTTTGTTTGTTTGTTTTGTTTTGTTTTTTCAAGGTAGTGTTTCACTCTAGCCCAGGCTGACCTGGAATTCTCTATGTAGTCTCAGGGTGGCCTCAAACTCACAGAGATCATCCTACCTCTGCCTCCCGAGTGCTGGGACTAAAGGTGTGTGCCACTACGCCTGGCTAGAAAGTTGGCTTTTTCAAAGGCTGCTGAAATCAGTAGAGGGAGTAAGAAAGCCTGAGAGAAAGGAGGGCTATGATACCAGCCAATGGCAGGCAGTTTGGTACCAACAGTAGAGAAACTAAGTAAAAAAGAATGGCCAATAAGAAAGAGAAAGAAAAAGCAAAAAGCAGGATGTGGCGGCACACACCTTTAATACCAGTACTCAGGAGGCAGAGGTAGGAGGATCACCGTGAGTTCGAGGACACCCTGAGACTACATAGTGAATTTCAGGTCAGCCTGAGCTAGAGTGAGACCCTACCTCAAAAAACAAAAACAAAAAGAAAAGAAAAAAGAAAAAAAGAAAAAGAAAGAAAGAAAGAAAAGTAAAAGAAAAAAAAAGAAAGAAAGAGAAACAAAAGCTACTAGTAAGTAAATCAGTCAATGGGACACGTCATTAACATGAGCAGCAGTGAGAATATGAGCAGACATGTCAGCCGAACACCATGTATTTTTGTGGACAAGAAGAGTTTGAGATGCTAGAAGGCATGGTGACTTCCCCAGATCACTATAGCCTGTTATTTTAATCATCTTCATCAAAGTTAGAGCATCTAGGGAAGCTACAGCCACATCTCTGTTAACTTAATTATTGTCTATATATCACTGGAATCCCAGTCAGAACTCTTCTTGCCTCCTATGTGAGCTCTGTCATGGAATTCAGGAGAAACACACAGGGTGTGGAAGACAGGTAGAGCTTATTGCATTTACTTTAAGAGTAAACAGTGGCCAAAGTGACCACTACCACTACCCCAACCTACATTTTATGTAGTTTTCATAGTATTTTCTAAAGTTTCTAGAACAAGCAGTTTTTCCTGAGGGACTTGGTTCTATCCAGGTGACTGACAACCCTCTTTGGATCGATTCTAATAGGAGGGTACAATCGCAGATGTAACTCACGGTCTTATGCACGCCAGGCAAGCACTCTACCACTGAGCCATATCCGAGCCCTTTGTGCTAGCTTGGTCTCTCTCTCCTCCTGCCCTCTCTTCTCTCTCTCTCTCTCTCTCTCTCTCTCTCTCTCTCTCTCTCTCTCTCTCTCCCCTGCTGCTCTTGTTCCTCCTTCTCCTCCTTCTTCTCTCTCTCTTCTTTGACTCCCCTCTCTCCCTCTCCTCTTCCTCCTCTCCTCCCTCTCCCCCCCGCCCCCCGCTTTTGTTTTGAGGTCGGGCTCACAAAGCTGCCCAAGCTGCCCTGAGCTCACTGTGTAGCCCAGGCAAGCTGAGATTCCAGGTCTGTGCCACTGGGCCCTGGTGTTCCTTATCAGAAAACCTCCTGCTATACAGTATTCCTGTAATGTTTCGGGCTTCTGGAGCCATGTTTACATCCATTAATTTCCTCTTGGGTGTTCAGGTTGTTGTGTCTCCTCCTACAGTCAGAGATATGACTCATGTCCCATTCTTCTGACCAGTTATTAAAATCTTGCTTTCTCCATGTTTTTTTAAAGAGGCTGTGAATTATAAAGGAAGGGTCCACAGCCCCAACGTCTTACAAGCCTGCTAATAATTCAACTAGCTACCTAACATGTATGTTCCTCTAACATATCAAGGACGGGGACATTTATATTATAATAAGACACTCCAAAGTTACTTGAATATACTAAGACTTTGAAAGTGAACTGCTTTTCTAAAAGCCAATAAGTTTACCTGCTGACCACAAAAAGAAAAAAAAGGGGGGGGTAGGAAAGAAAGAAATGTAGACAGAGAGTAAGAAATCTTACATCACTGTAGAAGGCTCAGGATTTGCCCAACTATGTGGACTTTTTCTTTTCAGTTTTCTACACAGCCTTGGCAGTGTTTAGCAAAACCAATCTAACACTATCAGAGTCAAGTTAGAGACTGGCATTAAAACTCTAAGTCACAAAATTGACACTGCAAATAAAACATTGAGGATTTCTCTTAAAATTCTGACTGAAGTTTGGCTTTCTTTTAATCACTGCTGAATCTGCACCATTACACAACCTTCCTAACAGAGAGGTGTTGGTGACAGAAGAAATAAATGAACTCCTTTCTGAGAAAGTGAATTTTCAGAGATGATCATCCTACATCCTTCGTCCTGGCTGCCAATGCAAATGAGTCAGAGGACTTGCTTGAAACACTGAGTCAATTGTGTAACTGTGCAAGAGAGGATGCCATTGGACAGCACATGCTGACCTCACAGTCAAAAAAACTATTTAAAAGATGTGGAAACCAGATGTTTCAGCTGCACTTCAGCCGCTGCTCTGAGAATTTTACTGTGAGCCGCCCTGACAGACTCTTCCTGCAACTGGAGATATGATCATCTTAATGTCCTTATTCGTCTTGCTGTGGGGAGAGACTCAAGGATGGGGATTCAAGAATGGAATCTTTCATAACTCCATATGGCTTGGTAAGAAACTTCCCTCATGGGCTTCTTGTTGGGAATGTCAATTCTTTGAAACATTGGAGGACTGAATCAAAGCAATAAAAACGTCTAATCTGTTTAAAGCCAAGGTTTCCACAGAAAATGCTTGGGAAAGACAGCCACTGAAATCCCATCTTAGAAAGTTTTCCTGCCTACTAAAACTTTAGAATATCTTTTTACACAATGAATTGATCCATAGGAAACAGAGGTTAAGATTTGTATCCATTGTGAAAATATATTTTAAGATTTCTTCAAAGCAGATGTGGTAATGCATTGAGAAATATTTCTTTAACAAACTAAAAACACCAGTACAAAAGTTTCTTATTTCAATTGTATTTGCCAGCAGATTTCAGATTAAATGACATATGCAAAACTTGTACAGTCATAATTCAGGGTATATCTTACTTTTTCTAAATATCTTTGAAGTATTTTAACAAAACCAGGATGCAATGCAGAAAAAAAAAAATGAAGATGGTTTCTGCTTTTGAATTCATTCTTACTACTTTGGCTCTTTGTACTACTAAACATTATAACTACTTTCCCAACCTTTTTGTTAAACAAGGAAGGTTTCTTTTGTTGTTTTAAGTCTAAGGAATGAAAAGCTAAACAGTGAAGATAAACAATAGACCAAGAAAAAAGAATCTCAAAATACAAAAACTTTAAACAATACTTAATTTCTTATGGTACAAATTGGTGCTGTTTTTCACTCATTATTGTGTTTAATAGTGAAAACATCTTGAATGGTTTAGGGGGAAAATTGACAGATACTTTGACAGAATAAAGAAATAGAAAGAGCAAAATTAACCTAGACCTTGGATTTATGCTTGCAAAGCAGAACATGGTGGTAGACTATTTCCCCCTCTGGCATGATTCTCCTCTCTGCTAATAACTGTAACCATGCGGAATTCATTAAAAAGCGCCGTTTTGTAATGTACAGCCTTGCCACCCTTTTTTTCCATCGTGAGTTAGTGAACTAGTTTCTGTGTGATCCATTTGGTTACGATGGGTTTTAGAATGTACTAGAAGAGTGAGTAAGTCTCTTTGTTTTATTGCCTACAGTGAAATTGTGGAAATATATACATATTTGTCAGAAATGAAAAAAAAAGTCATAAGGCTAGTAAGAACTAAACCCATATGTATAAACTTTGAAATACTGTCTGTCTCATTTGGGATCAACGTATTTGAAGTCATTGTTGAATAGCATTGCGTGTTATAAAAATGTAAGGCTGGACAAAAGCAGTTCTGCCCCAGAGGCACAGAGAAGCAAACCCAAGCGTTTGCTAATAACCTGCTACAAATTGAGGCTCGGGATGACCGCAAAGTCTTCGATCTGGGACAAATCATTGACCAGTCAGCCTCGCACAGATTATTTACAGTTGGTTGGGTCAAAATAATATTAGAGAATGTTCAAGGAGGAAAGAGAGTTTAGATTAGAAGACAGGAATCTGTTAGCAACTGTGAAGCACATGAGACTTGATTCTGATCTCTTCTAAGTCCCCTAGCAGTAACTTAAAACAGCAACAAAGAACGGACTAAAAGAAAGATAAATACCAATCAGTTAACGTGGATCTGAAAATTGAAAGCACAAAGAGCAATTATTTTCAGCCTTTGTGTTGAATCTGTAAAATAAAGAAAAGAACATGGTGAACTCTTAACAGAGCCTAGATGCTATCGTTATTCCCATTTGCTGTGGAGAAAACTGAGGGTCCAGCAGTAACTTATACAAACAAGGTTCTGTGACTGACTCCTCCCCAGTGGGACCAGCAGCAGACACTGCAGTCAACATTCTTCTGCTGTCATTTGTAAACAGATGTATATTTTTGGAGTCAGCCGCGGTGGCGGACGTCTTTAATCCCAGCATTTGGGAGGTAGAGATGGGTGGATCACGGTGAGTTCAAGACCACCTTGAGACTATCTTGTGAATTCCAGGTCAGCCTTAACTAAGAATGAAACCCTACCTCAAAAAAAAAAAAAAAAAAAAAAAAGGGCTGGAGAGATGGCTTAGCGGTTAGGCACTTGCCTGTGAAGCCTAAGGACCCTGGTTCAAGGCTCGGTTCCCCAGGTCCCACGTTAGCCAGATGCACAAGGGGGCGCACGCATCTGGAGTTCGTTTGCAGAGGCTGGAAGCCCTGGTGCGCCCATTCCCTCTCTCTCCCTCTATCTGTCTTTCTCTCTGTGTCTGTCGCTCTCAAATAAATAAATAAATAATTTTAAAAAAAAAAGAAAAATATTTTTGTATGTATATCACATATACACACGTATGTTAAACAAATATTTGGTGTTTTAAAAATTAAGTAGTGGTCTGGTGTGGTGACGCACACCATTAATCCCAGCACTTGGGAAGCAAAGGTAGGAGGATCTCTGCAAGTTCAAAGCCACTGAGAACTGAGACTTCATAATAAATTCCAGGTCAGCCTGAGCTTCAACAATATCCGACCTCAAACAAATTAACAATGAAAAAAGAGTAGTGGGGTTAGAGATATCTTCAGCAGCCACAGGCACTTTCATGCTTGCTTGCTTTCAAAGGTTCAGTTCCCCAACCAGCCACAAAAAAAGCTACATGGAAGCTGGGCGTGATGGCTCATGGCTTTGATCCCAACACTTGGGAGGCAGAGGTAGGAGGATTACCATGAGTTCGAGGCCACCCTTGAGACTCCATAGTGAATTCCAGGTCAGCCTGGGCTAGAGTGAGACCCTACCTCGAAAAAAATAAATAAATAAAGCTAGATGGACATTTATTTGCAAAAGCAAGAGACCTTTGTGTGGCCATAAACATAAATGAATATGAATATGTATTTGTACATTGGTTAGAGAAAAGCTTTATTTCAAAGCTCTGACCTCTACTATATAAGGAGCCCTAAATAACAGAGGCAAACTATAAAAGTTACCATAGTTTTTGAAAATATTTTTTATTTATTTATTTGAGAGACAGAGAAAGAGGCAGACAGAGAGAGAGAGAGAGAGAGAGAGGGACAGAGAGAATGGGCCCGCCAGGGCCTCCAACCACTGCAAACGAACTCCAGATGCCTGTGTCCTCTTCTGCATCTGTACCCATGTAAAACCTATACCCATGTAAAACCAGATGCACAAAGTAATGCTTGTATCTGGAGTTTGTTTGCAGTGGCAGGAGGCCCTGGCACACCCATACTCATTTTCTATCTGTGTCTGCCTATTTCTCTCTGTCTCACTATCTCAAATAAGTAAAAATATTTTTTAAATATTTTTAAAAATTCTGAATTGAGGAATACTTTAAAATAAATGCCTCTTACCTATAATCCCAGTACTTGGAAGGCTGAGGCAGGAGAATTGTGAGGTCTAGGTCAGCCTAAACTACACAGAAGAACTTGCTTCCAAAGAACTCAAAATAAATAACAATAAGTAAATAAAATGTTTTGTTTAAAATTATCCCTAGGTGAGGTGACACAAACCTATAATCATGCACCTACTTACAAGGCTGAGGCCAAAGGATTGTGAGTCCCAGAGCAGACTGCGATACATAGTGAGACTGGCATAAATAATGATTGATTATTTAGTCAAGTATATACATCAACAATTCTCAGCTTGCAGGACTGGAGAGATGGCTTAATGGTTAAGGCACTTTCCTGCAAAGCCTGAGGATCCAGGTTTGATTATCCAGGTCCAACATAAGCCAGATGCATATGGCGGTGCATGCATCCGGAGTTCATTTGCAGTGGCTGGAGGCCCTGACACACCCATTCTCTCTCCCTCTCTCTCTCTCTCTCTCTCCCTCTCTCTGTCTCTGATAGTTAAATAAAAATAAACTCTTTTTAAAAAAAAAGAATTCTCAGCTTGCTTGCTCATAAAGCAAAATATTGAAAATTTTGGTATTCTTTGAGGAGTAATATGAAATATTACTATTAACAAATTAAAATTAAAGCACATGAATTATGTTATTTCAATTATTATTCTATTAACAGACAAGTGTTAGCAGTTACTTAAAGAGCTGGGCTGGGTGAAATTATTTTCTGAAAGTTTGTTAGATGTTGGGAATGTAGCTCAGTTGGTAGACAGCTTGCCTAACATGCATGAAACCCAGGGTTCCACCCTCAGCACTGAATAAACCAGGTGTGGTGGTACATTCCTCTAATCCCAACACAAGGAAGGTTGATACAGGAGTATCAGAAGTTCAAGATCATCCTTAGCTACATAAGGAATGCAAAGCCAGCCTGGACTAAAGACCTATATTTCAACATTACAATAAAATATCATGAAATCAGTTCCAGGAAGGCTTGGCATCCATTACAATAATTTGTATAGTGTTGTGTTTTTTTTAATGAAGATGTTTTTAACTCTATATTCTTGGACTACAAATATATTTTAACATTCTTAAAGATTAACAACCTTGGGCTGGAGAGATGACTCAGTGGTTGAGGTGCTTGCTTGCAATGCCTAACAACCTGGGTTCAATTCCTCAGTGCCCACATAAAGCCAGCTGCACAACGTGAAGCATGTATCTGGAGTACGGTTGCAGCAGCTGGGGGTCCTGACAAACCCATTCTCTCTGTATTCTCTCCCTCTCTCTCTCCTTGAAATAAAATAGATAAAAAGAAAAAAGATTAACAATCTCTGCACTGTCTCGGTGGTTAAATGTTTGCTGTGCAAGCATGAGGAATTAAAATGCAAGATATGGTGGTGCACAAGATAACTCCAGTCCGGCAAAGATGGAGACAGGGAATCCTTGAGGCTCATGAGCTAGCTAGTGTGGTCCAGTCAATGAGCTCTCCATTCAATAAAGGACCGTATATCAAAGAATAAGGTAGAGAGTGACACTTGACACTGATCTCTGGCCTCAACATGCACATACACACACACATATGAACACTACATGTATACCTACACAAAATAACAATCTCTAAAATATATATGTAAATTACTCATGCCTTCTTTTTCTCTACCAAAAGGCATAGTGTTTAAACTATTTCATTCTGCTGGGTATAGTGACACACATTTGAATTCTCACACTTGGGAAAATCTGGGTCCAAGGATCACAGGCTTCAGGCCAGTCTGGGCAAAATCCTGCATCAAAAACAAAAGTGGTGATGCACGCCTTTAATCCCAGTACTTGGGAGGCAAAGATAGGAGGATCACCATAAGTTTGAGGTCATCCTGAGGCTACATAGTAAATTCCAAGTCAGCCTGGGCTAGAGTGAGACCCTACTTTGAAAACCAAAACAAACAAACAAACAAAAAGTCACTCAAATTGCCCTTGAGTTTCCAAGTTCTTTGAGGGGGATAATACTCAATCTTATAATTCCATAATGCCTAGGAAAACATATCAAACTACATGCTTAAAATAATCAAACTGGGGTGGAGAGATGGCTCAGCAGTTAAGGCTCTTGCCTGCGAAGCCAAAGGACCCAGGTTCAATTCCTCAACACCCATGTAAGCCAGATACACAAGGTGGCACACACTGGAGTTTATTTGCAGTGACTGGAGACCCTGGCGAGCCCATGCTCTCGATCTGCCTCTCTCTCTCTCTAACAAATAAAATAAAATAAAAAGTTTCTTTTTAAAAGAAAGGAGAAGCCAGACTCTTCTATGACCTCTAGAAAAGACTGCAAGGGTAGACTCAAGAACGTTTCTTTAAAAAAAAAAAAATCAAGTGGCCTGGAGAGATAGCTTGGTGGTTAAGGTACTTGCCTACAAAGCCAAAGGACCCAGGTTTGATTCCCCAGGACCCAAGTAAGCCAGCTGCACGAGGTGGCATATGTGTCTGGAGTTTGTTTGCAGTGGTTGGAGGCCCTGGCGTGCCCATATTCTCTCTCTCTCTCTCTCTCTCTCTCTCTCTCTCTCCAATAAATAAATAAAAAAAATTTTTTTTAAAGTTAACTGAGGCTGGAGAGATGGCTTAGCAGCTAAGCGCTTGCCTGTGAAGCCTAAGGACCCCAGTTCCAGGCTCAATTCCCTAGGACCCACCTTAGCCAGATGCACTAGGGGGCGCACGCATCTGGAGTTCATTTGCTGTGGCTGGAGGTCCTGGCATGCCCATTCTCTCCCTGCTCTCTCTCTCTCTCTCTCTCTCTCTCTCTCCCTCTTTCTCTCTCTGTCTGTTGCTCTCAAACAAAATTAAACCAATAAAGAAAAATTAACTGGAAACTTGTGAGTTTACTGTCATCTAATGGCACTGAGGAGCTAGCCAGTCATTTATAAAGGGGAAGGCATCTTGATTGGTGATGATCGGATGTTGCTGGTACTGTCTGGTCTCCAAGCATCAAATTGACTAATGCTCTCTCTAAGTAATGGAACATTTGCATGTAATTTACAAGAGCAGGATCCCTTAGAGAATACACCAAGTACCATTGTCATCAAATTATTGTCAGAGTCAACATCAGTTTGAGAACAATGACTTGAATTAGAGTTACATTTCTAGTACTACTGAATCTGTGTCTCCCTGTATGCCAAGGAACATGCCAGCTCACTGGGAATGACCTCAATAGTGGATGAATGAGCAGGTCAGGGTACAAATATTTAACCATAATCTGGCCAACTATGTAGAACTACTAGCAGTATTAAAGCTAAACTTGTGACTATTGTCTTGGGAATCTCTTCGCTTTGTTTCTATGGAGAAGGCACTCCAAACCGAAAACAATCTGTTTCAACAGTGATCTACTGGAAGGCTGTGCAAGTGTGACTTAGCACTGCCGGAAATATGGTGGCAGAACAGCATGAGACAGAGACCAGCTGCACCAGATGAAATGCGGAGCTCACTGGTAGTTAGGTGTGCCCCATGTTTCCTCTCGTGTTTGAATTCATTTTTCTCTTCCTTGATGTACTATTTATTTTTGGCTTTGGACTCTATCATGCTCTCCCAGAGTTGTCAACTTATTTACTAAATGCTCACTTACATCACCTTAAGTCATTCCCTCGAGTGGTTAGTGTTGGCTTATTTTTCTCCATTATTGTGAGTCAAACAATAGAGTCATTTTCACTGGTTCCTTTCACCTTCCCCTCCCTTTCCCCCCTACTGATTACCTTACCAAGTTCTTATGACTTAAAGCCAAAAAAATTGTTATTTGTGGTTAGTATACAAATGTAATCTATTAAAAACTTTCTTTCGGGCTATCAAATCAGAAACAATCGAGCCTTCAGTCTGGGTGTATGCCCCCAAAATTCCCCTAAAATCTCCCTCTTTCATTTTTTTTCAAAGCTTTCTAACAATGAAAACTTAACCAGCCCTGGCAGCAGACCTAGAAAGTTCTTTGGCAAGAACAATATCTGATGTAATCTTTCAGCTGAGGGGACATTTCCCTTGTTCCACAAGAGTGGCGAAGAGTGCATTGATGACATTTTGTCATTTCTCAGAACAAGCAGCGGGTGTGTACCACAGAGAAGCTCGGTCTGGCAAATACATGCTCACGTACATAGAGGCTAAGGCAGTGTGTGAATTCGAAGGAGGCCGTCTCGCCACCTACAAGCAACTAGAGGCAGCCAGAAAAATTGGTAAGCCATTTGGCAATAATTTTCCTTCTTTTTTTTTTTTTTTTTTTTGTTGTTGTTTTTCAAGGTAGGGCCTCACTCTAGCCGAGGCTGACCTGAAATTAAATCTGTATTCTCAGGGTGGCCTCGAACTCATGATGATCCTCCTACCTCAACCTCCCGAGAGCTGGGATTAAAAGTATGCCCCACCACACCTGGCTTAATTTTCCTTCTCTATAAGGAATATTTTATTGCCCAGCATGGTGGTGTACACACTCAGGAAGCAGAGGTAAGAGGATCACCATGAGTTCCAGACCACCCTGAGACTACATAGTGAATTCCATGTCAGCCAGGGCTAGAGCAAGACCCTACCTCAAAAAAAAAAAAAATTCATATATATATGTATTATAGCAGGAGGGAGTAAAAAGAGTCTGGGTACTCCAGGGCCTCTTGCCACTGCAAATAAACTCCAGATACATGTGACACTTTGTGCATATGGCTTTATGTAGGCACCAGGGAGTTGATCCCAGGTTGTCAGTCTTTGCAAATGAGTGCATTTAACCACTGATCCATGTCCTCAGCCCCAACAAGTTTTCTTCTTCTTTTACCCTTGGTGGTAGTGTGGGAGCGGACAGGCCTGCACCTTTCCTATATATCTTAAGAAGACTTCTCTCTCCAGCCCTTTGGGATAGTTCTCTAAGCCACAAGTACGTCCTTGCTTCCTTCATTTCCTCTGCCTAGAGCCAGAAAAGTTCTAATTAATACAGGCACAAATATAGGGTCACAATCCAGTGAGACCTAAGGAAAGAACCAGAAAGGAAATGTGAGCATCTCTTTACCTTATTATCACTGAAATACATTTCATCAATGTTAATGTAATTGGCATTCCTTTTGACTGGCTCATTGGTTTCTTCAGCTACTAAATCGTGTCATTATGTTGAAGCTTACAAAGAAATTCACCTACTAGGAGAAATATTGAACTTGGAGATTCTCTCTTCTTCCCTCTCAGTGTCTTTCCCTCTCTCTGACGGTCTCACCATATAGCACAGGCTGGCCTCAAAGTCACGATCTTCCTGCTTCTATATCCAGTATGCTGGGAATCAGATGGGTACCACCACACCAAAGTATTTTTGTTTTTTGGTTTTTTTTTTTTTTTTTTAACATTCTTTAACATTAAGTGGTGGAATGCTTTTGTACTGCTGTAGTGTAGGATTACAAACTGTGAGGGAAAGGACTGAGAGTATAGCTTAGTGGTAGAGCACTTACCTCACACGTGCAAGACCCTGGGCTCAATCCCCACTGCATGTCGTAAAATGAGAAAATGCATAAACAGATTATAAACTGGTAGGAGGAAGAACAGGGAAGCAATGCCAGTGGTTAACTTGTTAAAAATTTTTGTTTATTTTTATTTATTTATTTGGGAGCAACAGACAGAAAGGGGCAGAGAGAGAGAATGGGCACACCAGGGCCTCCAGCCACTGCAAACGAACTCCAAATACATGCACCACCTTGTGCATCAGGCTTACATGAGTCCTGGGGAATCGAGCCTCGAACCAGGGTCCTTAGGCTTCACCGGCAAGCGCTTAACCACTAAGCCATCTCTCCAGCCAGTTAACTTTTATTTTTAAGACAAAGTCCCATATAGCCCATGCTAGCTGGGCCACTTCACCCCAGATTGGCTCTTTGCTTCTTTATACAGCTGAGCCTTCGTGGGAGTAGACCATCACCTTCAGGACACCTTTCCTTAAAGAGAAACACCTGCCAAACCCATGCTATTCTTATACCTTATCCAAGACAAACATACATTTGGCCCACAGTATCAGGAAAGCACTGGGTCCAGGATTCTTCACTGGTACCAGAATCCAAGGATGCTCAAGTCCTCCAGATAAAGTGGCATCAGATGGCCTGGCATGGTGACTTGTGCCCTTAGTTCCAGCACTCAGCACAGTGGGGGTGAGGTTGGAGGGTGCCTGTGAATTTGAGGCCCACGTGGTGCTACAGAGGGAGTTCCAAGTCAGCCTAGCTACAGTGAGACTGCCTCAAAAAAATTTTTTGTTGTTTTTCGAGTAGGGTCTCACTCTAGCCCAGGCTGATCTGGAATTCTTATATAGTCTCAGGCAGGGTTTGTTTGTTTGTTTGTTTGTTTGTTTGTTTGTTTGTTTGTGGTTCTCTGCTATATACACCAGGCTAGTTGGCCTGTAAGCTTCCAGCAGATTTCCTGCCTCTGTCTCCCACCTCACTGAACTGTACTGAGATTACACACACTGCCAACTCTGACGTTACGTGGGGTCAGCAGGTCCAAACTCGGGTCCTCACACTCGCACTTGCATGGCAAGTGCTTTGCCCATTTTCTTTAGAAATTTACTTATTTATTTATTTATTGGTGTGTGTCCTTAGGTACTTCAGGGGCTGGCTTTATGTGGGTGCTAGGGAATTGAACCCAAGTTGGTAGGTTTCACAAGCAAGTGCCTTGAACCTCTGAACCATCTCCCCAGCCCCATCATTAAATTTTTAAAATATTTTATTAGGGCTGGAGAGATTGCTTGGTGGTTAAGGGGCTTGCTTGCAAAGTCAAAGGACCTAGGTTCAATTACTCAGTACCCACGTAAACCAGATGCACAAGGTTGCATGCATCTGGAGTTTATTTGCAGTGGCTGACGGCCCTGATATGCTCTGTCTCTCTTGCTCTCTCTCTCTTTCTCAAATAAATATTTAATTAAAAAATGTTTTAGCTTATTTGAGAGAGAGAAAAAAAATGAGCACACCAAGGTGGCAAATGAACTCCAGGCACATATGCCACTTTGTGCATATGGCTTTATGTGGGGACTGGGGAGTTGAACTCAGACCGGCAGGCTTTGCAAGCATAAGTCTTTAACCTTTGAGCCATCTTTCCAGCTCCTCGGTGTGACTTTTTTAATGAAATATTTTTTTTAATTTTTTTGTTTATTTTTATTTATTTGAAAGTGACAGAGAAAGAGGCAGATAGAGAGAGAGAGAGAATAGCGCACCAGGGCCTCCAGCCACTGCAAACGAACTCCAGACGTGTGTGCCCCCTTGTACATCTGGCTAACGTGGGTCCTGGGTAATTGAGCTTTTAACTGGAGTCCTTAGGCTTCACAGGCAAGCGCTTAACCACTAAGCCATCTCTCCAGCCCTTAATGAAATATTTTTGATCCACAGCTGATTTACTGTTGCCCCAAGCTTCCCCAGACAACTGCCTACCTGCATTCACAGGCTGAGTGAGGCAGAGTAGCTGGGATGATGTAGTCCAAGGCCGTGGTTAGTCCCAGCCATCTTGGACCTAGAGGAAAATGGCACTTGGATGGCATCCTTAGCAGATACTAACACAGCTTCCAAAGCTGAGCCCAGGAAACAGGATTTCACTATGTAGTCCAGTCCGGCCTAGAACTTACAATCTTTCTGCTTCAACCTCCACATTGCAAATATTACAGTTTTGTTTTGACTTGTCTCATTTTACAGGGAGTGTGTTTGGCTACTTGAGCAACTTAGGGTAGGAAATGGCTGCCCTTTTGTAAGATGGCCTCTAGCTGAGGCACTTTGCCAGTTAAACTCAAGCTTTGCTTTTTCCTGCAGGATTCCATGTCTGTGCTGCTGGATGGATGGCCAAGGGCAGAGTTGGATATCCCATTGTGAAACCCGGGCCCAACTGTGGATTTGGAAAAATTGGTATAATTGACTACGGAATCCGGCTCAATAGGAGTGAAAGATGGGATGCCTATTGCTACAACCCACATGGTTTGTTTCTAAAGATAATACATACATGTTTTCCTCAGAAAGGAGGACTGGTGTAAGTTCAAGGCCTGCCTGGGTAGAGTGAGATCCTATCTCAAAATAAAATAAAATGTTCAAGAACATTCTTTGTAGCACAGTGACACTATCACAAAATACAAAAATATTCATAGACAAAGTCAGTCGACATCATTTCACAGACTCCAAACTTGAACAACTTCTGAACACTTAATGACTCTTCTTGCTTATTTCAGTCAGCTCTAAGTTGGTGATACTGATGAGTAAGAATTGCTTCGTTTTCTGATACCATTATGAGCTTTTCATTCCTATCATGCTGTGATGCGCTGCTCCTCTGGTGGTAGTTCAGGGAGTCCACAGTGTGCTTCAACCACTAGCTAAGTAATCAGTATGCCACTAAGTCTAAAGCAAACCAAATACACTGAGAACTGGAGAAGAGCCAGTCTCTAGTATTCTGTACACTTGTAAGTGTATTATGAACTTATAAAGACTTATAAACTAAGATGGCTTCAAAAAAAAAAAACCCAAACAAAAAAAGAACATGATGACACACACCCTTCATCCCAGCACTCGGGAGGCAGAGGTAGGAGGATCACCATGAGTTCGAGGCCACCCTGAGACTAACATAGTGAATTCCAGGTCAGCCTGACCTACAGTGAAACCCTGCCTGGAAAAAAAAAAAAAAAAAAAAAAGACAAAAGTAAGAAAGGAAAAAAAATGTAACCAAGAATAAAAATATTATTTTTTTTTTAGGGGGGAGTTCAAGGTAAGGAATTGCTCTAGTCCAGGCTGACATGGAATTCACTATGTAACTCTCAGTGATCCTACCTCTGCCTCCTGAATGCTGGGATTAAAAGTGTGTGCCACCATGCCTGGCCCAGAATTATATTTTTCTTGGTACTTTTTTTTTTGGGGGGGGACGGTTTTTGAGGTAGAGTTTCACTCTAGCTCAGGCTGGCCTGGAATTCACTATATAGTCTCAGGATGGCATATGCCACCACACCTGGCCTTAAAGATTTGTTTTTACTTACTTATTTATTTATTTATTTATTTATTTATTTATTTATTTATTTATTTATTTGAGACAGAGAGGGAGAGAAAAAGAGTGAGAAAGGGCATGTCAGGGCCTTTAGCCACTGCAAACGAACTCCAGATACATGAGCCACCATGTGCATCTAGCTTACATAGGACCTGGAGAATTGACCCTGGGTCCTTAGGCTTTGCAGGCAAGTGCCTTAATGGCTATGCCATCTCTCCAGCCCCTTTCTTGCCACTTTTACTCTTCAAAATTTTATAAACAATCTGTGTTCATTTGAGAGAATTAAATTGTTAATAAAAATGTCTTTATTATTGAGTTATAAACATACATAACATATGATATACAGAATATATTAATCCATTTCTTCAGTATTTTATTTTTGAAAGAGTAGTAAATTGGTATCTAAGAAATGAATTTCCGGTTTCCATTTCAGCAAAAGAATGTGGTGGTGTGTTTACAGAGCCCAAGCACATTTTTAAGTCTCCAGGCTTCCCACACGAGTATGAGGACAACCAGATCTGCTACTGGCACATTAGGCTCAGGTACGGCCAGCGGATCCGCCTGAGCTTTTTGGATTTTGACCTGGAAGATGATCCGGGCTGCCTGGCTGACTATGTTGAAATATATGACAGTTATGATGATGTGCATGGCTTTGTGGGAAGGTATGTATTTTCCTTCATCTGGAAAGACAAGTGAACATCCAGTATTTATTTTTTAATTTTTCTGTTATTCATATGAAAGTGATTATAAGTATTTCTATTCTTCAGCAACATCAGGCTATTCCTCCTCTTCCTCTTCTTGTTTGTTCTTCGTTCTCTTTTTGTTTGTTTGTTTTTCGAGGTAGGGTGTCACTCTCTAGCTCAGGCTGACCTAGAATTCACTATGTAGCCTCAAGCTGGCCTCAAACTCACAGTGATCCTCTTACCTCTGCCTCCCAAGTGCTGGGATTAAAGGTGGGTGCCACCACGCCTTTATGGGTATGGGGGAGGCGTGCCAGAGTCTCTTACTGCTGGTTGCAACTGAACACCAGGTGCTTGTACCACTTTTTGAGTCTGGCGTTACATGGGTGTTGGGGAATTGAACCCAGACATTCAAGCTTTGCAAGCAAGCACCTTTAACCCCTGAGCCACCTTCCTAGCCCTCAAGTATTCTAATTTCGGTCACTCTCGTAAAATTCAGTGATTGTTCCCTTCTCTTTTCTAAAGTATGGCTACGTATTATGGATATAAGATAGATTAGCAAAGCATAGTTCCTCTCACATAATTTAGCTCAATATAGAATGGACATTTCTTTAAAATGACTTTCTTTGCCATTAAAAAAAAAATCTGACCTCCCTTA
Organism: Jaculus jaculus; assembly: GCF_020740685.1. NCBI lineage: Eukaryota > Metazoa > Chordata > Mammalia > Rodentia > Dipodidae > Jaculus > Jaculus jaculus. The sequence continues at coordinate 88,955,532 of NC_059105.1, read as the reverse complement.
ATATTTTTCCCTTGGTTTTCAAAATATTGAGGTATAATATGTTTGTGTTCTCAACACAATTTGTGGGGAAGATATTGAAATAAGGTCTCATTCTACACCAAGCTGAACTTAAACTCATGGCAATCCTCCTGCCTCAGCCTCCCGAGAACTCAGGTTACAGGTGTGAATAACCATGACACATTTCAAATTTTAATACAGTTTAAATGTTAAGTACCTTACAAAGTATTACTAAATTAAGGTATATAAATGGTTGTTGTATAAAAGCAGGTCCCGTTAGAGTACCAGAGCTCTCTACCCATTCCCCTCCCTTCCTCTCCCTTCCCACCTGGCTGTGCTCGCTTTGGAGTAAGGTAAGTGAGGGAGCCTCTGGGCTATGAGGCATGAAGGCCACTCCCCCCAGTACTTACTCTGAAGCCAGCTCAAGGCTCCTCCCTCATACAACAGTTTCTCTCCTCACCACAAAACCCCTCCCTGGCCCTCACTAGCTCTTTCAGCTCTCCTGCTGCAGATGTTACATCACCCCTTTTCCACACTTCCTCTCTTTCACTCACTCATGCTCATACCTTTTGCTCTCTCTCCCCCTCTTTCTCCCTACCCCACTTCTCCTTCTCTCCTATTACAGTAAATTCTTGGCTCCAAGAAATCATCAGTCTTTGAATCCCCTGATCTAAAGTTCTCCTTCCTTTTCTAAGTCACACCAGTCTATCCATTCATACAAATTTAATTAACAGGGACTGGGGAGATTGCTCAGTGGTTAAAGGCACTTGCTTACAATGCCTGCCGGCCTGGGTTCAATTCCCCAGCACCATGTACAGCCTGATGCAAAAAGTGGTGCATATGTCTGGTGTGTATTTGCCACCCATACACATATGCACACCAACTTATAGGTGTGGAAATAAAAAAAATTACATTAAAAATCTAATTAAGGGCTGGAGAGTTGGCTTAGTGGTTAAGCACTTGCGTATGAAGCCTAAGAACCCCAGTTCAAAGCTCGATTCCCCAGGACCCACATAGGCCAGATGCACAAGGGGGTGCACACATCTGGAATTCGTTTGCAGTGGCTGGAGACCCTGGTGTGCCCATTCTCTCTTTATCTATCTGCCTCTTTTCCTCTCTGTCTATTGCTCTCAAATAAATAAGTAAAATAAATAAACAAAAAAAAAAAAAGAAAGAAAGAAAGAAAGGAGGGTTTTAGAAAAAGCTAATTAAACTGGGTGTGACTTCAAGGCCACCCTGAGACCACATAGTGAATTCCAGGTTAGGCTGGACTAGAGTAAGACTCTACCTCAAAAGAAAAGAAAAAAATCTGAGCCGGGCATGATGGCGCACGCCTTTAATCCCAGCACTCGGGAGGCTGAGGTAGGAGGATCGCCATGAGTTCAAGGCCACCCTGAGACTACAGAATTAATTCCAGGTCAGCCTGGACCAGAGTGAGACCCTACCTCGAAAAACCAAAAAAAAAAAAAATCTAATTAACATGGCATGATTAATTCTGACTACATCCCTCTTTTCACCCTTATAAACCCAAGTTATAAAAAGAGCAGTAGGCCGGGCGTGGTGGAACACGCCTTTAATCCCAGGTCAGCCTGGGCTAGAGTCCTACCTCAAAAACAAAACAAAAAGAACAATAGCTGGGTGTGGTGGTGCCTGCCTTTAATCCCAGCAGAAGTAGGAGGATCACTGTGAGTTCAAGGACACCCTGAGGCTCCATAGTGAATTCCAGGTCTGTTTGAGCTAGAGTAGGACCCTACCTTGAAAAACCAAAAGTAAAAATTAAAAAATAAAATTAAATTAAAAAGTTAGAGAAAATGAGCCATTAATTATGGGAAATTATTTATAGGAAATAAAATATTTTATTATGATGCGGGCTGGAGAGATGGCTTAGAGGTGAGGCACTGGTCTGCAAAGCCAAAGGACCCAGGTTCAGTTCCCCAGGACCCATGTAAACACAAGAGGGCGCACTCATCTGGAATTTGTTTGCAGCGGCTGGAGGCCCTGGTGTGCCCATTCGCTGTGTGTGTGTGTGTGTGTGTGTGTGTGGGTGTGTGTGTGTGTGTGTGTGTCCCTATTTCTTTCTCTCTTTCTCAAATAAATAAATAAAAATAGAGTATTTTAAGAATATTTTATTATGATGCACACTAACATCTGTGTAATATTTCTCTTTTCCAAAATTCCTTCTCAGATTTTGTGGTGATGAGCTTCCGGAAGACATCATTAGCACAGGTAACACTTTAAATCAGAGTCAAACATATTTGTTTCTTCAGTGTCCTCATAGTGATTGTCATTCACACTTTAAAGTTAAAAGAGCTAAGGTGAAATACAGTCTGTTAGCCTGTAAAATACCAATTGTTCATATATATACTTAAGGACTTTGGCCAAGTTTTTGGTTTCACAATAAGCAGATAGACCCTCCTTATTTGCAGGAAATTTGCAGTGTGTGTGTGTGTGTGTGTGTGTGTGTGTGTGTGTGTGTGTGTTGGTTTTTTGTTGTTGGTTTGGGTTTGGGTTTTTTGAAGCAAGATCTCTAGCCCAGGCTGACCTGGAACTCACCCTGTAGCCCAGTCTCTTTCTCCTTCTCCTTCTCTTTCTTCTCCTTCTTCTTCTTCCTTTTTCCAAAGTAGGGTCTCACTCTACTGACCCGGATGGAATTCATTCACTCTGTCATCTCAGGGTGGCCTCGAAATCAAGGCGATCCTCCTACCTCTGCTTCCCAAGTGCTGGGATTAAAAGTGTGTACCACCACACACTTTGGCTCTTTCATTTGGCTTATGGAGGACAGGTGGGCAAGCCTTTTATGTTGGGGTTGCCAGGGCCCAGACTGTGACCCTAGCTCTGGCAACAATCTGCATAAGGTGTGAAATGTGTCATATCCACATGATGTGAAACTTCCTGCTGCCTGTGAATGATTATGGCTTAAGCCTTATTAGATCACTATACAATCTTCCTAAGAAGGGAAATAATATACACCTTTCACTCAGTTTTCTTTTCTCTGGAATATATTTTATGTTAATGGGCTAGGGAGATGGCTCAGCAGTTGAAGGCACTTGCTTGCAAAGTCCAAGGGCCTGGGTTCAATTCCCCAGTACCCATGTACAGCCAGATGCACAAAGTAGCACATGTATCTGGAGTTCATTTGCAGTGGCAAGAAGTCTTGACACACCCATACTCTTCCCCCCACCTCTAGCAAATTAGATAAATAAATTATGTGTTAACCAAAAAATTGAGCATTTGAAGGAAGACAAATAGAGCTGTAAGAGATAGTGGGAGGTGAAAATTCTATTTTAAAAATATGCAGCAGATGTAGATGTGACATATTGTAATCCCAGAACTAAGGATTTCCTACAAGTTTGAGACCAGTCTGGTCTACATATTAAGTTCCAGGTCAGTCAGGGCTACATAATGAGTTCCTGTTTCAAAAACAACAAAATCTGGCAGAAGTTCAAAATAGATAAATTTTTCCATAGGACAGATTAAAGGGCCAGAATTTAAAAATATGAAGATCTCTGGGCTGGAGAGATGGCTTCGCAGTTAAGGCACTTTCCTACAAAGCCTAAGGACCCAGGTTCAATTCCGCAAGACTTACATAAGCCAGATGCACAAGGTGGCAAATGCGTCTGGAGTTTGCAGTGGCTGGAGGCGCTGGTGTACCCATTCTTTCTATATAGCTGCCTCTTCCTCTTTCTTTCAAATAAATAAATGATTAATTAAAATATTAAAAGACTATGGAGATCTCTCATCTGCTCTACTTGGCAATGAAAACACAGACTTGAGAATCCATTTCTGAGGTCCTGGAGTCTTGATCATGTCTTCATATAGTCTCCTATGACAATGATGAGTAGCTGAACTAACAGACACTTCAAATTGTAGTAACGTCTTTGTTCTGTTTTATGTCCCTCACCAACAGGAAATGTCATGACCTTGAAGTTCCTGAGTGACGCTTCCATCACAGCAGGAGGTTTCCAAATCAAGTATGTGGCAGTGGATCCTATATCCAAATCCAGTCAAGGAAAAAATACAAGTACTACTTCTACTGGAAGCAAAAACTTTTTAGCTGGAAGGTTCAGCCATTTATAAAACAAAACAAAGGTGTTCAAAATGTGCCACACTTGTGTATATTTGTACCCTTGAAAGCCTCTTTGATCCTTTTATTATTATTATTAACATTTATTTATTATTTTTATGAATGTGAAAGCAATACCTAATTTTGGGAAAAACTGAAAGATGAAGGAATCTTCAAGTACCAAAAAAAAAAAAAAAAAACCTCATTACCCTACTACACAGAAGTAACTAGTGTTAAAACTTTTTTAAAAGGCTGGAAGCCAGGCATGGTAGCACATGCCTTCATTCCCAACACTTGGGAGGCAGAAGAGGTAGGAGGATTTCTGTGACTTCGAGACCACCCCAAGACTACAAAGTGAATTCCAGGTCAGCCTGGGCTAGAGTGAGAGCCTACCTTGGAAAAAAAAAAAAAAAAGGCTAGAGATGGCTTAGCAGTTAAGGTGCTTGCCTGTGAAACCTAAGGGCCCATGTTTGACTTCAGATCCCACATAAGCCAGACACACAAGGTGATACAAGCATGCAAGGTCGCACATGCGCATAAGGTGGTGCACATGTCTGGAGTTCAATTGCAGTGACTAAAGGCCCTGGTGCAGCAATTCTCTCTCTCCCTCTCTCTCTCTATTTCTCTCTCTGTCTCTCTGATAAAAAGAAAAAAAAGAAAGACCTAGTGTTAACATTTTTAACATATCTTTCTTCCAGTTGTTTTTCCACTTGTGATATATGTATATAGGTATCTATTTGTATTTGTATTTGTATTTGAATACTGGTATTCTACTCTATGTACAGTCTCATATTCTGGTTTTTTAAACCTTAAACTTCATAACCCAAGCATTTTCCCAAATAACTGAATATTCTACAAAATGTTACTTTAAACAAGTGTAAAATATTCCATGCTTTGGTTGTTGTGTGTTTTATTTAAGTGTAGCTCCATTGTTGAAATTTTAGATTATTTTCATTAATATGGTTGCAATAAATATCTTTGTCTTTGAACATATGTATTTGGGTAGTTCTTTAATGTGGGAAACAGGAACCTAGAAATAGTATGATTGGCTTAGATCCCACACTGTTGCAGTCAGGTTCACATTGCTGGTAGAAATCACCCAACCAAGAGCAGCTTGTGGGAAAAAGAGGTTTATTTGGGCTTACAGGCTCAAGGGAAACTCCACAATGGCAGGGGAAAACGATGGCATCAGCAGAGGGTAGACATCACCCCCTGACCCTCATAAGGTGGGCCATAGCAAGAGGAGAGTGTGCCACATACTGGCAAGGGGAAACTGGCTATAATACCCATAAGCCCACCTCCAACAATACACTCCCTCCAGGAGATGTTAATTCCCAAATCTCCATCAACTGGGAACCTAGCATTCAGAACACCTAAATTTATGGGGGACACACCTGAATCAAACCACCACACACACAAAATAAATTTTTTTTCTTTTTTTTTTTCTTTCAAAGTAGGGTTTTACTCTCACCCGGGCTGACCTGGAATATACTATGTATTCTCAGGGTAGCCTCAAACTCACAGAAATCCTCCTACCTCTGCCTCACTAGTGCTGGGATTAAAGGCATGCGCTACCACACCCAGCTGAATTTTTCCTTCTTGATAAACTAAAATGAGAAACTGGGAGGTTTGGTTGGGAATTTGGATATTATCTCTGCCCTGGCTTCTTGGAAGGTAGAACAAAACAAGTTACCTTCTTGATGATGTAGAGTTTCACCATTAATAATTCCAACCCTGGTCTTTTGGACATAGTGTAGGTGCTCAATCCAAACCAACATCCTCGTATAGATCTAATAACATAAGGAACATTAGATTACATATATTTATCTAATTTTATTTTATTTTACTATCTCGTCTGTGAGCACTGACACCTGAAGGTTGTCCTCTGACCTCCACACTCCCACACACCATGAACATACACACGTTTACACACACACACACACACACACACACACACACACACACACACAAGCAAGCAAGCAAGAAAAGACCACTCCTGGATGTGCTTTAGTGGACCTAAGCTTGCAACCCCAGGGGGAGGCACAAGAGAGTGTTTCCAGTGAGCTGAATATAATGGAAAGGCCTGTCAAATGGCTTGTTCTTGACAGTTTTAATCATTTACAGAAAAATATTTAAAGGAAACTTATAATAAAGACTTCATACAGGCATGGTGGCTGAGACAGGAGGATCACTGTGAGTTCAAGGACAACCTGAGTTACACAGGGTTCTAGTTACTTTCCCATTGCTAGGACAAAGGACCCATCCAAAAGCAGCTAATGAGAAGAAAGTTGCTTCTTTTGGCTTACAATCTTGAAGGGAAGCTTCACACTGACAGAGGACAGAATGGCATGAGCAGAGGCTGGACATCACCTCTGCCACAGTAGGTGGAAAACAGCAGCAGGAAAGTGAGCCTACTTACACTGGTAAGCTAGGGACTAATAAACCTCAAAGTCCACCCCAACAACACATCTTCTCCAACAAGGCTCCACCTCCCAAATTGCAACCAGCTGCTTCAAAGCACTACACAGTAAGTTCCAGGTCAGCCATAGAGGGAGAAAAGGAAGAAAAGAAGGAAGGAAGGAAGGAAGGAAGGAAGGAAGGGAGGGAGGGAGGGAGGGAGGGAGGGAGGGAGGGAGGGAGGGAGGGAGGGAGGGAGGGAGGGAGGGAGGGAGGGAGGGAGGAGAGGGGAAGGAGAGAAAAATAAAGCAAATTTCAAAGCTCAACATAGAGTTAACAATTCAAATTCTATCTAACAATTCCTTGTTTAATTTTTTTAATTTATTGACAACTTCCATAATTATAGACAATAACTCATGGTAATTCCCTTTGTGATGGTTTGACTCAGGCGTTCCCCATAAACTTAGGTGTTCTGAATGCTAGGTTCTGAGCTGATGGAGATTTGGAAAATAATGCCTTCTGGAGGCAGTGTATTGTTGGTCGCAGGCTTATGGGTGTTATAGCCAGTTTCCCCATGCCGGTGTTTGGTACACTCTCCTGATGCTATGGTCCACCTTATGTTGGCCAGGGAGTGATGTCTACCCTCTGCTCACGTCATCATTTTCCCTGTCATCATGGAACTTCCTCCTTGAGCCTGTAATCCAAAATAAACCTCTTGTTTTTCCCCACAAGCTACTCTTGGTAGGTGATTTCAATGCAAACCTGACTGCAACACCCTCCATCCCCCCACTTTCCCTTTGCAACTCCACTTTCCATTATATCCCTTCCCCCTCTCAAACAGTCTCTTTTATTTTGATGTCATGATATTTTCCTCTTATTATGATAGTCTTGTGTAGGTAGTGTCAGGTACTCTGAGATCATGGGTATCCTGACCATTTTGTGTCTGGTGGGAGCATGTTTAAGTAGTCCTACCCTTCCTTTGGCTCTTATATTCTTTCCACCACCTCTTTTGTAATGGCCCCTGAGCCTTGGAAGGTGTGATAAAAATCTTGCAGTGCTGGACACTCCTCTATCACTTCTTCTCAGCACCATGGTGCCTTCTGAGTCATCCCAAGGTCATTGCCATCTGAAAAGAGAAGTTTCTCTAACCAAAAGTGAGAGTAGCATTAATATATGGGTATGAACATTAGAGAAGTGCTTACCAGGCAGTTTGGTGATCATAGTACATACATTTAGCCAGATATCATCAGACGTTACATGCCTAGGGTTCATGAGTACTCCTGTTGTAGGTTTTCAGTATCAGGGATGTATTACTCCCCATGGAGTGGGCCTCCAGTCATATTAGAGGGCAGTTGGTTTCCCCCATAACAGACATGCCACTATTGCACCCATTGGCTCATTTGGCCTGGCTGGCCAAATTTAGGCTTGCAGTGTCCACTGTTGAGGGTCTCCATGGGTAATTGCTCTCTCTCCCATTGAACTGTATATAGTATACCTTTTCTAGCTTTCTGTCAGCTGGTCTACATGAAGGAAGTTTTCAGCTCAGCTACAGGAGGATTTCTCCTTGAACTTGCAGCCCAAGCATGTGGAGTCTTTAGCAATAGGATCTTACTATCTATTCCTGGTGGGAAGCCAAGAGCCTTGGCAATTGCTTGTAATGTTTTGGGGACATCAGGAACCTCCTTGGCCAACAACTCACTGGAAGATATCCCATCTCCCTGGCACTGAAAATTTTTCTAGTAACAATCTATGGCTTCTGAGTGTTCTGTTGTCCAAAAAAGTAGGTTTCCATATATCCTCTTAGATTTGATTAGCCCTCCCTCCACCTTTCCACCCCTGACCTCACTTAGGAATTTTCACCCCCATTAATCTGTTCTTTCAATACCATCTTATTAATTCCTCCTCCCTTTCTATTCCCTTTATATATCCTTTCTAGCTTACTGGCCTCTGCTACTGAGTTTTATTCCTACTCACATAGAAGTCCAATCATTTGTAGCTAGGATACATATATGAGAGAGAACATGTGGCATTTGCCTTTCTGGGCCTGGGTTACCTAACTAAATATAATCCTTTCCAGATCCATATATTTTTCTTAAAATTTCATAATTTATTTTTCTTTACTGCTGAGTAGGGCTCCATTGTGTAAATGTGCCACATCTTCATTATCCACTCCTCAGTTAAGGGACATCTAGGCTGGTTCCATTTCCTAGCTATTGTGAATAGAGTGACAATAAACATGGCTGAGCAAGTATCTCTAAGGTAGTGAGATGAGATCTTAGGATATATGCCTAGGCATGATATAGCTGGGTCATATGGTAAATCTATTCTGAGCTGTCCCAGCATCCACCACACTGATTTCCTCAGTCCCTGGACCAGATTGCATTCCCACCAACAGTGTAGAAGGGTTACTCTTCTTCTGCATCCTTGCCAGCATTTATGGTCATTTGTTTTCATGATGGTAGCCAATCTGACAGGAGTGAGACGGAATCTCAATGTAGTTTTAATCTGCATTTCTCTGATGGCTAGGAATGTAGAACATTTTTTAGATGCTTATATACCATCTGTATTTCTTCTTTTGAGAACTTTCTATTTAGTTCCACAGCCCATTTTTTTTTTAATTGGCTTGTTTGATTCCTTATTATTTGATTTTTTTTTTTTTAGTTCTTTGTATATCCTAGATATTAATCTTCTATCAGATGTATAGCTGGCAAAGATTTTTCCCATTCTGTAGGTTGCCTCTTTGTTCACAGCATCCTTTGCCATACAAAAATTTTGTAATTTCATGAGGTCCCAGTGGCTAATCTGTGGTTTTATTGCCTGAGCAATTGGGGTTGTATTCAGAAAATCTTTGCCAAGACCAATATGTTGAAGGGTTTCCCCTATGTTTTCCTCTAGCAGTTTCAGAGTTTCAGGTCTGATGTTAAGGTCTTTAATCCATTTGGACTTAATTCTTGTGCATGGAGAGAGAGAAGACTATATTTTCATCCTTTTACAGATACATATCCAGTTTTCCCAGCACCATTTGCTGAAGAGGCTCTCTTTTCTCCCATGAGTATTTCTGACACTTTTATCGAATATCAGGTGGCTATAGCTACCTGGACTTACATTTGGGTCCTCTATTCTGTTCCATTTATCTACATGTCTGCTTTTGTGCCAGTACCACGCTGTTCTTGTTACTATGGCTCTGTAGTATAGGTTAAAATCAGGTATGGTGATACCACCAGCCTTATTTCTGTTGCTCAGTATTGTTTCAGATATTCGAGGTCTTTTGTGATTCCAAATGAATTTTTGGATTTTTTTTTTTCTATTTCTGTGAAGAATGAATGCCATTGGAATTTTGATGGGAATTGCATTAAATGTGTATATTGCTTTTGGTAAGATTGCCATTTTCACAATATAGATTCTTCCAGTCCAAGAACAAGGGATGAGCTGGGCATGATGGTGCACGCCTTTAATCCCAGCACCCGGGAAGCAGATGTAGAAGTGTTGCGCCCCTCCCGCCAGCAGGAAGAACAACAACAACAGGATTCTTCTCAAGCACACTTTATTGGGAGCTCCAGACTGAAAGAGAGAAGGACCCTGACCCTACAGAGCCCCAAGCTTATATACTAGTGGTCAGATGATTGTGCAGTGTCGTCTGATTGGCTTAAGTCTCATCAGCTGACTATGCATCACCCAATCGGGATAGGTGAGCAGCCATGTTAGGATAACATCATGTGCTCATGCACAGACAATTAGGATACAAAAGCAGTAAACAAGCTGACATAGCAAAGCCTGATAAAGCCAGCATGGCTTCCCACAGTAGCTGACACAGCAAAGCCTGATAAAGCCAGCATGGCTTCCCACAGTTCCCCCTTTAAAAATTGTTTTGAACCTCAGGATACCCGATCCAGGACCAGCCCTCATGATGGCCAGTCCGATCAAGGGTAGAGCCCAAGACCAAAAGCCTGCTTCAGCACCTTCCCGAGTGCAATGGAAAAATCCCTTCAGGGTGCAAAGGCTGCTCATGCAGGAATGTAAGCCTTCCAAGGTGCAATGACAACAAGGTCACTTGGTGTGCAAAGGCCTTACAGTAAGCAGGGTGGAACTAACCATTTTGCAGGCTTGCCAGCCACACTTGTGGAGATGCTCCTTGATCCAAAGCTATAAGTGCCTGAACAATCTTTATGTTATCCTGGTGACGTTGTCATCTGATTCGACAGATAAGCCAGAGACAGAACACCATACCACACAAAAGGGCTGCTCCAAACATAGCCACCCCCACCCATTCCTTAAAGAAAGAAAATGCAGAAGATAACCAAGAAGTAAAATCTCCCAAAGAGATTGGCTCCAAATGAGTTCCATTCAGCTGTACAATCTGGAACAGTAACTTCCGAGATAGCTGCTCTCCTTCACGCGTCCAGTTTCCTGCCAAAAATTTAGCTAGCTTGTGACTCTGATTAAAAGAAGCAGTAAAATTAAATTGCAAAGGAGTAATACACAAATGTTGATACTGAGACACACATCCAAGTTGTATTATTTTATATAATTCCTCTACTTGATTCTGCACCAAATCTACTCTTTGATTGACTAGATGAATACCAGCAAGAAGGTGTGTATTAATTGCTTCTTGTGTTTCTAATGCTGTAGAAGTCTTTTTTACTATATTATTAACAACTTCCACAGTTTGGGCCTGAGATGTCATGGCAATAGCAGCAGTAGTTGCTGCTGCAGCTGAAATGACGATGGCGGAAATGATTGTTGCAGTAATACCAAAATCTCTTTTATGACGAATAAGTCCTACTAAAGGAAAGGTATTTGGATCCGCCTCTACTGGAATGGGGACAAAAGTAGGTAATTTTACTATTAAAGCTAGATTAACTCTAGCATTCCAGCACTCTGCAAGCCAACATGTGATATTTCTACAATCTATCAAAGAGATGTTAGTGCTAACATTTGCTGTCAGAAAAAAGAATGGAGCTTGTACACAAATTGAGGCTGGATTAAAGCTACTATTAATCCATTGGTGATTTTTATTTATGTCTTTAATATAAATTTTATCATTTATATTAACTCTAACTGTTGAAACATTCCATAATGCATGTTTAGTTCCCAATAATCCTGCTAAAGCTGACACATCTGCCATTGCACCGGCCTCATTGGACAGAAGCCATTTATATCAGGGCCAACCAGCACTATTACTAAGAGTATTATCTCCTTTACTTTTAAATTGGTAACGCCTTAATGGAGGGGTCATTTGAAATCCCTGTAAGATTTGTTTTTGGATTTTATTTGAACTCTGACATGGAGTAAAAATCGGAGGAAATGCATAATTAGGTTCACACCAGGGAGCACCTTTTACATTACTAGCATTTATCTTAAGATTGGGCTGTCTAGAAGGGACAGTCACTTCACTCTGTATCAATAATGTGGTAATATTAACATTTGTAACATTACCTCCCTCTCCTGACCCATTTTGTTTTTCCTTAGTAATCTGAGTTAAAGTTGCAAGTATTATACTCATATCAACTTTAGACTTTTCTAATGGGTCCTGCCAAGTACTAAGATTTTGTTTTTGTAATACAATACATGGGGGAGCTAGGTTCTTATTACCCTGGAAAAAACACAAAGTGCCATTCAGATGAAAAGAAGTTTGATTATAAATTGTTGGTGTTTGCATAGGATCCCTGATGCAAGGCATTTCCCCTTGGCAAGATGTGGAAAATAGAGTAGGTAAGACACTAGAATATGAATGAACTGGCATAGGGACAGGCCATGTTCTGGCCACAGCCCAAAATTGCATCTTAATTCCCTTTATCATCATCGGCAGGAACAGGCTCAGGATCATCAGTAGTAATACGGAGGTTGTCATTCCTTGTTGTCTCATGACGCACGATTCGAGTCAACCGCTCTGGCACCCAGATAGGATCAGCTTGGCCCTGTGGAAAAACACAAACAGCTCCCCTGGATCTGGCTATAACTGGATCCGGGCCTTTCCAGACATTTTCAAGTACATCCTTATATCCTATAGTTTCATGATATCTATTATTGGTATTAGGATCCTCAAAGACTGGATAAGCACTAGCCAGCTTTTTCCAAGTATCTGGTTTTATCAGACTACATCCGGACGAAGGACGTGCCCCAAACGGAAGTCGGCCATCTTGTTGTTTACACTTTTTACTCATAGAAGCATAAGCTGGAGGAGAAGCAAAGACGCCATCTTGTCTGGGTCTAGAACACTCCCGACCACATTCAGTCTCTACTTCCTCAAAATCCTGTTCTTCCTCTGGAGTTAATTCTTCTCCCTCAGATTCACTAGAACTTTCTATATATAAATTTGCAAGTTCCATTAAATCTGGATATAACTTAGGACCTGAATTTGGCCCTTCCTTTTGTGATTCATTTTTATTCTGCGCACTTTTATTCTGTTCTATTTGAAACCTAGGTTCTCTTTTTATTTTAACCTTTTTTTGTTTTCCCCTTTTACTTTCTTCAGACTCTGACATACTATCTTGATGATGTGCTAATATGCGTTGACCTTCCCTGATCACTTCTTCACAATGTTTGTCCTCCAAACAGGATCGCACCAAACGCCATAAGGGCTGTGTACCTGCGCGCAACTTTCGCGTTTCTGACTCACGGTCAATGTCTCTGCCTAATTTATCCCAGCAGGTCAAATTTAAACCTCCAGTCAGCTCAAACCAAGGCGCTATCATAGCCACTTCTTCCAAAAACCCTTTAAGAGTTTTATCTGAAATCTTAAGTCTACGTTGTGTTAGTACTTCCTGAAGTGGCTCCAAAAAGGTGGAGTGGTGTTGTCCCATTTTGCAACCTTATGTATGTTACTTAGAGATCAGTTACAGGCCAAAACTTATCATATAGCACCAGGGGAACTTACCGGTACCGCCGCTCCGTATGTTGAGTTCTGAATCCTCCCTCGGAAGTATCCTCAGGGGTCCTCTCAATTGGCCGTTTGTTGACAAGTTCCCGGGGTTCGGCACCACTTGTTGCGCCCCTCCCGCCAGCAGGAAGAACAACAACAACAGGATTCTTCTCAAGCACACTTTATTGGGAGCTCCAGACTGAAAGAGAGAAGGACCCTGACCCTACAGAGCCCCAAGCTTATATACTAGTGGTCAGATGATTGTGCAGTGTCGTCTGATTGGCTTAAGTCTCATCAGCTGACTATGCATCACCCAATCGGGATAGGTGAGCAGCCATGTTAGGATAACATCATGTGCTCATGCACAGACAATTAGGATACAAAAGCAGTAAACAAGCTGACACAGCAAAGCCTGATAAAGCCAGCATGGCTTCCCACAGTAGCTGACACAGCAAAGCCTGATAAAGCCAGCATGGCTTCCCACATAAAAGAATTGCCATGAGTTCAAGGCCAGCCTGAGACTACATAGTGAATTCCAGCCTGGGCCAGAGTGAGACCCTACCTCAAAAATCAAACAAACAAAACAAAAAAAGGACAAGGGATGTCTTTCCATTTCCTACTGTCTTCTGCAATTTCTCACTTGAGTGTTGTGATGGTTAAGTTTGATGGTTAAGTCAACTTGATTTGTTTACGAATCCACAGACATTCCTCATAAGTGGGTCTCTGAGGTTGCTTCCAGGAAGATTAACTAAAGGAGGAATCCTTCCCCCAGGGTGAGCCCTTCCCCCAGAGTGGGCAGCCCCTCTCAGAGGGGAGGCTTTATCAAAAGAAGCTCTGGGTAAGATTGCCATTTTCACAGTATTGATTCTTCCAATCCAGGAACAAGGGATGTTTCTCCACTTTCTAGTGTCTTCTGCAATTTCTCGCATAAATGTTTTAAAGTTCTTATTGTAGAGATTCTTTACTTCCTTGGTTAGGTTTATTCCAAGGTACTTTATTTTATTATTTTTTTTAATTTTTATTTATTTATTTGAGAGCGACAGACAGAGAGAAAGACAGATAGAGGGAGAGAGAAAGAGAATGGGTGCGCCAGGGCTTCCAGCCTCTGCAAACGAACTCCAGACACGTGCGCCCCCTTGTGCATCTGGCTAACGTGGGACCTGGGGAACCAAGCCTCGAACCAGGGTCCTTAGGCTTCACAGGCAAGCGCTTAACCGCTACGCCATCTCTCCAGCCCACTTTATTTTTTTTTGATGCAATTGTGAATGGGAGTGATTCTCTGATTTCATCCTCTGTGTGTTTGTTGTTAGCATATATGAAGGCTACTGATTTCTGTGTTTTTATTTTGTATCCTGCTACATGGCTGTAAGGGTTTATCAGCTCTAACAGCTTTTTGGTAGAGGCTTTAGAGTCCTTTATGTATAGAATCATATCACCTGCAAATAATAATAACTTGATCTCTTCCTTTGCAATTTGTATCCTTTTTATGTGTGTCTCTTGCTTTGTTGCTATGGCTAAGACTCCCAGTACTATATTAAATAAAAGTGGGGACAGTGGACACCCTTGTCTTGTTCTTGATTTTACTGGAAAAGCTTCAAGTTTTTCTCCATTTAGTATTATTTTGGCTATGGGTTTGTCATAAATACCCTTTATTATATTGAGATATGTTCCTTCTATTCCCAGTTTCTGTAGTAAAGTGATGTCGGATTTTGTTGAATGCCTTTTCTGAATCTAATGAGATGACCATGTGATTTTTGTCTTTCAGTCCATTTATATAATATATTATTTCAATTTGTGTATGTTGAAGCACCCCTGCATCTCTGGGATAAAGACCAGTTGGTCTGGATGAATGATCTTTCTGATATATTCTTGTATTCTGTTTGCCGACATTTTGTTTAGAATTTTTGCATCTATGTTTATGAAGAATATTGGTCTGTAATTTTCTTTTTTTCTTCTATCTTATCTGGTTTTCATATCAGAATGATGCTAGCTTTGTAGGAGTCTGGTAGAATCCCTCCCCTTTTTTATGGAAAAGTTTGAGAAGCATCGGTGTTAGTTCTTTCATGAAGGTCTGGTAAAACTTACCAGTGAATCCATCTGGGCCTGGACTTTTTTTTAGTTGGGAGATTTTTGATAACTGCTTGAATCTCCCTATTTGTTATAGGTCTATTTAAGTAATTAATCTCATCTTGATTTAATTTTGGTAGGTCATATAAACCAAGGAAATCATCCATTGCCAGGCTCCTTCCCGGTCAGGTAGTGCCAAGGCAAGGACCAGGCGTGCTGGTTCCTCCCTAGGGGTTGAGGGGATGATGAACGTTGGACGGATGACTCAGAAACCTCTCCTGGCCACCAGAGAAAAACCACACTGAGTCGGGAGTCTTTTCGATGCAGGAACTTGCAGAAACAACTCGCTTTACTACTCTGAGCAGTTGCCTATATCGTGTTGGGGATGAAGGTGGGGATTTTGGGATGGGGGCAGAGGTAAGGGCCCATAGTAAACTTTAACTACTGAAATGGTAATTACAATTGCCATGCGGAGGTAGCAGGCCAGAAGCCATTAGGCGTCTTGCTGAGTCCTAGCTGGCCAGAGACAGGTCACCAAACTTTAGCTAGGCTCAGGAAGTTCCACTAGGCCTCACGCCTGGGCCTGTTAGGGCCCAACATTTCCCCCTTTTGTTTTTGTAAGAGCATTAGTTACTGTGGCCCCTGTCTTAGGTTGTCCCCCTCTGGGGATCTTACCCGTCATTGAGTACCAGGTGTTTAGCTCACTGAGAACCCACTCCATGGCCTGTCTTAGGTTGTCCCCCTCTGGCAATCTTATCATTGGTCACATGGAGGGCAGGGGAAGTGGCAGTGGGTCATCTGAGGAACTTAATTCCTAAGTTGCCAGCCTGTGATATCTCAACCTGATGAAGTTTTATTGCCTCTAGATGCTGGTGAATAAATTGTATAATTTTGTTAATTACACAAGGCCCAACAGTGAGGATAAGAGAAGGGGAAGGAGTCCAGGTAGAGGGAGGAGGTAGGATAAGAAGTCATGTAAGCCCATCTGCAGCAAGTTGTCCTGGGGGTCCCATCACCTCCTCTCCAAGTCTTCCTGGAGCTTCTTAAAATCTTGTCTTGAATGATTCCCAATTTATTGGCGTAAAAGCAGCATTTTTCCTGTAAAAACAAACATACGCCTCCCTTTTCCGCTGTTAGTAGGTCTAGTCCTCTCCTGTTTTGTAGGACTACCTCAGCCAGGGAATCTAGCTTCCGGGAATGATATATACATCTGGGATTAAGGTGGTTGGGGCATAAAGGCCTGTCCAATTGGTGGGCAGAAAGTCATAGGCCATCTCGCCTCTGCAAACAAACCATTCCAGAAGGCGGGCAGCATTGAGAACTGGGCTCAGTTGTGTTAAAAGTACAGAAGGAAGGATGACTGTATTTCACATCTATACTGGAATTATTAGGGGAAGGCAGGGCCCAAATGCCCAGAGGAAACATTGGGAAAAGCTGGACAGGGATGGGGGAGGTGGCTGAGCAGCTTTTTAAGGTCGTATGGACAACTGTACTGCAAGTAGCCAGAGAGGCCCAGATCGGAGGCAAAGCCAGCAATCCTCCACAAGGGAGGGAGTTATTTAGTTTAGCAGGGTGAAGGACCATTTTAGGAACAGTCCTCAGGGGTGGGACACTCCCTAGAGAAGTGATTGTCAGTGTCCCCTTGTTGGGACAAATATTTTAGTTCTCTTGCTGGTACCCAAATGGGTCTTTTTCTTTTTATAAAGTTTTCCCATGGATAAAACTTTTATGAGCTTTACATAAGTTTCTATCAAAAAACTCCTGTTACAGAGTTTTTGTATTTTAATTACTTCTCAGTACAAAAGACTATTAAGGCCAGCCAAATGGCTTCCGACACTGAATATACATAATCTTGCTTACATGTAAGTGCTAATGTCTTGCTAAAGCCTTGCTATCAAATGGCCAGAGCTATGGATACAAGTCCAGCCAAAATGGCTCCCGACAATTCCCCCTTTTCTATTTATTATTTTTTTATGAACCAGGCCCCTACGGGCCTCGGTGCAGAAAGACCGTGTCTTTCTTAGGTTGTTCTCTACGATATTTAGGCCTTACCCGTCATCGGTACATGAATTCCATCATTCATGCCCTGTCTTAGGTTGACCTAACTCGAGAGAATCTTAGCCATCTTTGACTACCAGCCTCTGCAGGGGCTTTAAGATAATATCTCAGGAAGCCTAGGTCAGGTCTGTAGCTGTATCCCATGTATTTCTGTACGAATATCCATAAAGGATCTTAAAAGGCATTTAACAAGTATGGGCAGTAGACACAGAATGAGTAAAAGACAAACACCTGTAGTAGTAAAGCTTTCTATCTAAAAAGTGAGAGAATTTTATCTAGGCAAGGTAGACTTAAAAGCAGATATTAAGCCATCAGCAGCTTTAGCTGCATCAAAAGTAAGATGATTATTTTGTAAAGACAAAATCTCTGAATGTAACTGAATTAGATAAGGAAATATTATTGTTGTGCCAAATATCTCTTAAATGTATTTTCCCAATGCTGTTAGCTGTTATTATATTTTTTAGAAGTAACACAAATCCATCGAAAATCTACATGACACTCCAAATGAGTTTTAACCTTTAACCCTAGTATATAGAGCATCTAACAGGTATCTATGTATGTATCTATGGCGAGGATCAAGCCCAAGACCTTAAAGGGTGGTACAGTTTGAACTTTCTCAGGAACTACGTTAAAGCTGTGAGAATGAAGGATAGTTAGACATTAAAAGTACAAGCCTAAAGCCTAAAGCCACAGCACATGTTAGGAACTCCTGCTAGGCACACTTTGTATATCTTTAGATTGAAATCTGAAACCCACATCACACCTTAAGATAAACAATTGAATATATTGGGGTCCATTTATTTAAATTACCACACTTCTCCCCTGGAGTCTAATAGATTTATAACCATCACACATTATAAATTGTTAGAAAAAATTAAAATATTTAGGGTAAATAAGGCCTTTTTTAGTTGGCTGTGTGGGGGTAAGGATTCCCCCTTTTATTTTTGTAATTGAGACTTGAGAGTTTAATTATATCTTTTTTAAAAAATATTATTACTTATTTATTTGAGAGCAACAGAGGAAGAGGCAGATAGAGAGAGGGAGAGAGAATGGGCATGTCAGGGCCTTTAGCCACTGCAAATGAATTCCAGATGCGTGCGCCCCCTTGTGGATCTGGCTAACATGGGTCCTGGGGAGTCGAGCCTCAAACCTGGGTCCTTAGGCTTCACAGGCAAGTGCTTAACCACTAAGCCATCTCTCCACCCCATGATTATATCTTTTAATAATAGCCTAGCCCCAGGGGTTGAATGGGATGCCTGTGGAATGTGAGATTTTCCAGGTCTGGAGAAAATCTACAAAGGCCTTGCTTATGAAGTAGGGGCCATTATTTGTTTTAATTTGATCAGGCAGCCCAAGAGTGGTGAAACATTGAAGTATATAACTAATGGCATGTTTAGATTTTTTTTTCCGGCATGTGTCAATGCCCAGTAGGCGCAGGAAAAGGTCAGTGAGCCCAGTAACCACGAGATGGTGGCCATCTCCCCTGTCCCCACCTGGGTCAGTCCAAGGGGACCACATGGCAGTCTCCTAGAAGGTGGATTGCCCGCCATTTCCCAGTAGGAGGGACACAAGCTACCAGGAGGGGGGACCATCTGTTTAAATTACCAAATTTTGTCCTTGGCTCCCAATAGATTTATAACTATCATATATTATAAATTGTACTCAGTTTAATTTTAAAGGTCCCCACAGTCTTGATCAATTTAAGATATTGAGATTTGTAAAATTAAATAAGTTAAACATTTCCAATATATAAAGGCACAGAGTAAACATTTTTAACTGGTATAGAGGCATACCAAGGAGAGACTAAAACAATGTAAAATGAAATATTATAACCTAAAATTTGTCTCAGTGTCTGTAATTTTAATTGGCTTGAGGATTTTAGCTTAAAATCTTAAATCTCAGCTGGGCGTGGAGGTGTACGCCTTTAATCCCAGCACTCGGGAGGCAGAGGTAGGAGGATTACCATGAGTTTTAGGCCACCCTGAGGCTCCATAGGGAATTTCAGGTCAGCCTGGGCTAAAGTGAAATCCTACCTCGAAAAACCAAAACAAACCTTTAATTTTTAAATCCAATATCTCTAGCAAAGCATATCAGTCTATTACAAATTTAACCTTGATTAAACTCTTTTTGGGCCTGGGCAGCAGGACGCAGCCAGCCCTTATGCCAGTAGCCCAGATCCAACGAAGTTCCCTGTAGTCTTTCTTTCCTCTTAGAAAGCTTATAAGCTAAGCTTCGAAGTTTAATGCTGTCTGTCTGTACTTAGTATTTTTAAACTTTTATCTGAATAGTCCATAAAATTTGGCTTACCACTCCAGAAGATGCCTTCAGTTGTAGGCATCAACTCCATGTCTATTTTTTTTTTAAATAAATAAATTAATTTAATTAAGTTTTTAAAAAGTGGGGTCCATGTCTATTTTTTTAAAGCAAAGGTTCCAAAAGATTAACATCCACATGGTCAGGTTCATCTCAGCTCATCAGACAGCTTTAGGTTCGCTGAGATAGACTTCCAGACCAGGTACAGTTATGGAGGAAGGAATATTTACTGAAGCTTACAGATCCAGGGGAAGTTCCATAATGGCAGAAAAGGCTGGCCTGCCTTCACAGGCCCAAGCAGAGAGAGAGAGAGAGAGAGAGAGACAGAGAGAGAGAGAGAAACACACGCCTTTAGAGATACAAAAGCCGCCTGCGAACCGAAGGTGAAGAGGAAGAGAAAGGGAAAAAGAGATGTCGACAAGTACATACAGGCTCACCCGCACATACTGATTACCTCCTCAACGACTGCCTTTCTCGGGGTGCACTAGTCTGTCTGGGTCCCAGAGCCACACGTCGTTAGGCGCCGGATGTGGGGCTCCTTCCGGGTCAGGTAGTGCCGAGGGAAGGACCAGGCCTGCTGGCTCCTCCCTAGGGGTTGAGGGGATGATGAGCGTTGAACAACCCAGACCTCTCCTGGCCACCAGAGCAAAACCACACTGAGTCGGGAGTCTTTTTGATGCAGGAACTCGCAGAAACAACTCGCTTTATTACTCTGAGCAGTTGCCTGTATCATGTTGGGGACGAAGGTGGGGATTTTAGGATGGGGGCAGAGGTAAGGGACAATAGTAAACTTTAACTATTGAAATGGTAATTACAATTACCACATGGAAGTGGCAGGCCAGAAGCCATTAGGCGTCTTGCTGAGTCCTAGCTTGCCAGAGACAGGTCGCCAAACTTTAGCTAGACTCAGGAAGTTCCACTAGGCCTCACACCTGGGCCTTTTAGGGCCCAACAATCCAGTTCTTTCAGATTTTTAAACTTTGTGGAGTATATGTTCTTACAGTATGTTCCTATGATTTTTTTTAAATTTCTTTGATATCTGTTGTGATGATGCCTTTTTCATTTATAACTTTTTTTTTTAATTTAATTTATTAGTTTTCATTTCAGTGAATACAGGCAGTTTGGTACCATTATTTAGGCTCATCTGTGATCTACCCCCTCCCATTAGACCCTCCTTGTTAATGAAAATGGGTCATGCATTGTGGAGATAGCCCCCAGTTATTAGTATGATAAATGTCTCTGCAAATCATGACCCAACATGTAACTCTGACATTCTTTCCGCCCCCTCTTCCGCAAGATTTCCCTGAGCCATGTTGGGTTCATTTTTGGTCTGCTTCAGTGCTGAGGTGTTGGGGACCTCTGAGGCTTTGGCTCTCTGATTTGGTAGGAGTTGATTTTTCTCTGCGTTGATCTCCTTCCCCTTTGTGCTGGTATCCAGTTCACAGGAAAACATCACCCTTGCTTATTTCACCAGTTGTCCTTAGTTTCAGTTGGGCCCCTTTTGAGGTATGTTGGGGCAGCTCTCTTCTTAGGATCTGCATCTATCTTTTTTTCCCCTAGTTGTTTGTAGTGCAGCTAGGCGGTCGCCATCTTGACCGGAAGTCACCTTCATTTATAACTTTATTGTGTCTCTTCTCTCTTTCTTTTGGTCAGATTTGCTAAGAGTTTATCAATCTTGTTTATCCTTTCAAAGAACCAACTCTTTGTTTCATTGATTCTTTGGAGGTTGTGGTGGTTTGATTCAGGTGTCCCCCATAAACTTAGGTGTTCTGAATGCTAGGTTCCCAGCTGATGGAGATTTGGGAATTAAGGCCTCCTGGAGGGAGTATATTGTTGGGGGCCGGCTTATGGGCTTTATAGCCAGTTTCCCCATGCCAGTGTTTGGCACACCCTCCTGTTGCTGTTGTCCACCTTCTGTTGGCCAGGGGGTGATGTCCACCCTCTGCTCATGCCATCGTTTTCCCCTGCCATCGTGAAGCTTCCCCTCGAGCCTGTAAGCCAAAATAAATCTCTTTTTTCCCAGAAAATACTCTTGTTGGGTGATTTCTACCAGCAATGCGAACCGGACTGCAACAGGGGTTTTTGTTTGTTTTTGTTTTTGTTCCTCAAGGTAAAGTGTCGCTTTCCTAATTTCTTAATATAGGCAGTTAAAGCTGTAACTTTCTCCCTTAAGACTCCCTTTATTGTGTCCCAAAGATTTTGGTAGGTTGTGTTCTCATTATCATTTGATTCTATGAATTTTTTGATTTCCTTCTTAATTTCTTCATTGACCCATTCATCATTAATTAGTGTATTGCTTAGTTTCCAGGAGTTTGCATGTGTTCTACAGCTTTTCTTACTATTGATTTGTAATTTGATCCTATTGTAATAAGATAGAGTGCAAGGAATCATTTCAGTTTTCCTGTATGTGTTAAGATTTGCTTTGTGTCCTAATATTGGTCTATTTTAGAGAATGTTCCACATGCTGCTGAAAAGAATGTGTATTCTGCAGTATTTGGATGAGATGTCCTGTAGACATCCGTTAGGTCCATTTGTTCTAAGATCTCATTTAATCCAGATGCATCTCTGTTTATTTTTTTGCTGGATAACCAGTCAATTGGTGAGAGTGGGGTGTTGAGGTGGGGCGTTTGGTGGTATCGGGGACCTTAGTTCAAATAGCATTTGTTTGATGAAATCTGGAGCCTCCATATTAGGTGCATATATGCTTAAGATTGTAATATCCTCCTATTGGAGTGTTCCTTTAATCAATAAAAAGTGACCTTCTTTATTTTTCCTAACTATTGTTGCTCCAAAGTCTACCCTGTCAGATATTAGGATAGCAACCCTTACTTGTTTTCTAGGCCAGCATTTAACAATTCTTAACAGTGCTAGATTCCTGTTCCAGTATCCCTAAAGGGAGGTGAGTCTTTTTGATCTGACTCATAGTGAATGAGGATTATAGGGGTGATCCACCATGCCCAGACTTTTTTTCCTCCTTTGTCAATTAATTTAGTTGCTACATTTAAATCCCAGATATTAAGTTTGTAGCCAGACGTGGTGGTGCATATCTTAATCCCAGCACTCAGGAGGCAGAGGTAGTAGGATTGCTTCGAATTTGAGACTACTCTGAGACTACATAGTTAATTCCAGGTCACCCTGGGTTAGAGCAAGACCCTACCTCAAAAAACAAAAAATAAAAATAAAAATAAAAAGATACTAAGTATTTTTGAATGTCCTAATTCTATACCAGACCATTACTATCTCACCAAAGACTGTAACTCCTTACTTATAGCTTTTAATCTGGCTGTACACTGGGATTTCAATTCAACTTCAAATATCCATCAAATGATTATTAGACAAAATAAGATATATCCACTGAGTCAAGCAAAAGGAATGAAGTTCTGATAAATACTACAATGTGGATGCCCCAAGGAAACAAAATGCTCAATGTCAAAAGCCAACCACAGAAGATCACAAATTATTTAATTTCATTTATATAAAATATTCAGGAGTTGCTTGGGACTGGGAATTATAACTCTGGAGTGGAGGAGAAGGAGATATTAGTTATATAATACAGCATTCCTTTATCAGATAAGTAAAATATTCTACAATGGGACTGAGGAGTTAGCTGAATGGGTAAAGATGCTTGCTTGCAAAGCCTGTTGGCCCAAGTTCAAATCCCCAGTACTCATGTAAAGCCAGATGCACAAAGTAGCATGTATCTGGGATTTATTTGCAAAAGTGTTATAGTTACCTTCACATTGCTGGGACAAACACCCAATCAGAAGCAGCTTATAGGAGGAAAGAATTTATTTTAGACTTATAATTTCAAGGGGAAGCTTCATCATGGTAGAGGAATCAGGCTCACTTCATCATACATCCACAGCAGAGACAGAGAGAAAACAGCAAGAGTTCAAGTAGGCTCGGAACACACCTTAAAACCAATGACCCCACCTCAGTGACACACCTCCTCCAGCAGGGCTCTGCCTGCTGGACACTAAGGAAGAAGCTTAATGAAAAGTAACTGAGCTAGGGATGGGAAACCTTCCAGTGAGCTGTTGGCCAGGGAGGTCCCTGATGCCCTCAAAACATTATAGGCCATTGCCAAGGCCCTTAGTTTCCCACCAAGAATAGATGGTAAGACCCTATTGCAGAAGACTTCACATACTTGGGCTGCAAGGCCACTGAGAAATCCTGCTGGAACTGAGCTGAGAACCTCCTCCATGTAGAACAGCTGACAGAATGCTGGATGAAGCCATTCTACATGCAGTTCAATGGGAGAAAGAGAAATCACCAGTAAAGACACTCAACAGTGGACACTACAAGCCTTATATTTGGCCAACTAGGCCAAATGAGCCAACTGGTGCAATAGTGGCATGTCTGTCATGGTGGAAACCAACTGCCCTCTAATTAGACTGGAGGCCTGCTCCATGGGAGGGAATACATCCCTGATACTGAAAACCTACCACAGGGGTAGTCATGAGCCCTAGGGGTGTAATGACTCCTGCTATCTGGCTAAATGCATTTATTATGCTCATCAATCTGCCCAGTAAGCACTTTTCTTATTCATACTCATATATTAATGCTACTCTCACTTTTGGTTGAGAACCTTCTCTTTTCAGATGGCAATGACCTTGGGATGACTCAGAAGGTATCATGGTGCTGGGAAGAAGTGATAGAGGAGTGTCCAGCACTGCAAGATCTCTATCACACCTTCCAAGGCTCAGGACCCATTGCGGAAGAGGTGGCAGAATGAATGTAAGAGCCAAAGGAAGGGTAGGACTCCTTACAACGTGCTCCTCCAGACATAAAATGGCCTGGATATCCATGACCTCACAGTGCCTGACACTAACTATACAAGACCATCATAATAGAAGGAAAAATCATGGCATCAAAATAAAAAAGAGGGCTGGAGAGACGGCTTAGCGGTTAAGCGCTTACCTGTGAAGCCTAAGGACCCTGGTTAGAGGTTGGGTTCCCCAGGTCCCACGTTAGCCAGATGCACAAGGGGGCGCACGGGTCTGGAGTTCGTTTGCAGAGGCTGGAAGCCCTGGCACTCCCATTCTCTCTCTCTCCCTCTATCTGTCTTTCTCTCTGTGTCTGTCGCTCTCAAATAAATAAATAAATAATTAAAAATAAATAAAAATAAAAAAGAGACTGGTTGAGAGGGGGAGAAGATATGAAGGAGAATGGAGTTTCAAAGGGGAAAGTGGGGGAGGGAAGGTGGGCATTACCATGGGATATTGTTTACAATCATGGAAGTAGTTAAGAAAAAAAAAAAAGTATTAAAAAAAAAAAAGTACCTGAGCTAGGCTGGGCACGGTGATGCATGCCTTTAACCCTAGCACTTAAGAGGCAAATGTAGAGCCAGGCGTGGTGGTGCACGCCTTTAATCCCAGCACTCGGGAGGCTGAGGTAGGAGGATCGCCATGAGTTCAAGGCCACCCTGAGACTACATAGTGATTTCCAGGTCAGCCTAGACTAGAGTGAAACTCTACTTCGTAAAACCAAAAAAAAAAAAAAAAGAAAGAAAGAAAGAAAAATAAATAAATAAAAGAGAGGCAACGGTAGGAGGATTGCCAAGAGTTCAAAGCCACCCTGAGTCTACATAGTGAATTCTAGGTCAGCCTGGGCTAACGACCCTACCTTGAAAAAAAAAAAGTACTTGAAGTAATTGAGAGATGGAGGAGATAATGATGGAGAGTGGAGTTTCAAAGGGGAAAGTGAGGAGGGAGTTATCATGGTTTATTGTCTATAATTATGGTGGTTATCAATAAAAACAATTTTAAAGTACCTGAGGCTGGGCTGGAGAGATGGCTTAACAGTTAAGGTACTTGCCTATGAAGCCAAAGGACCCAGGTTTGATTCCCCAGTACCCATGTAAGCCAGATGCACAGGGGGGCACAGGCATGTGGAGTTTGTTTATAGCAGCTAGAGGCCCTGGCATGCCCATTTTCTGTCTCCTCTCTCTCTCTCCTTGCAAAAAAAGGAAAGAAAAAAAAGTACCTGAAGCTATGGGGCCATATCTACATTCAAACCATTGCAAGCGTGGTGGCGCACACCTTTAATCCCAGTATTTGGGAGGCAGAGGTAGGAGAATCGCTGTGAGTTCAAGGCCACCCTGAGACTTCATAGTGAATTCCAGGTCAGCCTGGGCTAGAATGAGACCCTACCTCAAAAAACCAAACAAACAAAAAAAGTTCTAGCTGGATGTGGTGAGGCCTGTCTTTAATCCCAGCATTTGGGAAGCAGAGGTAGGAAGACTGCAGTGAATTCAAGGCCACCCTGAAACTACACAGTGAATTCCAGAATTACACACTGAATTCCAGGTCAGCCTGGTCTAAAGTGAGACCTTGCCTTTAAAAAAAAAGTTCTGCTATGGACCAAGTATGGTGCAATAGTTTGAACGCATATCTCCCATTGACTAGGTGTTTTATTAAAGCTTGTAACTTGGGTCTTCAGTCCCAAGCAGGCAGATTTCTGCTGTAGGGGAGCATGTCACTGGGGACGGATCAGATTCCAACCCAAAAGTGTGGAGAGCACTTTAGAGCTCTGCCATTTCTGCTTGCTATCTATTGGTGTTTGCTTGCTGTAGCGTGTTCTCTCTGCTTGGATGTATCGGGCTGTAAACTGAGATAAACCTGTTCCTCCCCTAAACTGTGTCTTGTTTGATGTTCATACCAGCAACGTGAAGCTGACTACAACAGTAGCCCAGGCTGGCCATGAACCCATAGCAATCTTCCTACTTCAGCCTCTTGAGTGCTGGGATTATGGGCATGAGCCATGATACCTGGCTCATTTTTGTCCTCATTTTTCTTAAATAATTCTTCTGCTATTTCTGCTTATTAGCAAATCTGGTAAAAATAAATTTGTAATCATTAAACATAGCACTCTGGGAATCGTGTTATCTAAAACCTTCACTCTTTTTCACTCTTCTGGTTTAAAGAAAGCCTATGGTAAACTGGCTATGTCCTCCTCCCAATCACAGTGGCTTTCAGGCTCCGCCTTTCTTTGGTGACTCCATTCATAGGCAACATTTGTCTTTATCTTGGGTGCAAATGCATAGACAAGATGACTTTGTATCATTTTATTCACATAGATGTGCGGGGCTCTTTCCCGGTCAGGTAGTGCCGAGGGAAGGACCAGGGCTGCTGGTTCGTCCCTAGGGGTTGAAGGAGGATGATGAACGTTGGACGACCCAGAAACCTCTCCTGGCCACCAGAGAAAAACCACACTGAGTGGGGAGTCTTTTCGATGCAGGAACTCGCAGAAACAACTTGTTTTATTACTCTGAGCAGTGGCCTATATCATGTTGGGGACGAAGGCGGGGATTTTAGGATGGGGGCAGAGGTAAGGGCCAATAGTAAACTGTAACTATTGAGATGGTAATTACAATTGCCACATGGAGGTAGCAGGCCAGAAGCCATTAGGCGTCTTGTTGAGTCCTAGCCAGCCAGAGACAGGTCACCAAACTGTAGCTAGGCTCAGGAAGTTCCACTAGGCCTCATGCCTGGGCCTTTCAGAGCCCAACATAGATGCACCCTTTTTCCTCTTTTTTTTTCCTCCCTTTTTCCTCTTTTTTTTTTTCCTCAATGTAGGGTCTCACTCTAGCACAGGCTGACCGGGAATTCACTATGTAGTCTCAGGGTGGCCTCAAAACTCGTGGTGATCCTCCCACCTCTGCTGGGATTAAAGGATTAAAGGCATGGGCCACCATGCCCAGTTTGGCTGCAAATCTAAATGACAAACTTTAATAAGACCCTCAGTATATTGAGGGCCGGTGACTCAAGCTACCACAGCTTACAACTTGAGTGTCCGTCAGGCAAAGCCCTGCTGGATGGGTCATCACTGGGGGTGGATCTTGGAGTACTATGTGTGTCCAGAGCACCTATAATCCCAGCACCTGGGATGCAGAGGCAGGCATATTACTGTGAGTTCAAGGCCACCCTGAGACTACATAGTGAATTCCAGGTCAGCTTGGTCTAGGGTGAAATCCTATATCAAAAGAAAGAAAGAGAGAGAAAAGGAAAGGGAAGGGAAGGGAAGGGAAGGGAAGGGAAGGGAAGGGAAGGGAAGGGAAGGGAAGGGAAGGGAAGGGAAGGGAAGGGAAGGGAAGGGAAGGGAAGGGAAGGGACGGGAAGGGAAGGGAAGGG
Source organism: Jaculus jaculus (assembly GCF_020740685.1). NCBI lineage: Eukaryota > Metazoa > Chordata > Mammalia > Rodentia > Dipodidae > Jaculus > Jaculus jaculus. Next base: position 88,927,643 of record NC_059105.1, on the reverse strand, counting down.
AAGGGAAGGGAAGGGAAGGGAAGGGAAGGGAAGGGAAGAGAAGGGAAGGGAAGAGAAGAAGGAAGGGAAGGGAAGGAAAGGGAAAGGAAAGGGAAAGGAAGGAAAGGGAAAGGAAAGGAAAGGAAAGGAAAGGAAAGGAAAAGGAAAGGAAAGGAAAGGAAAAGAAAAGAAAAGAAAAGAAAAGAAAAGAAAAGAAAAGAAAAGAAAAGAAAAGAAAAGAAAAGAAAAGAAAAGAAAGGAAAAATACCGACCAGTTGGTGGGCAAGCAGAATTTATGCTTAGAGGTAAGTGAAGGGTACACTCAACCTCCATTCCCCTGATAAGTTAGAAAGAGAAATGCTACAATCACTTCTCTCTTTACAGGATTTTAAATACCATACAAAAGACAGTATTTCTGTCTAATCACAAACAAATGAATAAAAATATGTTTTTAAGTAAGAAAGTTGAGGAGATGGCTCAGCAGTTAAGACTGCTTGCAGTGCGAGCACAAGGGCAGAGGCTGGCTGAGATTAATTTCCCACAGCAATGTAAACAGCTGCTTGCAGTCACGCACACCTGTAACCCCAGTACTGTGGGGGCAGAGATGGGAGAATTCCTGGGGCTCCCTAGTTTTAAAAAAATGACCAAAACAGCAGCTCTGGGTTGAGATAGACTGTGTCCAAAGGAAACAGGCAGATGAGTGAAAAAAGAACCAGAAGTTCTCTAGCCTGTATATATCTGTCCGTAGGGCATGCACACACAAACACACACATGCATACACTACTTATACAGCACACCACACATACTCTACATACACACATGCACATACATGCAAAAAAGAAATAGTACTACCTATAAATTTATCAAAGTAGATTGGAAAAAATAAGCACATAGGGCTGGAGAGATGGCTTATCAGTTAAGCAGTTGCCTGTGAAGCCTAAGGACCTGGTTAGAGGCTCAATTTCCCAGGACCCATATTAGCCAAATGCACAAGGGGGCACATGCATCTGGAGTTTGCAGTGGCTGGAAGCCCTAGCACGCCCAGCCAGACTAAACTCTGAGGCCTGGCTCAATCTTGCAACCTTGCAGACTGTTCTGTGAATCAACATGGTTCTTAAAAATTATTTATTTATTTATGCATGTATGTGTGTATTAAGAGAGCAAGCACATGGGTATGCCAGGGCCTTTTGCCACTGCAAACAAGCTCCAGATGCATGTGCCACTTTGTATGTCTGGCTTTATGTGGGTGCTGGGGAATCAAATGTGGACCTTCAGGCTTTGCAAGCAAGTGCTTTTTAAAAAAATATTTTATTTATTTATTTGCAAGAGAGAGAGAGGCAAATAGAGATAGATATATAGGAAGAGAATGGGTAATCCAGGGCCTCCAGCTGCTGCCAATGAACTCCAGATGAATGTGCCACCTTGTGCATCTGGTTTATGTGGGTCCTGAAGAATTGAACCGTGATCCTTTGGCTTTTCAGGCAAGTGCCTTAACCACTAAGCCATTTCTCCAGCCTGTAAGCAAGTGCTTTTAACCCCTAGCCGTCTCTCCAGCCCCTCCAATTGATTTTTCAATATCTCATCTGACCACTGCAATTACTCTCTCTGCATCTGTGTCAGCTCTCTGCCTCTGCCTCCAGTAAGGCCTCTTTGAGCCCCTTGAACTGTGCTTTGCTGTTGCCTCATTTATGTCTTTTATAACATTTTGTAGCCTACATATAGATTAATATATAGATAGGAGATAGATAGAATTAGTGTGATGTGCAATGTGTGATTTGACCATTAATATTAGTAATTAATATTGGAATAAAAGAACCTGCGTTTGCCAATGGTCAGCTATCAAGGGAAAATGGGACTACTCAGCCAATTGCAGGCAACACAAAAAAGGTAGCTTGTTTCCCACATGGCATATTTCCAACAATGTATAACTCTTTGAACTCTGATTAGCAGGGCAGGGAAGATGGCTATTGTTGCAGTACTTTCTCGTGGTTTGGACAAACACCTGACCAGGAGCAGCATATGGGAGGAAAGGGTTTATTTCAGGGAAGTTTCATCACAGTGGAAGAAGCTGGCTCACTTCCACAGATCCACAGCAGAGAGGAATCACTGCCATAAGCAGCAAGCACCAACAGCCAGCAAACACGAGGGTCCAGGGCGCAAAGTGCCTCTTTACACCTAGTAGGGCTGGCCTACAAGATCCACTCCCAGACACTGTTCCTCCTCAGCTGGGATCCGGCTGCTAAAGACTCAAGTTGAAAGCTTAATCTTCATCAAAGATCCCTGAGGTTGAGCCTGGTGTGGTGGTGCACACCTTTAATCCCAGCACTCGGGAGGCAGAGGTAGGAGGATCATCGTGAGTTCAAGGCCACCCTGAGACTCTATAGTGAATTCCAGGTCAGTCTGGGCTAGAGTGAGACCCTACCTCAAAAAAACAAAAAAAAAATAAAAATCCCTGAGGTTAAGGGGGAGCATACATTCATATTCAAACCACCACTTTCTGCCCCAGCCCCCATAGCTTCAGGATAATTCCACAGTGTCAATTCCATTTAGTCCAGCTTCAAAGGTCTTCATAGTCCTTACCAACTTTAACATTGTTCAAAAGTCCAATATCCATAACCAGTGATGAAATGCCCTATTTGGGAGGACACAGTCTTGATTTAAGAATGACTAACCTCTAGAACTTTCCTATCCAGAAGTGAGCAAACTGCTTCTAAGAACAGAGCCTGAGAGGTGAGAGAGCTAACTCCTGATAGCCCCCTCTCAGAAGTGGGTTAGTTTTCTCTAGCAGAAGCCTGAGTTAAAAAGAAACTGAAGAGAAGTTTAGTTTAAGCCATTTGTCAACCTGTTGCATCTGCTGTCACTGCTGTTCTGACGTTTACTGCAGCTGTGGCCTCCTCTCTTCTGCATACAAGTATTCACTGGCACTTTTACTGAACAGACAAAAGCCAACAAATTGCATGAACAAAGGGTAAGGAAATTTTATTTATTTATTTATTTATTTATTTATTTATTTGTTTGTTTGTTTGTTTGTTTGTTTGTTTATTTTTAGGGAGAGAGATCAAGCAAGCAAGAGAGAGAGAGAGAAAGAGAGACAGAGGGAGAGAGAGAGAGAGAATTGGCACATTAGGGCCTCAGCCATTGAAATCAAACTTCAGATGCTTGCACCACCTAGTGGGCATGTGTCACCTTGTGCTTGCCTCACCTTTGTGCATCTGGCTTATGTGGGATCTGGAGAGTTGAACATGGGTCCTTAGGCTTCCCAGGCAAGTGCCTTATAACTAAGCCATCTCTCTAGCCAGTAAGGAAGTTTTGGCTTTGGATAATAGTTAAACATGTGTTAAAAGGAAGGGATTTGGGACATGACCTGCTGGACTCTGCTTATCTAAAATATACATACCTTCTGATCACAAGAGCAATCACCTTAAGCCCACCTGTTGCCTTCAACAGATTGTGGGCCCATAGTTACTGACTTCATTGTGCACAACATTATGATTTGCACTTATTATGTGTGTATGTTTGTTCTGAGTAGAGTCCAGCCAGGCCTCTGAGGAAAGGAGCATGGATCATATATTAAGATCACTCAGCATCTTTAAACATTGCTTGTTGATATTGGTCATTTGTGCTGTTCAAACCAAAGGTATACCAAGCAGAGGACACCTAGTCACATTCACATTTAAGCAGGTGAATTACTCAACCGTAAGATTAACTTAAGGGCTGGAGGGATGGCTTGGTGGTTAAGGCACTTGCTTGCAAAGCCAAAGGACCCAGGTTTGATTCCCCAGGACCCACATAAGTCAGATGCACAAGGTGACACATACGTCTGGTATTTGTTTGCAGTGGCTAAAGGCCTTGGAGTGCCCATTGTCCCTCTTTATCAGCCTCTTTCTCACTCTCTCATGTAAATAAAATAAATCTTAAAAATTAAAAATAAAGATTAACTTAAAAGTACATGACAAGTAAGAAATTTAATATCTCACAGCAATAATATCAGAAAAGCTATTTGTAAGGTCCATAAGAAAAATTTTTGCAGCTCTTTCTGATAGCTAACTATCATATTTCATTCTCAAAATTCATTCTAACAATGAAAATCTCTGGATTACAATTCTACCACCACCCAGCTGGGCTGAGCAGCCTGGGGAAAATTCTGTTCCAAGCCAGTAGCTCTCCATGGCAGCCATTCCATAGTCCTGGTACATCCAAAACATCTTTGGGTGTACACTTCAAACAATGGTTCATCTTCATAGCTCCTTACAATGGTCTTAGCTGGTCTTCATACAGGGATTTCTACCCTGCTTCACATGCCACATATTGGCAGCAGCTTTTGGAACTGGTTCACCTTCGTACAATGGCCTTACTGGGTCTCCATTTAGTGATTTCATCCCTGCTTCACTTTGACACATCTTAAGTGGCTTCTGGAAGCAGTTCAACTTCATCCAATAGCCTTACTAGGCTTCAGAACTGTGTGCACTTCATGACCCACTTCCCTGTATTTTCCCTTCTTCCAAAATCAATAACATGTAAATGGTATAGCCAAATTTGTAAACCCAGGAGCTGAGCGGAAAGAAATAAACCTTGAAGATCAGGTTTCTTTAAAATTCTTTCTTCAAGCTGCCTCCGTACAAAAGAACTTGTATTCTTACTCATCTGAGCCTTTCATGGGTAGGTTTCGCCCTCAAGTATCATTCCCATTATCCCAATGCAATGCAGTTGGCCCACCCTTAATAGCAGTAATCAGCTTAACAGCTGCAATTTCAGAAAACTAAAGTCAGTCACAATTCCAGGGATGGGCCATCTCCCTAAGAGTTGTTGGCCAGGGAAGCCCAAGAGGCCTCCAGTATGAGAAAGGTTATTGCCACTGTTGGTTGCACTGCAGCCAAAATGGCAGGAAGCCCCTATTGCTGAAGACATGGCATGTTTTGTGTACAGGATTTAGAAAAATTAAGCTTGAACTAAGCTGGAAGTACCCTCCCTGCTGGCTGGCTTTCATAGTATGAGAAGGTGCTATGTAGGCTGCTGGCAGTAAGAGATGCCTGTCTGTGTAATAGCAGCACAACTGTGTGGGTACACCCAACAATTTTTTGATTAGATTTAAAGTCTGCTGCACGGAAGGGAGTTCATGTCTGGTGCTGTAAATCTGATCAAAAGCCAATGGCTGGGGAAGTCATAGGCCCTAGTGGGGAATCTACTCCTATTACTTTTGTTAGATGGATATGATGGTCCTGTAAAATCATTTGCTAAACATCTATGCTTGTCCTTATAAAGAATTACTACTACTGCTGCTGCTGTCTGCCTTGGTCAGAGAAAAAAAACTTCTTGCAGTTGGCAGTGGTTGCTAATGGAAAGACTCAACTGAACAACTCCTAACACTAAGTGACTATTGTCATGGCATAGTGGCCCAATGCTTAGATGGCCATCTGTCTCACTCCCTCCAATGCTCAGGGAACACTGTGGAAGAAGGGACAGAAAACATGTAAGAGCTAGAATGAGGAGGAGTGTTGTGTAGCAGGTTCCTTCAAACTGAAGAGAGGAAGAAGGCTCTGATTCATGAAATAAAGTCTAAGTCTGGGAAACATAAAACTTAAAGATCACATAACCAGGGTGCTGGAGCGATGGCTCAACAGTTAAGGCACTTACCTGAAAGCCTAAGGACCCAGGTTCAATTCTCCAGAGCCCATATCTAAAGTCAGATGCATAAAGTGGCACATGCTTTTGGCGATTGTTTGTGGTGGCAAGAGACCCTGGTATACCCACTAATTAATTAATTAATTCTCTCTCTCTCTCTCTCTCTCTCTCTCTCTCTCTCTCTCTCTCCTTGGAAATAAATAAATGTCACACAACCATGCCCCAAGGTTATGTTAATTAGAAACGGAAATATTCCTTCCTGGGGCAGAAAAGAAGCTCCATAGACTCAGGGAATCAACAAGTCTGGGAAAGGCTTGCAAGCCCCTGCACTTGCTCTGCGCTGCCCTGTGTTCATGACTCTTAGACTGAGCTGCCTGCACTCACGTAGTGTGTTGGAGACTCTCTGACCAGCCGAGCTGCTTGCCGCTTGTGCAGTGTGCTGCAGAGGTGCAGCTTCTGAAAGCACTCGCCTATACTGAGTGGGCTTTTTTTTTAAGTTTTATTAACATTTTCCATGATTATAAAAAAATATCCCATGGTAATTCCCTCCCTCCCCCCCCCACACTTTCCCCTTTGAAATTCCATTCTCCATCATATTACCTCCCCATCTCAATCATTGTACTTACATATATATAATATCAACCTATTAAATACCCTCCTCCCTTCCTTTCTCCACCCTTTATGTCTCCTTTTTAACTTATTGGCCTCTGCTACCAAGGATTTTCCTTCTCACCCAGAAGCCCAATCATCTGTAGCTAGGATATGAGAGAGAACATGTGGTGCTTGGCTTTCTGGGCCTGGGTTACCTCACTTAGTATAATCCTTTCCAGGTCCATCCATTTTTCTGAGTGGGCTTTTTGGTGATGTGGCTGCCTTGGAGTCACCCATTCTCCTGTAAGCAACACCTCTCTCTGTACTTTGTTGTAGAAAGTCTCTGGAAAGATCATTTCAATGCTAGCCAGTACTAGTGAAAGTGGAGGAGGTTTTACCTGGGGGCCAAAGAGCTTGAGATAGCTCTTCAAAGAAGCTCTGACCCCAAGCTGAGATTTCATTTCCATTTTATAGTTTTTACAGCCAAGGGGAGAGGTAAGTGAACAAAAAAGATGTGGCAATTTGCATATCAATCATTTCTGTAGTCAGGCCACCCTAACAATAAACTCCATTTTACTTTGTTTTAGGCTAAACTGTCTTTCCTTCTTATGTCTCTCTGCACACTTTTTGGACAGTTCTGTCTACGGGATTTTTTTCCTTCTGTTGACAGTAACTGTTTATAGTAACTCAGTGATCAGTTCAACTTTTAGCTTCTTTTCTACCACAAGTTCTCTTTATCATCATAACACCTTATGATTTTGTATGTAATGGCCTGTATATCTGGCATATCACCTGTATTTTAATTATTTTTATCCTAGATTGAATGAACCTGGACAGAGTATTTAGAACATAAGGTTTTAATATAAATCCCAGCATAACTATTATGAGAGGCCCCATTAAAAGAACTAACTAGTGTCCCATGTAGTTCATACAGAGGGCAGGACCAAGATCTGGGGGTACATCAGCTGTAAGACCTCCAGAGTGTTGGATAAGCATGACTTTTAGGGCCAAGATGTGTCATTTGCCATTGGGAAAACTGACAGTTACCATTAAATTTTGTATTTAATTATCAGCAGCAGAAACTGGTATATGATTATTGTCCTTGAAAATATGGATGGCAACCCAACAGAATTATTATAAAGCCAAAGAAAGAAAGTCAGGAGGGCCTTCTCTGTAGAAGTCAACAGGAGTGACTGTGACTAAGCCTATTATGAGGAAGAGGAGAGCACAGGACATTCCTGCAGTTAAAGGGAAGGGATTTTACCACACTTCTCAAAAAGAAGCAGATATTCTTGTGGAAGGAAAAGGATATAAGACAAGGCAATAGTAAAGAATTGTATCTGGTCAGGGGCGAAAGACATGAAAGTCCTTTAGGCCAGGCATGGTGGCACATGCCTTTAATCCCAGCACTCAGGAGGCAGAGGTAGGAGAATTGCCATGAGGTCAAGGCCACCCTGAGACTCCATAGTGAATTCCAGGTCAGCTTGGGCTAGAGTGAGACCCTACCTTGAAGAAAAATAAAAAAAAAGTCCTTTGGAACCAAAGTTTTTCTATGGATCCCATGAGGTTATCAAACAAGCTGGTCAGTCCAGCAAATGGAAGAAGTTAGGATCCTACCCATGTGTCTGATTTTTTTCAGTATCACATATTGAATTTCTCAGGGTCTGCCATGTGTGGACCAGTCAGTTTTCAGGTGACTGGAAGAAGGCCACAGTCTTTTTGGCAGAGGCAGATGTCCTCCAGAACCTGACTTTGAGGGGACCCTCTAGGTCCCTGGTGACCTGTTTGCAGTAACAATTGGCTGAGGACACTGTCTTCTTGACTCTGGAGTGATGAGTTTATACCTCCTGGCTGATGGATGTGGACCCAATTTCCCAAGAGTATGTGGATCCCTTTGTGTTACAATTTTTTTTTCCTCTTCTTAAAACTATTTTATTTCTTTATTTATTTGAGAGAGGGAGAGCAAGAGGCAGAGAGAAAGAGAGAATGGACATACCAGGGCCTCTAGCCAATGCAAATGAACTCCAGATGCATGTGCCCCTTGTGTTAGGTCCTGGGGAATCCAACGAGGGTCCTTAAGCTTTGCAGGTAAACGCCTTAGCCATTAATCCATTTCCCCAGTCCCTGTGTTATAAATTTTAAGGGAGCATCATCAATGGCAGGAGAATGTACCTTACCTCTATAAATCTTTTTTTTTTTAATTTATTTATTTGAGAGTGACAGAGAAAGAGGCAGATAGAGAGAGAGAGAGAGAGAGAGAGAGAGATTGGGCGCGCCAGGGCTTCCAGCCACTGCAAACGAACTCCAGATGCGTATGCCCCCTTGTGCATCTGGCTAATGTGGGTCCTGGAGAGTCGAGCCTCGATCTGGGGTCCTTAGGCTTCACAGGCAAGTGCTTAACCGCTAAGCCATCTCTCCAGCCCCCTCTATAAATCTAAGCAGAGATACCATCAAACAACCAGCACCACCAACATTAGCAAATACAAACAGCCAGAACCTTAAATTGTTTTTACATTTTAAGGCTAGGCTCTAGATTTGCTCCAAATGTACTTTAAAGCTTGGTTCTGAGATCTGTCCCTAGTAATATACCTCCTTCTAATAAGACATATCAAGGAGAGATTGGGCAAATATGAATCAATAACTATCCAGCAAGCATAATCAATGAGGACAATTTTTGGATCTTTGATTTAAAGGCAAACAGTGGCTGATTAATCAGGGCCAGGCAGAGGCAGAAGGCATGAGTTAATAGCTTAGTACTGCAAGCCAGTATCAGGCAGAGCAGTCTGTTTGTCTGAATCTTGGTTTATATTGTAATATCTTATAGTTACATTCTCTTAGACCATGTAGGCAGCCAAAATTAACTATGTATTTTATTTTAGAGGAAGAGACTTTCAGGGACCTATAAGGAGTTCTAAGACTCTCGGTATTGTCATCAGCTTGGGTAAGTCAAGGTCATGCTGACCAAGTAGCCCTCTCTCTTTTGGGATGCCTAGAGGACTGATTTCCCTCTGATATGACCCTCCTTTTGCAAATACATTAATTTGGAGTCCATATCCAGGTCTCCGTGTACTCCCTGATTAAAAAGACAGGTAACTTACCAGAGGCTAGAAATTAGCAAGTGTCCCATCATCACCTATGGCCTTCTGACCTGGGAGCAGGAACTAAAATATTATTTGTTTGTTTGTTTGGTTGGCTTTTTTTTTTTTTTTCCTGAGGCAAAGTCTCATTGGATCAGGCTGACCTGGATTTCACTATGTAATCTCAGAGTGACCTTGAACTCATGGTAATCCTCCTACCTATGCCTCCCGAGTGTTGGGATTAAAGTCATGCACCACCATGTCCATCCGGCTAATATTGGTTATTTTTTTAATATGTTTTTAAATTTTTTATTTATTTATTTGAGAGCGACAGACACAGAGAGAAAGACAGGTAGAGGGAGAGAGAGAGAATGGGCGCGCCAGGGCTTCCAGCCACTGCAAACGAACTCCAGACACGTACGCCCCCTTGTGCATCTGGCTAACGTGGGACCTGGGGAACCGAGCCTTGAACCGGGGTCCTTAGGCTTCACAGGCAAGTGCTTAACCGCTAAGCCATCTCTCCAGCCCTAATATTGGTTATTTTTAACTCTGATGTTTTCAGTTGACTTTGGCTGTTATATATGGTTGTTAATCACTCAGAGAGACTGTGCATATCTGATTTACAAAACATATTTAGTTAAAAAGGTGTAGAACGTATCTGGTTAGCAGAGCAGATCTGGCCAGAAAATCACATAATAGTTTAAAATCATTTTGATTAGTGTTTAAGTTTAGTTGTCAGATGACAATGTAAACTATATCTGTAACATAGAAAATATATACATTTTATCTTTTAAGTATCTGTCAGTTATAAGTATAAGCAGAACATGTTATCAGCCCTGGAAATTATATTTCACCCACAACTTTCAATCAATTGATTTGATATAGAAATTGTGTGGAGGCTGGAGAGGGCTGGAGAGATAGCTTAGTTGTTAAGGCACTTGCCTGCAAAGCTAAAGGATCTCAGTTTGATTCCCAAGGACCCACGTAAGCCGGATACACAAGGTGGCACATGCATCTGAAGTTCATTTGCAGTGACTATAGACCGTGGCAGGCCCATTCGCCCTCTCTCTGTCTCTCTCTCTCTCTCTCTCAAATAAATAAAAATAAAATATTTTTTAAAAATTGGGCTGGGCGTGGTGGTGCACACCTTTAACCCCAGCACTCAGGAGGCAGAGTTAGGAGGATCCCCTGAGTTCAAGACCACCCTGAGACTACATAGTGAATTTCAGGTCAGTCTGGACTAGAGTGAAACCCTACCTCAAAAAACAAAAACACACACAAGAAAAAAAAAAACAAAAACATGGCATCGGTGTTTGAAAACAACTTTGGCTAGTTTGTATACCTATATAGGTACCAACTACCCCCCAAACTGGTAGCAGAGTTTAAGATCATTTTTCTAGAGCAGGGAACATATCTTAAGTATCAATATATCTATAAGCAATGAACTTAAGATACCAGAAATGAGACAACTACTTAAGTAAAACCTCGACTGAAATTAATTAAACATAGTTTAAGAATAAAGCCAGAGCCAGGCGTGAGGACACACGCCTTTAATCCCAGCACTCGGGAGGGAGGCAGAGGTAGGAAGATTGCCGTGAGTTGGAGGCCACCCTGAGACTGCACAGTGAATTCCCGGTCAGCCTGGATTAGAGTGAAGCCCTACCTTGAAAAAAACAAGCAAAAATCAGGAACAAGACAAGGGTATCCACTTTTATTTAATATAGTTTTGGAAGTCTTAACCATAGCAATAAGGCAAGAGACACACATAAAAGGGATACAAATTGGAAAGGAAGAAATCAAGTTATCATTATTTGCAGATGACATGATTCTATACATAAAGGACCCTAAAAACTCTACCAGCAAACTGTTAGAGCTGATCAAAACCTACAGCCATGTAGCAGGATACAAAATAAATACACAGAAATCAGTAGCCTTCATATATGCTAACAACAAACACACAGAAGATGAAATCAGAGAATCACTCCCATTCACAATTGCATCAAAAAAAATAAAGTACCTTGGAATAAACCTAACCAAGGAAGTAAAGAATCTCTACAATGAGAACTTTAAAACACTCAAGCGAGAAATTGCAGAAGACACTAGAAAGTGGAGAAATATCCCCTGTTCCTGGATTGGAGGAATCAATATTGTGAAAATGGCAATCTTACCTAAAGCAATCTACACATTTAATGCAATCCCTATCAAAATTCCAAAAGCATTCTTCATGGAAATAGAAAAACAATCCAAAAATTCATTTGGAATCACAAAAAATCTTGAATATCTAAAATAATACTGAGCAACAAAATTAAGGCTGGTGGTATCACCATACCTGATTTTAACCTATACTACAGAGCCATAGTAACAAAAACAGCATGGTACTGGCACAAAAACAGACATGTAGATCAGTGGAACAGAATAGAGGACCCAGATGTAAGCCCAAGTAGCTATAGCCACCTGATATTCGATAAAAAGGCCCAAAATACTCATTGAAGAAAAGACAGCCTCTTCAGCAAATGGTGTTGGGAAAACTGGATATATATCTGCAGAAGGATGAAAATAGATTCTTCTCTGTCGCCATGCACAAGAATTAAGTCCAAATGGATTAAAGACCTTAACATCAGACCTGAAACTCTGAAACTGCTAGAGGGAAAAGTAGGGGAAACCCTTCAACACATTGGTCTTGGCAAAGACTTTCTGAATACAGCCCCAATTGCTCAGGCAATAAAACCACAGATTAACCACTGGGACCTCATGAAATTACAAAGATTTTGCACTGCAAAGGACACAGTGAAAAAAGCAAAGAGGCAACCTACAGAATGGGAAAAAATCTTCGCCAGCTATATATCTGATAGAGGATTAATATCTAGGATATACAAAGAACTCAAAAAGTTAAATAATAAGGAATCAAACAAGCCAATCAAAAAATGGGCTATGGAGCTAAATAGAGAGTTCTCAAAGGAAGAAATACGAATGGCATATAAGCATCTAAAAAAATGTTGTACGTCACTAGTCATCAGGGAAATGCAGATTAAAACTACATTGAGATTCCATCTCACTCCTGTCAGATTGGCCACCATCATGAAAACAAATGATCATAAATGTTGGCGGGGATGTGGAAAAAAAGGAACCCTTCTGCACTGCTGGTGGGAATGCAATCTGGTCCAGCCATTGTGGAAAACAGTGTGGAGGTTCCTAAAACAGCTAGAGATTGATCTACCATATGACCCAGCTATAGCACTCCTAGGCATATATCCATCTCATTTCCTTAGAAGTACGTGCTCAACCATGTTTATTGCTGCTCAATTTATAATAGCTAGGAAATGGAACCAGCCTAGATGTCCCTGAACAGATGAGTGGATAATGAAGATGTGGCACATTTATACAATGGAGATCTACTCAGCGGTAAAGAAAAATGAAGTTATGAAATTTGCAGAAAAATGGATGGACCTGGAAAGTATTATACTAAGTGAGGTAACCCAGGCCCAGAAAGCCAAGCGCCACATGTTCTCTCTCATATGTGGATCCTAGCTACAGATGACTGGGCTTCTGCATGAGAATGAAAATACTTAGTAGCAGAGGCCAGTAAGTTAAAAAGGAGACATAAAGGGAAGAGAAAGGAAGGTAGGAGGATACTTAATAGGTTGATTTTGTATATATGTAAGTACAATGATTGTGATGGGGAGTTAATATGATGGAGAATGGAATTTCAAAGGAGAAAGTGTGTGTGGGGGGGGGAATTACCATGGGATTTTTTTTAATAATCATGGAAAATGCTAATAAAAATTTTTTAAAAATCGGGCTGGAGAGATGGCTTAGCGGTTAAGCACTTGCCTTGAAGCCTAAGGACCCCGGTTCGAGGCTCGGTTCCCCAGGTCCCACGTTAGCCAGATGCACAAGGGGGCGCACGCGTCTGGAGTTCGTTTGCAGAGGCTGGAAGCCCTGGCGCGCCCATTCTTTCTCTCTCCCTCTATCTGTCTTTCTCTCTGTGTCTGTCGCTCTCAAATAAATAAATAAATAAAAATTTTTAAAAAAAAATTTTTTTAAATCAATATATATAAAGCAGACTGGAGTGGTGGCTTAAAAAAAAATTAAAAAAAACATTGAACACCAGAAAAAATAAATAATTAATTAATTAAAAAAAAAATCCAAACCTGGTCATTGTTGAGCTAAATTAGCCTGATTTTAACATACATTAGAGACATGACAGACATTTTTTAAATCAAGTACCATTAATCATTGAACCATTTTTTTTAAGTTTAACATAAAGCAATATTTACAACTGTTAGAATATATGAGGCTTACACAAACTATGTTAACATTTTTGTTTGTAGCAGGCTTTCCTAGAACATAAGGAGTTTACTCAGTTTTCCTAAGAACAAAGTAACAATGATTAAATCACCTTTTGTAAGACTTATATAATAATCTCAGTGATAATCATCTAGTAAAACAGTATGAACAAGACAGGAACCATCTTAAAGTTACAAATAGAGGAACTTGGTTGAGAACTATAAAGCCAGTCTTTTATAACTTTATAACTGTTATTATGACCAGATTAACATCAGTAAATTGAAGTTTAAATTTACAACCTGAGTATCATAACATCCTGTAACCAGCTAGGGCCATCCTTTGTTAGTCTGATATAAGCTAATAAAAGGATAAAGATAATAGACTAATAGTTATCTTAATCTTAAGAAGTCTGTAATCTAATCAAGCACTTTAAGACTTAATCAACATTATCTCTAAACCTTCTGTTTAAATTTACTCATACCTTCATCTACATACTTTTTCCTTATAAACTGTGTAACCACTCTAACAATTTTTATCAAACATTTAATATCTAACATTTAAAGTTTTTTCTTCAGTTTATCCTTTTATCTAGTTAATCTCATTATAATTACCATCAAAACTTTTAACTGTCCTTATCATAAAACCTATAAATATGATCATTTAAGTGTTTTTCCTATTGTCCTCAAAAGGGTCTTGGAAATAATCTTTTATAAAAGAAGAGTTCAGGGCTGGAGAGATGGCGTAGCGGTTAAGCGCTTGCCTGTGAAGCCTAAGTACCCTGGTTCGAGGCTCGGTTCCCCAGGTCCCACGTTAGCCAGATGCACAAGGGGGCGCACGCCTATGGAGTTCGTTTGCAGAGGCTGGAAGCCCTGGCGCGCCCATTCTCTCTCTCTCCCTCTATCTGTCTTTCTCTCTGTGTCTGTCGCTCTCAAATAAATAAATAAAATTTAAAAAAAAATATTTAGTTATAAAAGAAGAGTTCAGGGCTGGAGAGATGGCTTAGCGGTTAAGCGCTTGCCTTTGAAGCCTAAGGATCCCGGTTCGAGGCTCAGTTCCCCAGGTCCCACGTTAGCCAGATGCACAAGGGGGCGCACGGGTCTGGAGTTCGTTTGCAGAGGCTGGAAGCCCTGGCGCGCCCATTCTCTCTCTCTCCCTCTATCTGTCTTTCTCTCTGTGTCTGTTGCTCTCAAATAAATAATAAAAATTAAAAAATAAAAAAAAAGAGGAGTTCAGGCTTGACTTACATTCTTTACTCAGAATATATATATAGATTTTATCATTTGTTGAGTTTTGGAACCTCTTTTATTTATTTATTTATTTATTTATTTATTTATTTATTTATTTATTTATTTATTTATTTGAAAATGACAGGCAGAGAGGGAGAGAGAGAATGGGCACGCTAGAGCCTCCAGCCACTGCAAACGGACTCCAGACACATGGACCCCCTTGTGCATCTAGCTAATGTGGGTCCTGGGGAATTCAGCCTTGAACCAGGGTACTTAGGCTTCACAGGCAAGTGCTTAACTGCTAAGCCTCCTCTCCAGCTCTTTTTATCAGCTTCTGAAATGCATATTTTAAAACTAAGAAAGCACATTATTAGAAGTTTTAGAAATTTTGTGATAAACTCAGTATTGAGTACTTCTCAATCTAAATACAAACCTTGGAGCTGTTGTCTGGTAGCAGTTCCATAGATGCATAGAAAAATAAACTTAAAACAGTTAGAAATTTTATATAAGTCCCCATCTGCCCACAGCAATTTGGGACTCAACCATCATCATGTTGGGACCAGGACCCAGAGATTCCCCTGTGCCCGCAGCTCCCCCTGGCTCTGCAAGGCAGGGAAGTCAGGAAAGCAGAGCCATCAGGGATTTCCCTGGGAGCGGCATAAGCCCAGAGAGGTTTGTGCCTTGTCTCCCTGTCCAACAATGAGACTCGTGTGTCAGGTTCCCCTCCTAGGCCAGGGCTGCCTGGCCAGCATGCAGCTCAAGGCCTGCAGGGGAAGCACTAGTGACACATTGCAATTGCAGGCGCCTGCTCATGTGCAGTCCCCATTTTGTCCTTGCCTTGGAGAGCCGCCCCAGCTGCAGCATGTGAGAGGAAGACAGATGCGTTCCTCAGGTTTCTAGCATTTGCCTGGGACTAGCCCCAGAGTTATTCCTGATTGACCTTTTGCCTCTGGGGACACAGCAGGACAGTATAACCCTTCTCTGCTAGTGTGGAGGGGATCTCCTGCCTCTTCTGTTAGGCATTGTTTGGGTTTAGGGACTAAGTGACTTTCACTCATATTCTTGTAGGTCAGAGGCCTTTGTAAAACCTTGAAGTGAGACTTTTATCTTGGTTTGTCTTTTCCATGATTTAACCTCTTTCTCAGTGTCGGGCCCTGGAGTGGTGGAATTCCCCTGTAGTCCAGACAACATTACGTCCATCTACCAGTTCTGTGGCCTTGGGTTTAGCCAATTATAAATTCGGCCAGCCAGTACTTCATTACTGGAGAGTGTGTTAAGAGGCAGCTGTGTGGGGGTGATTTCTGGTCTTGAAGCTTCTGACTCTAGCTGAGATGTTTTTCCTTTGGTTGATGGTTCCGCCCCCCACCCCACCCCCGGCCCCCATGGACAGTTTTGGACTTCTTTCTGGGCTACAGGGTAGCTCCCTAATCATGCCATTTTAAGAGTAGGAGAATCTTGCATTTTTTCCTGTCTCTAATCTGAGTTACTTTCAGTGTTTCCTCTGGGGGCCATTTGACATTAAAAGCCGGCCTTCCTAACTTACAGAGGCCTTTAATTTTTCCTGGTGTCATCTTAGTATTATAATCGCCTGGATATTCCGATCTGAAGGATGGTGTGTTTCTGACCATGCAGTCTAGGACAGTGGGCTTGGTGGAGGACTCCCCCACAATGAATTTCCCACTGTGGCAGTGCTGCAGAACAGACACAAAGACAAAGCCTCTCTGAGCATGCGCTGCGCAGCACAGAAATCGGTCTGCAGCTGCGAGCCACGTACATACTTGTACACGCATTTATATCAAGTATACTTTTCATATAGACTCCAGATGACCATCACCCCCCTATTTATTTATTTATTTATTTAGAGTTAAACAATTTTTCTTATTTCATTTATAACCCTGACCCAGCTAGTTACACAGACTGGAGCAACATCGGTCCTTATTTAGATAGTTACTAATGCCATCAGTCCTGACTAGAAAAACATTGGTTCTCCTGAGGGAAAGAGGGCTGTCACCTCAGAACTGCACTGAGGCTCCGGATTCCTCTTGCAGGGAACAGTGTGTGCCAGCTCTTCCAGACCTGACTAGTTGCAATTCCAATTTACAGTTTCCCCAGGGAGTTCTTACCTGGTCCAGATGTCTGACTCAGTTTCATTTCCTTCCACTCAGGAGCTCCAGTCTGGGGTTTCACAGTCTCCCTGGGCCACCTGGAAGGAGACCTCCTCCAATTATATGGGGGGGCACATGCTTCCCAGTTTCAGGGGCCTTTGGCAGGCTGGGAGGACCAGGAGCAGCAGCCCTTCCTGACCAAAGGGGGCCATGGTGAAGGAAAATCTCACTGGGGTCTCCAGAGATATAGAAATTCTCTGGAAAGATCATTTCACTGCCAGTATCAGTGAAAGTTGAGGAGTTTTAATGAGGACCTGGAGAGATGGCTCAGTGGTTAAGGTGTTTGCCTGCAAAGCCTAATGACCTGGGTTTCATTCCCCAGTACCGACATGAAGTAAGATGCATGAAGTGGCTCATTCATCTGGAGTTCATTTGCAGCAACTAGAGACCTTGGCATGCCCATTCTCTCTCTCTCCCTCTCCCTCCCTCTCTCCCTCTCTCTCTCTCTCTCTCTCTCTCTCTGCTTACAAATAAAGAAATGTTTTAAATTTTTCCTCAGTTTTTATTAACATTTTCCATGATTATAAAAAATATCCCATGGTAATACTGTTCCCCCCACACACACTTTCCCCTTTGAAATTGCAGAAAAATGGATGGACCTGGAAAGGATTATACTAAGTGAGGTAACTCAGGCCCAGAAAGCCAAGCGCCACATGTTCTCTCTCATATGTGGATCCTAGCTACAGATGATTGGGCTTCTGTGTGAGAAGGAAAATCCTTGGTAGCAGAGGCCAGTAAGTTAAAAAGGAGACATAAAGGGAAGAGAAAGGAAGGGAGGAGGATACTTAATAGGTTGATATTATATATATGTAAGTACAATGATTGTAATGGGGAGGTAATATTATGGAGAATGGAATTTCAAAGGGGAAAGTGTGGGGGTGGGGAGGGAGGGAATTACCATGGGATATTTTTTTTTTTGAGCCTTAAATAAAAAGAAATTTATATATCTTTACACAGTGTACAGAGAGGAAAGTGAACAATTTAAACAATTGTAGTGACACTATGCACACTTGTGTTCCTAAAATTAATAATTCTAGAAACATTTTTCCCTACTTTACATTACTTCATCAAAAGCATTCTGAATAAATGAATTTTGATGATAGGAAGTCACATGACTTAACTGTCTCAGAGTTTTGTTGTAATGGTTTCACAAAAATTCTAACATTTTTACAAAAATCTAATAATTTTTATAAAAATCTGGTCATTCCTAACATCTACACAGAGTAAGGCATTCAGATATCAGGTTGCTAAAAATATTCTTGAACTATGAGAAATAATTTTTAAATTCACTTGGCATCTTCTCTGAATAAATACATTTAAAAAATTGTTGCTGGGCAGCAAGGGTTGACGCTGTCCATTGTTTGCAAAGATGTTATGGTTGGCAAATATGGTGTCAAATTTGCAAAGATATTGGGCTATCAGTGTGTTTACATTGGATAAATGAAAAAAGCCAAGTTTACTCAGTGAGTTTCATTAAGTCAGCTGTCAATTTGAATAGCATAGGCCTAAAAGTTTGCATTTTCTTTTTTTTTCTTTTTTTTTTTAATTTTTATTAACATTTTCCATGATTATAAAATATATCACCATGGGATATTTTTTTATAATCATGGAAAATGTTACCTTTAAAAGTGATTTTGCTATTTTTTCCTAGCTGCTTTTATGATTTTCTATTTGGTGTCAATGTTTAGAGTCTTAATGACAATATGTCTTAGAGAGTTTCTCCTTTGTTCCAATCTGTTTGGAGTTCTGTCAACTTCTTGTATCTTGATGGGCCTTTCTTTTAAGAGAGTGGGAAAGTTTTCTTCGATTATTTTGTTAAATAAGGTCTCCATTACTTTGGTCTGAATTTCTTCCCCTTTTGGTATTCCCATGATCTGGATGTTAGGACATTTAAGGGTATCCCATAATTCCCTCATGTTCTGTTCATAGAAACTTTTGAACATATTGAAACTTTTGAATTCTCAAACTGTTTCTTCTGTCTTGTCTTCCAGATTGGAGTTTCTAACCTCTACATGGATGACTGTATTCTTGAGAGCTTCTAAAGAGTTTTGGACATGTTCAATTAGGTTTGCATTTCCTATACTTTTCTATGTATAGTTTCCATTCCTCTGTCAAGCTCCCTTTTCAGATCATTTGCTGATTTTCTTGATGTGTCTTAGAATTCCTCCTTGCATTTCTTTATGTCTTCATTTAGCATTGCCAGCTGATTTTTGAGGTCCTCTTTTTTTTTTTCACTCTCCTTTGTTTCTCTTAACTGTCTTTGAACTCCTTCCATTTTCTTATCTTATTAAGTCTAGTGTAGTGATGGCAGCATCCATATGATTATTGGTCCTTTGTTGCTTTTCTGCAAGTTCTACCAGTAGCTTGGTCAGGGTTGCATTGCTCATAGCCTCATTTTTGTGTTCTGATCCTAATGTCTCTTCTATGTTTTGATTAGAGACATTCATTGTAGGACTGGGTGATCTTACTGAATTTACTTGAATTTTATTTTTCATGTTATTTCTTTTGCATTGTGGTCTGCCCATCAATGTATGGGCAGGGAGAGTAGGACTGTGGTCTCGATGGGTGGGGGAAGTGGTGCCTCTTGGGGGAGCTGGACTGTGCTAACAGGCAGGCAAGCAGATGGGCAGAGTGGTTCTGAACAACACGTGGGTGGGGGGATCAGCCTGAGCTCACATGCAGTGGGAAGCTGAAGCAACCTGAGGCCAGATGCCAAAGCAGCCTGAGGTCTCACTCAGTGAAATTCCAAAGCAGCCTGAGCTCACACATGGAGGGACACCAAAGCACCAAGCACCAAAGCAGCCTAAACTCGTGCATGGTGGGACACTGCGACACTGAAGCAGCCTGAATTCGTGCACAGTGGGACACTGCCGGGCAGCTGGCATGGCAGACTGGGGGTTGGGCCTGAGCTGGCTTGGGCAGACAGGCAGAGTGAGCCTGAGCTCACATGGGCAGGTGGAATGGGCCTGAGCTCACACGTGGATGGGCAGGCGGACAGAGCAGTAAGCAGGTGTGGTGGTTTGAATAGATGGCCCCCAATATATTCAGTTGTTTATTTGTTTGTAGTTTGCATGTGCAGCCACCTAGCTGGAGGCAGTGTCGCTGAGTGGATCTTAAGGTGTGGTGGTGGGTTTCAGATTACAATCTAAGGATTTGCAAAGTGTGCCTAGCTGGAGTTCCTGAAGTGTGCTGTGGCTTTTGGGTTTTAGGCTTGTGCTTCTCTCCGTCTGCTTGGGACTATGAAGGTAGGCCAGCTTCTTCTGCCATTATGGAACTTCCCCTGGATCTGTAAGCTTCAATAAATCCCTTCTTCCATAACTGTTCTTGGTCTGGAAGTTCATCTCAGCGAACCTGAAGCCGTCTGCTACAGCGGGCAAATGGACAGAGCAGGCTAAGCTTGCACAAGTGGATGGGCAGCATGAATATGGCGGGCAGATGGACCGATTGAGCCTGAGCTCAAGTGGGCCAGTGGGCAGAGTCTGCCCAAGGTCGCTTGTGGGCAGGGGTAGCAGGGTGAGTGCCCCTGTGCAGTGAGGCAAGTGGAACTATGCTGGCCTGGTTCCCCTTTCTTACTATAAGTGTGGGAGTATTCTGAAGCTGGGACTATGGGTACAGCGACTGCTTGGGGGGCTTGGGGGACTGGTGGGCTACCCACGAGCAAGGGAATCGGTGATTCCCTTTTTTTTCCCCTCTACGTCCTCCCACTGATGATCTATTAGTGATTGCTCTCCCTTAAAGGACCCAGTGAACCCTTAAGGCCTTGCCTTTCTTTTTCAGGGAGGTACGGTGCAGTTAGGCAGTCACCATCTTGACTGGAAATCAGCAATTAACTTTTACAGTAACTCAGTGAATCATTTCAACTTTTAGCTTCTTTCCTACTACATAAATAACTCCAGTAAATTCAATGGTTCACCAAAACTGGTTTGGGCATGATTGGTCTGTCATCTGTGCCATAGCTGGGGTGAATTCACATATGTTCATGCATCCCCACAGCTCATGTTCTGAATGCTTGGTACGCAGCTGATAACAATTACAGAGTTGAAGCCTTGCTGGAGAAGGTGTGTTGTTGGGGACAGCTTATGGGTGTTCTATCCAGCTCCCACTTGCTAGAATTTGGCTCACTCTCCTGCTGCTGTTTTCTACCTCCTGCAGCAGAACTGATGTCCTGCCTCTGCTCATACCATGCTTTCCTTTGCATCATGAAACTTCCCCCTAAGACTGTAAGCTGAAAACAACCCCCCCAAAAAAAACTTTCCTCCCATCAGTTGCTTTTGCTCGAGTACTGTTATCCAGCAACAAAAAGGTAACTGCAATAGTCTCTGAGGTCTGGGTGTGTCATAGAGATATCTCATTTAGTGTTGAACTCCTAACCACCATTTTATCTCAGCATGCTGATGAGTTTTGAGTCTTCCAAGTAGTCACCATCATCTGAAAAGACAAGCTGTCTAACCAAAACTGAAAGCAATACTAATATTTAAAATTTTTCTTTTAAGTGTCGGGGAGAGGGAGGGAATTACCATGGGATTTTATTTTATAATCATGGAAAATGTTAATAAAAATTAAAAAATTTTAAAAAAAGAAAGAAATCACTAGTCATGTCATCAAGGTGATAAATGTATGTAGTCCTATGGGCTTTTTCTCATGTACACATTCTGTCTGCCTTTGCCGAACACCCTCGCTGGGCCCCAGAGTCCTGTGGCTAGTCTTAGGGACCAGCCACCATCACCATAAAGCTGAATGTTTGTTAGGTATGAGTGAAGGAGGCATGGGGATGTGCTATTCTATACTGTGCCTATTAAAAAATTTCTGTATTGCTGAAGACTCCACATACTTGCAAGGCCACTGAGAAATCCTGCTGCAACTGAGCTGATAACCTCTTCCATGTAGACCAGCTGACAGAAAGCTGGAAGAAGCCATTCTGCATGTAGTTCAATGGGAGGAAGACATACCACCAGGGAAGATACTCAACAGTGGACAGTGCAAGCCTTATAATTGGCCAGCCAGGCCAAATGAGCCAACAGGTGCAATAGTGGCACATCTATCATGGTGGAAACCAACTGCCCTCCAATTGGACTGGAGGCCCGCTCCATGGAGGAAACACATCCCTGATACTGAAAACTTAAAACAGGGGTAGTCATGAGCCCTAGGGGTGTAACATCTGCTGATGTCTGGAAAAATGTATATACTATGCTTATCAAACTGCCCAGAAAGCACTTCTCTTACTATTCATACCCTTATATTAATGTTACTCTCACTTTGGGTGGAGAATCTTCTCATTTCAGATAGCAGTGACCTTGGAATGACTCAGAAAGTAGCATAATGCTGGAAGGAAGTGACTGGAGTAAAATCTCGATCACACCTTCCAAGGCTTAGGGTCTAATGCGGAAGAGTTGGCGGAAAGAATGTAAGAGCCAAAGGAAGGGTAGGACTCCTTACAACGTGCTCCCTCCAGACATAAAATAGCCTGGATATCTATGACCTCATAGTGCCTGATACTACCTACACAAGACCATCATAATAGGAGGAAAAGACCATGACATCAATATAAAAGAGTGACTGATTGAGATGGGGAAGGGATATGATGGAGAATGGAATTTCAAAGGGGAAAGTGGGGGGGAGGGTATTACCATGGGATACGTTTTACAATCATGGAAAATGTTAATAAAAATTGAGAAAACAATATAAATAAATAAATAAATAAATAAAAATTTTCTTTTGTTTTATTGAGGTAGGGTCTCACTCTACCTGTAATTCACTATGTAGTCTCAGGGTGGTCTCGAACTCACAGTGATCTTCTACCTCCCAAGTGCTGGGATTAAAGGTGTACACCACAACAGTAGTAGCCATCGGCTTCTGACTAAGTTTGAAGTTACCAGGCATTAATTTCCATTTGTGAAATGGACCTTAAATCCAATCAGAGAGGATTTTGTTACCTCCATAACAGATATACCATTATTGCTTAAGTGGGCACATCTTGCCTGGCTGGCTAGTTGTGTAACTTGCAGGGTCCACTGTTGGTTCAGACTGTTGATGACATTTCTCCCCCATCCAGCAGCATAGTACTTTCTTGCACTATGACAACTAGTCAGAAGGAAGAAGGCTACCAGCTCAGCTCTAGCTAAAGCATATGGTATTATCATCAATAGGGTTTTATGTCTATCTCTGGTGGGCAACCAAGAGCCTTGGTAATAGACTGCATTATTTTTGGAGTCTTGGTGGTCTCATTGACCAACAACTGACTGGTAAGTATCTCATGTGTGGCACTGGGATTTTTCTATAACAACCAATAGCTTTATCCAACCCCATAGGATACTTCTGTCTAAACTGTCTGTTTTTGAAAAATTATCTATATATTAGCTAAAAAAGAAGTTGGTTTCCATATGGCATATTCATAACATCTTTAGTTTTTATTAATTCTCCTCCTTACCCCTCCTTTCCTCTATCATCTCCCCTTGCTATAATCATCTTATGGATTTATTGTGCCCATTACTAATATGTTGATCTTTACTTCTTCTAATTTGGACTTGAAGTCTGCTTTGTTAAATATAAGTTTAACTATTCTTTTTTTATTAATTTTTAAAATTTTTTTGTTCATTTTTATTTATTTATTTGAGAGTGACAGAGAGAGAAAGAGGCAGATAGAGAGTGAGAGAAAGAATGGGCACGCCAGGGCTTCCAGCCACTGAAAATCAACTCCAGACGCGTGTGCCCCCTTGTGTATCAGGCTAATGTGGGTCCTGGAGAATCGAGCCTCGAACTGGGGTGCTTAGGCTTCACAGGCAAGTGCTTAACTGCTAAGCCATCTCTCCAGCCCAAGTTTAACTATTCTTATTTCCAGATAGTGAATAGATTTTAAATAGCCTTTATAAATAACTTTGAATACAATTAATTGATATAATTCCAGAATCTTTTAAAACTTTTTATTGACTATTTCCACACATATACACAATATACTATGATCGTAGTCCCCTACAGCCACCTTCCATTTTTCCACTCCTGAAGCCCCCTTCCACTGAATTCCTTCTTCTTTCCAACTAGTCTGTCCTCTGTTTTTATATTATTTTTTTCTCCTATTATGCAGGTCTTGATAGCACTAGAATTTGAGAAGTAAATTTCCTTCTTTCTTTCTTTCTTTCTTTCTTTCTTTCTTTCTTTCTTTCTTTCTTTTTTTCTTTCTTTCTTTCTGTCTTTTTCTTTCTGCAGGGTCACATTATAGCCTATGTTGGCCTCAGACTTGTGGGAATACTACTACCTCAGCTTCCTAATAGCTAAAATGACAAGTGTGCACCCTTAATCATAGCTGGACAATGATTTCTTTTGCGTGTGTACATATGTATCTATATGGTGTAGGTGTAGTATGGATGTGAATGACATAGTGTATGTGTGTGTGTAGGTCATGTCAGTTCTACATTGTTTGAAACAAGATCTTTGTATTTTTTTAAGAAGAAGAGAGAGACAGTGGGGGTGTGAGGAAGTGTGCACCTGGGCCTTCATCCACTGCAAACAAACTCCAGATACATGCACCCCCTTGTGCAACTGCACACATGTGTCACTGTGCATCTGGATTACATGGGACCTGGAGATTTGAACCTGAGTTCTTAGGCTTCACAGGCAAGCACCTTAACCACTAAGCCATCTCTCAAGTCTGTTTTTTTCTTATTTTAAAAGAAGGTCTCACTCTTTATCCCAATTGTCATGGGCTTGAACATATCACGACCCTCTGGCCTCAGCCTCCTCAGTGCTGGGATTGAAAGTATGAGCCACTATGTCCAGTGTACAGGGTCTCTCTTGTTTGTCACTATGAACACTAAACTAGCTGGCCCACAAGCCTCTGGATTCTCCTGATTCTATCTTGTAAGCATGTCAGATTATAGACAGAAGCACCACTTGCATCTGGATTTATGTGGGTTCTGGGGATCTTACCTCCAGCCTTAAGAATAGCACAACACACTTAACCACTAAGCTATCTCCCAAGCCCAGCAACAGTGTCTTTCTTTTTTGACAAATATTTTATTTATTAGAGGGAGAAAGACAGAGAGCCTCCTGTCACTGCAAACTAATTCCAGATGCATGCCCCACATTGTACATCTCTCTTTATATGGGTTCTAGGGAATTGAACCCCAGGCCAAAAGGCTTTGCAAGCAAGCACCTCTTTTTTAAAAAATATTTTATTTTTATTTTTATTTCTTTTTTATAGAGAGAGAAAGGGAAAGAGGCAGGTGGAGAGAAAGAGAGAAATGGGCATGCCAGGGCATACAGCCACTGCAAATGAACTCCAGATGTATAGGCCATCTTGTGCATCTGGCTTATGTGGGTCCTGGGAATCAAACCTTGGTCCTTTGCCTTTGCAGGCAAGTGCCTTAATTGCTAAGCCATCTCTCCAGGCCAAGAAAGCACCTCTAACTGCTGATCCATCTCCCCGGCCCAAACAATAATTTCATAAAGTTCGAGGTAATGTGGAATCTCCCCGGCCCAAGCAATAATTTCATAAAGTTCGAGGTAATGTGGAATCTGAAATAATAGTGAACTTTTCATAGTATTAGATTAACACATTTATTTTGGCTAAGGGTGTCACTCACTTAGGACCCAGATGGTGGCATTGATTGAAGGTTGTGGAGTCCTTAGGAGGTAGAGAGCCTTGCTGGAGAAATTGGGTCACTAAGGTGTGGGCCTTGAGGTTTTCATAGCCCAGCCCCACTTCCTATTTGTTCTCTGTATCCTGACTCTGGCTGTAATGTGACAAGCCTTTCTTCACCATAATGAACTATATCTCCTGGAAACATAAGCTGAAACAAAGCCTTACCCTCCTTAACTGCTTCTGGACTAGTTGTTCACAGCAACTATAAAAGAACAAGTAGCTGGGCATGGTGGCACATGCCTTTAATCCCAGCACTTGGGAGGAGGCAGAGGTAGAAGGATTGCAGTGAGTTTGAGCCACCCTGAGACTCCATAGTAAACATAGTGAATCCCAGGTCAGCCTGGGCTAGAGTGAGACCCTACATTGAAAAACAAACAAAAAAAAAAAAAAAAGTGCAAAGATAAAACAATTTGAATTAAAAAAAAAAAAAAAAAAAAAAAGTGTTTATCAGTAAGGCATTGTGGCACACCCTTTAATCCCAGCACTTGAAAGGCTGAGGGAAAAAGATTCCCGTGCGCTCCAGGCCAGCCTGGGATACTACCAAGAGTAGCTGAGGGGAGGAAAGAGTTTATGTCAGCTTACTTTTTCAAGAAGAAGCTTCATTATGGCAAGGAAAGCAAGGCATTGTTAATGGAAAGAACAAGTCTTCACCCAGGACCAGAGAGAGGACTTTGTTCTTCTGGTCAAGAGGAAGTGCCTCTTCCCTATCATATGGTTTTAAATCCCATAGAGGGACAATTGTGATGGTGCCCTTTCCAATGTCACTTGGGAAAGACGAGGTTGGGCCCATCCTTCAATGACCTCCAAGACTAATGTGTACCTCACTACCTAATATTCTCCTCTTCAGAAGCTAAAACCCTAGAATAATGTAGGAGAGGGGGGTTGACTCAAATCTAGCCACTTCAGGCCAAAGTGAGATACAGAGGGGTTTTTAGTGTCTCCACTCTTGTGGACTTTCTGACTTGCCAAGTGGCAGGCCAGCCAGGGATAAATAACAGCAAGACTCTGTTTCAAAAAGCAAAAGGAGAATTGCCGGGCATAGTGACGCACACCTTCAATCCCAGCACTCTGGAGGCACGGGTAAGAGGATTGCCAAGAGTTCGAGGCCACCCTGAGACAACATAGTGAATTCCAGGTCAGCCTGAGCTAGAGTGAGATCCTATCTTGGAAAACACACACACACACACACAAAAAAAAAAGCAAAAGAGAAAGCCAGGCGTGGTGGCGCATGCCTTTAATTTCAGCACTTGGGAGGCAGAAATAGAAGGATTGCTGTGATTTCGAGGCCACCCTGAGACTACATAGTTAATCCCAGGTCAGCCTGGGCTACAATGAGACTCTACCTCGAAAAATTAAAAAAAAAACAAAACTTAAAAACAAGCTTGGCATGGTGGCACACACCTTTAATCCCAGCACTTGGGAGGCAGAGGTAGGAGGATTGCCATGAGTTTGGCACTACATAGTGAATTCCAAGTCAGCCTGGGCTAGAGGGAAACTTTACCTCAAAAAACCAAAAATAAAATAAAATAATATTTTAAAAAAATAGGAGAGAATGGGCTGATATTTCAACAGCTAAAGGCACTTAGTTGCAAACCTACTGCCCTGACTTCAATTATCTAGCACCCACATAAAGCCAGATGCAAAATGGCACAGACATCTGTAATCCCGATCCTCAATGGGAAGTGAAGGTAGGAAAACCCAGGAGATTGCTGGCAGGTAGACTGGCCCATACTGGCCAGAAAATGAATAAACCTATCTCAAAAAAAAGAAGGTGTGAGCTGGGTGTGGTAGCACACACCTTTAATCCCAGCACTCGGGAGGCAGAGGTAGGAGGATTGCCATGAGTTTGAGGCCACCCTGTTAATTCTAGGTCAGCCTGGACCAAAGTGAGACCCTACCTAGAAAAATAAAAAAAAATTTTAAAAAAAGAAGATGTGGAGGGAATGTTGTGTTTATGTTTGGTGATTGTTTAGCCAAATGTGATGGGACATGCCTTTAATTCCAGCAATCGGAAGAATCATCGTAAGTTCCAGGCCACTCTGAGGCTACATAGTGAACTCCACACCTGCCTGGGATAGAGCGGGATTCTACCTCAAAAAAAAGGGGGGGGGGGCTGGAGAGATGGCTTAGCAGTAAAGGCACTTGCCTGAGAAACCTAAGGACCCAGGTTCGATTCCCAATACCCACATGTGGTGGTTTGATTCAGGTGTCCCTCATAAAATTAGGTGTTCTGAATGCTCGATTCCCAGCTGATGGTGATTTGGGAATTAATGTTTCCCAGAGGGAGTATATTCTTAGGGGTGGGCTTAAGGGTGTTAGAGCCAGTTTCCCTATACTCTCCTGTTGTTATGTTCTTCCTTATGTTGGTGATGTCCACCCTCTGCCCATGTTGTCATTTTCTCTGTCATCATGGAACTTCCCCCTCCAGCCTGAAAGCCAAAATAGACTTCTTTTTTTCCCACAAACTGCTCTTGGTTGGATGATTTCTACCCGCAATGTGAACCTGACTGCAATACCACATAAGCCAGATGGACAAGTGACACATGTGTCTAGAGTTTGTTTGCAGTAGCTGGAAGCCATGGCATATTTTTTTTCTCTCTCTCAATATGTGTGTGTGTGTGTGTGTGTGTGTGTGTGTGTCTGCCTCTTCCTATATCTCAAATAAATTAATAAAAATGATGTTTAAAAATGTATTTATATTAACCTATATCTTTTTTCTGTCTCTCTTTCCTTCCTCCTCTCTTTTTTTAAAAAAATATTTAATTTATTTATTTGATAGAGACAGAGAAGAAAATACAGTGAGAATGTAGATGCACCAGGTCCTCCAGCCACTGCAAACCAACTCCAGATGCATGCTCTATCTTGTGTATATGGTTTGCATGGGTACTGGAGAATCAAACTTGGGTCCTTAGGCATCACAGGCAAGAACCTTAGCCACTAAGCCATTTCTCCAGCCCTCTTTTTTTTCTTTTGAGACAGGGCCTGAGTTTTGAGAGAGTACCTCAGCCTGGCCCCAAACTCACTATGCAGAGGATGACCTTGCCTTTCTGATCATTCTGCCTCCATCTCCCAAATGCTAGGGTTACAATCATATGCCACCATGCTTTGCCTGGCTTCTTTCTTTTTTATTATTTTATTTTATTTTATTATTTGTTTGTTTGTTTGTTTGTTTATTTATTTGACAGAGAAAGAGGGAAAGAGAGAAAATGGGTGTGCCAGGGCCTCCAGCCACTACCAAAGAACTCCAGACACATGCGCCCCCTTGTGCATCTGGCTAACATGGGTCCTGGGGAATCGAACCTGGGTCCTTCGGCTTTGCAGGGAAATGCCTTAACCATGAAGCAATCCCTCCAGCCCTTCTTTGTTTCTTTCTTTCTTTGTTTCTTTCTTTGTTTCTTTCTTTGTTTCTTTCTTTCTTTCTTCCTTTCTTTTTTATTTATTATTATCATCATTATTTTGGTTTTTTGTGGTAGAGTCTCACTCTAGCACAGGCTGACCTGGAATTTACTATGTAGTCTCAGGGTAGCCTCAAACTCACAGGGATCCTACTACCTCTGCCTCCCAAGTACTGGGATTAAAGGCGTGCGCCACCACACCTGGATTTTTTCTTTAATTCTCAGTATAAAACTCAGGACATCATGCATGCTAGCCAAGCACAATACCACTGAGGTATGCCCCTAGCCCCTCACTATATATAAATACAATTTTTTATTTATTTGAGAGACAGAAAGTGGCAGAGAGAGAGACAGAGAAAGAATGGGTGTCCCAGGGCCTCCAGCCACTGCAAACCATCTCCAGACACATGTGCCCCCTTGTGCATCTGGCTTACATGGCTCTTGGGGAATTGAACCTGGGTCCTTTGGCTTTGAAGCCAAACACCTTAACCGCTAAGCCATCTCTCCAGCCAACTCTCGTTATATTTAATTGAATAAATGATTATTCTTTTAAAAAAAGCAGGGCTGGAGTAATTGCTCAGTGGTTAAGGCACTTGTTTATATAAAGCCTGATGGCTTGAGTTTAATTTACCATGTAAATTCATACACAAAAAGTGGTGCATGTAATTCCAGGTCAGCCTGGACCAGAGTGAGACCCTACCTTGAAAAAAAAAAAAAAAAAGTGGTACATGCATCTGAAGTTCATTTGCAGTGGCAGGTGGCCCTGGCATGCCCATCTTCTCCCTCTCTCTCTCTCTCTCTCTCCCCCTCTCTCTCTCAAATAAATAAATAAATATAGATTTTAAAAAGCATAACAGGACTGGAGAGATGGTTTAGTAATTAAGGTGTTTGCCTGCAAAGCCAAAGGACACAGGTTTGATTCCCCAGGACCCACGTTAGCCAGATGCACAAGGTAGTGCATGTGTCTGGAGTTTGGTTGCAGTGGCTAGAGGCCCTGACACACCCATTCTCTCCCCCCTCCCACTCTGTCAAATAAATAAATAAATAAATAAATTTTTTTAAGAAAAGCATAACAAACACAAAGCAATGACAGAACAAAGAGGTTAATGCAGAAGCATATTCACATGGTAAGCCTCCAAAGTAAGAGGTCTAACAGTCATTAAACACCAGAGTCTCAAGCTGGGTATGGTGACACACATCTGAAATCTTAGCACTCAGAAAGGTGAGGCACAATGTTAGACTCAGAAAGATGTCATGGTGGCTCATGCCTGTATTCCCAGAACTTTGGAGACTGAAGAAAGATCTCCAAAAATTCAAGGCCAGCCTGGGCTACAGAGTGAGTTCCAGGTAGGCCTGTGCTACAGTAAGACTATTTTTCAAAATGGCTCAACAGTTAAAGGCACTTGTTTACAAAGCCTGCCAGCCTGGGGTTTATTCCCCAGCAAACACCTAATGCCAAATGCACAGTGGCACACGAGCTTGGAGTTCCTTTGCAATAGCAAGAGGCCCTGATGTGCCCATACTCTCTTTCACAGATAAATAAAAATACTTAAAAAAAATATTTTTAAGCCAGGTGTGATGCTGCACACCTTTAATCCCAGTACTTGGGAGGCAGAGGTAGGAGGATTGCTGTGAGTTCAAGGCCACCCTGAGACTCCATAGTGAATTCCAGGTCAGCCTGTGCTAGAGTGAGACCCTACCACAAAAACAAAAAAAAAAAAAAAAATTAAGCCATGGGCTGGAGAATGGGATTAACAGTTAAATCACTTGCATATAAAGCCAAAGTACCAAGGTTCAACTCCCCAGAACCAACATAAGGCAGATGCACAAGGTTGCACATATGTCTGGAGTTTGTTTGCAGCTGCTAAAGGCCCTGACACACCCATTCTATCTCCATCTGCCTCTCTCTCTCTAATAAAAAAAATATTTTTTAAATTTTTGGGTTCTCCCCCCCCCTCCTGTCAGAAGGCCCTCCCCATCATATTCACAGCCCTCATAGACCCAGGAGGGGGGCAGTGAGTCACAGGGCAAACCCTCACGGGGACATGGCTTTCACTGGGAGCAAGGGTGATGTTAGGGATGGTGGCAGGAGTGCAGGGGCAGGGCCAGGGGCAGCAGGCTAGGCAAAAACTTTACTGGGAGTTTGGCACTGGGTGGCAAACCTACTGGGCAGAGCTAAAAGCCAGCCCGGGGATGTGTGGTGGGCCCCTCTGAAAACACACTAGCAGGAAACTGGCTAGAGTCCCACTGAGGCACTGGACAGGCAGTCCAGTGTGGAGTGACAGGAGCAGAAACCAGGTGAACGGGTTTTCCACTCACACCAGCCTCCTTGCCAAGTTGAGAAACCTAAAGGAGAAAACGGCAGGGACCAGCTGAGCAGCTGCTGATGGAGATCACAAACGGGACCAGCTGAGCAATTCCAGTTGAGCTCCAGGCATCCAACAAAGCAACAGAAAACTCATCCACCCCCTGGCCCCACTGCATCCAGCATAGCTGATCAGAACACCAGATCCAGCTTTAGCCTTTTATTGCCTTCTTTATTTCATTAAATTGGTGTCTTGCGTCTTCTTTGATTCCTTTGATTTCCTCTTTGATTTCTTCTTTGATTCCTTGATTTGTTCTTTGACCTCTTTGAACATATTTACAATCATTCTTTTGAAATCTTTCTCAGGCATTTCCTCTAACTCGTTCTCACTGGAGGTCATTTCTGATGCATTAATACTTTTAGGTGGATTTATTTCATCTTGCTTTTTAGTGTTTCTTGTGTTATAATGTATATATTTTTGCACCTTGGATTAAGTTAATGCTTGGATTTTCTAGCTAGCTGGGTATTCTTAGCTGTATCAATTGATTTGATGTTATATATCTTCAGGGTAGGAGCTTAAGGTGTTAGGTGTGGCTCTTAAGATTCTCAGTATCTACAAAGGTGCTCCTAGGGGTTGAGTTTCCCTGCTATGGGAGTATTCAAGTAGGTTGAGTGGAATAAAATACAGGTGGATTCTAAAAGTTAACTAAACACTGTACACATTAAATCAAAAACAGCCCCAAGTATGTATGCAAGAGTAGTTATTATAACAACCAGATCCTCTATCAATAAAGAGTTTAAGATTTCTGGTCTGTTGAGGGATCCAAGTCAGCTTGTGACCAAGTGAGACCCTTCCCTGGTTCAATCCCAGTTACCTTGAATGATTTTGGTCTCAGTCAAGTTGCTGCCTGGGTCGTTGGGCTGCTGTTCTGATTTCTGGAGCTGGGCATTGGCTTTTCCTGCAGGGCAAACCGAGCCTGGCAACTGTGGCCCTGCAGATCAGCAACCCCGCTGCTGGAACTGCTGCTGCTAAAGCTGCCACTGCTGGGTCTGTTGCCTCTGCTGCTGCTGTTGTAGCTGCCACTGCTGGAGCCACTGCTGCTGCTGAAGCTGCTGCTGCTGGGTCCACTGCTGCTGCTGCCACTGAAGCTGCTGCTGCAGGATCTGCTGCTCCTGCTGCTCCTGGGTCTGCTGCTGCTGGGGCCGCTGTTACCGGTGCCAGAGGCACTGATGTTGCTGCCGGACTCTGCTCCTGCTTGGGTCCCACTGTCAGCTCAAGTTTGTGAGTCCAGGTCCTAGAACCACTGCTCTGTTCGCTGGAGCTGGGCTCAGGCAGTGGGGGAGGAGAGGGAGCTGCAGCTGCTCTGGTTCTCTCGCTGCTCCACGTGTTCTTCTACCTCGAGGTCTGCTCCTCCGTTGCTCACTGCCGCTCTCCCTTCACATTTCCTGAGTTGTGGAGAGCGCCAGTGTGAGGGGAAAATCCCGCACCTGGTTTTTCCTGCAGCTGGAGGTGAGTCTGGCGGCTTTCTGGTGCGCCCCGCCGCCACAGTTGGCGGAGCTGCTGGGGCCGCTTTACCCGCCTGTGCAGGCTCTGGATGCTCTGGAACTCTTCTACTTCTCTGCTGCCGCTTCAGTTTCCTATACACCTCACTTTTTAGTAATAGTGTGTATTTTGCTGAGTTTTTTTGGTCTTTCTCCCCCCTAGGCTGCTTTGGCATGGTATCTATGCCACCATCTTAACTGGAAGTCCAACTTTGGCCTTTTAGAGCTGATTTTCAAGAGGAGTGTGGAAGGATTTAAAACCTTGGCCTAAGAGAAGCCTTATAGTGCTGTAAGTACAGCTTGATTATTCTGGTCAGAGTTAAAAGAACTGAATGCAGTAGGAACTGTGGACTATGAGGTTTGGCTTCTGAGGGTGAAAAAGAGTTTTGCTTAGACTGGGCTTGAAGCAGTTTGTGTGAGAGGCTTGCTGTTATACCCATGTCCTAAGAATTGGTGCAGGGTTGCATTGTGTAGAAATGGAATGGCATGATCAGAGGACTATAGCACAGAAAAAAATGAAATCTTTGGGCCAAAACTTATGCCCATTCAGCTGCAATTGTATGAGAGATTACAACCATTGAGATTAGGTCTGTTGAACTACACTGAGACAACAGAAAGAATGCAGTCTTTTGAAGGGGCCTGAATGGTGAAGGAGTGTCTTATTCTTCAGTTTGCTTTATTCCCCATGGGTTAACAAAAAAATTGGCACCCCACCTGGTATTATGGAGGAGAAGCAATGCAGGAAAGAGATGGTCATTGAATTTGCAACACAGTCCCATGTTTTTGAAACAGCCATGGGCAGTGTGAAGCAGATTTGCTGGATGCCTGCATGGAGACCTGATGGAGCCATGAGGATGAACTGTGGTTTGCAGTGGAGATGCCAGGATCACAAGATGGTTGCTAAGAAGAGTTGCCGGCCCCAGATGAAGTTTTCCAGGACTGTGAGTAGTCTAGCTGGAGGGGCAGAATTGGAACTCCAGTGACTTGTTTCTGGTTAGAATTATCAGACTTGGAAATTTGTTACTGAGTAGAGCTGTTGGACTTGGAGCTACAGAGTTTGGTGTTTTCCCTGTTTAAATCTTGTATTGGTTGAATATTTCTTTGCTATGCCCAATGCCATCTTTTGCAGTGTGAGTATTTATTCTGTGCCATTATGGGTTTTGGTTGGATTTTTTTTTGTTTTGTTTTATGGCTCAGTTAAAAGATCTCAGACTATGGGAATGTTTCAATATCATTGGAATTGATAAAAACTGTGGGGGCTTTTAAAGTTGGACTGAATACACTGTATTTTATATCATGTATGGTTATCCATTTATGGAAGCCAGGGATGGAATGTTGTTGTTTGATTCAAGGGTCCCCCATAAACTTAGGTGTTCTGAATGCTAGGATCCCAGCTGATGGAGAGGTAAAAATTAACACCTCCTGGAGGCAGTGTATTTTGGGGGGTGGGCTTATGGGTAGTATAGCCGGTTTTCCCTTGCCAGTGTTTGGCACAGTCTCCTGCTGATGTTGTCCAGGAGGTGATGTCCACCCTCTGCTCATGCTATCATTTTCCCCTGCCATCATGAAGCTTCCCCTTGAAGCTGTAAGCCAAAACAAACCTTTTCTCCCCTCCCTTAAGCTGCTCTTGGTTGAATGATTTCTGCCAGCAATGTGAACCTGACTGTAATACCTACTTTTTTGGACAATGGTGCACACAGAAGCCATAGAGTGTTTCTAAAACAATTTCAGTGCCAGGGATGGGATGCCCTACAGTGAGTTGGTGGCCAACAATGTCCCCAATGCCCCCAAAACATTACAAGCCATTGCCATGTTTTTTTAATACCAGGAATACATGGTAAGACTCTATTGCTGAAGACTCTACATGCTTAGACTGCAAGGTCATTGAGAAATCTTGCTAAAACTGAGCTGAAATCCTACTCCTATAGACCAGTTTACTAAAAGCTAGAAAAAACAACACTGTGTGATGCTCTATGGGAGAGAGAGAAGTCATCAGTGGAGATAAACAGCAGTGGCTACTGCAAGTCCTAAGTTTGGCTAGCCAGGCCAAATGAGCCAATAGGTGCAATAATGGCATGTCTATTATGGGGGAAAACCAACTGCTCTCTAATTGAATTGGAGGTCCATTCCATACATGGTAATACATGCCTGTTGCAGTCACGTTCACATTGCTGGTAGAAATCACCCAACCAAGAACAGCTTGTGGGGAAAAAAAAAAAGGTTTATTTTGGCTTATAGGCTTGTGGAGAAGCTCCACAATGGCAGGGGGAAATGGTGGCATGAACAGAGGATGGACATCACCCCCTGGCCAACATAAGGTGAACAATAACAACAGGAGAGTGTGCCAAACACTGGCATGGGGAAACTGACTATATCACCCATAAGCCCACCCCCAACGATATACTTCCTCCAGGAGGCATTAATTCCCCAGTTTCTATCAGCTGGGAACCTAGCATTCAGAACACCTAAGTTTATGGGGGACCCCTGAATCAAACCACCACAATGCCTGATACTGATAACCTATGATGGGGGAGGTCAAGAGCTCAAGGGTGTAATACTTGGCTAAATATATATATTATGTTCATCAAACTGCCTGGTAAGCACTTCTCTTAATGTTCATACCAGTATATTAATGCTCCTCTCACTTTTGTTTAGACAAGTTTCTCTTTTCAGATGGCAGTGACCTCTGGGATGACTCAAAAGGCACCATTATGCTGAGGAGAAGTGACAGAGGAATGCTCAGCACTGAAACATCTCTATTACATCTTCCAAGTCTCTTGATCCATTGCAGAAAAGATGGTGGAAAGAACGCAAGAGCCAAAGGAAGGGTAGGGCTCCTTACAATGCACTCTTCTAGACACAAATGGCCTGCATACCCATGACCTTGAAGTTCCTGGCACTACCTACACACAACTCTCATAATAGGAGGAAAAGATGGTGATGTCAAATAAAGGGGAGACCAATTGAGAGGGGGAGGGGATATGTTGGAGAGTGTAGTTGTGAAGGGGAAAGTGAGGGGGGAGGAAATTTTCATGGTTTATTATCTATAATTATGGAAGTTGTCAATAAAAAAATTAACATTTTCACAACATTAATTCTTCCAATCCAAGAATATCTTTCCGTTTCTTAGTGTCTTATCCAATTTATCTATTGAGTATCTTAAATTTTTTACTGTAAAGATCCTTCACTTCCTTGGTTAGGTTTATTCTAAGGTATTTTATTACTTTTTTTTTTTTTTGAGGCATTTGTGAATGGGAGTGTTCCCCTGATTTCATCCTTTGCACATTTGTTGTTGGTATATAGGAGAGCTACTGATTTCTGTGTGCTAATCTTGTATACTGTTACATTGCTAAAAGTGTTTATCAGGGCTGGAGAGATGGATTAGCAGTTAAGAACTTGCCTATGAAGCCTGAGAGAGATGGCTTAGCAGTTAAGCACTTGCCTATGAAGCCTGAGGACCCAGGTTATAGGCTCGATTCCCCAGGACCCACGCTAGCCAGATGTTCAAGGGGGCACATGCGTTTAGAGTTTGTTTGCAGTGGCTGGAGGCCCTGGCGCTCCCATTCTCTTTTTCTCTCTCTCTATCTGCCTCTTTTTCTCTCTCTATCTGTCGCTCTCAAATAAATACATAAAAATAAACAAAAAAAAATTTTTAAGTGTTTATCAGCTCCAACTATCTGCTTATAGTCTTTAGGGTCCCTAAAGTGTGAATAATAATTTGACCTCTTCCAGCCGGGCGTGGTGGCGCACGCCTTTAATCCCAGCACTTGGGAGGCAGAGGTAGGAGGATCACCGTGAGTTCGAGGCCACCCTGAGACTACATAGGGAATTCCAGGTCAGCCTGAGCCAGAGTGAGACCCTGCCTTGAGAAACAAACAAAACAAAAAATAATAATAATAACTTGACCTCTTCCTTTCCAATTTGTATCACTTTTATTTGTGTCTCTAGTTTTATTGCTATAGCTAAGACTTCAGGTGCTATATTAAATAAACTGAGAACAGTGAACACCCTTGTCTTGTTCCTCATTTTAGTGGAAATGCATTGCTTTTTTCCCAATTTGGTATAATTTTGGCTATATATTTATCATAATAGGGTCTCATTCTAGGCCAGGCTGACCAGCTGAAGCTCACTGTAGTCCCAGGCTGGCCACAAACTCACAGTAATACTCATACTTCTACCTCCAGAGTGCTGGGGCTAAAGGCATGCACTAATATGCCCTAATTTGTTTGAAAGAAAGCCAGGCATGGTGGTTGTTGCAGTCAGGCTCGCATTGCTGGTAGAAATCACCCAACCAAGAGTAGCTTCTGGGAAAAAGAGGTTTATTTTGGCTCACAGGCTTGAGGGGAAGCTTCATGATGGCAGGGGAAAACGATGGCATGAGCAGAGGGTGGACATCACCCCCTGGCCAACATAAGGTGGACAATAACAACAGGAGAGTGTGCCAAACACTGGCATGGAGAAACTGGCTATAAAGCCCATAAGCCCGCCCCCAACAATACACTCCCTCCAGGAGGCATTAATTCCCAAATATCCATCAGCTGGGAACCTAGCATTCAGAACACCTAAGTTTATGGGGTACACCTGAATCAAACCACCATTAATCCCAGAACTTGGGAGGCAGAGGTAGGAGGATTGCTATAAGTTCCTGGCCACCCTAAGACTACATAGTGCATTCAAGATTGAGGGGGGGGGGGCCTGGAGAGATGGCTTAGCAGTTAAGCAGTTGCCTGCAAAGCCAAAGGACCTCTGTTCAATTCCCCAGTACCCATGTAAGCCAGACGCACAGCGTGGTACATGCATCTGGAGTTCATTTGCAGTGGCTGGAAGCCCTGGCACGCCCATATATATTCTCTCTCTCTCTCTCTCTGTGGTGGTTTGATTCAGGTGTCCCCCATAAACTTAGGTGTTCTGAATGCTAGGTTCCCAGCTGATGGATATTTGGGAATTAATGCCTCCTGGAGGGAGTGTATTGTTGGGGGCGGGCTTATGGGTATTAAAGCCAGTTTCCCCTTGCCAGTGTTTGGCACATCCTCCTGTTGCTGTAGTCCACCTTATGTTGGCCAGGGAGTGATGTCCACCCTCTGCTCATGCCATCGTTTTCCCCTGCCATCATGAAGCTTCCCCTCAAGCCTGTGAGCCAAAATAAACCTCTTTTTCCCAGAAGCTACTCTTGGTTGGGTGATTTCTACCAGCAATGCGAACCAGACTGAAACTTTCTCTCTCTTTCTCTCTCTCTCTCTCTCTCTCTCTCTCTCTCTTTCTCTTTCCCTCTCTCAAATAAATTAATAAAAATAAAATATTTTTTTAAAAAAAGATCAGCCTGGGCTAGATTGATACTCTACCTTGAAAACCAAAACTAAACAAAACCTTTATATTCTTATATCCTCTTGTTAAGCCCATGACACAAAGAACAGACCACCAACTCAAATATTTGGTCAAATTGAAGCAAGTTGCATTGTGTACCTGGAGGCTGGCAAGCTGGCTATCTCACCCAAAGGCAGGGCTTAAGAGAGCAGCCCTGGGGCTGGAGAGATGGCTTAGCGGTTAAGCGCTTGCCTGTGAAGCCTAAGGACCCCGGTTCAAGGCTCGGTTCCCCAGGTCCCACGTTAGCCAGATGCACAAGGGGGCGCACGCGTCTGGAGTTCGTTTGCAGTGGCTGGAAGCCCTGGCGCGCCCATTCTCTCTCTCCCTCTATCTGTCTTTCTCTCTATGTCTGTCGCTCTCAAATAAATAAATAAAAAATGAACAAAAAAAAAAATTTAAAAAAAAAAAAAAAAAGAGAGCAGCCCTGAGCAAAAGAGAAGGCAGGTTTTTGTAATTCACAAACTGTAAGGTTGAGAGATTTCCAATAGGGAACTTGGCAAGCAAAATACAGAAGCAAATAGCAGTTCACAATTACTTGACATGACATCTTAGGAGAGTATGAGGCAAGGCCTGGTCCAGGAAGGTCCAGGGATGGGGAGTTCTGGGCAGGTAGTCAAGATATAGTTAGACCAAACAGAAATTAAGTTTCACAGTAGCAGAACTTATCTTGATTTAACAATAAAATGGCTCCTAACTCTAAGATGGAGTCAGACTAGTTCATCATCCCCCCCCCCCATGCCTTGTCTTCGAATCTTTGATAGGGAATGGTTAGTTCTGACTATTGTATAGGCTGATAATGCCAATGGAGAGTAAATATTTTAGCACTTTCTATTTAATGAGAAATAAAATTTGTGATACACAAGGTCCAATTGTGAATAACATCAAGAGGAATATTAGGGGAGCTGCTGCAGCTGAAATAAAAGTAATTAGCCAGGGGGGGCCAGTTGAATTCTCTAATTACACCTGATTGGTTTGCATAGAAGCAGCAGGCTTCTCCTAAGGTCACACATAGCCCTCCTTGTTTCATGAAAAGCAAGTCAAGGCCTCTCCTATTCTATAGCGCTACTTCTACTGAAGAGTCTACCTGTCTTTCCAACCCAGAAACTGATTTTTTTCTAAATATCCTAGGTCTTGTTTGACTTGAGGGCTTAGGGTTTTGAATGCATGGTCTTGCAGGACTAGTATTGATGTTCCTAAGGCTGCTGACCCTGCCATTCCTGCACCAACAGTGGAACCAGAATGGGAACTCATTTGGATCGGGGTGGTCTGATGTTATAGTTGAATGTAAGCAGCCTGCATCTCCATCATAAACATAAACTGGAGGAAGAATGTAAGGACACAAAACAATGGATGTGTTCCATGTGCAATACAGGAGACTGACAGGCATTGTGTAATACCATTGGTGCATGCCCACCAGGCACCAGAGGGGGCAGGGAGAAACAATGGCTTTTTCTCGGTACCTTTGCAGGTAGATTTTGAGGATCGGTAGCATGATTATCTGAATGAAGAGGTGCCAAGTTATTAGAAAGGTTGGATGTGATACATAGTCCTTGTCCCTGTATATCACCTAGGGTTAGGAGTTACAATGATAAGGTCAAATTTGGACTTTTCCCAGGCTGAATACTTACACATCTCCAAAATGCACAATGATTTCATCATTTGTGCTACAGGTTCTGTCTCCTTTGGCAGGACAGGCATATATCAAGATGCCTTGCAGGTAGCTTTCCTTGGTTTAGATTCCCACATCTCTATTTTCTAATGCTTGTTTGTCCACCTCTTGGATGAATTCGAACATCAAGGCTGTCGAACAGTTTACATAAATCTGTCTTTAGTTGAAGTTGGTCAGTGGTTATAACTTTATCTAATGTTTTCTCAGTCCCAGTTAGTCTAAGTTCCCATTCCCATTTGGGAAGTTTGTTGGGGTTTTCATAGCTAAAACCCAAGGGTATGCGTACAATTCAACAGGTTAAAGTTATTGTTATGACATCCATAGCCATAAGGAAAACAAGAATAGATTAGTAGCTAAACACTAAACCTTAGAAATCTTAAAAGGGCCACGTTCTCCTACAACTGGGTACTTTTCCCGTTGTTTCTTTGGATGCCTTGTTAAGGTGTTAGTGATGGACCCAAGCAGGAATA
This sequence comes from Jaculus jaculus, assembly GCF_020740685.1. Taxonomy (NCBI): domain Eukaryota; kingdom Metazoa; phylum Chordata; class Mammalia; order Rodentia; family Dipodidae; genus Jaculus; species Jaculus jaculus. The sequence goes on along the minus strand of NC_059105.1, from coordinate 88,887,313 downwards.
CCAGCAACTTTTATTGGGTTGGAATGAGTGGTCAGGTGATTTGGATCCAACAGTTTGGGCAGCCTGAACCTGAGAAAAGATCTTATCCATGGTTAGCTGTAACCGCTTAAGTGTCTCAGAGATTGGATAGTCTCCTAGAAGATCTTGATGTATTCTGGGAATCACAGGAGGAGGTTGCCCATAGACTATTTCATAAGGGGTGAATTTTTCCTGGTTAGGCATGCAGGAGGCCCTAAATAGGGCAAAAGGCAAGAGATCTACCCAGTTACCACCAGTAACTTAATGTCCAATTCATCCTTTCTATTTTTCCTGATATCTGAGGACGGTACATACAGCATAGTTTCCAATTTATATAAAGAATCTTGGAAATTAATTGAGATAATTTAGCCATGAAGACTGAGCCATTGTCAGACCCCAAAATCATGAGAAGGCCAAATTGGAGAATAATCTCCATTATTAATTTCTTAGCTACTACCTGAGCTGTTTCCGCTCAGGTTAGACAGGCTTCTACCAGCCTAAAACAGTGTTGACAAAAACCAGAAAGTATTTATATCCATATAGTCCTGGTGTAATTTCAGTAAAGTCCAGTTCCCAAAATTCACTGGGTACAGTACCTTGACTTCTGCTTCACCGTGGAAGTATATATTTTGGGCATTTACCTGTACACAGGTCATACGATGGTCTGAGATGTCTTGAGTACCTCTCCATGTCCAGGATGCCAGACATGGGGTAAAATGAGTTCTGAAGTCTTCTTGGGGAGATAAATGCATTGCTTGATGAAGGTAAGCTAACCATTTTCACCCCAATAGTATTGGCATGCAAATTTTCCCACCTCGCAGAGTCCATCAGCCTTGATGGTTTTGTTGAGCTTATGGTGTCCAGGCTGGTACATAATGGTGAATTTTTCTGGTAGCCAGATAGCCTCTAGCAATTGAATGATTTCCTGTTTACTTGTTTTTTAAATTTATTTATTTATTTGAGAGACAGAAAGAGGCAGAGAGACAGAATGGGCATGCCAGGACATCCAGACAATGCAAACAAACTCCAGATGCATGTGCCACCTTGTGCATCTGGCTTATGTGGGTCCTGGGGAATTGAACCTGGGTCCTTTGGCTTTGCAGGCAAACACCTTAACCACTAAGCCATCTCTCTAGCCCTCCTGTTTACTTTTGATAGGCCTTCCATCTGAAGTTAAAAGTCCCTCTGTATCCTGTCCAGGTACATGTGCTGTAGTAAAAGCACAGCAGCTGTCTGTGTAGATGTTCACCTGTTTTCCTTCTGCCCACCTTAGTGCTTGAGTCAGGGCAATGATCTCTGCATTTGGGGCTGATGAGTCCCTGGACAAAGCCTGTGCCCAAATAATTTCTTTTTGGCTTATAACTACTCTTGCCCCTGCATACCTTATTCCATCCTGGATAAAACTGCTGCCATCCATGTAAAGGTCTGCATCTCTGATGGTGAGAGGAATGTCTATCAGGTCTGGTCAGGTACCTTGGATGATGTCCAACATTTCCAAGCAGTCATGGACTGGTGTTTCAGGGTTGTCATCAGACAGCAAGGTGGCAGGATTGACTGTCGTGAATTTGTCAAAGGTCAGTCTGTAGAGCAGAGCCTGGTATTGGGTGAGACGGGCATTTGATATCCAGCAGCTGGTGATATCCCTCCTAGGGCCTCCACCATGAAGAGCAGTTATGATTAAAGTCTGCCCCAAAATAAGCTTGTCTACTTCTTTTACTAGATTTGCAGCATCAGCTATGGTCTCTGAACAGGGCACATTCATTTTCCAGTGTTCCAGTTCCCTGCAGTAATCACACTGACTTGGTAGCTGGGGCTTCCTCTTATTGTCATATGTGGCATGTGTTTGCCCAGAATTGAAAATGCCAGGAGTATACAGTGCAGCCATCATGGCCCTATTTATTTTCATTAGCAGACCATCTTTGCCATCTCTATTGTTAAACACCTTTTGAGCTATCTCTAATAATTCTCTTTTTTTTATTTTACTACAAAAGCCAGGTTACTTACCTTGAGGAACTCGAGAAATGCTGAAGGTGATTCGTTTGAGCTCTGTTTTACCTCAGCTACTTTAGATAGATTAGTAGGCTTGTGAGCTGCCTGCTTAAGACCCTCCGATAGAGCCTGGTTGTACTCACCAAGAGACCTCTTACCTTCTTCCGTCCCATAGTCCCATCCTGGTCGCCTTTTGGGTAAAACCTGGTCAATTGCTACTGTCCTCTGGTCATTAGTGAGAGTGCTTATGCAGAGCTTCAGCCACCTCTGCAGGATTTCTTCCCTCTCCTCCATGGTGAAGAGAGAGTGGAGAATCTGTTGGCAGTCATCCTAAGTGGGGAAGTGGTTAAAGAAAACAGAATCAAGCAGGGAAATTAAAGAACTAGGGTCTGTACTGAAAGGGGGGTAAAGTTTGTTAAAGTTTCTTAAAACACAACTTAAAGGAGTGTCATGCTTGCTTGTCTTATTACCCATTATATCTATCCATTCAGTCACCCCAAGTCCAGATCAGGGAAGACTTACAACAAAAGAGCAGACGAGACAAACAAAACACAGAACAAGCCATGGGACCAAAAACCAGGCACCAAAAAACCCAGTGGGCAGTGCGATGGCTGGCTAGTGCCCTGGGCAGGAGTTCATGTGCCTCATCAGGCACCTCACTGTCCCCAGAAGGGAGCCCACCAGAACTAATAGCAGATGTCATAGAAGGAGATGCTTTACTATAACTTACCCTGGGTTGCCTCCTCAAACAGGTGCTTGCTGGCTGCTTTTAGTGACGCACTTCATTCTGACAATTGCCTTGGAGCCTTGAAAAGTCTCAAGTGGAGGCAGCACTGCAGTCCCAGAGTCCTGGAGCAAAGGTCCAGCCTCAGAATTTAGGAGGGCCTCTCTGGGGCCTCTATATGTTAAACCCACAACACAAAGAAACCACTGACTCAAATATTTGGTCAAATTGAAGCAAGCTGTATTATGCATCTAGAAGCTGGCCAGCTGGCTGTCTCAGGGCTTAAGAGAACAGCCCTGAGCAAAACAGAAGGCAGGTTTTTATAATTCACAAACTATAAGGTTAGGTTGAGAGATTTCCAACAGGGAACTTGGCAAGCAAAATACAGAAGCAAGCTAGGTGTGGTGGTACACGCCTTTAATCTCAGCACTTGGGAGGCAGAGATAGGAGGATTGCTGTGAGCTCGAGGCCAGCCTGAGACTACATAGTGAATTCCAGGTCAGTCTGAGCTACAGTGAGACCCTACCTCAAAAAAAGAAAAGAAAAAAAAACCCAAAAACCATAAACCATAAAGCAAAAACCAAAAACAAACAAAAACAAAAATACAGAAGCAAATAGCAGTTCACAATTACTTGACCTGACATCTTGAGAGGTATGAGGTAAGGCCTTGTCCAGGAAGGTCCAGGGTGGGAAGTTCTGGGCAGGTAGTCAAGGTACAGTTAGACCTAACAGAAATTAAGTTTCACAGAACCAGAAATGAAGCTTATTTTGATTTAACAATAAAATGACTCGTAACTCTAAGATGAAGTCAGACTGGTTCATCACTCTCTTCCCTCCCGCATTCCACTGAGAGCCCTCCTCAGTGGGGTTTGAGTTTTATATTACTTTAGAAAGTGTTGCAGTCATGTCCGCATTGCTGGTAGAAATTGCCCAACCCAGAGCAGCTTGTAGGAAAAAGCGGTTTATTTTGGCTTACAAGCTCCACTATGGCAGGGAAAACGACAACATGAACAGACGGTAGATATCACCCCCTGGCCAACATAAGGTGGACAATAGCAACAGGAGAGTGTGCCAAACGCTGGCATGGGGGCACTGGCTATGACACCCATAAGCCCACCCCCAACAATACACTGCCTCCAGGAGGCGTTCATTCCCAAACCTCCGTCAGCTGGGAATCTAGCATTCAGAACCACTAAGTTTATGCGGGACACCTGAGTCAAACCACCACAGAAAGTAATATACTTCTTTATGGCATTTTGACCCATGCATTGTTTTGGCTGACTTTTGTTCCCTTTGCCTCCTATCTTCCTGGGCTCCCTTTACCTGATACACTGTTTCCCTCCCACACTCCAGCATGTCCCCTTCTACTTAACAGCTCATGGTTCTATTGTCTTCCTAACCACCTTCCTTTAAAGGCTCTTTTCTGCAGGATGTGGTGGTGTACACCTTTAATCCCAGCACTCAGGAGGCAGAGGTAGGAGGTGCGCCATGAGTTCAAGGCCACCCTGAGATTACATAGTGAATTTCAGGTCAGCATGAGCTAGAGTGAGACCCTACCTCAAAAAAACCAAAATAATAATAAAAATAATAAATAAATAAAATAAAAGGCTCTTTTCTCCTGGATTATGAACCCCTTTACTCACAGTCATTTTTACCTTGTTCCATGTTTAACATTTAGAAGCTAAGAAGGCATATGAACGCGAATATATGGTATTTGTCTTTCTGGACCTGCATCATCTAGTTTAATATGTTTCCACCTGCATCTACTTTCCTACAAGTTACCTAATTTCCTTTCTCTTTGCAGCTGAATTGTACACACACACACACTTTGTAGCTTCATTACTTATTCATCTGTTGAGGGACACCTAGGCTGGTTTCATTTTCTTATTTGTTTGTTTGTTTTTTTATTGACAACTTCCATAATTGTAAATAATATCCCATGGTAATTTCCTTCCTCCCCCCACTTTCCCCTTTGAAACTCTACTCTCCATCATATCCCCTCCCCCTCTTAATCAGTCTCTCTTTTTTTTTTAATTTTTAAAATTTTATTACCGTTTTCTATGATTATAAAAAAAAAAATACCATGGTAACTCCTTCCCTCCCCCCTGACACTTTCCCCTTTGAAATTCCATTCTCCATCATATTACCTCCCCATCACAATCATTGTACTTACATATATACAATATCAACCTATTAAGCACCCTCCTCCCTTCCTTTCTCTTCCCTTTTTATCTCCTTTTTAACTTACTGGCCTCTGCTACTAAGTATTTTCCTTCTCACGCAGAAGCCCAATCATCTGTAGCTAGGATCCACATATGAGAGAGAACATGTGGCGCTTGGCTTTCTGGGCCTGGGTTACCTCACTTAGTATAATCCTTTCCAGGTCCATGCATCTTTCTGCAAATTTCATAACTTCATATTTCTTTACCGCTGAGTAGAACTCCATTGAATAAATGTGCCACATCTTCATTATCCACTCATCAGTTGAGGGACATCTAGGCTGGTTCCATTTCCCAGCTATTATAAATTAAGCAGCAGTAAACATGGTTGAGCATGTACTTCTAAGGAAATGAGATGAGTCCTTAGGCTATATGCCTAGGAGTGCTATAGCTGGGTCATATGGTAGCTCAATCTCTAGCTGTTTTAGGAACCTCCACACTGTTTTCCACAATGGCTGGACCAGATTGCATTCCCACCAACAGTGCAGAAGGGTTCCTCTTTTTCCACATCCCCGCCAAAATTTATGATCATTTGTTTTCATGATGGTGGCCAATCTGACAGGAGTGAGATGGAATCTCAATGTAGTTTTAATCTGCATTTCCCTGATGACTAGTGACGTACAACATTCCTTTAGATGCTTATATGCCATTCGTATTTCTTCCTTTGGGAATGCTCTATTTAGCTTCATAGCCCATTTTTTGATTGGCTTGTTTGATTCCTTATTATTTAACTTTTTGAGTTCTTTGTATATCCTAGATATTAATCCTTTATCAGATATATAGCTGGCGAAGATTTTTTCCCATTCTGTAGGTTGCCTCTTTTCTTTTTTCACTGTGTCCTTTGCAGTGCAAAATCTTTGTAATTTCATGAGGTTCCAGTGATTAATCTGTGGTTTTATTGCCTGACCAATTGGGGTTGTATTCAGAAAGTCTTTGCCAAGACCAATATGTTGAAGGGTTTCCCCTACTTTTTCCTCTTGTAGTTTCAGAGTTTCAGGTCTGATGTTAAGGTTTTTAATCCATTTGGACTTAATTCTTGTGCATGGCGGGAGAGAAGAATCCATTTTCATACTTCTGCAGATATATATCCAGTTTTCCCAACACCATTTGCTGAAGAGGCTGTCTCTTCTCCAATGAGTATTTTTGGCATTTTTATCGAATATCAGGTGACTATAGCTACTTAGGCTTACATCTGGGTCCTCTATTCTGTTCCACTGATCTACATGTCTGTTTTTGCACAGCAACCCTTTTAAATGCCTCCTGGGTGCTGGGTTTAAAGGCATGTGTCATCATGCTTGGCCCATTTGTATTTCTTAACTAGAAAAATGTGTATTCAGTTTATTGACCAATTTGTTGATTGTCATTTTTAAACTTTTTTATTTATAAGAGAGGAAGAGAGAGCACACCAGGGCTTTTGGCTGCTGCAAACAAACTACAGATGCATGTACCACTCCATGTATCTACCTTATGTGGGTCTTGGGGAATTGAACCTGGGTCCTTTGGCTTTACAGAAAAGTGCCTTAACTGCTAATCCATCTCTCCAGCCCAATTGGCAGGGTATTTTTGGGGGGGGGGGTGGAGAGGGTTAATTTTTGCAGTTTGTTATGTCTTTTAGATATTAATCTCTTTTCTGAAGTATCACTGGCAAAGATTTTTGTCCTTCGTGTAGGTTGTCTGTTCTCCCTGTTAATAGTGTCTCTTGCTGTGCAGCTTTTTAATAATATGCAGTACTATTTGTCAATTCTTTGGGCTATTTTCCACAACTGGGGTTCTATAAAGAAATTTCTTGCTGGACATGGTGGCACATGCATTTAGTCCTAGCACCTAAGAGGCAGAGGTGGGAGAATTGCTGTAAGTTTGAAGCCAGTCTGGGACTACAAAGTGAGTTCCAGATCAGCCTGGACTAGAGAAAAATGTTAACAACAACAAAATCTTACCTCATCCTATATCCTGAAGTATTTTCCCTATGTTTTCTTCCAGCTATGGTACCGTTTCTGGTTTCAAATTAAGGTTTGGGGGGCTGGGGTGATGGTTCACTGGTTAAAGCACTTGCCTGCAAAGCCTAAGGACCCAGGTTCAATTCCTCAGTACCTGTACCCACATAAAGCCAGATGCACAAGGTCGCACATGTATCTGGAGATCATTTGCATTGGCTAGAGGTCCTAGGGTGACCATTCTGGCTCTCTCTCAAAATTAATTAATTAATTAAGGTCTTTGAACCAGTTTCAGTTGATTTTTGTGCCAGGTAAGAGATATGGATCTACTTTCATTCTTCTGCAGGTAGATATCCATTTATTAAGCATCATTTATTAAAAGGGCTATTTTTCTTTTTTTTTTTCAAATTTTATTAACAACTTCCATGATTATAAAAAATATCCTATGGTAATACCTTCCCTCCTCCGACTTTCCCCTTTGAAACTCCATTCTCCATCACATCCCCTCCCCATCTCAATCAGTCTCTCTTTTATTTTGCTGTCATGATCTTTTCATCCTCTTATGATGGTCTTGTGTAGGTAGTGTCAGGCACTGTGAGGTCATGGCTATCCAGGCCATTTTGTGTCTGGAGGGAGCATGTTATAAGGAGTCGTACCCTTCCTTTGGCTTTTACATTCTTTCCGCCACCTCTTCCACATTAGACCCTGAGCCTTGGAAAGTGTGATAGAGATGTTGCAGTACTGAGCACTGTGGTCATTTTAGCACCTTGATACTTTCTGAGTCATCCCAAGGTCACTGCCATCTGCAAAGAGAAGATTCTCTACCAAAAGTGAGAGTAGAATTAATATAAGGGTATGAACACTAAGAGAAGTGCTTACTGGGTGGTTTGATAAGCATAGTATATACATTTAGCCAGACAGCAGCAGACGTTACACCCTAGGGCTCATGACTACCCCTGTTTTAAATTTTCAGTGTTAGGGATATATTCCCTCCCATGGAGTAGGCCTCCAATCCAATTAGAGGGCAGCTGGTTTCCACCATGATAGACATGCCACTATTGCACCATTGGCTCATTTGGCATAGCTGGCCAAATATAAGGTTTGCAGTGTCAACTGTTGAGTATCTTTACTGGTGATTTCTCTTTCTCCCATTGAACTGCATGTAGAATGGCTTCTTCCAGCTTTCTGTCAGCTGGTCTACATGGAGGAGGTTATCAGATCAGTTCCATCAGTGGCCTTGCAGCCTAACTATGTGGGGTCTTCAGTAATAGGGTCTTACCATCTATTCTTGGTAGAAAAATAAGGGCCTCAGCAATGGCCTATAATGTTTTGGGGGCATCAGGGACCTCCTTGGCCAACAACTCACTGAAAGGTAGGTTTCACTCTAGTCCAGGCTGACCTGGAAGTCACTATGTAGTCTCAGGGTGGCCTCAAACTCATGGTGATCCTTCTACCTCTGCCACCTGAGTGCTGGGGTTAAAGGTGTATTCCACCATGCCAGTCTTGGCCGTTTATTTTTCAGAGCATGTTTTTGGTACCTTTGTTATAAATTAGGTGTCCATAGCTATGTGAGTTTATCTCTACATCTTCTATTGTGTTCCATTGGTCCACATGTCTGCTACTCTTTTTTAGGTATTTTTTTACTTGTATTTATTTATGAGAGAGGGAGGGAAGGAGAGGGAGAGAGAAAAAAATGGATATGCCATGGTCTCTAGCCACTGCAAATGAACTCCAGAAGCATGCACCACCATGTGTATCTGGCTTATGTGGGTACTGGGGAATTAAATCTGGGTCCTTAGGCTTCAGAGGGAAACACATTAACTGCTAAGCCATCTTTCCAGCTCACATGTCTGCTTTCAAAAAAGTATTGACAACTTCGATACATATAGACAATATACTAATCCCCACCTCCAACCCTCCATTCTCTCCTTCCCTATACCCCAACTACTAAATTGCTTCTTTCCAACTAGCTCTTTTCTATTTTGGTATCATCTCCCCACCCCTTATGTATTTATTTGAGAGAAAGAGAGGAGAATGGGCACACCAGGGCCTCTAGCCATTGCAAACAAACTCCAGACACATGTGCCATCTTGTGCAACTGGCTTTTCATGGGTAGTTGGGAATAGAACCTGGGTCCTTAGGTTTGAAGGCAAGCGTCTTAACCACTGAGTAATCTCTCCAGCCCCAAAGACCTTAATTTAAAACCCAAAACAGGGCTGGAGAGATGGCTTAGCGGTTAAGCGCTTGCCTGTGAAGCCTAAGGACACCGGTTCAAGGCTCGGTTCCCCAGGTCCCACGTTAGCCAGATGCACAAGGGGGCGCATGCGTCTGGAGTTCGTTTGCAGAGGCTGGAAGCCCTGGCGCGCCCATTCTCTCTCTCTCTCCCTCTATCTCTCTGTGTCTCTCGCTCTCAAATAAATAAATAATTAATTAATTAATTAATTAATTAATTAATTTAAAAAAAAACAACCCAAAACAGTAATGTGTAAAAAAAACAAAACAAAACAAAAAAAAAAAACAGGGCTGCAGAGATGGATGGCTTGCCTGCAAAGCCAAAGGACCCAGATTCAATTATCTAGGACCCACATAAGCCAGATGCACAAGGTGACACATACGTCTGGAAGACAGTATTGCAAAACACTCCTCCCCTTCCTTTGGCTCTTATATTTTTTCTGCTACCTCTTCAGCAATTTTCTTTGAGCCTTGGAGGGTGTGATAGAGATTCTACTTTGTGCTGACCACTCCACTTTCATTTCTTCTCAGCACTTTGATGAGTTTTGAGTTCTTCAGTACTGCCTTTAACCACTAAACCATCTCCCTGGCCTTATTTGTGTATTTTTTTGTGTGTAGTTTTTTGAGGTATGGCATGGATCTAGCCCAGGCTGACCTGGAATTTACTTAGATTTTCCCTTTTTAAAAAGTTATGTGTCGGGCTGGAGAGATGGTTTAGCGGTTAAGTGCTTGCCTAAGGACCCTGGTTCGAGGCTCCATTCCCCAGGACCCACGTTAGCCAGATGCACAAGGGGGTGCACGCGTCTGGAGTTTGTTTGCAGTGGCTGGAGGCCCTGGCGCGCACATTCTGTCCCCCCCCCCCCCCCGTCTGTCGTTCTCACAAAAAAAAAAAGTTATGTGTCAACTGGGTATGATGGTACATACCTGTAATCCCTGTACTCAGAAAGCTGAGGCAAGAGAATCCCAAATTCAAAACCTGTGTGCCCTATATAACAAGGTATTGTATAAACAATAAGTTTAATAAATTAGATGAAGCCAGGCATGGTGGAGCATACCTTTAATCCCATCATTTGGGAGGCCAAGGTAGTTGGATCAATGTGAGATCCAGACCAAACTAGAACTACATATGAATTCCAGACCAGTCTGGGTTAAAAAGAGACCCTACCTTGAAAAAAAATGATGAGAGCTGGGCATGGTGGCACATGCCTTTAATCCTAGCAATTGGGAGGCACAGGTAGGAGGATCATCACGAGTTTGAGGCCACCCTGAGACTACATAGGTCAGCCTGAGCTAGAGGGAGACCCTACCTCAAAAACCAAAAATAAGAGCCAGGCGTGGTGGCGCTCGTCTTTAATCCCAGCATTTGGGAGGCAGAGGTAGGAGGATTGCCTTGAGTTCAAGGTTACCCTGAATCTACATAGTGAATTCCAGGTCAGCCTGAGCTAGAGTGAGACCCTACCTCAAAAAACCAAAATAATAATAATAATAAAATAATAATCTAATTAATTAAAACGATGACAGAGCCAGGTGTGGTGGCACTCATCTTTAATCCCAGCACTTGGGAGGCAGAGATAGATCACCGTGAGTTCAAAGCCAGCCTGGGACTACATAGTGAATTCCAGGTCAGCCTGTACAAGAGTGAGACCTTACCTCAAACAAACAAAAAATAATAATAATGATAAGACAGCCAGGTGTGGTGGCGCATGCACTCTGCCTCAAAAAGAAAAAAAAATTGAAATACCTGGGCATGTTGGTGCATGCCTATAATTCCAACACTCGGGAGGCAGAGGTCGTAGAATTGCCATGAGTTCGAGGCCATCCTGAGACTACATAGTGAATTCCAGGTCAGCCTGGGCCAGAGTGAGATCCTACCTCGAAAAACAAAACAAAAAAAAAGGGCGGGGGGAAATTTGGGTGTGTTGGTGTTTGCCTTTAATCCCAACACTCAGGAGGCAAAAGTAGGAGGATCTCTGTGAGTTTGAGGCCGCCCTCTTAAAACTACATAGTGAATTCCAGGTCAGCCTGGGCTGGCTGAACCAGGTGGGGTGGGGGAGGGTGGGGAAGCTATAGAAAAGTTAGAAATTCTGGTGGACTGTTTAGAACCTGACAAAGTGGGTGTAAAGGTGGAGATGAACATGAGCAATGGCCCAATCACTAATAGACTTGCAGGCTATGCCAACAGTTGGCAAAAGATGAGAATTGCTGGAGGATTTTTGGCACGGGGTGAGGATAAAATATTACAAAACATTTTAGGCAGAACATAGAAATATATATATGGCTGGGTGTAGTACACATGCCTTTAATCCTAGCACTTGGGAGTCAGAGGTACCAGGATCATCATGAGTTCAGGGCCACGCTGAAGCTACATAGTGAATTCCAGGTCATCCTGGGCTAGAGCAAGACCCTACCTCAAAAAAAAAAAAAAAAAACACAAAACAACAACAACAACAAAAAAAAAAAACAGAAAATGAAAATGAAAACAAACAAACAAAAATAAATTATATATATTTTATTTTTCTCAAGATAGGGTCTTATTGTAGCCCAGGCTGGCCTGGAACTCACAGTGATCCACCTACCTCTGTCTCCCAAGTGCTGGGATCAAAGGCAAGCCCCACTACACCTGGTTTAGAAGCTTATATTTGAAGAAGGTACAAATCTCATGACCTCCTAGCCCTTTAAAAGTGAGAAATCAGCCTGCACGCCTTTAATCCCAGTACTCGGGAGGCAGAGGTAGGAGGATTACAGTGAGTTCCAGGCCAACCTGAGATTACATAGGGAATTCCAGGTCAGCCTGGGCTAGAGTGAGACCCTACCTCGAAAAACCAAAAAAAAAAAAAAAAAAAAAGTAAAAGTGAGAAGTTAAGGTGTAAAAACCCCCAGAAAACAAATAAAGCAGTACCTCTATTCTCACAAAATTCATAGGAGGTAAGCAAACAAAAACCTAGGTTGGAAGCCAGGCATGGTGGCGCACGACTTTAATCCTAGCATTCGGGAGGCAGAGGTAGAAGGATTGCTGTGAGTTCGAGGCCAGCCTGAGATTACATAGTGAATTCCAGGTCAGTCTGAGCTAGAGTAAAATCCTACCTCGAAAAACCAAAAAAAAAAAAAAAAAAAAAACCTAGGTTGGGCCTGGAGTGGTGTCACATGCCTTTAAATTCAGACCTGGGTGGTGAGGCAGAGGTAGGAAGATGCCTGGGACTACAGAGTGCCAGGTCAGCTGGGCTAGAATAAGACCCTACCTCAAAAAACAAGCCGTAGGTAGGTTAGAAAGATACATAATGAGAGGTTAATGCTAGGAGAAGCATAAACTACATAAGGAATATGATTGGATAAAGACTGGATAAGATAGCTTCTGTAAGGCAAATTTAGTGTGTTGTTTAAAAAGAATTAAGGGCTGGAGGGATGGCTTAGCAGTTAAGGCATTTGCCAGCAAAGCCAAAGGATCCAGGTTCAATTCCCCAGGACCCATGTTAGCCAGATGCACAAGGGGGCGCATGTGTCTGGAGTTCCTCTGCATTGGCTGGAGGGCATGGTGCATCCATTCTCTCTCCCTCATTCTCTGTCAAATAAATACATAAATAATTTTAAAAAATTAATTTATTTGCAACAGAGGGAGACAGACTGATAGAGATAGAGATAGAATGGGTGTAGCAGGGCCTCTAGTTATTGCAAGCAGGCTCCAGAAGCATGTGCAAACTTGTTTATCTGGCTTTATGTGGGTACTAGGGAATCAAACTCAGGTCATTAGGCTTTGCAGGTAATTGCTGAGCCATCTGTCCTAGAGTGCCTTTTTGATTTTTTTTTGGGGGGGGGATTCCCAAATACTTCAGGTTGGGCTCAAACTTGGTAGGTAGGTGTGACATTGAACTGATCCTCCAGCCATTACCTGACACGTGCTGGAATTATACACCTATCTTTGACCCCAAAGTCTTGTGTCTGATATATAATTGATACAATCCTGTCTGCTGTAGAGAAAGCTTGGGGGACGCATGAAATGAGGAGCAATATATTAATAAGGAGAGCAACTTCAGTAAAGATTTACTGTGGTTCCTTCAAGCACAGGTCAACTCCCACCCATCAACAATTGGGCCTCATAGAAAACTGAAAATCCGGTGAGCAGTCAACTGAATTACAAAGTGGAAGGGCGGTGTCCAGAAATCTCCACATTAATGACAATCATTCCAAGGACTTTGTTATGTAAGTTTAAGACTGAGAACCACGGGCCTCACCTACAGTGGAAGAAAAGAAGACAAAGTAATTAAGTCTCTTAGGTTGCTAAACCCGAGAGGGGAGCGAGCTAGCTTGGTAAACTGTTTTGTGGAACAGTCCATTGGGGGGGGGGAGGGGGGTGGCATGGGGGTAGAGCCTCAAGGCCGGCCATTGGGTCTCCAGCACCGCGAAACAGAACAGAACAAAACACCAAACACTATACACATACATACATCCACCCACTCAAATTGCAGCAGGTGTGTTCTCTCTTTCTCTCTCTTTTTTTTTTTTCCCAGGTAGAGTCTCACTCTAGCTAGCCCAGGCTGACCTGGAACTCACTATGGAGTCTCTGGCCGGCCTTGAACTGTGATCCTCCCACCTCTGCCTCCTAAGGGCTGGGATTAAAGGCGTGTTTTACCACGCCCGGATCCTGTTATCTCTTTTTGCCAAAGTGCGGATTTGTGAGTTTGAAAACTTGGTGCGAGGACTCAAGTAAACTCACGTCATCTGAACGTGGACCATTCAGGAATCCAAGCGTCTAGCCTGGGGCAAGCACCCCCGCCTCAAGGTGACCCGAGGGGCGGGGCGGGGCGGGAGGGGCGGGGCTTGGGGGAGCCATCGACGACTCCGGCGCGCCGCCGCCGCCTGTTGGATTGGCTCGAGCCTCTCCCGCCAGGCCTGCCCGGCTCCCGCGCGCGCTCCTGGGCCCGCCCCCGCCGCCATCTTGGTCCTGGAGGGAGCGGGTGGCACGCGGGAGAGAGCCGCGCGAGCCCGGGCCTGCAAGCCGCGTCCGCGTGCGGGGCCCGCGGGGATCGCGGCGGAGGAGAGCCGGCCGTGAGCTCCGTGCGTGGGGAGGGGGAGCGCTGAGTCCCGGGCGCGCGCTGCGCCAGCGCCGCCTCCGCCTCTGCCCCCTCGCGGCGGCACGCCACGCTCGCCCGTCCCCCGCCGGGCTCCTCCCTCCGTTGAAAGCTGCCCGGGAAAAGTGGTGGCGCGAGCGGCGTGGGCCGGGGTCCGGAAGGTGGGCCGGGGGCTCTAGCGGCCTGCGGGCCGGGCCGGTTTCCTCGGTCACTAGGCTCGCTCCTTCTCTTCCGGTCCCGACCTCACTGCGGCCGACATGACGGCCCCGGCTCAGAGCCCGCTGCAGCCGCTGCTGGAGACGCTGGAGGACGCCTCGGTGTCCCACGGAGAGCGGACCGACGCGTACCTGAGCCTTACCAGGTGAGGCCGGCGGGAGGACGCCGTGGCCTGGTGCTGGCGACGCGCCTGCCGAGTGACGTTGCCACTGCTCGGGGCGGGCGGGGAGAACGCCGACTTAGGCAAGTTTCTGGTGGACGTGTGCGTGTGTGTAAATCGTCTCAGATGATTGAGAAAGTGGCCATCCTGAATTCTCTTTCGCATTTGGGGGGTCGTGCTCTCCTCTTAGGCCAGGGGGTCTCGAACCTTGTGATCCTCCTGCTTCAGCCTTGCCGCGTTCTGAAATGACCGGGTAATTGCCAGCCACCAAGCCTGACACCAGAATTGGGGTTTAAGCACTTTATTTTCATTTACTTATTTGAGAGAGAATGGGTGCGGCAGGGCCTCCACCCGCTGCAAACGAACTCCAGACCCATGTGTTACCTTGTGCATTTGGCGTACTTGGGTTCTGGGGAATCGAACTTTGGTCTTTTGGCTTTGCAGACAAACGCTTTAATCCGCCAATTCTCCAGCCTAGAGAACTAAAGCAGTAGCCCGTTGTTTCTTTGCACAATGATAGAAAAAAAAAATTTCCTGAATCTTGGCTAACAATTTTATGCAAGTAAATAAATTCGTGGACCAAGGAGGTGGAATCCTATTTAATCTTTATTTTATTTTTTAAGGTAGGGTTTCACTTTAGCCCATACTGACCTGGAATTCACTATGTAGTCTCAGGATGGCCTTGAACTCACTGTGATCATCCTATTTCTGCCTCCCAAGTCTTTTTTCCCCCTTCGATTTGCGAGAGGAAGAAGGAGGGGAGGAAGGGATGGAATAGGCACTTCAAGGCCTCGAACTGCTACAGACAGACACCTGTACTACCTTGTGCATCTCACTTAACATGGGTTGTGGGGAATCAAACCTAGATCCTTTGGCTTTGCTGGCAAGTGCCTTAATTGCTGAGCCATCCTTCCAGCCTCTGTTTGATTTTGATATAATAAAACACCAAAAGTTGAGTACATTATGTTGGCCAAAAAAAAAAAAAAAAAAGTATGATGGTCTTACTGATTTTTTTTTCAGGGGAGCCTGGAACCTTGTGATCCTCCTGCTTAGGTCTTGCCCCGTGCTGAAATGACCGGGTAGATGCCTGACACAGAATTGTTTGTTGTTTTTTTTTTTTAATTTTTTTTCTTTATTTATTTGAGAGACAGAAAAAAGAGGCAGAGGGAGAGAGAGAGAGAATGGGTGCGCCAGAGCCTCCGGCCACTGCAAACGAACTCCAGACGCGTGTGCCCCCTTGTGCATCTGGCTAACGCGGGTCCTGGGGAATGGAGCCTTGAACTGGGGTCCTTAGGCTTAATAGGCAAGTGCTTCACTACTAAGCCATCTCTCCAGCCCCAGAGTTGGTTTTTACGCACTTTATTTTCATTTATTTACTTGCCTAAAATTGTTATCATTTATCATTTTTAAGACCTGGGTGAATTTATTTACAAGAGCTTGAGAGTGATTACGATACTGTATTGTTTCTGCCCTTTGCTTAAGCCTGTTTTTTGTCCCTTTTTTAAAGTCGAATGACTGGAGAAGGAGGAAAAGAAGTCATTATAGAGATTGAGAAAAATCTTTCTCGGCTCTACACAGTTTTACAGGTCTGTATCATTTTTTATACTTTCTCTTTTTAACTTTAATTTTTTTTATTGACAACTTCCATAATTGTAAATTATATCCCTTGGTAATTCCCTCCCTACCCCACTTTCCCCTTTGAAACTTCATTCATCATAGCCTTTCCCCCTCTCAATTAGTCTCTTATTTTATGTCATGATCTTTTCCTCCTATTATGATAGTCTTGTGTAGGTAGTGTCATGCACTGGGAGGTCATGGATATCCAGGCCATTTTGTGTCTGGAGGAGCACATTGTAAGGAGTCCTACCCTTCCTTTGGCTCTTACATTCATTTCACCACCTCTTCTGCAATTTTTTAAAATTTTTAATTATTTATTTGAGAGTAACAGATAGAAAGAGGCAGAGAGAGAGAATGGGCGCGCCAGGGCCTCCAGCCACTGCATACGAACTCCAGACGCGTGCGCCCCCTTGTGCATCTGGCTAACGTGGGTCCTGGGGGATCGAGCCTTGAACCGGGGTCCTTAGGCTTCACAGGCAAGCGCTTAACTGCTAAGCCATCTCTCCAGCCCCTTCTTCTGCAATGGGCGCTGAGCCTTGGAAGATGTGATATAAATATTTCAGTGCTGAGCACTCCTCTGTCATTTCTCAGCACCATGGTGCCTTATGAGTCATCCCAAGGTCACTGCTATCTGAAAAGGTTCTCTAGCTAAAAGTGAGAGTAGCATCAATATATATGAACATTAAGAGAAGTGCTTACTGGGCAGTTTGGTGAGTATAGTACATACATTTAGCAAGACAACAGGAGGTGTTACACTCCTAGGCCTCATGAGTACTCCTGTTGTAGGTTTTCAGTATCAGGGATGTATTCCCTCCCATGGAGTGGCTCTCCGTCCAATTAGAGAGCGGTTGGTTTCCCCCATAACAGACATGCCGCTGTTGTACCCATTGGCTCATTTGGTCTGGGTGGCCAAATATAAGGCTTGCAGTGTCCACTGTTGAGTATCTTCACTGGTGATTTCTCTCTCTCCCATTGAGCTGCATGCATTGTAGCTTTTTCCAGCTTTCTGTCAGCTGGTCTACATGGAGGTTTTCAGCTCAGCTCCAACAGGGTTTCTCAGTGACCTTGCAGCCCAAGTCTTCAGCAGTAGGGTCTTACCATCTATTTCTGGTGGGAAATCAAGAGCCTTGGCAGTGGCCTGTAATGTTTTGGGGGTATTGGGGACTTACCTGGCCAACAACTCACTGGAACATAACCCATCCTTGGCACTGAAAATTTTCTAGAAACAGTCTATGGCTTCTGAGTGTCCCATTGTCCAAAAATATAGGCTTCCATATGACTTATTTATATCCTTTAGATTTTGATTAGCCCTCCCTCCACCTTTCCTTTATTCAGTCTCTTACCCTGATCTCACTTATGCCTTTTCACCCCTATCAATCTGTTCTTCTACTTAACATTTATACAATGCCATCCTAGTAAGTCCCCTCTCCTTCCCTTTCTATTTCCATTATATCCCCTTTCTAGTTTACTGGCCTCTGCTACTGAGTTTTATTCCTACTCACATAGTCCAATCATTTGTAGCTAGGATCCACATATGAGAGAGAACATGTGAAGTTTGGCTTTCTGGGCCTGGATTACCTCACTAAGTGTAATACCTTCCAGATCCATCCAGCTTCCTGCAAATTTCATAACTTCATTTTTCTTTACCACTGAGTGGAACTCCATTGTATCATTATTCACCATCAGTTGAGGGACTTTTTCATAGTTTGATTTCTTTTTTTTTTTTTTTCCCTGAGGTGGGGGTCTCACTGTAGCTCAGGCTGACCTGGAATTCACTATGTAGTCTGGAATTCTTGGTGATCCTCCTACCTCTGCCTCCCCAGTGTTGGGATTAAAGGCACGCACCCAGCTTATTTTTTATTTAATTCTTATTTATTAGAGACAGACAGAGTTGGGGGAGGGGGGACAGAAAATGGGCACACCAAGACCTCTAGCCACTGCAAACGAACTCCAGATGCATGTGCCACCATTTGCAACTGGCTTACATGGGACCTGGTGAATTTGAACCTTGGTCCTTAGGCTTCGCAGGCATGCACCTTAACTTCTAAGCCATCTTTCAGCCCTAGTTTTCTATTCTTAATTTTTCATTTTGAAGGTAACATTGCCTGTTGGACTAATAAAACTTTGAATCTAACATAATGTGCTAGAGAGATGGTTCAGCATATAAAGGCACTTGCTTCCAAAGCTTGAGGGCCTGGGTTTGATTTCCCAGTCCTCACGTAAAACCAGGTGCTCAGAGGCTGAAGTCCCTACATACTCACTCTGCCTACCTTGCCTGCATATGTGCGTGCTTTCTCTCTCATAAATAAGATTAGGAAAATAACAGCAATAACATAGGATTACTGTATTTTTTTTCAAGGTAGGGTCTCACTGTAGCCCAGGTTGGCCTCAAACTCATTGTTATCCTCCCACTTCTGCTGCCTGAAGTTGTGCACCACCACACCCAGTGGCTTTACTTTTTTTTGTTGTTGTTTTTTGGGTGACTGTTCTGTGCTCTAGAAACCAGATGCTATATCTGTTTGCCAGGGAGC
Source organism: Jaculus jaculus (assembly GCF_020740685.1). Classification (NCBI taxonomy): domain Eukaryota; kingdom Metazoa; phylum Chordata; class Mammalia; order Rodentia; family Dipodidae; genus Jaculus; species Jaculus jaculus. The sequence continues at coordinate 88,868,607 of NC_059105.1, read as the reverse complement.
TACCTTTCTAGCGCTGTGTTCACTCCTTTAGCTCCTTTGTAGGGTTGGAAATTGGTTTAATTTGCCTAAAATTGCTCTCAGCCATTTCAGTCCAGAGCCTGTGCCCTTAAAAGTAGTGATCAGAGATGATTGTGGTTCTTGGAAATATACTTATAAGTAAGTTACTGGAAACTGTCTTTGGTCTATTCTTTAGCTAGAGTGTGTATGTATTTTTTGTGCTGTTTGAGACAGAGTCTTCATATGTAATCCTTTCTGGCCTGGAGTCCACTAAATAGACCAGGTGGGGTCTTCCAGCCTCTGCCTTCCATGTGTTGGTATTATAGTAAGTTCCAGGCCATCTAATTTGCTTGTTTGCAAAGTTGTTATTTTAGTTTGCATTTTTTGCTTATTTACAAGGAGGTGGTAATAGTTTAACATTAAACTAAGAATCTGTTAATTTCATTTGACTGCTCAATAGCTTTATGACTTTTCCTTGATAATGAACTTTTTTTCTTGAGGTGTAGGGTCTTAGTCTAGCTGAGGCTGATCTGGAATTCACTATGTAGTCTCAGGGTGGCCTCGAACTCAGGGCTACCTCTGCCTCCTGAGTGGTGGGTTTAAAGGCATGTGCACACCTGGCTTGAACTTTTTAAAAAATATTTATTTATTTATTTAATTTTTATTAGCATTTTCCGTGATTTTACTTGTTTTTTGAGATGGGGTCTCTTTGTGTTCCAGGCTGACCTGAATTCACTGTGTGCTATGTAGTCTCAGAGTGGCCTTGAACTCATGGTAATGGTTTCCAAGTGCTGGGATTAAAGGTGTATGCCACCGTGCCTGGCCAACACTTTAATATTCTTGGTTTAGAATGAAAAGGCTGAATGAAGTACATTCCCCAAACTTCTTATTTTTAAAATTTTTTTGTTTATTTTAATTATTTATTTGAGAGTGACACAGAAAGGGAGATAGAGAGAGAAAGGGTGTGCCAGGGTCTCCAGTTGCTGCAAAAGAACTCTAGATGCATGCACCCCTTGTGCATCTGGCTAACATGGGTCCTGGGGAATGCAGCCTCAAACTGGGGTCCTTAGGCTTCACAGGCAAGCACTTAACCGCTAAGCCATCTCTCCAGCCCCCCCCCCCCACTTCTTGAAACATCTGTTATTTCTTCCTTTGGAGGTGGTTTGTAGCTCAGACTGACTTCCACATGATAGGTAGCATAGCATGATGTTGAGCTTCTTAATTCCACCTCACAAGTGCTAAGATTATAGGCTTTTGACATCACTCCCCATTTATACCATGCATTTGAACCCAGAGCCCTATGCGTGTTAGGCAGGTAGTCTATAATCTGAGCTACATTCCAGGCTCAGAACTTGAAATTCTTATTTTTATGACCTTGTTTTTGTGCTTATGAGTCATTTCTTTCAAATACTATATTTCTATCTTGATTCCTGGCTAACTTTTTGTTTGTTTGTTTTCAAAGTAGAGGGTCTCACTCTAGTTGAGGCTGACCTGGAATTCACTATATAGTCCCAGGCTGGCTTGGAATTCAGTGACCCTCCTACTTGTGCCTCTCAAATGCTGGGATTAAAGGCATGTGCCACCATGCTGCACTGGCTAACTTTTAAAGCTTTTGAAGTACTGGCTACTTTTAAATTGTTGGAGCATCATGTTTTGTTTACATAAGCAGAAAGCTATACATGTTGATTAAAAGTGTTATTAAGTTACATTTATTATCCAGCTTTTACTGTCAGCAGTGTATTTAATGTGAAGATATGAACTTTCATATATTTAATAACAGAGAGCATATGGGATCAGGGACCCTATTGCATGCATTTTGAGCCAGTGTGCTCTTCTGAATAAAGTTCTTACATAAAATTCCACACTAGGTCCATTTTTATGTTGATGTTTAGAATTCTTTCTTGCTTGCTTTCTTTTTTTTCTTTTTTTCCTTTCTTTGAATTGGGGTCTCACTCTAGCATAGGCTGACCTGGAACTCACTCTGTAGTCCCAGGCTGTCCTTGAAGTCAGTGTTCCTCTTACCTCTGCTTCCCAAGTGCTGGGCTTAATGGCATGTGCCACCATGCCCGCTGGCTCTTTTTTCTTCTTGGTCTTGTTTTTGATTTTTTGAAGCAGAGTCTTACTCCAGCCCAGGCTGACCTCGCTATGTACTCTCAGGCTAGCATTAAACTCAAAGCGATCCTCCTACTTTTGCTTCCCAAGAGCTGGAATTGCAGGTGTGTGCCACCATACCTGGCTTTTTCTTTTTTTATGATTTTTATTTATTTATTAGAGATGGAGAGAGAGTGAAAATGTGTGCATTAGTGCCTCTAGCCACTGCAAGCAAACTCCAGCTGCGTGTGCCACCATGTGCATTTGGTTTACATGGTACCTGGAGAATTGAGCCTGGGTTCTTAGGCTTCATAGGCAAGTGCGTTAACTACTAAGCCTTCTCTCCAGTGCCTTTTTTAAAAAAAATATTTATTTGCACACAGACACAGTAAGGAGAAAGAATGAGAATGGTGAGAATGGGCATGGCGGGGCCTTTAGCTGCTGCTGCTAATGAACTCCAGATGGCTTCACCACCTGCATCTGGCTTTATATGGGTACTGGGGAGTTGAACCTAGGTTGGTAGGCTTTGCAGGCAAGTGCCTTAATTCGCTAAGCCATCTTTCCAGTCCCCACTTTTTAAAGTATTTCTTTTTAATTTTCATTTATTTATTTGAGAGATAGAGGCAGGTAGAGAGACACAGTGAGTCACCAGGGCCTCCAGCTTCTGCAAACAAACTCCAGACGTATGCACCACCTTGTACATCTGGCTTACATGTGTACTGGGGAATTGAACCTGGATCCTTAGGCTCTGCAGGCAAGCGTCTTGACCTGTAAGCCATCATTCTAGTTATTTTTTTTTATTAGTTATTTACACAGTGTATACAGCCATTTTGGTACCATCGTTAGCCCTCTCCCTGTCTTTCCCCCCTCTCAGGGACCCTCCTTGTTGGGGAATGTCAGTTTTTAATTATAATAGAAAGTGCCCTTTGGAAGTGTATGTCATATATCTTAACCGACATTTACCATTCTTTCTGCTCAAGATAACAATTGAGTATTCTTTGCTATTTGACTCAGATATGGTAGATAATGAAGAGAAATTACTTTGGAGTAGGAAATAGTACCAGAAAAGATGGCACAGAGTTACATTGATACATTGAGACTCCATTTGGCAAATGTGGGTTTTAAGTTCTATGCTGGTAGAGGTTAAAATTGTTCTTGAACAGTCCTCTTTACAACTGAATAAAACTTCATAAATGAAGCATATCATTACCCACTTATCATTTGAGGGACATATAGGCTGGTTCCATTTCCTAGCTGTTGTGCATAGAGCCGAAATAAACATGGAAAAACTGAGCCTGGTGGCGCACACCTTTAATCCCAGTGCTTGGGAGGTAGAGGTAGGAGGATCACCATAAGTTTGAGGCCACCCTGAGAAGACATAGTGAGGATACAGCTCGGTGGTAGAGTACTAGCTTACAAGACTCCAGTTTTGACCCCTAGGCATCTTGCAAAAACAAATTTTTTTTTGTTTTAAAATGTTTAAAGTTGTATTTACTTGAGAGAGAGAAAGAGATAGGGAGATAGAGAGAGTAAGCAATTGGGCACTTCAGAGCCTTCAGCCACTGCAAACGAACTCCAGACGCACATACCTCCTTGTGCATCTGGCTTACATGGGTCCTGAGGATTCAAATATGGTCCTTTGGCATTGTAGGCAAGCACCCTAACTACTAAGCCATCTCTCTAGCCCAGGCAGACCTGGAATTCACTATGCTTGAACTTACAGCAATTCTCCTTCCTCTGCCTTTTTAATTTCTGGGATTAAAGGTGTGTGCCACCGTTCCCTGTACAAAATTCCTTTATGTATGACAAAGGGATTAAGAGTTTTAAAATCAGGGCTAGAGAGCCGGGCGTGATGGCACACGCCTTTTTTTTTTTTTTTAATTTATTTATTTGACAGCAACAGACACACAGAGAGAGAGAGAGAGAGAGAGAGAGAGAGAGAGAGAGAGAGAGAATGGGCGTGCCAGGGCTTCCAGCCTCTGCAAACGGAACTCCAGAGGCGTGCGCCCCGTTGTACATCTGGCTAACGTGGGACCTGGGGAACCAAGCCTCGAACCGGGGTCCTTAGGCTTCACAGGCAAGCGCTTAACCGCTAAGCCATCTCTCCAGCCCGGCACATGCCTTTAATCCCAGCACTCGGGAGGCAGAGGTAGGAGGATTGCCATGAGTTCAAGGCCACCCTGAGATGACAGAGTTAATTCCAGGTCAGCCTGGACCAGAGTGAGACCCTACCTCGAGAAACCAAAAAATAAAAAATAAAAAAATAAAATACAATCAGGGCTAGAGAGATGGCTTAGTGGTTAAGGCATTTGCCTGTAAAGCCAAAGGATCTTGGTTCGATTCTCCAGGATCCACATAAGCCAGATGATGCACGAGGGGGTGCATGCGTCTGGAGTTCATTTGCAGTGACTGGAGAGGCCTTGGACCACCCATTCTTTCTCTCTCAAATAAATAAAAAAAAAAACACCTTTTTTTAAAAATTATGTTGGGGGCTAGAGAGATGGCTTGCCTGTGAAGTCTAAGGACCCCAGTGCAAGGCTCCATTCCCCAGGACCTGTGTTAGCCAGATGTAAAAGGGGGCACATGTGTCTGGAGTTCTTTACAGTGGCTGGAGCCCCTGGCCTGCCCATTCTCTCTCTCTCTCTCTGCCTCTTTCTGTCACTCTCAAATAAATAAAAATTTAAAAAAAAAAAAGAATTTTTGTGTTTTTGAAGTAGGGTCTCACCCTAGCCCAGGCTAACCTGGAATTCACTATGTAATGATCCTCCTTCTGCTTCCTCCAGTGCTGGCATTTAAGGCACTGTTCACCATGCCCGGCTTTCCCTCTGTTTCTTACCCCTTCAGATTAGAAGTGTTCTTCATTGTGTAGCTAGCTTCTGGATCGTTTTTGATTGTTTTGATGACAGTACTGAATTTGTTTTATAACTGTCATTTGTAGAAGTTGTTTACAGTTCTCTTTGTGTGCTATAAATGTTTTTTGTTTTTGTAGGCTCACATTTCGAGTGAAAATTCAGAGCTGAGTAGTGCTGCCCTACAAGCCTTGGGATTTTGTTTATATAATCCCAAAATTGCTTCAGGATTATCAGGTAGACTAATTTACTATAACCACTAGTATTTGTTGTACTTAAAGTATAAATAATATATTATTACGGTACTGTTACCTGTGGGTTAATTTAATAATGTATACTTTAGGATTTACATTTTTAAAAACTTCTTGAGACAAGGTCTCGCTATATAGCTTATTAGGTCTTGAGATTACTGTTCCTGCTTTATGCTCCTGAATCTGTTATGCCTAGTTTAGGATTTACCTATGAAATAAACAGTGGCTTATATATATATAGTTCTAAATTTTACATTGTGAAATTAGCTCCAGAAAATGAAGTTATATGTAATTTACAGTAATCAAAACCAGGACCTTGTCCTTGTTATGTAAGCATTCTACCGCTGTGCCACTTCTCAAACCTAAATGAGGCTGTTGAAATGTGACTGTATACTGTGCTAGAGCCCAGTGATAGAGGAGATGCAGTTCACGACCTATAAAAATGTGAATTTGATTCCCAAGCATAAAATAGGCACCATAGCTATGAAAAACAAACTTTTTTTTGATGGTTGTTTTTGGAAGTAGGTTCTCCTACTCCTAGTTTAGGCTGACCTGGAAATCATTATGTAGTCTCTGGGTGGGCCTCAAACTCACAGTGGTCCTCCTACCTTGGCCTCAGGAGTGTTGGGACCAAAGGCATGCACCACCATGCTTGCCATGGACCCTTCTTGTGTCTGGCTTTATGTGGGTGGCTGGAGAATTGAACCTAGACCAGTAGGCTTTGTAAGGAAGTGCCTTTAAGTGCTGAGCCATTTTCCCAGCCCCACCTCTTTCAAAAATATTATTATTTGCAAGAAGAGAGAATGAATGGGCACGCCAGGGCCTCTGGACACAGCAAACAAACTCCAGTTGCGTGTGCCACCTCATGCATCTGGCTTTACATGGGTACTGGGGAATCAAACCCGGGTTGGTGAGGCTTTGCAGACAAGTGCCTTAACCTGCTTAGCCATCTCCCCTGGCCCAGGCTCCCCTGTTTTGAGGCAGGGTGTCACTATAGCCCAGGCTGACTCAAAATAATCCTGCCTCAGCTAGGATTAAAGGGATAAACTACCACATCTGCCTTGAGTTGTTAATTTTAGAGCAGTTCTAGCATTTATAACATCTTCCCGAAAAGTGCTATCTTCATAATGGCACCTATCGTTAATTTAGGTGCACAAAATAACTGATTTGGGGCTTAGCGGTTAAGGTGCTTGCCTGCAAAGCCAAAGGACCCAAGTTCACTTCCCCAGGACCCACATAAGCCTGATGAACAAGGTGGTGCATGAGTCTGGTGTTTGTTTGCAGTAGATGAAGGTCTTGGTGTGCCCATTCTTTCTCTGTCTGCCTTTTACCTCTCTCATAAATAAATAAACAAACAAAACTGATTTGGAGACTGCTCAGTATTTGCTCTAACATTGTTTTCCCATTTGTGTGTATTTTGTGAAGAGTGTTCTTCCCCCCATTTGTTTTTTTTTTTCTACTTTGATAATTGAGATTTGGAAGATTGTCACTGTTTTACATAATTAAAATTAAAACTGCTTGCTTTTCAGAGGCAAATACTCAAGAACTGCTTTTAAAATTGAACAGTATCATTAAGAGCTCAGACAAAAATATATGTACCAGAGCACTTTGGGTAATATCCAAACAGACATTTCCTACTGAAGTGGTTGGCAAAATGGTGAGTGTAGTTCTTGTATGTCTTAACTATGTGTTCATGAAACTTCTGGCTTATTTGATTTGTATTTATTGGTTTTGTCTTTCAGGTGTCCAGTATTATTGATTCATTGGAAGAAGTATTTAATAAAGGAGAGATACATTCGGCTGTTGTTGATTTTGAAGCATTAAATGTTATCATAAGGTATGCATTTGGTTGCAGTGTAAATTAGAATAGTTTTTGTAAATTTATAATTTACTTAAGGCATTGGAGTTTTTATATTTAAATATGAGATAAATGTTAACAGACTTGGAATAGCCTTTAGACAAAAAAAAAAAAACTAATGAAAAAGAAAACTTAGGAAGATACTGTGTTTATAGGTTTATTTTTACTGAATTGATCTTTAAGTCTTGGTTATGTTCCTGTTGAGAGAAAACAAAGTTCTGATTCAAAAAATTGTGTGTTAAGACTTTTTCAAGGCTTTGATTGTTTTTGTTTGTTTGTTTTGAGGTAGTGTTTGGTCTGATCCAGGCTAACCTGGAATTCACTGTGCAGTCTCAGGGTGGCCTCGAACTCACAGCAATCCTCCCAGTTCTGCCTCCCAAGTGCTGGAATTAAAGCCATGCACCACCACACCTGACTTTTAAGGCCTTGAAAAATAAACTTAGAAGTGGGCCTTTACTCTTGAACAGGCATGCTGACAGCACAAACTTTCCTTGGTTTTTAAACTTTAATGATTTCATTTATTAAGCTGTTTGCTTTAACTGCTTACTTAGTGTTCTGATGTTATGATTGAGTCATTGTATTGTACTTTATTTTGAGAGAGGAGAGGGAGAGGGAGAGAATGAGTGTACCAGGGCCTCTAGCCATTGCAAATGAACTCGAAAGGCATGTGCACCCTTGTGCATCTGGCTTATGTGGGTACTGGGGACTTAACCTGGGCCCATAGTCTTCACAGGCAAACACTAACAGCTAAGCCATCTCTTCAGCTCTTGCATTTTATTTGTGTTAGAATGCTTATTTTTGGACTCAGGAGATGCCTCAATAAGTAAAGGACTTGCCATGCAGCTCTTGAGTGCCTGAATTTGGGTCCCCAAATCTCACGTAAGAAGACACAAGTTGTATAAATCTAGCGTGCCTACCATGAGGTGGGACACAGGAGAATTTCTCAAAAGCTTAAGAAAGGAAGTTGTCCTCTTCCTCACACATGCTGTTGGTTGCACATGTGTGAATGCACACATAAAAAATATTAAGGTGTATTTAGGGATTGGGGGCATGGTTTAGTAGTAGATTGTAAGCTTAGCATTCACAAGGCCTAGAGTTGAGTACTGCAAGAAAAAAATGTAAGCTAGATGCATGTGGTACCACATGTGTCTGGAGTTTGTTTACAGTGCTATAGACCATGGTGTGCTTATTCTCTCTCCCTTTCTTTCTCTGTAATAAATAAATAATTTAAAATACACTATTAACAATTTCAAAATTTTCAAGCTATGCAGAAGAGTTTGCTTGCCATATTTAAAACTTTTGTGAAATCAGGAGGTGTTATTCAGTAGTAATAGTGCTCATTTGCCTTTCATGCATGAGGTGTGCTGGGTTTAATCCCCATTGCCATGGTGGCGGGGGTGGGGGGAGACTTCAGGAAAAGTCTAGACTTTTTGTTTTTCCAGGTATGGTGTCGCTCTAGCCAGGCTGACCTGGAAGTCATTCTAATCTCAGGGTGGCCTCAAACCCTCAATGATCCTCCTACCTTTGCTTCTGCTGGTATTAATGACATGTACCACCATGCCCTGCAAAAAGTCTTGACTTTATTTAGATACTTAGGACAGATAATGCAAGTAAAAATCTGTTTCTCTGTACATATTTGTATACCAAAACAACTGAGCATCACTAGGTATATTTCTGTGAAATGTTTATTTTCCAGTATAAGGATTAAGTCTAGAAGAGCTCCAAGTATGACGTTAATTGTTCTACCATGGAATTGGAATTGAGCTACATCCCCAGCCATTTCTCTTTTTTAAAAAAATTCTATTTTTGGGCTGGAGGGATGGCTTAGCAGTTAAGGTGTTTTGTTTATAATGCCAAAGGACCAAGGTTTGATTCCCCAGGGCCCATGTAAGCCACACTCATCTGGAATTCGTTTGCGGTGGCTAGAGCCCTGGTGCGCCCTTTTTTTCTCTCCACCTCTTTTGAAAGCAAGAAAGCGGTACAGAAAGAGGTCAAGCTAATTAGTCATTGGTTTTTCTATTATAGACTAATTGAACAAGCTCCAATTCCAATGGCTGAAGAGTCAGTGAGGTGGGCCAAATTGGTCATACCACTAGTGGTTCATTCGGCACAGAAGGTACATTTGCGAGGAGCCACTGCTCTGGAGATGGGAATGCCATTGTTGCTTCAGAAACAGCAAGAAATTGCATTGATTACTGAGCACCTTATGACTACTGTAAGTATTGTAAGAATTTTCTATATTCTGTGTTAGAGGTTACCCTTAAAAGTCAGTCTGGGAAAAAGATTCAGTCTTGACTCATTGCTGTAATCACACTATGATTTAGAAGTTTAGCTTTGATTTAAAGCAAAAAAAAAAAATTGAGCTGTATATATAGTTCAGTGAGAGTTTGCTTAGTATATACAAGGTCCTGGGTTCAACCTTAAGGGAAAACAAAACAAGGCCAGGATGGAATTGCTTTTTTTAAAAAATATTTTTATTTATTTATTATTTATTTGCTTATTTGGGTTTCTTTAAGGTAGGGTCTTGCTCTATCCCAGACTGACCTAAATTCACTGTGTAGTCTCAGGCTGGCCACAAACTCACAGCGATCCTTATACCTCTGCCTCCTGAGTGCTGGGATTAAAGGCATGCACCACCTTGCCTAGCAAGGGAATTGCTTTTTAGTTTGGACAAATTTCTCGTATAATAGTATAGAAGTGAATTTTCGATTCATTTTTACTGCAGCATATTTTTTTATTTTTATTTTTAAAATTTTTTAATTTTTATTAACATTTTCCATGATAATAAAATATATCCCATGGTAATTCCCTCCCTCCCCACCCCCACACTTTCCCATTTGAAATTCCATTCTCCATAATCTTACCTCCCCATTACAATCATTGTAATTACATATATACAATATCAACCTATTAAGTATCCTCCTCCCTTCCTTTCTCTATCCTTTATGTCTCCTTTTTAACTTACTGGCCTCTGCTACTAAGTATTTTCATTCTCACGTAGAAGCCCAGTCATTTGTAGCTAGGATCCACATATGAGAGAGAACATGTGGCGTTTGGCATTCTGGGCCTGGGTTACCTCACTTGGTATAATCCTTTCCAGGTCCATCCAGTTTTCTGCATATTTCATAACTTCATTTTCTTTACCGCTGAGTAGAACTCCATTGTATAAATGTGCCACATCTTCATTATCCACTCATCTGTTGAGGGACATCTAGGCTGGTTCCATTTCCCAGCTATTATAAATTGAGCAGCAATAAACATGGTTGAGCATGTACTTCTAAGGAAATGAAATGAGTCCTTTGGATATATGCCTAGGAGTGCTATAGCTGGGTCATATGGTAGATCAATCTTTAGCTGTTTTAGGAACCTCCACACTGATTTCCACAATGGCTGGACCAGATTGCATTCCCACCAGCAGTGTAGAAGGGTTCCTCTTTTTCCACATCCCCGCCAACATTTATGATCATTTGTTTTCATGATGGTGGCCAATCTGACAGGAGTGAGATGGAATCTCAATGTAGTTTTTTTTTTTTTGGTTTTTCGAGGTAGGGTCTCACTCTGGTCCAGGCTAACCTGGAATTAACTCTGTAGTCTCAGGGTGGCCTTGAACTCACGGCGATCCTCCTACCTCTGCCTCCCAAGTGCTGGGATTAAAGGCGTGCGCCACCACGCCCGGCTTAACCTCAATGTAGTTTTAATCTGCATTTCCCTGATGACTAGTGACGTAGAACATTTTTTTAGATGCTTATATGCCATTCATATTTCTTCCTTTGAGAATGCTCTATTTAGCTCCATAGCCCATTTTTGATTGGCTTGTTTGATTCCTTATTTAACTTTTTTAAAAAAATTTATCTATCTATCTATTTATTTATTTATTTATTTGAGAGTGACAGACACAGGGAGAAAGACAGAGGGAGAGAGAGAGAATGGGTGCACCAGGGCTTCCAGCCTCTGCAAACGAGCTCCAGACGCATGCGCCCCCTTGTGCATCTGGCTAACGTGGGACCTGGGGAACCGAGCCTCGAACCGGGGTCCTTAGGCTTCACAGGCAAGCGCTTAACCGCTAAGCCATCTCCCCAGCCCTTATTTAACTTTTTGTGTTCTTTGTATATCCTAGATACTAATCCTCTATCAGATATATAGCTGGTGAAGATTTTTTCCCATTCTGTGGGTTGCCTCTTTGCTTTTTTCACTGTGTCCTTTTACTGCAGCATATTTTATGAAGCAGAGCAGTGTTTGAATCTGTGCTATTTGAGTAATTACTGTACAAGCTCAGTAGATAGAAAATTGTTGAACATAAGACAACTAGTCCTAATTATTGTTTCAGTTCTTAGTTTTGCTCTTGTAACATTTATTGAACAGTAAATAGGGAGTGCATTATTAGGCACTGCTACTATACTAGTGAACCAAAGGCTTGTGTTTTCCAGTCTATGGTAAAAAGATAGTAGTATGTAGTAGAAAGTGAAGGTAAAAGGGCTGGAGGAATGGCTTAGCAGTTAAGGCGGTTGCCTGCAAGGCCAAAGGACCTAGGTTCAATTCCCCGGGGCGCACGCATCTGGAGTTCATTTGCAGTGGCTGGAGTCCCTGGTGCGCCCATTCTCTTTCTCTCTCCTTTCTCTGTCAAATAAATAAAAGTAAATTATTTTTTAAAAAGGGCATTTTGAGGAGTTTAAAGATGGTGTGGAAATTAGCCATGTGGATAATAATAGGGTAAGCCACTTAGATCAGAAAACTGGACTTAGGGGCTGGAGAGATCGCCTAGCACTTAAGGGGTTTGGCTGCAAAGCCAAAAGACCTTGGTTTGATTCCCCAGGACCCACATAAGCCAGATGTACAAGGTGGCACATGTGTCTGCAGTTTGTTTTCAGTGGCTGGAGGCCCTGGCATGCCCATTCTCTTTTTCTCTCCCTCTTTCCATCTCTCACTCTCTCAAATAAATAAATAAAACAAACTTAAAAAAGAAAACAAGATTTAAAAGGGCCTTTTCAGGCTTAGTGGTTAAGGCACTTGCCAGCAAAGCCTAAGATCCCAGGTTCGATTCCCCAGTAGCCATATAAGCTAGATGAACAAGGTGGCACATGTGTCTGGAGATTGATTGCAGTGGTTGGAGATCCTGGCATGCCCATACTCTCTCTATCTGCCTGTGGGTGGCATTTCTTTCTTTCTTTTTTGGGGGGGGTTTTTTCGAGGTAGGGTCTCACTCTAACTCAGGCTGACTTGGAATTCACTTTGTAGTCTCAGGTTGGCCTTGAACTCACAGTGATCCTACCTCTGCCTCTGGAGTGCTGGGGTTAAAGGTGTGCACCACCACGCCCAGCGTGCTTTTTTAAATTTTTTTCCAAGGTAGGGTCTCATGCTAGTCTAGTCTGGCCTCAAACACAGAGATCCTCCTTACGTTTGTCTCCCAGCTTCCTGGAGGACATTTCATACTCCATATAATAATACCTTCTTTGTATCAATATCAGGCTGGTCTCAAACTCATAGTGATCCTCCTTCCCCAGCCTCCTGAATGCTGGTATTAAAAGAGTGGCATTAAGCCGGGTGTGGTGGCGCACGCCTTTAATCCCAGCACTCGGGAGGCAGAGGTGGGAGGATCGCCATGAGTTCAAGGCCACCCTGAGACTACAGAGTTAATTCTAGGTCAGCCTGGACCAGAGTGAGACCCTACCTCGAAAAACAAAAAAAAAAAAAAAAAAAGAGTGGCATCACACCCAGCTCCAGCAGCTGGTTTGCATCTTCTGAGTGTGAAAGAAATCAACATTGACTTGAATTTTTTTAATTTTTATTTTTTTAATTTTTTTTGACTTGAATTTTAAGAAGGGATTATTTTAGCTCAATTGAGAAAACAGGGTGGTTGAACCTAGATAGGAGATAGAACAGTAATATAGGCAGCTAGGAAACTTTCCAGAGTAAAAATTTGAGATTCAGGAAGCCTGTGGGGAGTGCTTAAAGTAATGAAGTGATAAACAAACAAGTAAAAATAATATAAGTAAAAGTGACTCCATCATCTCCAAGAATTGGTTTATTCTAGTAGGTTTATGGGTTATTATATTATTATTATTATTATTTTTTAGGTAGGGTCTTGCTGTAGCCCAGGCTGACCTAGAATTCAGAACTCCTTCTGTCTCTCAATTGCTGGGATTAAAGGCGTACACTACCACGCCTGGCTGGATTATTCATTTTAAATACCATATGTGAATTAAGTTTTATTTGTCTTTGGCAATGGAGCTGTTGGTGTGTTTTTTACACTAACTTACTTAGTGTGAGATTAAAGATTAATGACAGTATCATTTGACCTTTAGTTACTGATGTGCTTACTGAAGTTTAAGTACTTTATAAATTTATGCTGTCAGGAAAAAAAGAGCTGAATTTGTGGATGGGATCCTAGTAGGATGGTCACGTCTACTAAGATGATCATGTTATTGGTAGGATCTAGGGCTGTTTCTTCCCCGTCTACCGAGGTGCCATCTCATTCCAGCTCAGGCTGGCCTGGAACTCATGGTGTTTCAGTTATCTCAGCCTCTGCAGGTACCATCATCCCAGCTTCAGGGTTTTTTTTTTACATAAAACTTTTAAAAAATTACCTATTTTCAAGCAGAGAAAGACAGATATAAACACAGAGAAAAAGAAACAAAAAAAGAATGAATGAATGAATGATATGGGTGTGCCAGGGCCTCCAGCCACTATAAATAAAGCTCCAGATGTATGCATCACTTTATGCATCTGGCTTGACATGGGTGGATACTTAGGGAATTGAACTCAGATTATTATGGTTTGCAGGCAAACCCCTTAACCATTGAGCCCCCTTTTCGGTCCTACATAAAAACTTCAGATTGGCTATATGCTTGAGTTTTTCTTTAGGTTTCTTTTGGAGCTTTTCTTATGGAAAAGGTTACTTGGCTGAGAATAAGCTTTTTACAAACATTTCTAGATTTTAATAATTGCATTTTTTTTTAGCTATTCAAGTATTTGGTAAATTCTTTACTTTTGTTTACAGAAATTAATTCCGGAACTTCAAAAGCTATTTATAAATAAAAATGAGACATATGTGTTAAAATTATGGCCATTGTTTATCAAGCTTCTTGGAAAGGTAAGTGTCACAATTAATGAACAAGTCCATAATTCCTGAACTTGTATGTTCTATATATATATGTGTATATATGTGATTGTTTTATTTATTTACTTATTTGAGAGAGAGAAATGGGCAGATAGAGAGAATGGGTGTGCCAGGGCCTCTAACCACTGCAAACAACTCCAGATGCATGTGCCATCTTATATTTGGCTTTAGGTTGGTACTGAGAAATTGAACCTGGGCACTTTGGCTTTGCAGGCAAGTACCTTAGCTGCTAATCCACCTCTCCGGCCCTACTTTTTTTTTTGGCATGAAATATTTAATGTTTAAGTGGATAAGTGTTTTCTAAGCATAAAAAAAGGAATTGATTTGACAAAACACAAATGCACAATTTAAACATCAAAGAGTACATGTAACATTAAAAACCAAACAACAAACTAGAAAAACGTTCTTCGGCTTAGGCACTTTTACTATGCTACAGAAATAAGAAATTTAAAAGGATGTACATTACATACTATTTTTTTGGAAATCAGAAAAGGGTCAGTAAGTATTGATGATGTGACAATAAAAGTAATTAATAATTAGCAAAATTACAGTACTGATAATCACAAGTGTTTTACTGTCCACTTAACAAGAAAATTATACAGCACACAGACATACGCATACAATTTTATTGTTTTTTTTTTTTTTTTTTGGTTTTTTGAGGTAGGGTCTCACTCTAGCCCAGGCTGACCTGGAATTCACTATGGAGGCTCAGGGTGGCCTTGAACTCACAGCAATCCTCCTACTTCTGCCTCCCGAGTGCTGGGATTAAAGGCGTGTGCCACCACGCCCGGCTACACGTACAATTTTAGAAAATTAAGTCCCTTATAGTCAAAAGTGGTCACTCTATTCTACATTCTTCATACACACTTCTTGTGGATAGCCACTCGAATCAGTGGTTTTTCTATGCAGCACATTGACTGTATTTGCTGATAAAATTTTAGGGAAGGAGTTACCACTTAACAGACACTGAAAATTAACTACAGGAATGAATTCAATAGTGTATTAAATTTAATAAAGAACTGATTTAACTGTGCTCAGAAGTTATAAGTAACACTTTTTTCCAATGGAAGAATTAAACTCATCAAATTTTTAAAAATTAATGAGAAGCTGCATGTGGTGGCCCATGCCTTTAATCCCAGCACCAGGGGGTATGGTGGCGCATGCCTTGGAGGATCACTGTTGAGTTCAAGGTCAACCTGAGATTACATAGTGAATTCCAGGTCAGCCTTGGCTAAAGACAGACCCTATCTCAAAACACAAATACAGACACACACACAAAAAAAAAAAGAAGAAGAAAGAAAATAATGAGAAAATATGATTATCAACTGAAAGCTATATAGATGCATTCAATGAGATTTTTATTTCAATTATCCACAAAACAATATTATAACATTTTATAAAAATATTAAGTTTTAGGCTACCATTATTCATTTAAAAAGGTGTTTGTGCTGAAGGCTGCATTTGCCAACATTCTTTTTGGTACAGGAAAGCTCCACAGTAAAACAATAAAGATGGAGGCTGCTGGGGAAAAAAACCATCAAATGTACAAAAACTGTTTATTTTCTTGGCAATTACAAAATACATAACAATTTAAATTGAATACACATCAAGTTAGTGTTTTATCCTTACTATACAATGGTTAAAAGGAACTGATCCATTTCATCAAAACCTAATGAATACATCAACTTTTCTTGGCTTTCACAATTAGTACATAAACATAACTTTGTTACCTTTTAAAAAATACTTAGAAAACAATACAATATAGTTCACATGAAGCCCTTTAAAAAAACTCTTATCACAGGTTGTAGACATTGAGACAAATAATGACGTCACTCATCTTAGGAAGCCTCTCTTGGTAGAGGATTCAATACTAAACACGGTACGTAAAAAGAAACAAGTATAATCTTTATTACCAGAACTTTTGCCAACTTGCATGAAGTTCATGTGTCACACTTTAAAAAAGGTTTAAATTTGAACATATATACCATGGTACAGCTATTTTAAATTTAAGGATTAAAGTGATGGTAGTTAAAAATCATATGTTGAGCCGGGTGTGGTGGCGCACGCCGTTAATCCCAGCACTTGGGAGGCAGAGGTAGGAGGATTGCCATGAGTTCAAGGCCACCCTGAGATGACAGAGTTAATTCCAGGTCAGCCTGGACCAGAATGAGACCCTACCTCAAAAAAAAAAAGAACAACAAAAAAAAAAAATCATATGTTGAGAACACAGGAACTTTAGACAATGCTTTAAAGTGTGGCTATAAACACAGCATTTAAACATAAATCCTAGACTTCATTTTGTACTTTGCTAAAATCTTAATACACTAATGCTGCTATTCAAATTCATTTCCGAATTTTAGTCTGGAAAACCAGGGATTTTTTGTATGTTTTACTTGTGAATTTTAAATTGACCAATACTTCCCTCTTCTAAGTTAGTTTCTCAGAATACGGTTACCTCCTCAAATCAACTCCATTCCAAAAGGGAAAAATGACAACCATTAAAATAGAAGGGAAGACTCAAACGGGGTTTTGAAAAGTGGAGTTCTAAGAAGGTTCTGTATAAAAGCTGGGTCAACTGGAATTAGTAAAGACTTCTCTTCACTATTTTGAGGATGTAACATTCATGTAGTGTGTATGTTAACAAAACTTAGTGTGACAGTCATACCTGATAGCTCTTAAAGTCTAAGCAAACCGCCATGCGAGGAGCTTTGCGTGCCAGCAAGGCCATGCTGCCAGTCCATAGCAACACCAAACATTGTATTCCATCCCTCTGCCTGTAAAACTCACATTTTCTTTTCTCGTAATTCTTTTAAATACATTTTCCTTTCTCCTACTCTATATTCAGAAACAAGCTCACAGTGCATTGAAGTCCCTTATCTAGAGATACTTCTATGTGTGGCACCCATCACTAGAAGAACCTATCAGCAATATCTCACAGTACCAAGTCTATTCTTTTTAAATGGACTGCTTAAATGCTGGGTTTTACCTTTTATGCTATCTAAAAATTAAGAGATGCCCTCAGATTAGATAGTATATTTTCAATTACATAAAAATATGGAATGCTTCACAAATTTGCATGTCGTCCTTGCACAGGGGCCATGCTAATCTTCTCTGTATGGTTCCAATTTTAGTATATGTGCTGCTGAAGCGAGCACTTTTTTTTTTAAAAGACAAACTCAATTTGATATAGGTGTAGCTGTCTAGGAACTCAGCAGGTAGCCTAGGCTTACCTGTTGCAAAGCAATCCTGCCTAAGCTTGCCCAGATCTGGGATTATAGGTATGAGCTTAACATGCTTTTTAAATTTTTTTGTTTTGTTTTGTGTTTTGTTTTTTCAAGGTAGGGTCTTTTGCTCAGGATGACCTGGAATTCACTACGTAGTCTCCAGGTGGCCTCAAACTCACAGTGATCCTCTTACCTCTCCCTCCCAAGGGCTGGAATTAAAGGTGTGTGCCACTTGGCTAAAAATATTTTATTTTATTTTTTTATTTATTTGTGTGTGAGAGAGAAAGAAGCAGAGAGAAAAGAGAGAGCACTCCAGGGCCTTCAGCTGCTGACAAGAAAGTCCTGGTGCCCTTGTGCATCTGGTTTATGTAGGTCCTTTGGCTTTGTGCTTTAACTGCTAAACCATCTCTCCGGCCCTTTTTTTTTTTTTAACCTTTCCTTAAGTACTTTAAGTTTATTTATAAACCTCATGTCAGTCTTGTCTGACTTTTTGCATCCTTTGTACACATGGCAGAGTGACAAAAAAGTTGAGTCACTCTGTGAGTTTATTTGGCTACCAGGTTTCACTCTGCCTTTTTGTTTTATCCTGTATCTGTATGTGTCCTAGTCATGACTAGCTTCTTGCACATTTATCCTCTCTCACAGTTTTTCTTACTGTAACCCAGGCTGGGCTTGAACTCACTGTGATTCTTCTGCCTCTTAAGTGCTGGCATTAAAGACATGTGCCGCTGTGCCTGGATCATATTGGCGCTTACCATTGGAGATTTTACTTTTTAAAGTGGCCTCCAGGCATAAGGCAAAGTACAATCTACTTAAATGTGTATTTTGTTTGAATATTGTTATTATTTTTTTTCAAGTGAGGGTCTCTCACTAGCCTGTGTAGTTGTTTGGCCTTGAACTTACAGTGATCTTCCTACCTCTGCCTCCCAAGTGCTGGAATTAAAGGCCTGTGCCAACACTCTTGGCTAAAACTTTTGTTTTGTTTTGTTTTGTTTATGGCAGTAAAATACAATGTGCTTTTTTTTTCCGATCCTCCTCCTACCTCCTCCAATTCCTAATGTTTTGACACTTTATGGAGAAAATGTTTAATTTTAGTTGTGTATATGTTTTTTGGGGAGTGTATAATACATGTACCTCTAGGGCACGCTGGAGGCTAGCGGAAGATATCAGGTGTCCTCCCCTATTGCGCTTCTACCTATTTCCCTGAGATAGTCTCTCACAGACCAGGAAGTCTCAGAAATCTTCATGTCTCTGCCTTCCTCAGTGTGGTGCTTACAGGATTGCACAGTCATGCCTAGTCTTTTATGTGGGTGCTGGAGAATGTGCTTCACCCCCCCCCCCCCAAGTTAGGGTCTCACTCTGGGTCAGGCTGACCTGGAATTAACTATGTAGTCACAGGGTGCCCTTGAACTCATGGTGTTCCTACCTCTGACTCCCTAGTGCTGGGATTAAAGGTGTGCGCCACCGTGCCCAGCTTTGTTTTAATATGCTTATTTATTTGCAAGGATGTGGGGGGGAAGAGAGAGAATGAATGAATAAATGAATGAGAATGGACACACCAGGGCCTCGTGCCACTGCAAATGAACACCAACTGCTTGTGCCACTTGGTGTATCTGGCCTTTGGTGTGGGTACTGGGGAATCAAATCTAGGCTGTCAGGCTTTGCAAGCAAGTGCCTTTAACTGCTGAGTCATCTCTCCAGCCCCTCTGGTTAGTGTTCCTAAGTGCAGGAAGGTGGTTTTGTGTCTTGAGAAAGTATCTGTTAAATACGTTTTCAGGTTTGAAGTTGATGGTAGGCAATAAAGAAGGTCCTTTTGGGGGGTTTTCAAGGTAGGGTCTCGTTCTAGCCCAGGCTAACCTGGAATTTACTATGTAATCTCAGGGTGGCCTTGGACTCACAGTGATCTTCCTACCTCTGCCTCCTGGGTGCTGGGATGCGTTACTATGCCCAGCTAAATACAGAAGGTCCTTTTAATGGAGAAACAAAAATAGAGAAACAGTTGACCAACCTTTTGTGACCAGAGACTCAAATTCTCATAAGGGTTTCTCATAAGGGTGATGATGACCAATATTTCCAAAGTCAGTGTGTGAGGTGACTAGAATGTAAATATTGTAAGTAATATAAAGAGTGAAAAATCACATGTTGTGTAAGTCAGTTTATTTTGGGAGAGTGGATCCTTTTTTGTAAATACATATAATTATTAAAAATATTTTTTATTTATTTGCAAGGAGAGAAAGGGAGGATAGATGGAAAGAGTGGATGGCCATGTCAGGATCTCTTGCCCCTGCAAAATGAATTCCAGATGCACATACCATTTTGTGTCTTTGCTTTGCCTAGTTACTGGAGGATCCAACATGGATTGTCAGACTTAGCAAGCAAATTGCCTTTAACTGTTGAGCTGTCTTTTAACTTCCTATACATAATTATTTTAACCATTTATATAATTCAAATGTGTACTAACTAAACTCAGGGTTGGGTAAACATCACTATAGTTAAAGTGTCAATCTCCAGCAGAAACCACTCCTAAACAACTCATCCCTTATTCTTCCATTCAACTGTGTGTCTGTATGAATTTGCTTACTCTAGATATCCCATTAAGTAGAGTCATTATATTTGCCCTTCAGTGTCTGATTTATTTCAGTAAGCATAATGTTTTTAAGTCCCATGCAGGCCACAACTTTATTCTTACAATTTATTGTACCTTTGTATAAATAACCCATTTTGTTTTCCTGGGTCGACATTGGAGCTGTTTCCACTATTTGGCTATTGTGAATTAATAAGCTTACTAGTTTGCTTACATGTAGGTTTCTGGCATATGCACTTAAGAATAAAATTACTGAGTCATATTGTACTTCTGTGCTTAATTGTCTGAGAAACTGACCTTTCCACAGTAGCAGCACCATTTTATATGCCCATCTTTAATACCTTAGGACTCCAGTTTCAGTGTCCTTGACAATACTATTTATGTTTCTCTGAGATAGTCTTGCTCTATGCTTAGACTGTCTAGGAATTCACTTTGTAGCAGTGGCTGGTCTGGAACTTACTGTAATTGCCCTAGCCTCTCTAGTGCTGTGCTTATAGGCATGAGCCACCATGCCCTTCTCTTGATCTTTTCAAATGAACTTTGGTCAACTGTATCTATCTTTTACATATTATATTTATTTGTCAGGACAGAGAAAGTAATGGAAATGTCAGGGCCTCGTGCCACTGCAGACAAACTCCAAGTGCATGTGCCAGTTTGTGCATCTGGCTTTATGGTGCATCCTGGGGAGAATGAAACTAAGGCAGGCCTTGAAGCTTAGCCAGCAAGAGCCTTTTTACCTGTTAAGCCATCTCCAGCCCCCAATATATATATTTTTAAACTTGTATAGAATTGTCATGACCTTTGCTTCTACTTTTAGTTTTTAGTTTTGTTGTGGTTCTTTTTATGCTTGTTTATGTTTTTTGGAAGAAAATCCCTTTGTGTAGACTGGCTAGCCCAGAACTCTTGTGTGCACCAGGCTGTAGGTGAGTGTGTGGTGATGCTCCTATCAGTGTTCAAATACTGGCATGTGCCTAGCTGTGGTTCTTTATATTTTCTGAGTAGTAATTTCTTGTCAATTTTGTTATTTATAGACATTTTCTTCCATTCTGTAAGTTGTGCTTTTGCTTTTTGTGTGTGTGTGATGTATTTTATTTATTTATTTATTAGAGGGGGGAGAGAATGCATACAACCAGGGGCCTCTAGCCACTGCAGACAAACTCCAGATGCATGTGCCACCATATGCATCTGGCTTACATGGGGCATGAAGAATTGAACCTGGGTCCTTAGGCTTTGGAGGCAAGCGCCTTAACCGCTAAGCCATCCTATCTGTAGCCCTTCTTTTTTTTTTTTTTTTTCTTCCTCCCCTCTGAGATAGGATCTTACTCTGGCCCGGGCTGACTTGGAATTCACTATGTAGTCTCAGGCTGGCCTCAAACTTAAGGCAATCTTCCTACCTCTGTCTCCTCCCGAGTGCTGGGATTAAAGGTGTGTGAGCCACCACACCATCTTTTGCTTTATTTTATTTTATTTTATTTTTTGTGGTTTGAGGTAGGATCTCACCAGACCTAGCGCTTTAAGCTTGAACTTCCCACTGAGCCAGGACTCAGCCTTTTCTGCATAGATTGCTGAATTCAAGTATTTTTTCTGTTGTAAGAACATGAAGTTGTTCTTAAATCCAATGTCAGGAATCTTTTTAATTTTTTTGCGGGGTGGGGGGTGGAGTTGAGGTAGGGTTGCATTCTAGCCCAGGCTGACTGAGAACTTACCCTGTATTATCAGGGTGCCCTCGTAACTCGTGGCAATCTTCCTACCACTTTCTCCCAAGTGCTGGGAATAAAGGCCAGCACCACTTCACCCAACTCAGTTTTTTTTTTCAAAGTTATTTATTGTGTGCCTTGTGCGTATATGCATGTGTGGTACCGTGTGTTCCAGGGGTCTCATACTGCTGAAAACAAATCATTGTCAAGCTTTGTGTGGGTAACTGAAGGCTTGAACCTGGGCTGACAGTCTCTGTACCTTTTAACCACTGAGCCAGCACCCTATTCCTGTTTTCCTTATGGTTTTATTTTTGTTCTTAACATTGGATCTTTAAACCTTCTTGAATTGAATTTGTTTATTTTAGAGGTAGGGTCTCTCTCTTGCCCAAGCTGACTTGGAATTCACTGTGTAGTGTCAGGCTGCCCTCGACGTCACTGTAATCTTCCTACCTCTGTGTCTTAAGTGCTAGGATTAAAGGCATGCGTCCGCACTCCTGGCTTGGAACTAATTTTGAATAATATGTAAGGTAAAAGACCAGCAGCACTCTGCTGTAAGTGTATTCATTTTCTTCAGCACCATTTGATGAAAAGAATGCTTTATTGAAGAGTCCTAACACCCTTTTCTGAGTGTTTATTTTTGGTTTCTACTACTATTCTGTCTGTATACCTGTCTTTATGCAATTACCAAGTTTCTTTACTTCTTTTTTGAGATGCTGGCACTTGAATCCATGGCCTCACATGTGAAACATTATGTCATATATTTTATATACTCTACTACAGAGGTACACCCAAGCTCCATGTTTTAGCTTTGTAAAATAACTTTTTTTTTTATTTGTTTGTTTGTTTTGTTTTGTTTTTTGAGGTAGGGTCTCACTCTAGCCCAGGCTGACCTGGATTTCACTATGTAGTCTCAGGGTGGCCTTGAACTCACGGCGATCCTCCTACTTCTGCCTCCCAAGTGCTGGGATTAAAGGCGTGCGCCACCACACCTGACATAAAAGAACTTTTTTGGGACATGTAGGTCAAATGTGTCTGTGTGTGTGTGTGTGAGAGAGAGAGAGAGAGAGAGGGAGGGGGGAGATGTGCATGTGCATCTGTTGGGTATGTATCTTTGGAGGGCATAGTAGGACAACTGGTTCTCTATTGCTCTTCCATTGTATTTCCTTGTGGAGTATCTCACTGAACCTGGGGGTTGCTATTTTTTGGCAAGTCTGGCTGGCCAGCAAACCCTAGTAATCTTCTGTCCACCTCACTTACTGCTAGGGTTATAGGCAAACCATGTTTCACTATTATCTAGCTGTTTTACTGACTTTTATTTTATTTTATTTTTTGGTTTTTCAAGGTAGGGTCTCACTCTAGATCAGGCTAACCTTGGATTCACTACTGACAATTTTTATAAATGAATATAATGTATTTTGTTCATAATCACCACCTATTACCCGCTTTTCCTTCCTCCTCTCACAGAATCCCTTCTTCTCTACTGGTCCCACTTCTACTTTGGGATGTGTATCCCACTCAGTTTAATTAAGATTGCCTGCATGAGTATGTGGGGGTGTTTGTATTTAACAGGACACATATAACTTATCAGTGGCTATACCACTGAAGAAAATGTCTCCTCCTCCTCCAGCAACCATTAGCTGCCAATAATTCCTCAGGGAGAGATGGGGACCTCACCCCCTCTTCCACAACCCATGATGAAATGTTGATGGACCCAATATTTTGCAGGTAACAACAATCATTGTGAGCTCATGAATGTAATGGCCATATCATGTCTGGAAGACAGTATTCACAGCATACTTTCCCATCTTTTGGGTCTTAAATTCTTCCTACTCTCCTTCTACATTGTTCTCTGAGTCTTGGTGGGGATGATAGAGATGTTTCATTTGGTACTGAGCACTCAATAGTCATTTACTCTTACCACCTTGAGAAATTTTTTTTGAGTCTCCCCAGTTGTCACTGTCAGCATTGCCCAGCTTTTTAGGTGGGTGCTAGGGCTTGAATTTGGATCCCCATGCTTTAATTTCTCTAGTTTTGTACTAAGTTTGGAAATCATTATGTGAATTTCAACTTTTTTGGCTCAGGATTTGCTCTTTTCTGTTACTGAAGTTCTTTACAATTCCATATGGATTTGAGAGTTAACTTTTTAAAAATATATATTATTTATTTATTTGAGAGAGAATGGGCACACCAGAGCCTGTGCATGGCAGCCACTGCAAACACATTCCAGATGCATGCTCCCCCTTGTGCATCTGGTTTATGTGGGACCTGGAGAATCGAACTGGGATCCTTCTTTGCAGGCAAACCTTAACTGTGAAGCCATCTCTCCAGCCAGACTTTTTTGTAACTTAAAGACTTGGAATCTTGAGATTGCATTGAATTTGTTGATTGTTTTCAGTCTGTAGATTGCTTTAAGTAATGTTGCCATTTAAACAACTTTGTTAAGTCCTGTATGTGAGGATGGATGCTTTGTTTCAGCAATGCTTCATAGCTTTTTTAAGTTTTCAGCTGCTGTTAGAGCTAGTCCATTATGTGTCACATGATGATGTTTTGTCAGTGACAGATTTCACATATGCCAGTCCCACAAGATTTGGATTTTTTTTTTTTTTTTTAAGATTTTGGATTGTTTGAGGGAGAGTCTCTAGCCCAAGGTAGCCTCTTACCCCTTACTTCATCCTCCTAAAAGTGCTGGGATTACAAAAGCCTGTGCCAGCATGCCTGGCTCCCAAAAGAATTTTTATTTTATTTATTTATTTATTTTTGTGAGCATAGAGAAACAGAATGGGTGAACCAGGACTTCTAGCCACTGCAAATGAACTGCAGACTGTGCACCACGTGGCACATCATCTGGCTTTGGGTACTGGGAAATAGAACTTGGTTGTTTGAGTTTGCACATAAGCATCTTAACTGCTGAGCCATTTCTCCAGTGCCACCCCCCCCCCCCAAGATTTTAATGGAGCTATGGAGCTGAAACTCCTTATTGCCTAGTTGCATTATAGATGACTTTTTTTCTCTCTCAGTGCTGGTGACCAACACTGTAATTAAGCACTGTCTTGCTAAGCTCATCTCATTCCTTTTTTTTTTTTTTTTTTTTGCATGTGTACATATGTGGGGTGTGCATGTGTGCATGTATGTGTGCTTGTATTATGGGTGCATGTGTGTATGCACGCAGATGTGCATGGGTCTGAAGGCCAGAGGTTAACATTCTGATTCATGTAGTCTCTAGGTTTAAACTTGCTGTCTAGCTGAGGGATGGTCTTGGACTTTTTTCTTTTTTTCAAAGTAGGATCTCACTGTAGCCTAGGCCTTCCTGGAACTGACTTTGTAGTCCTAGGCTGTTCTCGAACTTGCATCGATCTTCCTACCTCTGCTTCCTGAGTGCTGGGATCAAAGTTGTGTGCCTTCACACCTAGCTGGTCTTGGTCCTACCTCCACCTCCCAAGTGTTGGGATTGCAGGCAGGTATCAGCATTTCTGCTGCCTTATATGGTGCTGAGGATCATACACAGGGCTTCATGCATATCAGGCAAACACTTTAGTAAGTGAGTTACATCCTCACTCCTTAATTATTCTAGTTTTTTAAAAATTACTTTGGAGACAGAGTCTCATTGATCCTGAACTGTGGGGATTTTCCCGTCTCTGTCTCTGGGGCCCTGGGATAACACTCGCATACCACCACTTCCCGCTTTTACATGGATGCTGGGCAATCTGAGCTCAGGTCCTCAAAGCAAGCATTTACACAGCCATCTTCTAACCTCCCTTCCTACGTTTGTTATTTTCATTGGTGCTGGTGATCAAATTTAGCCCTTATACAGCAAGATCGGAGGTGGAGATAGATGTCCCTGAAGCTGAAGAGCCAGCTAGTCTGGTGGCACAGTAGTGAAGAACAAGAGAGAGCCTGCCTCAGAGAAGGTGGGGCCCAAGACCAACACTCTGGATTTCTTCTGACCTCTGTGCACCATGACATGCACAATCACATATACTAAAAAGTTATATATGGTTGGTTGGATGTGGTGGCACATCCCTGTAATTCCAGCATTCATTCATGAAAATTATGTTATGTTTTGTGGCAATAAATTTTGAATGAATATATAGGTCGGTATTTTCTCAAATTCAAGACAAGACTATCTTTTATAATGTGTAACAAGGCTTTTTGTTGTTTGTTTTTAGGTAATGTGATTTATCAGTGATGAGTTGCAAGTCCTATCAAGTAAATAGACAAATACATGAAAATAGTGGCTATGTAATGTTTCATGGAGACAAATAATTTGTTGTTTTGTTTTTTTTTGTTCCCCTTTTTTTAGACCTTGCACCGCAGTGGCAGCTTCATCAATTCTTTATTACAGCTGGAAGAACTGGGATTTCGTAGTGGAGTTCCTATGATTAAAAAAATAGCTTTCATTGCTTGGAAGAGCTTAATAGATAATTTTGCTTTAAATCCAGGTATATAAATAGTTGTAATTTTTCTTTTGTTCTGAAGGTTTCTTTTTGGTTTTTACTGTTTTTTTCTCCCATTTTTCTTGCTTTTGTTTTTCTTTTTTATATCTTTTAAAAAATTGTTTGTTTATTTGAGAGGGGGGTCCAGATATAGAGTATGAATGGGTGTGCCAGGGCTTTAAGCCACTGCAAACGAATTCCAGAAGTATGCACCACCTTGTACATCTGGCTTTTTAATAAAAAGTTTTTAAATTTTTATTAACATTTTCCATGATTATAAAAAAAATATCCCATGGTAATTCCCTCCCTCCCCACCCCCACACTTTCCCCTTTGAAATTCCATTCTCCATCATATTACCTCCCCATTACAATCATTGTACTTACATATATACAATATCAACCTATTAAGTATCCTCCTCCCTTCCTTTCTCTTCCCTTTATGTCTCCTTTTTAACTTACTGGCCTTTGCTACCAAGTATTTTCCTTCTCACACAGAAGCCCAATCATCTGTAGCTAGGATCCACATATGAGAAAGAACAGTGCATCTGGCTTTTGTGGATGTTCAGGAATCAAGCAAGGGTCCTTGGGTGTTGCAGGCAAGCTGTTTAACTGCTAAGCCATCTCTCCAACCATTTTCTTTTTTCAGGACTCTTGCAGTTTGTTTTTCTGAAGTAGTGTCTCACTATGTAGCTGAGGGTATCATTGAACTCACTGTAGACCAGGCTAGCCAGGTTTTTAGGATTCTTGTGTTTGGTGTTGGAAATTGAGCCTATATCCTCATGCCTACTGGACAAGTGGTCTATCACTGCTTGTTTCTCCACCCCTCCAATTTCATAGTTTTCCTGTGAATTCATTTTACTTTTTTAAAATTTTTTTAAAATTTTTATTAGCATTTTCCATGATTATAAAATATATCCCATGGTAATTCCCTCCCTCCCCACCCCCACACTTTCCCATTTGAAATTCCATTCTCCATCATATTACCTCCCCATGAATTCATTTTACTTTTGAGCAAAGGTTAAATAATGATACTTTCCTGATGTTTTTGGACTTTATTGAAACTTTCCTATCATTTACTCCATTTTAAGGTAATAAGAATAATTGCAGTGAAAATAGAATTCTAAGATATTTCTAGAAGTTGCTGATACAACTTCAGAATTTGAGCAAAGTGAAAAATACAGTCTGACTGTCTAGTACTGAATATTTTATAATGCATCTCTAAAATCATTGATAGCTCAGATATGACTATTTTAGGAAAGTTAATTTAGAAAAATTAGTATATGTTAATGTATCGTGTGTGTGTGTGTGTGTGTGTCTGCCTGTGCACGCACACGCGCAGACACACACACACACACACACACACACACACACACACCCCTACAAACATTATAGCATTTGTAGATTTTGTAGATGTCAGAGGACACCTAGGTTGGGGGGAGGTTTGTACTCTCCTTTTGAGACAGGATCTCTCATTTTACAATTACTTGTGCCCCAGTCTAGAGTCTGCAAGTTTCCAGATTCTGACTCCACCTCCCATTGACATAGGTATGCTTAGATCACACATACATCTGGCTTCACATGGTTTTCTTTTTAAAGAAACCTTTTTATTGCCAAGCATGGTGACATACACCTTAAAAAAAATTTTTTTTCAATGTAGGGTCTCACTCTGCTCCAGGCTGACCTGGAATTAACTATGTATTCTCAGGGTGGCCTTGAACTCAAGGCAATCCTCTACCTCTGCCTCTCAAATGCTAAGGTTAAAGGCCTGTGTCACCATGCCCGGCTTAAAATTTTTTTTTTTCATTTTTAAATTTTTATTAACATTTTCCATGATTATAAAAAAAAATATCCCATGGTAATTCCCTCCCACCCCACCCCCACACTTTCCCCTTTGAAATTCCATTCTCCATCATATTACCTCCCCATTACAATCATTGTACTTACATATATACAATATCAACCTATTCAGTATCCTCCTCCCTAAAATTTTTTTTAATTGACAAGTTCCATATAGACAATAAACCGTGATAATTCCCTCCCCCCTCACTTTTCCCTTAGCAACTCCTCTCAATCATATTATCCTCTCCTTTCAGTTAGTCTCTTTATTTTGATGTCATCATCCTTTCATCTTATGAGGGTCATGTGTAGGGAGTGCCAGGCAATGTGAGGTCATCGGTATCCAGGCTATTTTGTGTCTGGGAAGCTGCATTGTAAAGAGTCCTTCACTTCTTTGGGCTCTTACATTCTTTCCACCATCTCTTCCACAATGGACCCTGAGCGTTGGAAGGTGTGATACAGATGTTTCATTGCTGAGCACTCCTGTCACTTCCTCTCAGCACTGTGGTGCTTTCTAAGTCATCCCAAGTTCACTGCTATCTGAATAAAGAAGCTCTTTAACCAAAAGTGAGAGCAGTATTAATATATGGGTATGAATATAAAGAGAAGGCCTTAGTGGGAAGTTTGGTGAGCATAATATATACATTTTGTCAGACACCAGCAGGTACTATACCCCTAGGGCTCATGACTACCCTGTCACAGTTTTTCAGTACCAGGCATATATTTCCTCCCATGGAGTGGGCCTCCATTCCAGTTGAGAGTGGTTGGTTTCTCCCGTAACAAACATGACACTATTGTTCCCATTGGAGGTGCATGCCACAAAGCTTTTTCCAGCTTCAGAGAGCTGGTCTATAGGGAAGAGGTTTTCAGCTCAGCTCCAGCAGGATTTCTTAGTGACTTTGCAGCCCAAGCATGTGGAAACTTTCTGTAATACAATCTTACCATCTACTACCGGTGAGAAAGAGCCTTGATAATGGCACATAATGTTTTGGGGACATCAGGGACCTCCTTGGCCAACAACTCACTGGAAGGTATCCCTTCCCTGGCACTGACATTTTTCTAGTAATGCTCTGGCTTCTGGGTACACCGTTATCCAAACAAGTAGGTTTTCATATGACTTACTCATCCCCACTTAGATTTTGACTCTTCCTTTACTCAATCTCTTCTGACCTCACTTAAGACTGTTCCACCCCCAATAATGTGTTCATCTACTTAGATATATAGTGCCATACCTTTAAATTCTTCCCTCCCTTTTATCCCCTGTCTAGCAGCTTACTGGCCTCTGCTACTGAGTTTTATTCCAGCTTACATACAAGTCTAAACATTTGTAGCTAGGATCCACATATGAGAGAAAACATGTGTACTTGGCTTTCTGGGCCTGAGTTATCTCACTAAGTATAATCCTTTCCAGAGTCATTCATTTCCCTGAAATTTTCATAATTTTGTTTTTCTTTATTGCTCCACTGTATAAATGTACCACATTTTCATTATCCACTCATCAATTAAGGGACATCTAGGCTAGTTCCATTTCCTGGCTATTGTGAATAGAGCAGCAATAAACATGGGTGTGCAAGTGATGAGTCCTTAGGATATATGCTTAGGAGTAGTATAGCTGGGTCATATGGTCAATCTGTTTTTAGCTGTTTCAGGAATCACCACACTGAATTTTCACAATGGCTGTACCAGATTACATTCCCACCAACAGTGTAGAAGGGCCCCTCTTTTCCTGCATCTTTGCCAGCGTTTACTGTCTTTTGATTTCTTGATAATAGACATTATGACAGGAGTGACTATATGGAGACTGTGCTACTGTAAGAATATCATTGTGAAGGAAGGTGGGAATAGAATAAGAGTTTACAAAAGGAATTATCCTGTACTGGAGAAGTTAGATTCCCAGTGTGTGGGGTTATGTTTATGTGTGTGGTGTTGGATTGAACCCCAGTGTTTCGTGAATAGTGGGCAAGCACTCTACCACTGATCACATCCCAAGCTATAAGTCTTGATCTTTTTTAAAAAATTTATTTATTTTGAGAGAACGGGTACACCAGGTCTTCCAGCCACTACAAACGAACTTCAGACATGTGCCACCTTTAGCTTTGCAGACAAGTGCCTTAACCACTAAGCCATCTCTCCAGCCCTGTCTTGATTTTCTTTTTTTTTTTAAATTTTTATTAACATTTTCCATGATTATAAAATATATCCCATGGTAATTCCCTCCCTCCCCACCCCCACACTTTCCCGTTTGAAATTCCATTCTCAATCATATTACCTCCCCATTACAATCATTGTAATTACATATATACAATACTGTCTTGATTTTCTTAATGGATGTGTTAATTGAATAGCTGAATGTAGCTCTAAGAAGTATTGCTGGAAGCTATTCCATCAAATGCATGTTTTTTCTGATAAAAATTTTTCTTAAGTCTTTGTAACAAGATAACTGAATAAGCTTGCTTGCTTACCTGCCTCCCTCCCTCCCCTTCCTTTTTATTTGCAAGAGGAGAGAGAATGAGAAGAGTATATATACCAGAGCCACTTGCCACTACTAACAAATTCTAGATGCATGTACCACTTTGTGCATCTGGCTTTATGTGTGTACTGAGGAATTAACCTCATGGCATTAGGCTTTGCAAGCAAGTGCTTATAACTACTGAACCATCTCTCCACTTCCAAAATGTCTTATTTTCTCTACCCCATTCCTACTCATGGTATACATCTGGTTTTACAGATACTGCTTAAAAAACTTGATTTTGTTTGTAATGTGGGTTTTTGTTTTTGTGATTTCTGAGGTGGGGGTCTTTCTCTAGTTCAGGCTGATCTGGAATTAGTCTCAGGCTGGCCTGAAACTCCTACCCCCGCCTCCCCAGTGGTGGGATTAAAGATGTGGGCTGATTAAAGATATGCACTACCATGCCCTGCTTGGTACATTGTTTGAGGTAGGGTCCCGCTCTAGCCCAGGCTAACCTGGAATTCACTGTGTAGTCTCATGGTGGCCTCATTCACAGTGATCCTTCTCAGTTTGCCTCTGGAATGCTAGGATTAAAGGTGTGCGCCACCATGTCCAGATTTTGTATGATGTTTTTAATTTATTTATTTTTTGGTTTTTGTTTTCTTAATTTTTTGAGGTAGGGTCTCACTCTAGCCCAGGCTGACCTGGAATTCACTATGGAGTCTCAGGGTGGCCTCGAACTCATGGCAGTCGTCCTACCTCTGCCTCGATGTATGATGTTTTTAAACTATCACTGTTCAGTAGGATAGTAAACCTGAATCTAAATGAATCTATTTATATTTAGGTTCCTAAATTGTAATCAGTGGCTCTAACCAGTAATGCTGGTTTTCTTTTTTTAAGTTACCAGTTGGTATTTTAAAAATAACTTTTTGGCCTTAGTGTTCAAATGTCCCTCCATTAAAAAAATTATCTTCATTTGAGAGAGGTATATGCATTTACATGTACATATACATAATACATAATATACATCTACATATACATAATAATAATATATATATGGAGAGAGAGACAGATAGACACACACACATAGACAGAGTACACCACTGTAAACTGCACATGTATGTGCTACCTTGTAGGTCTGATTTTACATTGGGTACCGGAGAGTCAAACCTAGGTCCTTAGGCTTTGCAGGCGAGCACCTTAACAACTGAGCCCTCTCTCTCTCTCTCTCTCTCTCTCTCTCTCTCTTTTTTTTTTTTTTTGAGAAGGGACTCATGTAGGTCACTGTGGTGGTCATCTTTTGGCATTTTAAGGAGGAAGGCTTTATTTTAATTTTAGGTTGCAGTCCATGGCAGGGAAGGCATGGTCACAGGAGCTTGAAGCAGCTGGTTACATTTGAATCTGTAGTCTCCCTAATACTGGCTTTAAAAGTGTGAGCTACCACGCCTGGTTGAGTCAGAGTCTCACTGTCACTTTGGCTTACTTAGAACTCTGTAGTCCAGGCTGGCTTCAAATTTCCACCTCAGCCTCCACAGTGCTGGGTTCTGGGATAAAGGTATGACTCACCATGCCTGGTTTTATTTCTTTTTTAAAATATTATTATTTTTAATTTTGAGGGTGGAGGAAGGGAGGCAGGGAGACAGACAAAGAATGGGCAGGTAAGTGTCTCCGTCCACTGCAAAGGAACTCCAGATGCATGCGCCACCTTGTGTATCTGGGTTATGTAGGTCTTGGAGAATCAAACCTGGGTCTTTAGGCTTCACAGGCAAGAGCCTTAATTGCTAAGCCATCTCCTCAACCCCTTACCTATCTGTCTATTTATTTATTTATTTAAATTTTTTGTTGGTTTTCAAACTGTTCCATGTAAATCATGCTACAGCTCACTATGTAGCACAGACTGGCCTTCAACTTCTAATGTTTCTGCTTCAGCCTCCTTGAGAGCTATGATTATGGGCATGAATTACCATTCCTGTCACAAATTTTTTAACTTTCTCCTTCCCTTTGCAAGGAGAAAGAGAAAGTGAGAGAATGGTTGTGCCAGGGCCTCTAGCAAACAAACTCTAGAAGAATACACCACATTGTGCATCTGATAATTACATGGGTACTGGGAAATTGATCCCAGGCCATCAGGCTTTGTAAGAACCTTAAGTACTGAGTCATCACCAATTGTCAGAATACTCCAGCCCCTACAACAGCCTTTTGAGTCCACTAGAAATCAGTAGCATCCATCCCTATAGTGACAACCAGAAATACTATAGACATTGTCACATTTTACCTGGTGGGAAAATCATTTTGGTCCAGCTGTACTGGAGTATGTCATAGTGAAAAACTTTTTAAAATTTCCTTTTGCATGTGTGTGTGTAGGGGGTTAATGTATTGGCCAGTTGTGTGTGTGTGTGTGTGTGTGTGTGTGTGTGTGACAGAGAGAGAGAGAGAGAGAGAGAGACTGAGTGTGTCAGTCAGAGGGCAACTTAAAGGTGCCTGTGTTCCATCTTGGTTGGATCCTAGTGATAAAGGGTCTCTTGCTATGGCTAATTAACTGCCAGAATATGAATGAGTGTCATACAAGCTTGCCAGGGGCTTTAGATTTTCCTGTCTCTTTACCTCCCATTGTAGGCTCCTTTGGATCACAGATGCACCCACTTTTGCATCCAGCTTTATGTTGGTGTTAGGGAACTGAACCCCAGGGCAACAGGCTTTGCAAGCATGCTCTTACTGAGCCATTTTACAGCCTAAGAGAAGGTTTTTTCTTTAATATAACATTATATTAGTTTTTAACTCATTTGAGAGAGAGAATATTGGTGGGCACTCCAGGGCCTTCAGCCTGTGCAAACTAACTCCAGATACATGCACAACCTTGTGCATATGGTTTACGTGAGTCCTGAGGAACTAAAACTGGATCCTTAGTTTTCACAAGCAGGTACCTTAACTACTGAGTGATCTCTATAACCCTGGAGAAGTATTTGGCTTAGGTTTCCTCTTTGTTCTCTTGCTGCCATAATCGTTGACCTGTGTGTTTGTTTTTTGTTTTTTTTTTAAGATATACTATGTAGCGCAAAAAGACTCAAGTTATTAATGCAGCCCTTGAGCTCCATCCATGTGAGAACGGAAACTCTAGCACTAACAAAATTAGAAGTCTGGTGGTACTTACTGATGAGACTTGGACCTCAACTCCCCAGTAATTTTGAACAGGTAACATAAGTACTAACTATAGCTTTAAAAATTATTAATGTGTTCGTAAGTTCTTACCAGTGTTCTCGTGTCATTTTTGCTTTTTGTCAGTAGACCAGAGTATAAATGGTACTTTGCCAGCTCAAGAGTTTTTCTACTCTTATAAAATATTCTCCAGTGAGCCGGGCATTGGTGGCACACACCTTTGTTCATTTTTTATTTATTTATTTGAGAGCAACAGACACAGGGAGAAAGACAGATAGAGGGAGAGAGATAGAATGGGCGCGCCAGGGCTTCCAGCCTCTGCAAACGAACTCCAGACGCGTGCGCCCCCTTGTGCATCTGGCTAACGTGGGACCTGGGGAACCGAGCCTCGAACCGGGGTCCTTAGGCTTCACAGGCAAGCGCTTAACCGCTAAGCCATCTCTCCAGCCCAGTGGCACACACCTTTAATCCCAGCACTTGGGAAGCAGAGGTAGGAGGATTGCCGTGAGTTCGAGGCCACCCTGAGACTACGTAGTTAATTCCAGGTCAGCTTGGGCCAGAGTGAGACCCTACCTTGAAAAATCAAAAATATATATATATGTTTGTACACGTTTGCTTGTGCATAGTGGAAAGGACAACCCTAGTGTTAGAGAGCATGTACCTGTGGCCAAGGTCTCCTGGCACTTTAAACAAACTTCATACTTTGTGCATCTGCCTTTACCTGAGCCATCAGGGTTTGCAAGCAAGCAACTTTTAACTCCTGAGTTAAAGCCCCTCTATTCTTTAAAAACATGTTATTGGCACATGTGTGTTTTGGGGGGGCTTAGCAGTGTGCCAGGTCTCTTGCTATTGCAAATGAATGCCATTTGCTTGTACCATTTTTTGTATCTGGCTTATGTGGGTAACTTGGGAATTAAACCCTAGCTGGTAGGCTTTACCTCTTAAGTGTTATTACCTGCTGAGCCATTTTTCCAGCCCCATCCCCACTTTCAGGCAGGGTCCCTGAAATTAACTGGATTTGAAACTCATTGATTAGGCTAAATTAACTAGCCATTAAGTCTTAAGGATTCACCTGTCTTCATCATCCCAGGGTTGGGATTGCAAACATATGCCACCAATGCTTGGACTGTATGGATACTGGGGATTTAATCCAGGTCCTCATGCTTGCGGTTCAGTTGCTTATTTGATTAATTACCACTCCAGTCCTCTTTTTTTTTTTTTTTTTTCCTTCGAGGTAGGGTCTCACTCTAGCCCAGACTGACCTGGAATTCACTATGTATTCTCAGGGTGGCCTTGAACTCATGGCGATCCTTTTACCTCTGCCTCTTCTGCTTGCTGGGTAGGGCGTGCACACCACACCTGGCTTAGTCTCCTCTTTTTGAGGCAAGGTCTCTTATATCCCTGGCTGGCCCCTAACTCACTGTGTAGATGAGTATGACTTTGAACTTGATTCTTCTGGTTCCATCTCCTGAGATGTAGAATTATAGACATGTATTGTACTCATTTTATATGGTTCTGGGAATCAAGCCCAGGGCTTCTTGCATGCCAGGCAAACACTCTACCAACTGAGCTACCTCCCCACCCCACCTTTTGTGGTACTATGGATAGTACTTTGCATGTGCTTGGTAGGTATGTTCCCATTGAGCCCTCATTTTTAGTTGTTGTTTTTAAGCTTATCCTATTTATTTATTTAATTAGTTGCAAGCATAGAAAGAGAGAGAATGGGTATGCCAGGGCCTCTAACCTCTGTAAACAACCTCCAGATGCATGCACCACCTCATGCATCTAGCTTTATGTGGGTACTGGACAATTGAGCCTGGGTTGTGGCTTATCTGTGGAGTCATCTGTTACCCTCGTTCTTAGTTTCTGACAGAAGCCTTTTAAGGTTTATATAATATGTAATTGAAAATGGGCATTGTTTCATAATAGTCATGGTAAGAATTTTTTCTGCCATTATGAGATAAATAATCTGTTATCTAGAAGAACTCAGTGACTAGCAGATACTGAAAATGGAATAATCTTAAAAATGAACTAAGTTGTCTTACTTAGTAATTTCTGGTGTGCTTTTCACAGAAATTAACGGCTAGGGAAACATAGATTAATGGCAATAGTGTGCTGTTCCTGCTTCTGGGTTCTATTCCCAAAAGAAAAAGCTTGAAAACAGCTTAGGATGCAGCTTAGTTGGTAGAGTTCTTCCCTAGCATAAACAAAACCCTGGGTTCCTTCCCTGTATATAAGTAGGCATGGTGGCCCACATACATAATCCTGCTTGTAATTACAGTACTATGGAGGTGGAAGAAGGAAGATCAGAAGTTCAAGGTCATCCTTAGCTATGTAGTTTGAGGTTAGCCTGGGCTATATACCCATTTTATTTTGCCCATGTTACTTATTTTTCTCTCTGGGATTTAGAACTGAAAATGTAGATAATACTCAGGGCAAAACCAGCTAGGGCTACACAGATGGCTCAGCAGTTAAGGTGCTTGCCTGCAAAGCCTAATGACCCAGGTTTAATTCCCCAGTACCCACATTAAGCCAGATGCACAAGGTGCCACATGTCCCTGGAGTTGAATTGCAGTGGCTGGAGGCCCTGTTGTGCCCATTTTTCTTCTTTTCTCTCTGTTTCCCCTGTTAGCCTGGGTTAGAATGAGAGCCTACCTTGAAAAGAAAAGGGAAAAAAAAAATATTTACTTAATCTCAGCTTGGGGGCTGGGAAGATGGTGCAGCAGTTAGAACCATTTGCTTGCAAAGCTTGGCAACCTGGGTTTAGTTCCCAAGCCACCCATTTAATTTGTACATAGAAGTGTCACACACACCTGGTGCTTGTTTGCATTGACAAGAGTCCCTGGCACATACACACGTAATAAAATTTAAAAAAATACTACTTGTAGCCAAGCATGGTGGCTCATGTCTTTAATGAGACCCTACCTCGAAAAAATAAAATAAAATAAATTGCTTTTACCTTATACATGGAAATGGCCAATAAAATTAAATACAGCTTATCTGTTCTGAAATATTTAGGACTAGAGGTGTTTTGTATTTCGGATTGTTTTCATATATTTGGATATTTGAATATATGTTATATAGGAATAGGACCTTACTTTAAACACAAAATCCTTTGTATCATATTATGCTATCTTCCTGTACTCTGAAGGTAGTTTTTACAGTGTTCCTATTGGACTTATATTTTGAATGGCATTTTTTTTATGAGACTGGTAACTTAAATAATTCTCTATTTGTGATGTCAGACATTCATAAAATTTTTTGCTTTTGGGGTTTTTTAGACTTGTGCATTTGGGATGTCTTCCTTTATCTAAATGAATTAAGATAGCACTGGGCATGGTGGTACACGCCTTTAATCCCAGCACTCAGGAGGCAGAGGTAGGAGGATTGCTGAGAGATTTAGGCCACCCTGAGACTACATAATGAATTTCAGGTCAGCTTGGGCCAGAGTGAGATCCTACGTTGAAAAGCCAAGAAAGAAAGAAAAAAAAGAATTAAGATAGCTTTTTTTTTTTTTTTTGCTGTTGTTTTTATTTTTTCAAGGGAGGGTTACACTCTAGTCCAGGGTAGCCTCAAACTCATGGCGATCCTCCTACCTCTACCTCCCACGTGTTGGGATTAAAGGCATGCACTACCACCGTGCTCCAGAAAGCTTATTTATTTATGAGACAGATAGGAAGAAAGAAGCAGAGAGAGGGAGAGAATTTAGGGGCTGAGGAAATAGCTCCATGGTTAAAGGTATTTGCTTGTAAAGCTTGCTCACCCAGGTTCAATTCCCCAGCCACCCACATAGAGCCAGACAGGCAGGGGACACTGGCATGAACCCCCCCCCCCCCACACACACACACACTTGTAAGTGAATAAATTTTTTAACATTTTATTTTTATTTATTCAAGAGAGTGGTGGGGTAGAGAATGGGTGCTCAGGGCTTCCAGCTGCCGCAAACTCTAGACGTATGCACCACTTTGTGCATTGTGCATCTGGCTTACATGGCATGAGTCCTGGGGAACCAAACCTGGGTCCTTTGGCTTTGCAGGCAAACACCTCAATCGCTAAGCCATGTCTCAACCTCTCCCCCCCTTTTTAAATGAAAATGTGTCAGTTATACAGATTTTTGATACTTTGCTTTCTTGACCCTCATAGGTTTGTGTGCCTCTGATTCAGAACACCATAAGCCTTGATTCTAGTGCTTTACCTCAAGGCAGTTCATCCCGTGTGTGTGCTTCTCCAGGCTTAAGTCCCATGAATTCTGTACACAAAGGTAAGAGGTTTCTTTCCAACAAATTCTTTTCTTTGCTTTTGTTGTTTGAAGCAGTCTCATAGCTTAGGCTGGGTTGAGTTCTTGGTTGTTGTGCTTCTATGGAGTGTTGGAATTGCATGTCATTCTTGGCTATTTATTGTCATTATCTTGGTTACTTATTAATATTTTAATTGCATTATAGTGGTTGGGAAAAATGAATGTGGCCTTTTCTTTTCTTTTTTGAGACAGGGCCTATGAGCCCAGGCCATGATAATCTGTCTTGCTTCATTCAGCGTCTTGACAGCTAGTGCAAGTGTGGACCACCATGGTCTGCTTCCTACTATGTTACACCAAATGCTTTATCAACTGACAGCTCCAACTGGCTGATATTAAGTAGTGTAAAATTCTGTGCTCATTATCAAACCAGACTCTTAAATCATTTATTTAAAAAATGGATCTTAACATAAGTAAGATGTAACTTAGTAAATATACAATTGGGAAATAGGTTTTTTTGCTGTTAATTAATGTGAGCCTTTAGGCCTAAATTAATTTTATTTAAAATATTTTTTAAATTGTTTTGTATTTTATTTTTTTTTATTTGAAAGTGACAGACAGAGAAAGAGGCAAAGAGAGAGAGAGAATAGGCTTGCCAGGGCATCCAGCCACTGCAAACGAACTCCAGACGCATGTGCCCCCTTGTGCATCTGGCTAACGTGGGTCCTGGGTAATGGAGTCTCAAACCGGGGTCCTTAGGCTTCAGAGGCAAGCACTTAACCGCTAAGCCATCTCTCCAGCCCTATTTAATATTTTTATTTACTTTTTTTATTTATGAGAGGGAGAGAATTGGTGCACCAGGGCTTCTGGCCACTGCAAATGAATTCCATATGCATGTACCACCATTTGCATCTGGCTTATGTGTGTTCTGGGGACTCAAACCTAGGTCCTTAGGCTACATAGGCAAGTGCCTTAACTGCTAAGCCATTTCTCCAGCCCTATTCCTGAATTTATTTATTTTTTTTGAGATAGGGTCTCTAGCCCAGGCTGACCCGGAATTCATTCTGTATTCTCAGGGTGTCCTCGAACTCGTGGCGATCGTCCTACCTCTGCCTCCCAAGTGCTGGGATTAAAGGCGTGTGCCACCATGCCCGCCCACTGAATTTTTTTTTTAATATTTTTATTTATTTGAGAGAGTGACTATGGCTGTGTTAGGTCCTATTTAAACTCCAGATGCATGTGCCACTTTGTGTGGCTTTATTTGGATATGGAGAATCAAACTGGGGCCAACTGATTTTTACAAGCAAATAATTAGTATTCAAATTACAGAAAAACCTTCATGTCAATAATTTCAAGGTTTGGAGTAATGATTGAGAAGCACATACTGTGTTTTGTCAAAAAAAAATATTTTACTTATTTGAGAGAAAGAGGCATGTTATAAGTGGGCCAGCTCCTCTAGTCACTATAAACAAATAAATTCCAGACATGTGTACCACCTTGTGTATCTAGCTTTTGTGGGGTGTAGAACCTGTGTCCTTAAGGCTTTTAGCAGGCAAACTCCTTAACCTGTTAGCCAACTCTCTAGCCTTTTTTGTTGTTGTTTGTTTGAGGTTGATTTTCACTTTAGCCCTGGAATTCACTGTGTATTCTCAGGGTTGCCTTGAACTCACTGTGATCTTCCTACCTCTGCCTCCAGAGTTCTGGGATTAAAGGAATATACATACCACCATGTCCTGCTTTCTGTTCAGAACTTAAACTCTTTTTCTAAGACTAGTCTACCATGCCTGACCATTGTGTTTGTTTTTGAAGGTACAATGTGTTGATAATGAAATACAAGCTTGTATAACTTGATCTTTCTCTTTTTTTAAAAGGTGCTTCGCCATATGGAGTTGGTGTAACTCCACGCATGAACCTGAGTTCAACTCCAGGTGGAATGGCTACAGTCCCATCCATTCAGCTTTTGGGACTCGAAATGCTGCTTCACTTTTTTTTGGGTCCAGAAGTCTTCAGTTTTGCTAAACAACACAAACTTATATTGAGTTTAGGTATCTGTTTTTTGTTTTCTTTAGGTATCTGTTTCTAAAATAATTTTATGTATTTAAAATGAGAACTCGGCCGGGCGTGGTGGCGTACGCCTTTAATCCCAGCACTTGGGAGGCAGAGGTAGGAGGATCGCCCTGAGTTCGAGGCCACCCTGAGACTACATAGTTAATTCCAGGTCAGCCTGGGCCAGAGTGAGACCCTACCTCGATAAAAATATATATATCTTTAAAAAAAAAATGAGAACTTTACTTTTTTGGTTAGGAGGTCGTTTCCCCTCAGCCCAATAGTATGTGAAATATGTGTTTTAATTGATGTCGTAAAATCTTTATATTGAGAAGTTCATAAATCCCTGTTCCGCTTAATAATCTTTTATTTTCCCCCTTTCAGAGCCACTTGAACATGCATTAATCAGCAGCCCTTCTTTTTTCTCTAAACATGCACATACACTTATCACGGCTGTTCATGATAGCTTTGTTGCAGTTGGAAAAGATGCTTCAGGTAAATATTTAAAAGAAACTTAATTAAAAGTGTGTATGAAAAGAAGATAAAGTAGCAGATACCTGTATGGTGCCACTCATTGCCTAGTGTCTGTGTGTGTGTGTGTGTGTGTGTGTGTGTGTGTGTGTGTGTGTGTGTGTGGTGTCATCATCATCATCATCATCATTATTATTATTACTGATTTTTCGAGGTAGGGTCTCACTCTATCCCAGGCTGACTTGGAATTCACTCTGTAGTCTCAGTCTGGCCTCGAACTCATGGCGATCCTCCTACCTCTCTTCTCAAGTGTTGGAACTAAAGGTGTGCTTAACACTCCCGGCAAAAACTATTTTTGAGACAGGTTTTTACTCTAGCTCAGACTGACTTGGAACTCACTATGTAGTCGAGGCTGGCCTTGAACTCCCAGCCATTCTTCTACTGTAGTTCTTTTTTTTATTATTATTTTTTCTCAATTCTTCTACTGTAGTTCTTGGGTATTGGGATTATAGCTGTGAAATACTACTCACAGCTAGTATTTTTATTTTTTATAATTTCATATGTGTATATAATATATTGATTATAATAGCTCCATTACCCTCTCTTCTATTAACCCACTTCTTACTTTAATATCTTTTTTTATTTTTTAACTTATTTATTTTTTTAAAAAAATTTATTTATGAGAGAGAGAGAATGGGGTGCGCCAGGGACTTCACCTGTCGCAAACGAACTCCAAATGGATGTGCCACCTTGTGCATTTGGACATAGTATCTGGGAAATCAAACCAAGGTTCATTGGCTTAGTAGGCAAATGCTTTAACTGCTAAGCCATCTCTCCAGCCCTTTGATGTCTTTTAGTGTTCGATTTGTTATTTAGTAAAAGGTAAAAAGGGGAGAAGAGGTCTTTACAATACTGAAATTATTTTATTTGACAGATGCAGTAGTCATTGCTATCTGGAAGGAGCTAATTAGCTTGGTGAAGTCAGTTACCGAATCAGGTAAGTGCTGTTGCATTGATACGATGACTTAGCTTTCATGTGTAAGTTTTATTTTGTATTTTATTTATTTAGTTTTGGTGTTTTGAGGTAGGGTCTCACTCTAGCTCAGGCTGACCTGGAATTCACTATGTAGTCTCAACTCCTTTTTGCTTTTTGATAGGAAACAAAGAGAGACCAGGTTCTGATGTTTTGACTCTCCTACTAAAGTCTTTGGAAAATATAGTGAAGTCGGAAGTATTTCCTGTTTCTAAAACTCTGGTAAGAATATCTATATATTGGCTTACAAAGTCTAATTTTGAAATTGAGTTTGTATTGACACTTGTATAGATCAGTCGGGCAAACCTTTATCCCATTATGTGTTTACCAGCTCATAAGAAATAGCTTTAGAGAAGCTGTAAAGTTTTCAGTTGATTTTAAAGATTCAACTGTACAAAGTTGTAAAGATATGAACTGAAGAAACTTAAATGTTCCTTATGTCCAAGAGTGTTGGCTGCCTCCTACATACAGCACATTGTCTTTAACCAAGGTAGTGACCTTAACAATAATAATTAGGCTCAGGATGGCCTTGAACTTAGGCCAATCCTCCTACTACTGCCACCCAAGTGCTAGGATTAAAGGTGTGTACCACCATGTCTGGCTTTTAAATATGTTAATGTTAAGTATAATAGAGAAAAAATAAATTGTATCTATAATTTTTCATATTAGTAGGCTCCAAATAAGTTGCTTATGGAAAAATGCTATCCTTACTTAATTCTGTATATGTTTATGGACTGCTAGTCAAATGTACTGTGGTTGCCTAATACTGTGATTACTAACAAGGATTCTAGAGTAGATTAGGTTGAATCATTGCCCTGCACAGTGAATTTGGGCAATTTATTTGTCCTCTTTCCCCCCCCCTCCATTTTTTCCCTCAATAAAGAGGGAATATAGTAGTTAATGGTTGGGTACGTATTCACTGTAGTATAGTCCAGGCATAAAGCAAAAATGCTACTAATATGAGTATGTGTCAATGATTTGATAGAATATTTTCACTAACAGTTCATCATTAAGTACATATTTGTGTAAAGCCAATAGACTTTGGAGAACTTGGTGGGCCCATTTGATTTTCCTTAGCAATCCTTGACCTAGCTTTTACTTAGCAATCCTTTGAAGTACTGTTTTCTGACACTGTTGCATATATAAGTCACTGAAGATTTCTTTCTAAAAGTATGAAAAAAAACAGAAGCCTTTTAAAAACGGTTTTGAAAGCAAATTATAGACATTAATTCATGTGGCAGCATCTATTTTGATACAAAGGCTCTTAAGGTAAAAAGGTCTGTGTCACTTTCTATATTCATGTTTGAACACTTTAATATGAACATATATACTATTACTTAATAGCATCTTTCCTTTTTTTGGTTTTTCAATGTATGGTCTCACTCTGGTTCAGTCTTAAACTATGTGTCTTAATAAATATAAATGAATATTACTTGTAATTGATGAAAATGTAGTTGACACTACTAAACTGACATTATGGCTAACTATTGTAAAAACCTTTTATCTTTTTTAGATCCTCATGGAGATTACAATAAAAGAACTTCCTCGAAAAGTATTAGGTTCACCAGCATATCAGGTTGCTAATATGGATATTCTTAATGCAAGTATCTTAGTGTGATAAGATAAAGATGGCAAAAATAGGGCCGAAGACAGGGCTTGGTGGTTCAGTGTGCTTCCTGAGCAAGCACAAGGGGTTCTGAGACCGCCTGAGTTCAAATCTCCAGTTATCATGTAAAGTAGCTGGGTATGGTCACGAGTGCCTATAACCGTAGTCCCACGGGGGAGCAGAGATCCCAGAATCAACAGAGCCCCACAATCTTGGAAATAGTATAAAGAGATTCCATCTCAATAGATTTGCCAGGTGGAAGAAGACATCCCACACTGGTCTACAACAGGAGAGCAACTCCTGCCACAAGGGAGGTTATTGGGCTCCATAAATGCACATATATGTGTGTACATACCACATATGGAAAGAAAGAAAAAGATTGAGGGCTAGAGAGATGGCTCAGTGGTTATGATGCTTGCCTACAAAGCCCACTGACCTGAGTTGACCAAATTATAAAACTGATTCACAAAGTAATAGATTACTGTGGATAATTACATATGTTGCATATAGATGTGGTCTTGTCCTAGCCCGTCGGAGGTGGAGCTTGTCATTCCTAAAAATTTTGTAAGCCTAGTAATATTAACTTGATAATGGTTTCTTGGTTACAAGAGCAAGAGATAGTGAGCCAAGTAAGTTTTAGGTTAGTAATCTGTATGTGGACTCTCACTATCCCTTGCTACATTGTCAAAATAATCATGGTTAGAGCCTAACAGATTGATTTGTTTTTGTCTTTTTGACAGTTCACTCAGTCCCTGGCTGGCTTGGGACTTGCTATGTATTCCAGGCTGGCATGTATACAGCAATCATCCTGCCATAGCCAGATTTTCTTTTATGAAAGTACTGTGATTCTTCTCCTTGCTTTTGGACATAGGGTTTTATATAGAGTTTAGGTTGGCCTTGACCTTCAGCGTCTTCCTGCTTCATATGCCAACCTACTGTTTCTTGTGACTCATAAGAGATGAATACCACCATGCCAGGCAATGTGTGTAGTAAATAAAATTGCTGCTGCTGTTGTGTTCTAAATAATGCCAAAAGTTAAATTTTCATGCTGAAATAGTCATGTTAAATGTGTGATTATAGAAAACAAATATAATATTCTTAGAACTGAGAATAGTAACTTGGTTCTCCTTTCTTCAGGGAACCCCAGCTTTGTTCTTAATCCAGTTAATTTTCAACAACAACCTGTTGGAATGTGGCCTACAAGATGAAAGGTGAGTTTGTGACTTATTTTGAAATTTTAATGTTCTGCCACTCCTCAAGAGTCTCAAACTACCAATGCAGCTAAGGATGGTCCGTGAGTGTCTGATATTTCTGTTTCTGTCTCAAGTGCTGGGATTATAGGAACCTGCCACCATCTCAGTTTTTGTTATTTTAAAAGATTTTATTTTTATTTATTTATTTGAGACAGAGAGAGTAAGAATGGGCAGGCCAGGGCCTCTAGCCACTTCAAACGAACTCCAGATGCATGTGCCACTATGTGCATCTGGCTTATGTGGGACTTGAAGAATCAAACCTGGGTCCTTAGGCTTCGCAGGAAGCCATCTCTCCAGCCCAGGTTTTGTTATTTTTGTTAGAAAGAGGCAATGAATGAAAATTTTTTTATTTATATAGTAATTCATATATTTGGTGTTCATTATTTTGTCTGTTTGTATTTGGACACGTGTGGAGGTCACAGGGACAGCCATGGCAACCATGGGTCTTTGTTGCCCTGGTTGGCTCTAAACTCTTGCAAGCTTTCCACTGTCTGCTTAACGCTGGATTTACAGATGTAAGAAACATGCTAAAATGGTTAAAAAAATTCTTTTTTGAAGTTTGGTATGTAGCCCAGGTTGGCCTTGAACTCTTTACCCTCCTGCCTCAGATTTCTCAGTGCTGGGATACATGTATGTGCTACCATGCCTCATGCCACAATCTTAAAAATTATTATTTATTTAA
Organism: Jaculus jaculus; assembly: GCF_020740685.1. Taxonomy (NCBI): domain Eukaryota; kingdom Metazoa; phylum Chordata; class Mammalia; order Rodentia; family Dipodidae; genus Jaculus; species Jaculus jaculus. Next base: position 88,823,740 of record NC_059105.1, on the reverse strand, counting down.
TTAATTAATTTATTTATTTTTGGTTTTTGAGGTATAGTCTTGCTCTAGTCCAGGCTGACCTGGAATTCATTATGTAGTCTCAGGGTGGCCTTGAATGCACAGACATCCTCCTATCTCTGCCTCCAAGTGCTGGTATCTAAGATGTGTGTCACCGTGCCCAGTTTTTTTTTTTTTTAATCATTTTTTAAAAACTTGTCATAGTGGTACATTCTTATGATCCTAGACCCAGGAGTATGGGAGAATGACAGAAAAGACAGCCTGAACTGTGTGCAGATCACCCTGTCTCAAAAAAGAAAAACTTGAAATTTATCATTTATTGTTTTCCTTGAGTTTTAGAATTTTGTTAAGATGTTATTGGTATCTTCATAAAGTGCTTATGGATATTCATGGTTTTTTTTAGGTTTTTTCTCAATCTGGAAACTCTTGTAGGTTGTGTGCTTTCTGGTCCAACTTCACCACTAGCTTTTAGTGACTCTGTACTAAATGTTATTAATCAAAATGCAAAGCAAATAGAAAACAAGGAGCACCTCTGGAGAATGTGGAGTAGTATAGTCACTCCATTAACTGGCTGGATTAATCAGGTATGATACATGGTTCTTTCCAAATCTAAACTTTTCTGTTTGCATATTTATTTATTTGAGAGAGAAGAAAATAGAAAATGTGTGTGCCAGGGCCGCTAGCCACTGCAAACAAACTCTAGATGCATGGGCCACCTTGTGCATCTGGTTTACATGAGGACTGGGGAATCGAATCTGGGTCCTTGGGTTTCACAGGAAGCAGCTTAAATGCTAAGCCATCTCTGGAGCCCTTACTTACTTTTCAAACAGGGTCTCAGTGTGTGTAGCCCTTACTGTCCTGGAACTTTCCAAGAGTAAGCTGGCTTCCATTTTCTATAGTTCTACTCTTTTTGTTATCTTTGTTTTTTATTATTTTGAGTCGAGGTCTCACTCTGTATCATGGCTCCTAGGAACTCAGCTTTACCCCAGGTTGGCCTTGGGCTTTTGGCAGTAATCTTGAATGCTGGGATTATAGGTATGACCCTTCACAATCACCTTGGTATTCTGTTTTAGGACAAACAGACAGCTAAAATGAAGAATTTTTTGTGTTTTGTGGCTATATTTGTTGTTTGGGATTATGCCAAGGATAAACAAGCACTGTACTACTAAGTTCTGTCTCTAGCCTTAACAATGGGAGCTTATGTTCTCACAATTCTGGAGACCAGAAGTACACAATTAAAAGTTAGGCAAAGCTAGATCCTTCCCAAGTTCTGAAGAATAAATCTGTTCATAAGAGGGGCTAGCAATCCTGACCTTGATTTATAGCCACGTAACTGCACCATCTTCACATGGTAAAATCTTCCCCTTGTCTTCTGTTTGCCTACACAGCCTTCTCTCCCCCCCACCCCACCCCCCACACCCTTGTCTCTCTGTTGCTTTTGCATGCATACATGTGCATAGGGGTGGGTGTGCACGGAGACCAGAGGTTGATGTTGCGTCACACCTGGCTTTTACACAGGTGCTGGGGATTCAACTCAGGTAATTGTGGTTGTGCGGCAAGCACAATTTTTCTCCTCTTTCAAAAGTACCATTCCTTGGATTTTACCTCACCCCACACCAGCATAGCCTCATCTTAACTTGATTACTCTGCAGAGGTCTTCTTAAGTCATGCTCAGGTACCAAAGGTAAAGAAAGTGCAACATCTGGGCTGGAGAGTTGGCTTAGCAGTAAGGGGCTTGCCTGCAAAACTAATGCAACCAGGTTCATTTCCCAGTACTCATGTAAAACCAGACACACAGGTTTCAAGTGCAACATCTCATGAATATATTCATTACAAACATACTCATAACTCTGTTGCATATAGTAAGTAGTGGTATCATGATTAGAATGTCATGGCAAATTACCTAACTTCATTGTTTTCTTTATTTCAGACCAATGAAGTGAATCAAGGGGATGCCTTAGAACATAATTTCAGTGCCATCTATGGTGCATTGATTCTGCCAGTAAACCATATTTTTTCAGTACAGAGATTTCCCATGGTAAGGTCTTATCACATTTCTTTTTATTATTTTATTATTTGAGAGTGACAGACAGGAGGAGAGAGAGTATGGGCACTCCAGGGCTTTCAGCCATTGCAAACAAACTTCAGACGTATGCACTCCCTTGTGTATCTGGCTATCGTGGGTCCTGGGGAATCAAGCCTCGAACCAGGGTCCTTAGGTTTCACAGGCAAGCGCTTAACTGCTAAGCCATCTCTCCAGCCCCTTATCACTTTTTTTTCCTTTTTTTTTTTTAAATTTTTATTAGCATTTTCCATGATTATAAAAAAAATCCCATGGTAATTCGCTCCCTCCCCCCCCCACACACTTTCCCCTTTGAAATTCCATTCTCCATATTACTTCCCCATCACAATCATTGTACTTAGGTTTCACAGGCAAGCGCTTAACTGCTTAGCCATCTCTCCAGCCCCTTATCACATTTTGGTGGGTAGGGAATTTGCAATTTTTTTTCTTGCAAATAATTGGTATAATTTTAAGTGTTTTCATTGTTAATGTAGGGGGAAAGAATAGGAGAGTTCTTTTGTCCCTTGGTAATTGCTGGTACTTGGATATTCTCATGTTGAACTTTTGGGGGGAATTATTACAAGGTCCCTTTGTACTAGTGTTCTCTACTTTAGATTTCATTGTTTTTATTACCTGTTTGATATATCGGTATGTATTTATAAAATTATTTTGTTTTTAGGCTGCCATGAAGACTTTACTTAAAACGTGGTCAGAATTATATAGAGCCTTTGCTCGCTGTGCTGCTTTGGTGGCAACAGCCGAAGAGAATTTGTGCTGTGAAGAACTTTCTTCGAAGATAATGTTGTGTTCAGAAGATGAAGCCCTTTCTGTGAGTTTGGCCACTTTTCTCTTTCTGATCTTGAAGGTCCATCATGTACTATTTGACTTTGTGCATTCTTGTGCCTATTCCATTTTGTTTACTAGTTTAAGGCTTGACTATCCTGAATTTACTTCCTCATACTTACCTGTTAGATCTTTGAAGCCAACTTCTTGGATGTTTTGTTTTAGAAGTAGTTTTGTTCAGAATCCAAGAAGAATCCAGAATTCACGAAGGATATACAGTTTCTGGAAAGTTTGGTTCCCTTATTAAGCATCATAGGTTGACATGTAAGCTGCTTGCATCTCCACATCCATATGTGTGTCTATGTGTTCACTTTGTCCATTCTTCCCTCCCAGTACAGTTATGCAGATACCTTCTGAGAAATGTGTCCTTAGGTGTTTTCATCAGTGGAGTTGAGAGTGTAGATTAACCACAGCTAGAAAGAGATGCAGTAAACACCAAATATAGTAGTATATTGCCATTATAGCATGGCAATACTGCTTGACAATAAATGTCCTTTCCAAGTTGAAGGAATAACAATGTATAAACCCGTAACAATTTATTAGATTTTTTTTTTCTAAGAAAGAAGTAGTAGCATAATTAGTAGCTTCTAGCCCAGGCTGCCCTTCCTACCTCTACTTCTACCTCCCAGGTGCTGGTATTAAAGGTGTACACCACCACACCCAGCTTGTTTTTGTTTTTGAAATAGAGTTTTTATATATTTTAGATAGGCCTATAGCTGAGGTTGACCTACTTCTACTCCAGAGTGCTGGGATTAGAGGTGTGTTTCAACATGTTCAGCTTTATGTGGTGCTGAAGATAGAATCTAGGACTTTGTTTAGTCCTGCCCCCTTCGAGGTAGGGTCTCACTCTAGCCCAGGCTGACCTGGAATTCACTATGTAGTTTCGGGGTGGCCTCAAACTCACAGTGATCCTCCTACCTCTGCCTCCCAAGTGCTGGGATTAAAGGCGTGCACCACCATGTCTGGCTATCCTTGCGTTTTTGATACAGGGATTTGTGGTGAAGTCCAGGCTGGTGTACAAATCAGAATTTGCTTCATCCTATACCAGTCCCCTTTATTTTATGCATTCCAGTTTTTAATTTCTATCTGCTTTACTCCCCTACGCTTTTGTTTTTGTTTTTCAAGATAGTATCTCATTTTAGCCCAGGCTGACATAGACACTTTAAAGCCCCAGGCCAGTCTCACATTCATGGAGATATCCTATCTCAGCTTCCATGTCTCCCCTACATTTATAAATAGTCTTTGAGGAATCTTTTTTTTTTTTTTTTTTTCTTTTTTCAGTTGGATTGAGGAGGAAGACTTGTCTAGAGAAGCATAAGCCATTTTTTTGTGTGATGTTTGTCTTCACTGGATTTAATAAATATTGTATAATTTTCAAGAATTGATAAGTGTGATTTTGTTTGGGTGGGAGCATAGCTTTGGAATGTACAAACCTTGCATAGGCTGTGAGGCCCTGGGTTTGATCCCAAGTACTACCTCCTCCCCCCCAAAATAATTATAAGTTTTACAATTATATACTGAATTCATAGGTTGACGGTGAATCTTTGGATATGAAGATTAGTTGTTTGCTCTTAATTTTGAGGAGCATAAATTATTGTGTTTATCACAGAACAGTTACAACTATATTTTTTATTTTCATTGTAAGAGTTTTTTGTTTGTTTTTTGAGGTGGGATCTTGCTAGTCCAGGCTGAACTAGAATTCAACTACAGAGTGTTTGAACTAACGGTGATCCTCATATCTCTGCCTCCAGAGTGGTGGTATTAAAGGCATGTGCTACCACTCCTGGCTTAAGAGAACGTATTTTTTTGTTGCTTACTATTGAGTATTGTTTAATTTCCTAGAAGCTACTAATTATGGTACTTCTTCTTTCCTAGAATTTGTTATTCTTGGACAGGATTGCTCATGTTATTACTGTCATGGTTGAGTGCATTGACTTCTCACCATGTGATATTAAATATCAGCCCCAAATTAAATGTAAGTATCTTATTTACCTTTATTTCTTTATCCGAATTTTTTTTCCCCAACTTAATTATGAACTTATAGTCTTTGTCAGTTGCTAGGTTAGAAACTTCCATGCATTTTCCCTCCCTTTGTCCTGTACATACACAATGTTTCTACTACTTTTTTTTTTTTTTTAAGTAGGCTCTCACTCTACCCCAGGTTGACCTGGAATTTACTATATAGTCTACATAGATCCTTCTACCTCTGCCTCTCAAGTACTGGGATCAAAGTTGTGCGCCACTTTGCCCTGCATGCCTGTAGCACTTTCTACAACATCAAAAGATAAATGTTCTAATCAGAAGATTGCATAACAATTCACGTTACCACATAATAGGGTTTTAGCCATTCTTTCAAATGTTCTTACTTGGAAGCTTTGTATTATTTCAGTTATGGAATTGATATCAAAATTGAAAAGAGGGCTGGGAAGATAGCTGACTGGTTAAAGGCCTTTGTAAAACTTACCAGCATTTGTTTTATTCCCCAGTAAACTTAAAGCTAAATGCACAAAGTAGTGCATACATCTGGAGTTTGTCTATGGTAAGAAGAGATCCGAGTGTGCCCATAACCCCCCGCCACAAATACACACAAATAATTTTTTTTCCCTAAGGTAGGGTTTCACTTGGTTCCATGTTTACCTGGAAATGACTCTGTAGTCTCAAGGTGGCCTTGAACTCATGGCAGTCCTCCTACTTCTGCCTCCAGAGTGCTGGGATTAAAGGCATGAGCCACTATACCCGGCTCTCAAATAAAAATACTTTTTAAAAATTGTGAAGTTTGGGCTGGAGTGATGGCTTAGTGGTTAAGTGCTTGCCTAAGGACCCTGGTTCAAGGCTCAATTCCCCAGGACCCACGGTAGCCAGATGCACAAGGTGGTACATGCATCTGGAGTTCTTTTGTAATGGCTGGAGGCCCTGGAGCACCCATTCTCTCTCTATATCTGCCTATTTCTCTCTGTCGCTCTCAAATATAAAAGAACAAAAAAATTGTGACGATAGTCAGTTATGTTTTTTGTTTGTTTGTTGTTTTGGAGGTAGGGTCTCACTCTAGCCCAGGCTGATCTGGAACTTTGTTAACCCAGGATGCCTTCAACTCACAGTGATCCTCCTACCTCAACTTGCAAAGTACCTGGACAAAAGCTGTTTGCTAACTGCCAAAAAATTATTTTGTGTATTTTAATTTATTTGGTCTAAAGAGAGATGGTTCAAAGGTTATGGCATTGACTGTGAAGCCTAAGGATCCAGGTTTGATTCCCCAGTACCCACATAAGCCTGATTGACAAGATGACTCACATATCTGGAGTTTGTTTGCAGTGGCTAGATGGCTTGGGTTGTGCTCATTCTCTGCCTACCCTTCTCTCTCAAATAAATAATAAAGTATTAAAAAAAATTTTTAGCTGGGCATGGTGCTGCACACCTTTAATCCCAGCACTCAGGAGGCAGAGTTAGGATCGCCATTAGTTTGAGGCCACCTTTAGACTCCATAGTGAATTCCAGGTCAGCCTTTTTATATTTGCAGTGGCTGGAGGCCCTGGGGAGCCCATTCTCTTTCTCTCTCTCTCTCCTCTGTCAAATAAATAAAAAAAAAAAAATTAAAAATAATCATAAGCTGAGGTAAATGATCCCAATAAGAGGGCATCCTAAGCTACAGAGGCATATGTAAATATATATATATAAAAATATAGAATTTTTAAAAAGTATCTGACCTATTCTATCCATTCATTTGAGAGAGAGAATCAACAGAGCCTGTTGCTGCTGCAGACGAACTACAGACATGGGTATTGGGGGTGAGCAAACTCAGGTCACTGCTGAGACATTTCTCCAGTCCTTGTAAGAAATTTAAAATTCTGAAAATTTAACCAGTCCTTAATAGGTTAATTTAAATTGTGAGTCAAATTATAGAAAGTCAGATGTTTTTGTTTGTTTCCTTGAGGCAAGGCTTTACTCTAGGCCAGGCCACCTAGAACTCTGTAGCTTAGGATGCCCTCTTATTGGGATCATTTACCTCAGCCTATGATTATTTTTAATTTTTTTTTTTTTATTTGACAGAGGAGAGAGAGAGAGAGAGAGAGAGAGAGAGAGAATGGGCTCCTCAGGGCCTCCAGCCACTGCAAATATACTCCTGACACGTCCACCCCCTTGTGCATCTGGCTAACGTGGGCCCTGGGGAATCGAACCTGGGTCCTTTGGCTTTGCAGGCAAATGTCTTAACTGCTAAGCCATTCCTCTAGACTGCCCTGGGATTATTTTATTCACTCAGTCTTAAGCATGTTGTGGACAAGTCAACAACCTAGAACATGTCTTCAGTGTTGTCTTATGTTCTTTAGAGATGGAACTTTTTCTTTTCTTTTCTTTTTCAGGATTCTGTTATTTTACCCCAGTACTCGTAACCTTTAGTTTGCCAACAGGCCAGATTTCTGGAATAACAATTTCCTCAGACTATACTCTTTCCAGAGACAGAATTATCAGATAATATGTTTCAGGGTGCTCCCACCCCAGAATTCTAAACCAGCAAACAGAGTCAGATCCTCTTCTGTCTTCATACAACGCAATCAAAGTCATCCCACAAGTTCTTCCCTTGTGAGAGGGAAGGAAATGCTCTATCCACTTTCCCACACCTTTTGATTTGAAGAGATGTTTCCCACCAGGGGTCCTGATCCTGTTTCTGAGTAAGGATTCTGTACTGAAGGGACACTTTAGTAAACACTGAGCTAACTGCTCCAGGCCATTAGCACAGAGTAGACTTGCTGTAATCTCTGTGTGGCTTAGTTTTGCTTAAACCTTCCTGTTTCTTTGCATGTCTTGCTCTTTCCTTCATGGTGTGGAGGGAGGGACTGGGCAAGAAACAAGGCTTGTTTTGTGGCAGGAGATTCTGCAAAGGGCAGATACTTTCGAAGCCATCATGTGAAAAAATAATGTTCTTTTCAGATATGAAAGCCTTTGTAGGCCGACCACATAATTCTGGTCCTGAAATTTTTACAGTATGTTTTTAATACATTCAAAATGTATGTTAATCTTTAATCTGTTTTTCCTGAGTTTGGGTTCACAGTTCGGTGAAGGCATTTTAAAGAGGTGGTAGTGGGAGTAAAGAGGGGACAAGCAGCGCCTGGCACATGGGTGGTATGCGTCACCTTTATACCTCGGCCAACATCCGTGTTCTCCCATTAAAGCTACCACTGTGACTTTGTTTTGGCGAAGGGACAGTGAGGAGGGACTCCAGGACTAAGCATAACGCTTTACCTCTGAGATCCACCTGCCGCCCTTCCTGGGTACCTGCTGGCCTGTCCTTTCCCAGATGTGCTCTTCTCTACTGGAATGCCCACTGGTCTTAGAGAAGCAGGCTCAGCCACAGCACGTTAATTTTCCTCTTGAATTTTGTGCTTTCCATCCTTGGGCTCTGGCTTCTGGGACCCCTTTGCTGCAAGGCTCTGGCTGTTGTACATCCATATTTCTTTCTCTTGCTTCAGTTCTAATTCAAGCTGGTTCCACTGCCTGGTGAGCTCCTCCATTTCCAGCTGCAAGCTGTCTCTGAAGTCCTGCTTGAACAGCTGTGTGTCCAGCTCAGCAGACTGGCAGCCTCGCTTGGCCTGGCGCAATCTTTGTTCCAGTTGTTTAATAGTAGCAGCCATCTGATTGGTCTTCTCTTCTAAGCGAGTGTTTAATTCACTTTTCTGTTTCACTTTAAGTCTGAACTCTGCAGCTTAAAGGCAAGCTCATGCTTGAGAGCCCTGAGGACTTCAAGCTGCTGCCACAGAGACACCAGGGCATCCTGCTTCTTGCAGTCATCCTTCTCCAGCATCCGTATGGCCACCTCCAAGACATGGAACACTTTTAAATTGTTTGTTATTGACAACTTCCATAAAACCATGATCATCCCTCCCCCCACTTTCCCCTTCACAACTCCACTCTCCATCATACTTCACACTCTTCATCATCTTCACACTCCCTGTCTCCATCATTCTTTTCCTTTATGTTGATGTCATCATCATTTTCTCCTATTGTACTGGTCTTACATAGGTCATGCCAGGCATGCCAAGTTCATGGATATTCAGGCCATTTGTGTCTGGAAGAGGGCATTCAGGAGTCCTATCCTTCCTTTGAGTCTTACATTCTTATTACCACTTCTTCGCCAGTGGACCCTGAGTCTTGGAATGTGTGATAAGATATTTCTGTGCTGAGAACTCCTCTGTCACTTCTTAGCACTATGGTGACTTCTGAGTCATCCCAGAAGTCATCACCATCTGAAAGAGAAACTTCTCTGACCAAAAGTGATAGTAGCATTAATATATGGGTATGAACTATAAGAAAAGTGTGTAGACACCTACCAGGCAGTTTGATGAGCATAATATATGCATTTAGCCAGAGACTAGCAGGCATTATACCGTTAGGGCTCTTGATTTTGCCCCATCATAGGTATCAGGCATGTATTCTCTTCCATGGAGTGGGCCTCCTCCAGTCCAATTAGAGAATGGTTGGTTCCCTCATAACAGACATGCTATTATTGCACCTGTTGGTGGAGCACTTTTGAAGACTGACTGTACTTTAAGTGTATCTTCAGGGTGAACTCAGTTTTCATATTTTTTTTTTGTCTGAATACCATAGAGCTAATTTTTTTTTTTTTTTTTAAGGTAGGGTCTCACTCTGATCCAGGCTGACCTGGAATTAACTCTGTCATCTCAGGGTGGCCTTTTTTAAAAAATATTTTATTCACTTATTTGCACACAGAGAAGACACAGAATGGGGTACACCAGCGCTTCTAGCCAATATAAATAATTCCAGATACATATGCCTCTTTGTGCATCTAGTTTTACATGGTAGTGTAGTCAGCTTCATGTTGCTGGGATTAATTTCCAAACAGACACAGTTTGTGGGAGAAAAGGATTTATTTGAAGCTGCCCCCTTTAACAGATCCATGCAGTGAGAAAAACCACATACCAGCTCCACAAGCAAGCACAAAATAGCAGGGACCCAGGCAAAATTTAGACTACTCTGTATACCTTTAGGCTGGACCACAGAATCTACCTCCCAGTGACACCTCTTCCAGCCAGACTGCTGGAAATCCAAGTTACAAGCTTTTAAAAAACATCTGATTCTATTGGGAGATATATGGTCAAACTGCCTCATGTGGGTGCTGGGGAATTGAGCCTTGGTCTTTAGGCTTTGCAGGCAAGTGCTTTAACCTCTGAGCCATCTTTTCAGTCCCTAGTGTGGTTCTTTTAATGCATTCCTTATTCCTGATGATGTTACCATTCCTACACTTAGTCTTATCCAGAAGGCTGAGAATCAAACTCAGTATGTGCCAAGTTTCTAGTATAATGTTTTTTCCCATTTGACTACCACAACTTCTCCTAATAGAATTTAGTGGCTATGCTTGTGGGATAGATTAAAGGCGCCATGATCTTAAGAGGGAGGGTTTTTCAGTGTCCTCCCTTTATATGAAATGGCTGAACAGAAATAGAAAGTTAATAAGTGCATACTTAACAATCAGAGGGCTTATTGTGGCAAATACTTAAAATACTTCAGTGATAAATGCTTAAGAGAGCATATTAATAGTATGTAAAATAGCATATGTGGTAGTGTAAATATCTTGCTTTAGTTTTGTTTGATTTTTCATGCAGCCTAGGCTAATGTTAGATTTCCATCCTCATTCTTCATCTCCTGACCTGTGTGGTCCTGAGATTGGGTACCTGTGAGTGGCTTTGTACTTGCTAAGCAAGCACTTTATGCGCTGAGCTGCAAGACCAGTCCCAAAATACCTTGTTCTTTATGCATTTCATGAGTCAACATTACTTACTCATTGATGTATTTTACCTGAAACAGTATGATGATTTCTTTTCCTTTTTATTTTTTGGCTACTTGCTTGAGATTTTGTTGGTTTTTGGAGTCAAGTTCTCACTTGGTATCCTAGACTTGTATTGATCTGCTGTTTCAGCCTGAGTGGTTGGATTATAGGCACAGCCATCATATTCCACTGAAGGTAGTAATTTCTGTGCAGTCAGTTTCATGTAGGTATATAAGTTGGTTTTTTGTTTGTTTTTTGAAGTAGGGTCTCATTCTAGGTCAGGCTGACCTGTAATTCATTACATAGTCTCAGGGTGGCCTTGAACTCACAGAGATCCTCCTACCTCTGCCTCCCAAGTACTGAGATTAAAAGCAAACCCCACCATGCCAGGCTGGTATATAAATAAATAAATTTGTATTGAAATAAGGTAACAGCTCAAATTGATATTTCTACAGGTGTGGACTCTTCGATTTTTATTTTATTATTTGGGCTATAATGAATTCAAAGCATCCCAGATTTTAGCCATCAGTATCCCCTTTGAAATAGTTTCCAACAAACTTTTATTTTTTCCTGTGTTGGGGATTGAACAACTACTTTGGCTTACTAGGCAAACACTTTACCACTGAGCTACATCCCCAGTTCCTACCCAATAACCTTTACACATCCTAGAATCAGACATTTTCCCCAGAAATAATCATTTTAGCATAGATTGGAGTATAAAAAATGGGTTCTATCACTGCTATGGAAATATTATTGCTTCTGGATCTCTACAGCTGAATGCAGCTGGGAATTTTTGGTTGGTTTGTAATATCACACATTTACTTTCGTTGTACTTAACATACATTAGCAGTGAGAAAGAGATTGCCCTTACTCTTAAGTGTATTTATGGTTTGGATGGTCATGTTGCAATAAGTCTTCTGATAGTCTCTTGACATCCTATCACTTTATCTTCAACATGCTTATCATTTTCCACTGTTTGATCATGATTTAAGAATCCAGTTCTGGGAAAGAAAGTTGACTTCATTTTATAGCAACTTGATTCTCATTTCATCATGATACTATTTATTTTTCTTTTCTTTTTTCTTTCTTTTTTTGGGGGTGGGGGTTTTGGTTTTTCAAAGTAGGGTCTCAATTTAGCCCAAATTGACCTGGAATTCTGGAATTTACTCTAGTCTCAGCCTGGGCTTGAACTCATAGCAGTCCTCTTACCTCTGTCTCCCGAGTGCTGGGGTTAAAGGTGTGCTCCACCAGGCTGACTGATACTAATGATTAATAAACCCAGAATTAAAGTCTTCTGAAATCTGATATTACTAGTTTGAGTTAGTTGTGTAAGAGAAAAGTATTTCAAATTGATATGACTCTAATGTGGCAGAGAACTATGGATTTATTCCTCCTGTAGCTAGAATCTGGAGAGGAGTAATCTAAGGGGAGTACAGGGAAAATCACTGTTTGTAAAATTTGATGTAGTTGTTAAAGCTTGAGAAGTGGTAGTAATTTCCTTGTATTCTTTTTAAGGATTTCTCTTTGTTTTTTATTTGTTAGGGATGTATGGACCTCAAACATTCTATTTTGTGAGTCACCCCTCTAATCCTAGTACTAGGGTAGATGAATAAGAGGACTGCTGTGAATTTGATGCCACTGGGCTGGAGTGAGTCCCTGCCAGTTACAATTCAAACTACCAATAGTTTTTAAAAATATTTATTTATTTGCAAACGAGGGGGGGGATAATATGAATGGGTACACGAAGGTCTCTAGCCCCTGCAGATGAACTGCACCACTTTGTGAATCTGCTTTACATGCCTACTGGTGAATTGAACCTACACAGTTGGCTTTGCAAGCAAGCACCTTAATCTCTCAGCCATTTCTATAACCTCTAACACTCTAGGGTTTTTTTGTTTGTTTGTTTTTGAGGTAGGGTCTCACTGTAGACTGACCTGGAATTCACTGTGTAGTCTAGTGATATGAATTCATTAATGGTACATCTTTTTTCAAGGTTATTTAAGGCATCAATTAAATCAAGAACATGTGTGCTTAATGTATTTAGCTTTTCATTGGCTAGCAGAATGTTTTGTTAACTTTCTTACTGACAAGCTTCCATACATACAGACATTGTACTATGATCATAATCTCCTCCCACAGCACTGCCTTTTTTCCTTCCTGTATCCCCCCTCCACTGACTTTTACCATTTTTTTATATTTTGTTTTTTTGTTGTTGTTGTCTTATTTATTTGTTTTGTTTTTTTGAGATAGGTTATCACTCTAACCCAGGCTGACCTGGAATTCACTATGTACTCTTAGGGTGGCCTCTAACTCACAGCGATCCTCCTGCCTGTCACTCCCATGTGCTGGGATTAAAGACATGTGCTAGCTCGTCCAGCTTGATATTTAGCATTTTAAAATGAGATATAAAAGTGAACAGTGACATTTTCAAAGTTTCTTAGGTTTTTAATCAATTATGTCTTAGCACCCCAGAGGTCTTCGGATTGGTCCAAAAAGAAGAAGGAACCCCTAGGGAAATTGGCTTCTTTATTTAAACTTATTGTGAGAGTGATCCATTCTTTCCACACACTGAGCTTCAAGGAAAACCATTCTGACGCACTGCTTGCTGTTGGTAACTCCATCATCAACATGCTTTCCAATATATTTGGACATATCTCTTTGTCTTCCATGATACGAAAAGTAGTTGCAACTTTTTCAAGACCCTTGGCATTATTGTATGAAAACCCAAAGTAAGTACTTTCAGCTTACTAACTTGTAATTAAATATATGTTATTTAAACAGAGGTAATAATAATTTTGTTGTCTTTTTGTCATATTATGAAGGACATACTAAAATATTCTTTGCTTAAAACAACTGAAGTAATACAGAATTTTGAGGTAGAATTTGGAAGTCTTATTTTGTGTATTCCCCTTGAAGTTTTCAGCTTTGCATTTTTTTATAATTGCTTATATATGCAAGTATACATTCTGTATCAGACAGCTTCAGGTCACTGAAATGAACCTCCAAACCAGGCACTTTTATGGAGGAAGAGAATTATTGAAGATAGAGGGTAAGTTCCCTCATGGCAGAAGAAGCTGGCTTGCTTTCATAGGTCCAAGCAGAGAGAGAAAGCCAAAAGCCACCATCAAAAAGCAAGCATACTTCAGGAACTTGAGGCACTGTGCATATAAGACCTATTTAACATGTAACTGTGCAGTTGAAGTTTTTACCCAATTTCTGTTAGACCCCAGTGGTTCTCTAGTTTCTTTCCATCATAATACACAGCTTTTTTTTTTCTTTTTATAATAACACAGTTTTAACACTTATACATAAAGCATTGCTGGCATTGGCCACTTTGTACAGCAAGAGTCTTAATAAAGTGAAAATGTTGCTTTAAAGGATATTCCTTTAATTTTGGAATTGTACTCCAGAAGATTGAATTAGTGTTTATGAACTTTTCTATTTGCAAAGAGTAAAATGCCCTAGAACCTGGAAGGGAAAATACATTCTGAAAGGATTCCTCTGAATTCCTTTTTGGTGGTGTTTTGGGTGGTACTACACTTTGAACCCAGATGTTGGGCAAATGCAGTGCTCTGCCCTTCTGAATTGTTTGTGTTATTCAATCATAATAGCTATTATTTGTAAAGTACATTCATGGAGAAGGATTTAAGGAACAGATTGTACAGAGCACATCCTCAAAACCCCTGAACTGAATACCTTGGCTTTTTTAAAATTTATTACCTCATTACAAGTATACGAGGAGAGTCTTACCCAGGCTCACTTGGAACTTACTGTGTAGCTCCAGGTTCGCATTAAAGCCACTAGGATCCTTTTACCTTAGCTTCCTGAGTACTACAATTAAAGGTGTTTGCTACCATGCTCATTTCTATTCCAAATATTTTGTATGATTCACTTTATAAAGATGGAGGTTTTTGTACATAAGGCAAATTTTTCTTAAGTGTTGGGATAGTTTATGTTACTTTACTTATAGCTACTTATTTTTATAGTTATGTTATCTATTTTGAGGCTTTACTTGCTAGGTAGTACAGTGTTAAGATCATAAAATATAAATGGTAACTCTCTTAACATGTGTTTCTTCCTAGGCCTAATGAAATTCCTAAGGTGTATAGTTGTCTGAATAACAAGGTAAATAGACAATTGTCCACAAAAATAGACTTTCTTGATGAAAAAAAAAAAATGCTAGGTATAATTAATCTTCCTTAAACATTTTGATTTTTGAAAGGATGGTTATATTCCATTGTTAATATTAAATGATAGTGCCACAGTAAAAGTAGGGTATTTAAAAATTTAATATGTTACTTTAAATTCATATGATTTTAGGCTGGCAAGATGGCTTAGCAGTTAAAGCTGCTTGCTAGGAAAGCATTCAGCTTGGCTTCAGATGCCAGGCTCTCCCTGTCAGTCTCTGCTGTGTGCATGGACATACACAAATGTGCATACAGAAAAATCATAATCCATATATTTCAAGTATAATCTCTCTTGGATGAGTAGTGCGTTTATTGTATTTTATTTTTTACAAGAGATGGAGAATTGGCATGCCAGGGCCTTAGCCATTTGAATCAAGACACACGCGCCACTTGTTTGCATGTGTCACCTTGTGCATCTGGCACATGTGGGTTCTGGGGAGTTGATCCTTGGTCCTTGAGCATCACAGGCAAGTGCCTTGACCACTAAATCATCTCCAACCTGGCCCTGTTTTGTTTGTTTGTTTTTTCTGAGGTAGGGTCTGGTCTCACTCTAGTCCAGGCTGACCTGGAATTCACTATGTAGTCTCAGGGTGGCCTCAAACTCCTGGCAATCCTCCTACCTTTGCCTCCTGAGTGCTGTGATTAAAGGCATGTGCCACCATGCCATGCTGGCCCTAAGTTTTTAATAATAAATCTCCTATAAATAATTATTAATTTCTTTGGCAAATGATAAGAAATATTTTTTGTAATAGAAAACAACCTCAAAATGAAGTTGCAACATCAATATTTAAAATTTACCCAGTAATTGGTCAGTTCATAAAGAGGTGTGTGTGTGTATAACATGTTCTGCAAAGTTGGTATTGAGTATACTTTTATGTGTTTCATTTTTCCTAGTTAGAAAAATTACTAGGAGAAATGATTGCTTGTCTACAATTCAGCTATACTGGAGCTTATGACAGTGAACTTCTTGAAGAACTGTCCCCATTACTATGCATAACATTCCTGCACAAGAATAAACAGATTCGAAAACAGAGTGCTGTGTTCTGGAATGCCACATTTGCTAAAGTGATAGCGCTGGTTTATCCTGAGGAGTTAAAGTAAGCCAACCAGAACTTTTTATCACTACCACTGCTTGTTCTGTTGAGGTAGTTTAGGTGGTTATTTTAACAAAATTCTTGTGGGGAACAACTGCACAGGATGGTTTAGTTACTTTATTGGAGTAAATGGTAATTATTAGACATGGTTTTGCCTCTGTAGGCCTTAGGCTAGCTTTATTTTCCGAACCAATAAGTGCAACTTAAAATTACCCTTAACATGCCGGGCGTGGTGGTGTACACCTTCAATCCCAGCACTCCGGAGGCAGCGGTAGGATTGCCATGAGTTTGATGTAACTCTGAGATTACATAGTGAAGTCCAGGTCAGCTTGGGCTAGAGTGAAACCTACCTCAAAATAGCAAAAAGAATTTTTTTTAAAATAGCCTTAACAAAGCTGTCGGGATGACTCAGTGGGCAAAGTGGTTTCTATTGCAAGCACAAGGCCCTGAATTCAGCTTGCAGCACCCTGATAAAGTGCTGTGTGTGGTGGCATGCACTTATATCCCATTGCTGGGGAAGCAGACATAGGAGGCTGGCTGGCTAGCTTGTCTAGTTGAACCTGAATTCAGTGAGAGAACTTGTTTCAAAAAATTAAAAGGGCTCAATTGAGTAGAACACCTAGCATCAGCATTTGGCCTCCACACAAGTGCATGCATACACATCTATACACACACACACCCGGGGGTGGGGCGGCAGGCAAAAATAACAATAAAAGAAACCAGCAGAAAATTGATTGTTACAGTTATGCATGGATAACTAATGTAACACTTGTTTGAAAATTTTCACAAACTGTTAAATATAGACAGTATTTAAGCCAGATGTTATTTGCTGCTTAAAAATTATAATTACAGTTAAAGTTGTAGATTTGTTGCACAGTGCTTGCCTAACATGCACAATGCCCTGGGTGGGAATCATGGTGTCTACATTCCCAGTATTCAGGAGCTCTGGAGGAGGGAGGATCTGAAGTTCAAGGTCAGCCTGGGATTCATGAGACTCTGTCTCATCATAGTCAAGTGCTGTGCTGACATTATCATTGCTAACTGAAGGTATATATGTCTGTATACTTTTTAAAGACCAGTACTAAGACAAGCCAAAGAAAATGTTTTGCTTCTATTGCCTGGTTTGGAGGATGTTGAAATGATGGAGGAATCCAGTGGACCCTACTCCAACACAGTAAGTTGGTGGTTTCTTAACTTTTGAGTTATGTGTGAGTAGTTTGTTGTGAGCAACAGGTAAAACCTGAACAGGAAAGCAATCTATGGCATGATGTCAGTGCTCTGGCCAGAAATACCTGTCATGCTGTAACTGAGCATTGGTTCCCTATACTGATGCTATACCCTCAATACCCCCACACTGTTTCTAAGTTGTGACAAGGCCTCCAAGCTGTCCATATTGGCCTGCAACTTATTCTTGTTCCAGTCTCCAAGCAAGGATTACAGGTGTGCACTATCACCCACCCCTGTGTGGTTTTGAAGTAAATCAAGGGCACAGGGTTTTTTGTTTTGTTCAAGATAGGCTCTCTCTCTAGTCCAAGCTGACTTAGCACACACTCTGTAATCCTAGCCTGCCTTTGAGCTTACAGCAATCCTCCTACCTGCCTCTGTCTCCCTAGTGCTGGGTTTAAAGGAGTATGCCACCATGTTTAACTTAAGGGCAAAAGTTAACTGGTAATTTTCTTTTCCTTTAAAAATGTTCTTATTAAAAATAAAGAAAAAAATAAAACAAAAAGGTTCATGTTAGTTTGAGTGCATTGAGAGAAAGAGAGTAAGGATATGGGTGTGCCGAGTCCTCTTGCTGCTACAAACTCAAGGTGCATGGGCATGCAGCACTTTGTACATCTGCCTTTCTGTGGGTACTGGGGAATTGAACCAAGAAAGTACTTTTGATTGCTGAACCATCTATCTATCCATCCCAAGATTTTTTGTTTGAAATTCAGGTCCTTTATATGTACTATTTGCTAAATAAAGATTGTAACTTTTAATATATGAATAAACAATGAAAAATTAATTTCATAATCAAAATACTAGTTATTAGTCAACATCAAAGTACATTAGACCTTATTTTTCCAATCTCTTAGTTTTTTTTTTTTTTTTTTTAAGGTAGTGTCTCAGTCTAGCCCATGCTGATGTGGAACTCATCTGCATCCTAGGCTGGCCTTAAATTCATGGTAGTCCTCCTACCCTTTCTCCCCAGTGCTGGGATTAAAGGTATGGGCCACCACGTGCAGCTATTTTCTCTCCCCCCCTCCTTCCTTCCACCCTCTATCTCTCTCTCTCATATATTTTTATTTATATATATATAGAGAGAGAGAGCGAGAGAGGGAATGGGCAAATGAATTCCAGGCACCTGTGCCACCTTGTACATCTGGCTTATAAGGGACCTGTGGAATTGAACTGGGGTCCTTTGGCTTTGCAAGCAAGTGCCTTAACTGCTAAGCCATCTCTCTAGCCGTTTTTTTGTTTGTGTTTTAAGCATCAAGTTTCTTAGTCAGAAATAACATTTCTGCTGTAATGGTACGATTTATGACCAAACAATTTTTTATTTATTTTTATTTTTATTTATTCATTTATTTTTTTTTTTAGTTTTTGATTTTTTGAGGTAGGGTCTCAATGTAGACCAGACCAAACTTACTTTGATAATATTTGATTGCTCTCTCAAGGTGTAGGTGTTGAGAGGAGGCAAGGAATGGGTACCATATAC
This sequence comes from Jaculus jaculus, assembly GCF_020740685.1. Classification (NCBI taxonomy): domain Eukaryota; kingdom Metazoa; phylum Chordata; class Mammalia; order Rodentia; family Dipodidae; genus Jaculus; species Jaculus jaculus. The sequence continues at coordinate 88,805,076 of NC_059105.1, read as the reverse complement.
TCATGAAGTGTGGCTTCCTTAGGAAATGGTTTTCTGTTTGCTGAAATGATATATATAGTAGGACTTTATTTAGTTGTTTAGGATTGGCTAAAGTAATTCTCACCTCATAAAACAGGGTAAGTTGCTAAGATTTATTCATTATAATGTACCATTTAAAAGATACACATTCTGGCTTTTAATCTTGAATTCTGTATTTATGCTTAGATTTCATGCAGTAATTTATAAGTTTATTTTTAGAACTAAGATTATTTATTTACTAAATTTTGTTGTGTTTTATGGTGCTGGTAATCTAGTCTTGCACTCCACTATTAGAGTGATAGAGTATACTAACTAAATAAGCACTCTACCACTTAGCACACCTAGCCCATGTATATGGCAGTAGGAGGTTATACATACAAGCTTGGTGTTTTAAAATTTTTCATCCTGTGTAATTTATCAATCTTTGTTCTACAGTGTTTATTTTTTCTTAGATTTATTTTTCATATTGTCTTTATTATTTTATAATTTATTTTGTAATGTGTCTGTAGCATGCTTTATTTCTAGAATTCATAAAATTAAATGTAGAAAAACTATAAAATCTAGACAGTTTTTGAATTGCATATTCAGCAGTGACTTTGTTTTCAGTAGACTGGAATAGACAAAAAGAATTTTATATAATATGTGATCTGTATTCATTCAATTGTACTTCAGAATCTGAAACAAAAGAAGCAAAATTTAGTTTTATTTAACCAAATATTTATTTTTTAATAAAACAGACAGAAAATTCACAGTTAGATGTCAAGATAAGTGGCATGGAAAGAAAATCCAGTGGAAAAAGAGATTCATTTTTGGTACAGAAAAAGGATAAAAAAGAAAATGTGAAAACACCAGCCAAAGTATGTTTCCAAAATTATATTTAATATTAAAATTTTTAAAATGAAATATATTGTAACTTAAAACCTACAACTTTTGTTGTTTTTTTGAGGTGGGTTCTCATTCTAGCTCACGCTGACCTGAAATTAACTAGTCTGAGGGTGACCTTGAACTCATGGCAATCTTCGTACATCTGCCTCCCAAGTGCTGGGGTTAAAGGCATGCTCCTCCACACCCAGATAAACTATACAACCCTTCACTGGAAGAGAAAGTTATGGAAAGGGATTATGGGGTAATGGTTGAGCTCTAGATGGACTATTAGAATTGCATATAAATCTAGAAGCCATGGATGAAGAGTCTCCCCTTTAAAAAAAATCTTTTAAAATCACGTGGTTTGTGTGTTCTGTGCACGCTTATGTAAGCTTATACATAGACACACAAAGGCCAGTTTCAGCTCAGTTGAGGCAGAGTTTCTCAATTCTTTCTCTGCTATTCTTTGTTGTTTTCACTACAAGCTTCTGGAAAATCTTCACCTTCACCCCCTATCTTGCCTTCAGCCTTTTTGGTATTGCAGAAGCCCCCAGGGCTCTTCTTCTTATGTGGGATCTGGGTATTGAACTTCGTACTTTGGTTTGAGTAGCAAGCATTTTATCCACTGAGCCATCTCTCTAGCCCCGACATTTCCTTTTTTAAAAATAATTTTATTTATTTATTTGAGAAGAAGACGGAGACGATGGACATGTCAGGGCAGCAGCTGCAAACAAATTCCAGACATGCCACCTTGTGCATCTGGCTTACTTAGGTCCTGGGGAGTTGAACCTGGGTCCTTTGGCTTTGTAGGCAAGTGCTTTAACTGCTATGCCATCTCTCCAGCCCATTCTTTCTTTCTTAGTGCAGAGAAATAAATGTGCAAAATACTTAAGCTTAAGGTAATTCCCAGCATTGCTTATAGTTACTCAGGCTGAGACAGGAGAATCTGAAGTTTGAGGCCAAAAAGAAATATATAGTGAGACTTTAGGTTTTTTTTTTTTGTTTGTTTTGTTTTGTTTTTTTTTTTTTGGTTTGTCTGTTTTTTCAAAAGCTTGTATGGTGTGAATTTTAAACTTCCTATTGTTTCTTTTTTTTCTTTTTAAGGTAGGCTTTCACTAACCCACAGTGACTTGCATCTTACCTATAGTCCCCTGGCTAGATTCAAACTCAGGGTGATCCTCCTACCTCTTGTCTAGTTGCTGGATTTAAGGGCATGGGCCACCATTCCCAACTGCAAACTTCCTGTTCTTTTACATTTATTTTATAATATAGTTTTTTTGAGGTAGGATCTTGCTCTAGCCCAGGGTGACCTGGAATTCACTATGTAGTCTCAGGGTGGCCTTGAACTCACAGCGATCCTCCTACCTCTGCTTCCCAAGTGCTGGGATTAAAGGCAGTTGCCACCATGCCCAGCTAAACTTCATATTCTTTATTGAAAAACTACTCACGAGACTTATCAGGAAACAGAAATATTGGGAAATAATTTAGAAACGCAAATGTGCAATTACCTTTTTTAACACCTACAGCTAAAACTAGACTCAACTCCCAAAGTAAAGAGTGATAAGCTTTTGGAAGAAGAAAACTCCACGGATTTTGTGTTTATACCTACAGAAGAGAAAGTGGCAAAAGAAAGGATACTAACTGAACACCAGAAGGAAGTACTCAAAACAAAACGGTTTGTATTTATGCTTAGATTTCGTGCCGTGTACTAAGAATGTGTTTACTAAACTGTGTTTCTGTAGTGTTCAGGACCTAATCTATGACCTTGTACATGGTAGGCAAGCATTCAGCTGCTGAGCTGCACTCAGTGTTTATATATTGAATTTTAGTGGCAGAAGATGAACTGTACATAATGACATTTCATAATAGTTAAATCTTGCTGGTCATGGTGGCGTGCGTCTTTAATCCCAGTACTTGGGAGGCTGAAGTAGGGGGATCACTGTGATTTCCAGGTAAACCTGGGCTACAGCGTGATCTTACCTTGGAAGAAAAAAGTGGTAATACTTAAATCTATCTAATACTATGCCAAATATTTTTCTATATCAAAGCCTAGATCACATAAGCCAAATGTTTTTAAACTTAATCCTTTTACCTGGTTAAGTTGGAAGGGGAAATAGCTATCTAGGTCTTGATTTTATATCATTTATGAAAGACTGTTTAGTAGAGTAATAAAGTTAAATTTTTTTCTTCTCTTTATTTCTTGTGATAGTGTCTCACTCTAGCCCAAGCTGACCTGGATATCACTCTGTAGTTCCAGGCTGGCTTGAACTCAGTGATCCTCCTACCTCTGCCTCCTGAGTGCTGAGATTAAAGGTGTATACCACTAGTCCCAGCTCAATTATGAGATGGCAAGTGCATGCATCAGGGCCTCTAGCCACTGCAAATGAACTCCAAACTCATGTGTATCTGGCTTATGTGTGTTACAGGGAATTTAACCTGGGTCCTTAGGCTTTGCATGGGTTAACCAGTAAGCCATCTCTCCAGCCCCTAAAAAATATTTTTATTCTTCTTTTTTTGGAGGTGGGGAGAGAAATGGACAAGGCACAACAGAGCTTCTTGACACTGCAAATAAACTCCAGACACATGTGCCACATTGCATCTGGCTTCATATGGTTACAGGGGATTGGTCCTTGGCTGTCAGACTTTCATACTTTGCAAACAAGTACCTTCAAGTGCTGGATTCTCTCTCCAGTCCTCAATTTAATTTTTAATTGTAAGATTATCACTAGGTTTTTTGGTTTTCAAGGTAGGGTCTCATTCTAGTCCAGGCTGACTTGAAATTCACTATGTTGTCTCAGGATGGTCTTGTACTCAAGGTGATCCTCCTACCTCTGCCTCCCAAGTACTGGGATTAAAGGTGTATGCCACAATGCCCAGCCTAGATTTTTGGTTTTTTGAGGTAGTTTCGCTAGAGGCTGACCTGGAATTCATTATGTAGTTTCCAGGTGGTCTCAAACTCAGGACAGTCCTCTTACCTCTGCCTCACAAGTACTGGGATTAAAGGCATGCACTACTATACCCGGCAATATTTTTAAATTTTTTAAAATATATTTATTTTCATATATTTGAGAAAAAAGTAGAGAGAAAGGTTAGGGCCTGTAGGCACTTTTAGACGAACTCCAGACATATGAGCCACCTTGTGCATCTGATTTATGTCGGTACTGGGATATTGAACCTGGGTCTTTGGGCTTTGCAGGCAAGAGCCTAAACCACTAAGACATCTCTCCAACACTATCACTAGAGTTTTTTAAAGTTGTAAATTTAAATTTTAAAGTTGTAAAGTTGTGTAAATTTTACTTTTTTAGGCATGACATCCCTGCTTTGTATAATAACTTGGATGTTTCACAAGATACTTTATTTTCTGCCCAGTTTAGCCAGGATGAATCTATGTAAGTATGGAGCTTTTCATAGCTAGTTTTAAAATTAGTAAATGATTAAAAATAGTTTTTACAATTTTTACAATTATTTTGTTTTAGGGAAAGTTCCTCATTAACAGAAACTCCAAGGGACGTTTCCAAGACGGTGATAAAGGTAATGCCAAATTTCACATTTTGATATTTGTAAAATAACCCTTCTATTGTGAAACCTTTTTAATTGTTGGAATGTTGTTTATAAGTCTTAACTTTTGTTAATTTTAATATTTATTATATAATCTAACTTCTAGTCACACATTAATAGAATTATGTGTATGTTTAAAATAAATTATATACAACTCAAGAGACAGGAATGCAGAAAAGCCATATAGCTCAAGCTGTATGACCTTGAACTCCTGATCCTCCTACCTCTGCCTACCAAGTTTTGGAATTACATGGATGCCACACATTCTTGGCCTGAGCATTTACAGTTAAGAACATGCTAGTGGTTATTTGCCAGTAGTTTTGGAATATTTTTGGTGTATTGAAAGTTAATGATTAGCTCTTAAATTACCAAAATTGTATATTTAAGTTTATCTTGAAAGTCAGGTTTGTTGTTCTTTGTGTAATGTGCTATATGTATGTGCTTTTTATGAAGGAGGATCAAACAGAGAGTGATGTCGTGGGAAGCTGTGGCGTGGACGGACATTTTCAAAAGGGCTCTTTACCAGATGAGTGCAGTTCTGCTGTTGAAACCAGCCCAGGAATACCAAACAGTTGTAACAGTGCCAAGAAAAACACATCGGTGTCATCCCAGAAAATGTCAGCTGAGTGTGCATCAAGTTCAGAAAGTTCATTGGTGACCACCAATAGCTCAGTTTCTAATGCCACTATTTCTGGAACTCCTCCACAGCCTACAAGTAGGAGGCAGTCCTTTATTACTTTGGAGAAGTTTGATGGTTCAGAAAATAGACCTTTCAGCCCATCGCCTTTGAATGATATGTCATCCACTATTACAGTAAGAACTAACCAGGAAAACACAACTAAAACAGATACTCCACCAAAAACAAGGAAAAGAGAAGTAACTCACTCAAAATCCGGTTCTGAAAAATTAGTGAATGGTATTAAGAGATCAAGCCGGAGATGTAGTAGAACTGAACAGTCAGGGAATAAAAAATTTAAGCTTTCAGTGCAGTCTGAACAGGAGGCACATACCCAGGAATCTGTTGAAAGCATGCTAACTTTAGAAAATAATTCACCTGATTTGCCCAGCCAAACAGAAGGTGTGCCAGATAGTCAAGACCATCTTTCTACTGAAGAATATGAAGATACAAAACCCAAGCCAGCGATAGAAAATGCTGTAATGGAAAATAAAACTACAGAAGAGAAAAACATAGTCACAAATTTGGACTCCAAAGAAAACACACCCCCAGTAGCCATACCAACAGATCAAACAGTAAATGAAGACAGTCAAGTCTCAATAGTTCCAAATCCAAAAACCCTCAGAAGGTCCTCAAGGCGGCGCTCAGAGTTAGTAGAGTCTTCCACTGATAGCCAAGATAAAGAAAACAGTCAGCAAAAAAAAGAGAGACGGAAGGAAGAAAAACCACCACAGAAGGGTCCCATGCATGTGAATGATGACAAGTTACCTAAGCAAATACTAATTTCTGGACAAACAATACAGGAAAATTTAACTGAGAAAGGAAATAATTTACATGAGAAAACATTAGGTGAAACCTGTGTTAGTGCTGAAATTGACCAAAGTAGAAGAAAACCAGACCTTGAAAATATTGGTTCTGAGGGAGATAGTGGCCAGGACATTATAGATAAGTTGTCTGAGAAACCTTTAAGGAGCCGGACACGCTATCAAACAAGAAGAGCATCTCAGGGATTGCTTTCCAGCATTGAAAACTCAGAATCTGATAGTTCGGAGGCAAAAGAAGAAATGTCTAGAAAGAAAAGATCTGGAAAATGGAAAAACAAAAGCAGTGACAGTGTTGAAATTGAAGAACAAGAAGAAAAAGTAGTTGAGGAATGTGTAAAAACTGAAAGTCAGGCACAGGATTGTACAGCAGTTCCTGAAGTTGATGTAGACATAAGCGCTCAGACTAGTGAAAAACATGAAAGCATTTCTGAACCCCTTCAGGATTCGGCCGTGTCTTCAGCTTCACTGCAAGTTACTGATGTGCCAAATACGTTTGAGGAAAAAAGTAAGGCTAGCAAAAGTGTAGAGTCTTCGTTTACAAGTCCACCTGTGCCAGAATCAAACCTAAGGACTAGAAATGCATGTAAGAGACTTCAGAAGGGTGATTCAGATAGCAGTGCAAGAGAATCTTCAAAAACAGGGACACCAGGCACACCTGTGCTTTCTGAGAAACGTATCCAAACACTTGAATGCCAGCACAAGAGAAGCAGGAGAGTGAGGAAATCTAAAGGTTGTGACTGCTGTGGGCAAAAATCACAACCTCAGGAAAAGTCATTCACTGGATTAAAGACCACAGAAAATTCTGACATAAAGAGTTCTGAAACACAGACAGATGAGCTAACACCTGGGACTGTGTCCAGAACTTGTGAAGCTAATCAGTATTCAGAAGCAAAGTTTGCTGGTGAACAACCCAGTGTGAATTTTCATTTGGATCTTAAAGAGGAGAATAATGCTAATGGTTTGCTAATCATACCAGAAAGCGAATCAAAAGAGAATACACCAAAACCTCTTCCTCTTGAGATAGTGGCTGTGCAAGATAAAACTTGTGCTACACATTCTAGTGAAGGCTCCCCTGAAGGCCACAAGCCTTCCAGTGAGGAACATGAAGCTGTGAACCAGTGTTTAGGAGATTCCAAGGATATTTCACAGGAACATTCTACATACACCAAAGAAAATCTAGAAGCTATCCTGAAAAGAGAACAGAACATCATTGGTGAAGAAAATGCATGCCAAGTACTCGCAGAACCAAAACCAGAGGAAGTAGAGGCCATGGAATTGAATATAGACGAGTCTGGCTTTTCTGAGAAAGAGGGTGCCCAAGTTGATATTTCTGAAGAAGTGGCAACAGAGGAAAAGAAAAGTGATGAACCCCAGTTAGGCACAGTTGAAGAGATTACTGAAGTTACAGCTGCTAATTCATGTGTTGGTCTTCCTGGTAATAGCACACCGGTCAAAATAAATGCGCACACTGAGATTTCTGAGCACATACCTAGTGGGGTACACCAGGGGGGGGGTAGTGAATCTGAAGTGGGTTCATCAAAGGAAACCAGTGCTGAAATGGAGGTTGACAAAGAAACAGTGATAGGCCAGGTGAATTCTAAGGCTGTCAGTGTTGAGGAGGTTATGGACAAGACTACTAACACCTCTAGATCCAAAGAAGCTGAAATGGAGAGATTGATTGTTCCCAACACACTTAAAGTGAGTGCTGAAGATGGAAATGCTGGTGCTTATAAAACAAAACCAAACATTGAACTTGAATCTGAACAATTTAATGATAATAAAATCTTAGTGAGAAATGACATTTTGCGGGAAGTTGACCATACTTCAGAGACAGTGGAGGAATTACCAGACACTCTGTCATCTGAAAGGACTGTCTCTGAACTGATGTCAGAAAACAATGCATCTCCTGAAAAATCCCGAGAACTCGATCCTTTACTTGTGTCAGCAAATGAAAGTCCCAGTGGCATACAGGCCCGCTGTGTCTGGTCTCCATTGGCTTCTCCATCCATCAGCATTTTAAAGAGAGGACTAAAAAGATCCCAAGAAGATGAGATCGTGTCCCCTCTTAACAAGGTAGGAGGAATGTTTCTGAATGTTAATGAGTCTAATACTTGGTGGGAATGTTGTCCATATAGTGAAACATGAATGCATTTTTTGATGTCTTGCTATGGTGATTATGGAAAGAATAGGAAGGAGATTGGAACTTTTAGGTAGACCATCTTCCAGCCCTAAAGAACTTCATACAGGTGTACACATTGTTCACTTAGCACAACTGCCAAGATACTTAGGACTTCTGCTCCTCATGCTTTTTAATACACTATCTGGAAATAGATTTAGCAAGCCTTGCAATACTAACTACTATTGACAAAATGAGTTCAGCACTTACATTCATGTTTTGGAACATAACTTTTCCCTTAAAGTTTGTACATGAACTCTTACCTAGCTGGAAAAAAAAAATTCATAGACTATGACTTTGTCAATCTGGGCTATAACTTTTTTCTTTTTTTTTAAGTCAGGGTCTCATTTCAATACAGACTGGCCTGGAATTTGTGGCAATCTGCCTCAGCCCCATAGTGCTTGGATTACATACTTAAGCTATCAGTCCTTAGTGTTTCGAGACAGCATTACAGACTTTCTACCTCTGCTTCCAGTGTTGGGATGACTCAGGTGCATGTCATCACGCTGGCTACCCCATCCCATCTTTTTGTTTCTTTTGATCATCTGGGAATCTAGTCTGTTGCACATGCATGGGATGTACATTACCACTGAGGTACAACCTCAGGCCCTCATTTAGAATATTCCTCATGTCCTGTGCTCAGCTATTCCGTACTGCTTTTGCTTGTGGGTCTTCGTTTTGCAGTTTATTGACTGAATGAAAAGAAGTAACCCATGCTTACACAAAAAAAATGATCCTCTATAGTAAAGTAGATGTTTATTTGACACTTTACATTTTAATTTTGAAGTTGGATCTGCTTTTGTATATGACAGTGATGATTGGCTGCAACAAGCACCCCCACCCCCAGGCTGACCTAGAATCTGCTATGTAGTCTTATGGTGGCCTTGAACTCACTGCGATCCTCCTACCTCTGCCTCCCAAGTGCTGGGGCTAAATGCATACGTAACCATGTTGAGGCCCCCCCCCCTTAAAATTATTTATTTATTTGAGAGAGAGAGAGAGACTGGGTGCACCAGGGTCTCTAGCCACTGCAAACTCCAGACACATATGTCACCTTGGGCATATGGTTTATGTGGGTCCTGGATAATTGAACTTAGGTCCTTTGGCTTTGCAGGCAAGTGCCTTAACTGCTAAGCCATCTCTCCAGTTCCTTTTTCCGTTTTTGATGTAGGAACCTTACTATGTGGTCTAGGCTGGTCAGTCCTGCCTTTGCCTCCTGAGTTGCTGAGATTCTGGGTAGTGGCATCACCGCTGGCCAGTAGGCTCATTTTTAAGGCTTTTCTTTGTAATCTTTTCACTTTCAAAAATATATTGAACATTCTTGTCCTGAGTATTCAGAGATTAATCCATTTAGAAGATAACAATGGCTCTTGCTGGCAGAAAATTGCTGAAGAGGCAGCAGGATCAGGAGAAGGCCAAATTAACCACAAGGGAGGTTAAGATAAAAATTGTTCCCTGGTTAATGTAATAGTGATGTTCTCCATGCTGTGGAGAATAGCTGTGATTATGACCCAAAACAAAATCATTTAAAACAGGATTTTCTTTCACCTCATATAACTCAGTTGTGTAGTTCTCAAGTTTGAACTTTCTTCTTTTTTTAAAAGAAAATAGCAGATCTTTTACTTACTTATTAGTATGTGTGAGAGAGAGAGAAAGAGGAAGATTGAGTGAGAGAATGGGCATGGGCTTCTAGCCACTGCAACTGAACTCCAAATGCATGTGCCACCTTGTGTTATCTGGCTTATGTGGGTTTTGGGAATTGATCCTGCGTCCTTAGGCTTTGCAAGCAAGCTCCGTTACCACTACGTCTAGTCCTGAACTTTTTTCTTGCTTGTTTTTGAAGCAGAGTTTAATGCTATTCTAAGCTGATTTGGAAACTCACTTTGTAGTCCATGCTGGCCTCTAATTCACAATTGGAGTTCCTCTTACCTCCATCTCTCAAGTGTTGGGATTAAAGGCATGCATTAGCCATTAGGCCCTGCTCAAGTGTGACCTATGCATTGTCGCACTGAGGTTGGAAAGATAGCTATTGGGCAAGGCTCACAAACATGAGGAGTTTGAATCCCAATACCCATGTGGTGGTGCACACATTTCTAATCCCAGTGCTGGGAGTCAAGACAAAGGAGGACTCTGGGGCCTCACTGACTAGCCAGTGTAGCCTAATTGATGAGCTCCAAGCAAGAGAGACTGTGTCTCAGCCGGGCATGGTGGCGCACACCTTTAATCCCAGCACTCGGGAGGCAGAGGTAGGAGGATTGCTGTGAGTTCGGGGGCCTGCTAGCCCAACAAAAGCAGTGGGGGGATTGCTGTGAGTTCGGGGGCCTGCTAGCCCAACAAAAGCAGTGGGGGGATTGCTGTGAGTTCGGGGGCCTGCTAGTCCAACAAAAGCAGTGGGGAGCAATGTGAAGCCCTGCGTTAAAGGAGGTGAAAAGTGAGGGCTGATCCTGCAAGTTGTCTCTCTCCTTTACATGTGCTCCATGGCAAGTGCACAAGGAAACACAGACACACCAAATAAAGTTTTATTTATTTTTATTTACTTGAAAGAAAGAGTGAGTGAATGGTATGCCAGGGCCTCCAGCCACTACAAATAAACTTCAGACTCATGCAACACCATGTATCTGGCTTACATGAGTACTAGGGAATTGAACACGAGTCCTTAGGCTTCATAAGGAAGCGTCTTAACCACTAAAATATCTCTCAAGCCCCAAATAAAATATTTAAATGGTTGGACAGAATACTAAATGCCAATCATTACTGCCTTTTATGTCTACCTTATTTTCTGTACTCTATATAAAAATTCATGGGTTACTAAAACCATACAGGGTTTTGTCTTTTGTCATAATGCCTTATTTTATATAACTCAGTGCCACCCTCAAACTGCATATTCTTGTGCCTCAGCCTCCTGATTCTTGAAACTACTGGCATGTACCACCAAACCTCCCACAAAATACAGTTAATAGCTGTTACATACAGTTTCCTTAAGTTTCTACAATTGTCCCTGTTTTGTAATCTAAATTGTGCAGAGCTAGCTTAAGATGTAATTTGAATGTACTATAATTAGTAATATGTGAAAGTGAGCTGCTACTAAAATAAGCTTGTAAACCCTATTCGACTTCTAATGAAAATTTGTGATACCATCTTTTTAATGAAAACCTGACCTGTGTTTTCAGGTTCGCCGTGTCTCATTTGCAGATCCAATATACCAAGCAGGATTAGCAGATGACATTGATAGGCGCTGCTCTCTTGTTAGGTCTCATTCTTCAAATAGTTCTCCCATAATAAAAAGTGTTAAAACCTCACCTACTGTACAATCTAAGGTAAGCCATAGGCTTTAAAATACACATTGTATCTTTGCACACAGAGTGGATGTGAATGCGTTGAAGGTCGTGAAGCAGTCTTCTTTGGGTTGGGTATGTGTCTGCACTTCATGGAAAGTTGATGTGAAGAAGTGCCAAGAGGCAGTGATGACCCAACAAGTGATTACTTACCTACTTCCCTTACGTTTCCTGATATCAGAAGAAAAAGATGACTGCAGTATTAGCTGTAAAAATAAATTGTAAAATTATAGTTGTCTAGGGTTCTGAGTGTCTTTTTCTCTCCTTCTGTCTAGCATAATGCCACTGCATCCAAAGGATTTCTGTCCCCAGGATCACGGAGCTCTAAATTTAAGAGCTCAAAGAAGTGTTTAGTAAGAAGTGCTTTAGTTTTCATGTAACTTCATATTTCATGTTTATTCAGGCAACTTCTGCTCAATACTGATTGTTAAACTTATTCTAAGATTACAGAAATGACCAAAGAATGCCTGCTGTCCCCGTCCGAAAGTGTTTACCCAGCTTTGGTGAACTGTGCAGCACCAGTGGACATCATTTTACCTCAGATTACGTCAAATATGTGGTAAGTACTTATGTAACCTTCTTGCCAGTACATATTTCAGGTGCAATGTACTAAAGATTTTTTAAATGTTTTTTGTGGGCTGGAGAGATGGCTTAGCAGTTAAGGTGCTCGCCTGCAAGTTCAAAGGACCCAAGTTGGATTCCTCAGGATCCACATGAGCCAGATGCACAAGTGGCACATGTGTCTGGAGTTTGTTTGCCTGAGTTCTTGCCCATTCTCTCTTGTCAAATGATAAATAATAATAATAATGCTTTTATTAGCATATTTTAGTCATAATAGTTCTATTATACTTCTATGCATGTACATAATGTATTTCAATCATACTCACACCCTCTTCCATTTTCCTCTCCTCTTCCACTGATTTCTTCCCAATTTGCTCCCCTTGTACTTTTTTTTTTTTTTTTTCCTGAGGTAGGGTCCCTCTCTAGCCCAGGCTGACCTGCGATTCATTATGGAGTCTCAGGGTGGCCTCGAACTCACAGCGATCCTCCTACTTCTGCCTCCCGAGTGCTGGGATTAAAGGTGTGTGCCACCATGCCCAGTTTCCCCTTGTACTTTTAAGTCCCCTTCTGTTGCTACCTAATGAGTTTTCATTAGTGTTTCATTGAGTTTCTGTCCAGAAGTGTGCATACCTTACCAAAACTAAGACCACTGAAGAAAGTGTCACTCCTTTCCCATCAACCCACTGTGTATAATCCTTAGGAAGTGATGGGCTCCATGATAGGATATGGATTCGCCCAGTCTTGTACAGATCTTGTGCTAATAAGCAGAGCTGCTCTCAGTTCAAGAGTGTGCAGTACTGAATTCAGGATACACACAGCAGTCTCCCACCTTCCTCTAGTCTTTTTGTCCATTCTTCAGTCTTTACTGAGCCTTGGAGGGGGTGATAAAGATGTATGATTGAGCATTCAGTGGTCACTTGCTCTTCACCAGAGTTACAAGTCTCTCTGCAATTACCACTGACTACTCCAAGAAGTATCTCTGACCAAATCTTATGACCTCTCAAATCATGGGCTTTCAGGAAAAAAAGAAGAAAACATTTATGAGATAATATAAAGGCAGATAAGAGAGAATGGGCCACCTTGTGCACCTGGCTTTACATGGGTACTGGGAAATTGAACCCGGTCCTTAGGCTTTGCAGGCAGGCACCTTAACCTCTGCCATCTCTCCAAACTCAACAAATAATGGCCTTATGACCAGTTTTACAGTATTGAGATTTTTTTTTTTCTGCATGTAGCACTAATTGAATTTAGGGCTTTACACCTGCTACACAAGCAAAGCAATCCACAGCTGCTGATACACATCACTAGCATTTTCTTTCTTTCTCTTTTTGTTTTTTGAGATAGGGTCTCACGCTAGTCCAGGCTTACCTGGAATTCACTATGTAGGATGGCAATCCTCCTACCTCTGCCTCCTGAGTGGCTGGGATTAATGGGATGTGCCACCACACCCAGTTTTTTGTTTGTTTGTTTACTTGCAAGAGATATAGACAAAAGAGAATGGGCACACCAGGGCCTCTAATCACTGCAGATGAACTTCAGACACATGTGCCACCTCATGTATCTGGCTTATGTGGGTCCTGGGAACCAAACATAAGTCCTTTGGCTTCTTTCTTCTTCCTAGACTGACCTAGAACTCACTCCGTAGTCCTAGGTTGGTCTCAAATGCTCAATGATCCTCATACCTCTGCTTCCCCAGTGCTATTTAAAGTGTTTGCCACCACACCCTACCACTTTTTTTGAGGTAGGATCTCACTCTAGCCCAAACTGACTTGGAATTCACTACATAGGATGGCCTGAAACTCATAGCTAAATTCCTGCCTCTATTAACTTTTTATTGATAACCTTCATACATACATGTATTCAAAGTCCCCTAATCATAACCCCTTTCCCTCCTCTCCTAGCTTCTCTCTACTGAACCCCTGTTTCCAACTAGCTGTGCTTCTAAACATTATATTTTGGGAGGAGGGCTTGTATTATACAGGTGTTATAGGTAATGACAGCTCCTGTGTGGTCATGAATACAGTGCATTTCAAAGCACCCTTCTTTCTTTGGCTCTTACATTCTTTCTACCACTTCTTCTGGAATGGTCTCTCAGCTCTGGAGGGTTTGATAGAGATGCCTCATTAAGTGTTGAACCTTCAACTGTCAATTCTCAGTACTTTATGAGGTTTGAATATCCCCAGTAGTCACTATCAACTGAAGAGAAGCTTTTCTAACCAAAGGTGATAGTAGCATTAATTATTATATGAGCCACGCTACTTTTTTTTTTTTTTTTTTTAAGAGGTAGGGTCTCACTCTGGCCCAGGCTGACCTGGAATTCACTTTGTAGTCTCAGGGTGGCCTTGGACTCATTGCGATCCTCCTGCCTTTGCCTCCCAAGTGCTAGGATTAAAGGCTTGTGCCACCACACCACCTGCAGCATTTATCTTAAAGAGATAACTGCCTAATACCGGCCTGCTACTTGAGTCCTTTGGTTTACATTATCTTGTTTATGCATACAAACTAAAGTCTGTAAAGATTAAACCACCAAAATTGCACCGCTAAATAAGTTAAGTGACATACAAGAAGCACACAGGTAAACTTTGGGAGTCCTTTCTTGGTTTTTGTGTCTCAGGAAAGTTTAAAAAATTTAATGCTTGCTTGTCAACTGTTCTTATCACCATTTCAGAGTATTGTTAAAGGAAGTTTATGAGACAGGTAATTTCTTTTAGTACATTTCTTCAGTTCCTCCAAGGAATAATTTGTACTAAACATATACATAAGTCTCTGCAGTTAAAGTCACTTGCCTGCCCAGGTTCAGTCCCCAAGCCATCCATGAAAGCCATAATGCAAGAAGTGGTACCAGCATCTATTGCTTGTTTTCAATGGCAAGAAGCCCTCAAATCAGTCAGTGAATTAAGAGTTCTTGTACAAAGCAGAAGGCACCAAATAGTCACTATGTTGCCACAGCTTATAATTGAGTCTGGTAAAACATCCCAGATAGAATTTTTTTTTTTTTTTTTTTTTCTCGAGGTAGGGTCTCACTCTGGCCCAGACTGACCTGGAATTCACTAGGAGTTCAGGGTAGCCTTGAACTCACGGTGATCCTCCTACCTCTGCCTCCCGAGTGCTGGGATTAAAGGCGTGTGCCACCACGCCCGGTTCCAGATAGAAATTTTTAATTTACCATATATGTGCCCATCACACTGCGGTCTAGGTGGGCTATGTAAGTAAATTTACTGTGACCTGAGTTTTGATAGAGAAATTTTAAAAATAGCTCATCGGAAAAACTGTAATTTATTTGTCCTTCTTACCTTTTCAGGGCAAGAGGTCTAGGACAACTTATCAGAGCCAAGAATATAAAAACAATTGGTGATTTGAGTACACTTACAGCATCTGAAATAAAAACCCTTCCTATCCGTTCTCCAAAAGTGTCCAATGTAAAAAAGGCTCTCAGACTGTACCACGAGCAGCAGGTAAAAGCTTAGTCTTTCAGTTGAACTCTGTTCGCCTTTCATTTCCACCAACTGGGGCTTGCTTCCATGACTAGTATTCCTAAAACCTTCATGTATTTTGACATTATATTTCTAATTTTCAACAACCTGTTCGGCAAGTCAAAATCAGAAACCAGCTGGGCATGGTGGTGCATGCCTTAAAGGGAGGGGAAAAAAAAGCAGAATCCATACTAGTACTTTCTAATCTTGATGGGTGGAGTTACTGAATTATTGACTCATTTTGTTGTGTTCATGGGCCCTAAGAAGATGTCTGAAAATTTTATATACATATTTATTTTTATATATTTAGCTTTATATACTTGATGCTTAAATAGATGTACATATATTTGTAAGTAGGTTTATTTGGATACAATTCACATACATTTAACCCATGCAGTTGTTAGTAGCTTTCTGTGTATTCACAGATTTTTAACACCCATCCTCATGATCTAATCATGAAACTTGAAATAAAAATGTTTAAGAAGAAGCCCTGAAATTACTGGCTGCTACTCTTTTCCATCCCCTAGCCCAAAGCAGTCAACCAATAATAGGCATTTTCTTTGTACACTTGCATACTCTGGATGTTAACAATAGGGTATTAACAAACTAAAAGCTGAGCAGCAGTATTCCAGGTATGAATGGACCATGTTTAATTTTAGCTATCCTCAACTGTGATGGACGTAGATTGGGGTTTTCTCCTTTTGCTCTTATAAGAAGTGCTGTGAATATTCACATATTTGCATGGGCATGTGTTTTCATGTTTTTTGGATATATTCATTGAATAAAATTTGAACTGGGTGTGGTGGCACACATCTTTAACATCAGCACTTGGGAGGCAGAGGTAGGAGGATCACTGTGACAGTTTAAGGCCACCCTGAGACTAAATAGTGAAGTCCAGGTCAGCCTGGGCTAGAGTGAGACCCTACATTGAAAAACAACAACAACAAAAAGTTGTTGAGTCATGGTAACTTTCTGAAAGTAGTATTTTCCTAACCAATGTAAAGCATGGGTGTCCCTGTGAATGTTTTGGCCCTGGGTTCAGTTGTATACGCTAGGCAAGTGCTCTATCATGAGCTCTGTCAGTGCTCTGAAGATGTATTTAAAGATAACTACTTACTACTTAACCATAGTGATTTCTGCTGAGATTTTGCTTCCCCACAACCCTGAATGTGTGTAACTTGTTTCCTCAGCTACCATTGTTTCTTGGGGTATCTATTATGTAATACTATAAATTTCTGATCCACTTTAGATAATACTATCTTTATGTAATTACTAGTTTATTTATTAGCTGAACGAACTGAGTTAATTACAAACTATTGACCAGATATTTCATGTAATAGGCTCTTATCTTATGTTTGTGTTATTATTGTTGTTATTAAACATAAGTTTTGGGTTTGCTTATTACTGATTTGAATGTATAATCAAGGTGAAATCTCGTGGACTTGAAGAGATTCCAGTTTTTGATATTTCTGAAAAGGCAGTAAATGGAGTAGAAAATAAACCTCTGTTGACCGATGAAGAAAGAGTGACCTCAGGTATGTTTAACAGAGTGCATTGATTTCATTTTGAAGGCAAACTTTCTTAAGAAAAAGTTTTCCTTATGCTTTGAGTTAATTTTGACAGTGATTCATTAAGACAGCTTATTCAAGTTGTCTTTTTTCCTTGATGCTAAATGTGTGATAAAATTACAATGTAGCCATATCTTCCCAGCACTCAGCAGGCAGAGGTAAAAAGATTGTCCTGAGTTCATGGCCACCCTGAGACTACAGAATGAATTCCAGGTCAGACTGAGCTAGAGCAAGACCCAACCTCCAAAAATAAATAAGTAAATACATACATAACACACACGCACATGTTTGAGTTTAAATGTATATAGTTTCTCTAGTTGTCATCACAGTAGTCCATCAAGATCCAATAAAGTTAGACTGCCTATTTTGTTCCAGTAACAACATGTACAGAGTAATGAGTTTTGAGTGATTTTCCTGACGTTTGTTACTGTCCTTTCTATGTTTAAAACTGGGCTACTTTTAACATCTTTTAACTTGATAGGAGATATAATTCAATTCTTAACTGGTTTGGATTTGATTTTTTTTTTTCTTCTCTCAGATTTGATGGACCCTGTTCCTTTAGCAACCCCATTACCTAAAAATCTCGTGGCACAGGTCAGTGCTCTTGCGTTGCAGCTGGATTCAGAAGACCTCTACAGTTACTCGGGAAGCCAGCTCTTTGAAATACATGAGAAACTCGGCTATATGGCAAACTCGATAATAAAAAATCTACAGTCACGTTGGAGATCACCAACCTGTGAAGATTCCACTTAGATGTGAATGTTTGAAGCATCACTGGATTTTTTTTGATAAAACAAGTTCTCAAATACTGCACAGTTTAAAAGGAAATTGTTTGAAAATTTGACAGTAACAAATACTACAAGGCAATGAATTACTCTGTTAAGTAAATTCATTAGTTAAATCCTCCCCAACCATATTTTCATGGCTACTGTATATTGTTTCTCAAGAAGTTTAAATGTTGTTGAAATTTGAAAGCAGCAGTAGAAATGTGCATACGTTTTTCATACTTTCTTAAGTTAGTGCATATATTGTGAAGCTTGTCATACATAATATTTTGAGTAAAATTGAAATTTTTGAATTTTGCTGAGCTGATAGAGGTGTTTATACTTTTAAAAATTACTCAGTTTGTGCCTGAGGCTTAGGAAATTGGTTCTTGGTTAAACACTTATCAGGTGCAAAAGAATGGAACTTTTTCCTTCAGATGACTACTTTGGAGAACTTTTGAGAAAAATACCAAAATGTTCGTATTCTTAATGGTTTAGTGCAGAATTTACTAAGATTGCAGCCTTGCATTTTCCAGTGAAAATTTAAGCAGCGTAGTATTTACTTTGTAAGTGCACAACTGTACATTATGTATAGAATACTGTTTTTAATTTATAAATTTCAACCTTCATTAATTGCATGAGTTTTTCTGCAGCGTTTTGTGAATATCTTGGTTTTGTTGAATAGAAACATTTTGTATATATTTAATATTGAAATATCCATTTGGGCAGTGGAAGTGCTTCATGGACTTGCTGTGGATATTTATAGATTCTTTATCTACAAATAAAATTACAGATGTTTTGTATTTTGTTCATAGCCGTAGTTAAGCATGACTTTATTTTCTGAAGGGTCCATAATGATTAAAATTATTGAGACAGAAAATGTTACTTGACAACTTCACTATTCATGTTGCACCCCTCCTTTTTTCTTTTGGTTCGGAAGAAGATACCAGCCACTGGAAATGTGCCTCATGTTTCTTCTTAATGGAGAGTTTGTCTGAATATTTTTATTACAAGTTGTATTATAAGAAGTATAGAGTACCTTGTGTTTTTTCCACATGTACTGAAAAAAACACTTGGAAGGAATGTGGACCTGCCTTTTTATATGGTTTCCTTTTTTAAAAGCAGGGTGTATATTAAACCATTGGTAAAGTTTATCAACTAGTAGTAATGTCTGACTTCCCATACTTGTTTTTGCAATAGGATCCCTAGATAGCCCAGGCTGCCTTTGAACATGTTATCCTCCTGTCTCGACCTCCTGAATGCTGAGTTTGCAGTGTGTGCCACAATGCCCACTTTTTATTACATCTTTTTTTTTTTTTTTTTAACTGAGATCATATCTTCTTTGTTCTCATCGGGATCTGTAAGGGATCTTAGTTTCAAACTTAATTTAAAACCTAACTACTGCTTGAACACTACATTAAGTTGTAGAAAGTTTGTCACTTCTAAGTCTCCTTTGTCCAACACAGACTTCCTGCCAGTCTTTATTAAAGTTTGTGTGGTTTTCTTCATAATCATCAATCTGTCATTAGATATTTTTGATTCCAAGGATGATTATTGTTGCACTGAGGATTGTAGAAATAAACTAGTTTTACAAACAATTATAGGGCCAGGCATGGTGGTGCATGCTTTTAATTCCAGAGGCAGGTAGGAAGATCGTTGTGAGTTTGAGGATACGCTACAACTACTTAATGAATTTCAGGTTAGCCTGGGTTAAAGTGAGACCCTACTTCAAAGGAAAAAAATTATAATTGTTTACATTACTCATCACAGTATTAAAAGTAAAGAGAAACAAATGAACATTTAGTGAGAGGAGATATTAAGAAGGGAATGGTAGTGGAGTACTGTGACATCAACATAGTACAGTATGAAAAGTAGCTCATTTCCTTCTGCATCCCTTAACTTGTATGTGAACTAAAAACTTGCTACTGGAATTAATTTCTACACAGCTAAAAAGTACATTAGGAAATCTCACTGAAATACTTAGTACTGAATTTGAGAAAAGCACAGATACATTAATTTATGCTTCAGCGAGGCAACAGGTCAGCTTTTTGTCTTCATTCTTGCTATGGCTATAGGTATGCCATTGAGTTACCTTGCTTTCAGTACACTTGCCTTAAAATTTTCTGCACATTTCCTCCTGAATGACTGCTAAGATTTCAAAGAGCATTAATGTTCCAAGTTGGAATCTGTTTCACCAGTATATATAACAGAAAAGTCTTTTTTGGTTTGTTTGTTTGTTTTGGGGGGGTTCAAGGTAGGGTCTCCACTCTGGCCCAGACTGACCTGAAATTCACTATGTAGTCTTAGGGTGGCCTCAAACTCAAGGTGATCCTCCTACCTCTGCCTCCCGAGTGCTGGAATTAAAGGCGTGAGCTACCATGCCCGACTTAGAAGTATGTAATAGAAGAAGTGTGTAATTTCTGATAACTTGTGGAATCTGTTTTGGTTTTCATAGTGGATTTAAATGTTTAACATTTACATGAGTCCATTACTGAAGGTGCTGTTACTTCAGTGAGTTTGGAAGCTCCCAGTGAATAGTGCAGTGCTTGATTTTGAATTTGAAATAGTACAGGATGAGACAGGTTTACACTATTAGTGATAATACTGCTAATTTTTTTTTTAACTTGAAGATTAAAAGTACAGTAGTTGGCATTGCCCATGGGCTTCCTCCCTGCCTTCCCCGGTTTTTTGTTTGTTTTTTTTTTTTCTTTTTTTTCTTTTTTTCCCTCGAGGTAGGGTCTTACTCTGGCTCAGGCTGACCTGGAATTCACTATGTAGTCTCAGGGTGGCCTCGAACTCACGGCGATCCTCCTACCTCTGCCTCCCGAGTGCTAGGATTAAAGGCGTGCGCCACCACGCCCGGCTGCCTTCCCCGGTTTTTTGAGGTAGTGTCTCACTCTAGTCTGGGCTAACCTCAACATTACTGTATAGTCTCAGGGTGGCCTTGAACTCATAGTGATTCTTCTATCCTTGCTTCCTGAGTGAATGAGCCACCACATCCATCTGCCTGTGGACTCTTAGTCTGTTTGAAGGTACTCAGGAATAGAGCTATATACTTAAAGCACATTAAAATATATTAATAATTGGAATTACAAGAAACAAAAAACCGGACATGGCAACTCATTCCTTTAATCCCAGCTGAGACAGGGTAATTGGCCTACAGAATGAGACCTGTCTTTAAAAAAAAAAAAGCATTGGCCAAAATGATGGGGTTCTGAATATATTGCTAGTTTGTTTTTTAAGTTGGGATCTTGCTGTAGCCCAGGCTCGCCTTGAACTCACAGAAATCCTACCTCCGTCTGGAGTGCTTGGATTAAACGCCTGTGCCACCACGCCTGACTAGTTGGAGATTTTTTAGGTAAAGAAAGGAAAATAAAAAATAAGTTCAGGGCAGGTATGGTGCCACACTCCAGGGTCAGAGGTACAAGGATCACTGTGTGTTCGAGGCCACCCTGAGACTACAGAGTGAATCCCAGGTCAGCCTGGTATAGAGTGAGACCTTCCCTGGAAAGCTGGCTCAGTTGACTTAAGAAAAACTCTAAATGAGCTAACATTTCATCCTTAATGACATTCCTCCTAGCTTTGACTAATTTAGTGAGAAAGGCTGAGGTTTCATTAAATGTAAGGGATTTTCAGAGGCAATTTGTCACCCAGGCTAGGAGTTTTGTAAACATTGATTGTGAGAGTCACTGGGAAGGTATTCAGGTGGGGAAACCATGCCCTTTTTTTTTTTTTAATTTTTATTTATTTATTTGAGAGCGACAGACACAGAGAGAAAGACACATAGAGGGAGAGAGAGAGAATGGGCACGCCCGGGCTTCCAGCCTCTGCAAACGAACTCCAGATGCGTGCGCCCCCTTGTGCATCTGGCTAACGTGGGACCTGGGGAACCGAGCCTCGAACCGGGGTCCTTAGGCTTCACAGGCAAGCGCTTAACCGCTAAGCCATCTCTCCAGCCCAAAACCATGCCCTTTTTATCCCTGGGCTGGAGCCTAGATTCACAGTGGGTCTGGCTATGAAAGTGCTCTGCCACTGAGCTGTAGTCCCAGCCCCTAAAGTTTTTCAGAAAGTTGAAGGTACAATTTTTGCTCTTGGGGCCTTTAAAAAAATATATGGATGATTTATTAATAGGCACAACTAAGAGTTAAGGACTCACGTGTAAAAGAGCCTTGTTAATGAAGCTGATTAATGTTTTTTTGTGGGCATGTGGATTCTGTTTTGCTTTTTGTTGATACCAAATTAGGTTTTCAAATATTAGAAGTACATTCAGCCTTCAGCTAAGTCTTGCCTGTGATTTTCTTAGCAAATTTCAAAACAAAACACTACTCCTGAAATTGATTGAATGGCATGCTTGTCATTCCAGTGAGGACTTCAGTTGACTAATTTGCTGTTACGTTATGTCGTCGAAAGTTACCATTTCGTTGTAAAATGGAATTTAAAGGAGTTTGATTAGTTTGATTCTTTAAATATTGTAACAGGGTAGGGCGTGGTGGTCCACACCTATAATCCCAGCACTCAGGAGTCAGGGGTAGGAGGATCATCATGAGTTTGAGGCCACCCTGAGACTACATAGTGATTCCAGGTCAGTCTGGGCTAGAGTGAGACTCTACCTCGGAAAACCAAAATATAAGAGTTTGAATAATTTTATTTTGCAAAAATGCATTCTTATTGGAATTCCTGGTTATGATGTCAATTTTCCTCACATTCAAATAACCTATTTTAAAGAACTCTTCTAAAAACACTTAAGAAAATGTACGTAAGCTTCAAGTAATGTTTTTTGTTGATTTTTGAGCTGGGATATATAGCTCAGTCTGGCCTAGAAGTCACTGTATAACTCAGGTACACCTGGAATTCATAGCAGTCCTCCTGCCTCAGCTTTCCAAATGTTGAGATTATAGGCATGAGTCTCAGCTGACTTTTTAATGATGAAGTTAAGCCATTTGTTAAATTTGAAATTAGCTGGTAGTCCCTATGAACATTTCTATCCATTAACACTGTATTGCAGTTGGTATTCTTCAGATACCAGGGTGATTATTTTAAGATACCAATTGGATATGGTGATGCATGCAGTTCTAACCTTATGGTGGGCAAGCAGGAGGGCCATGAGTTCAAGGTCACCCTTAGTTATATAGTAAGTTTGAGGCCAGCCTGGGCTGTTTTGAAACCCTGTCTCAAAAAATGCCAACAAAATGTTAATCCAGTGTTCTAGCATTTCCAGCAGTAAATTCTCACTAAAAGTTTTGATTCTTAAACAGTAGAAGATAATTTCCAATTTCCTCTTCATTACATATAGTGTCATGAAACGAATGGATTTCAGAGTAACTATTTTTACACATAGTTTAATTGTCTTATTTTTATAGAAAATGAGAATTTTCTAAAAGGGAACTGGAGTTAAAAACAAATCAATTTTGACTGTAGAAACCAAAGGATAGCAGTGTTACTGAGTCCGTTTTTATAAAACAGAGCAAATGTTTTTGTTTATGCTTCCCATGAGCTAAAATGAATTTTTATATTAAATCATTGGAAAAAATCTTTTTAAAAATTCTAAAGGAGATGACAAAGAGAAATGAGATTAAGTGTCCAGAAACGCGCCTAGTGGAAGGAACATCATGCGCTCACATGCTGTACTTGGTCGGTTTTCTGTTGCATAGAAGATAGTTCTTTCCAGTCTGGTGCGTGATCACTGCCACTGAACTGAACTGCTTTCCAATATGGATCCTCCCAGTTTTGGTCATCCTGCTGTTCAAATGCACATACGCTACAAGATACTTTTCCCTTGTTGAAGTATGCCTAAGTCCTCATGGTGTTGGTGTTACATACTTGCTATGATACTGAAGGACCTTGAGCTGAGGCAGAAGCATGTGGCCCTGTTAGGTGCCCTGTGAAGTAATGTGGGGTTTAAGAGTTGGCGCTCTGCTGGTAAGTTAGCAGTTGCTTTCAGCCCATCTTAACGCTTGTGGATAGCCCTAACCAGTATGCATTTATGATAGGATCCAAAGGATATGTTAGTCCTGTAATGTTTTCCTGTCCTTCAGAAATGCTTCATCAGCGGCACTACTAGATGAGAAGGGTAGAGTTTTACTGAACTGTGTAAGTCTTAATACTTTTTTTTTTCTTTTTGAAGCAGGCAGACCTCTTGGGAAGTTGGTGTGTTAGGGTCATTATGACTGTTGTGGGAATCTGGTTTATAATAAAACTCATGAATCATTGGGAATTGACTGTAATTGCCAACAGAAGCTGGCCATTGGAGCCACTTTTCTATGAAATGCACTTTTACAAGACTAGAATAAATGTATGGACATTAAATTCTGGTGTTCCTGTCTTCCATTTTGATGTGCACTTAAGGGAGAACTGCAGTAGCGAGGGCAGCTCCGTCCTGTGCCAGTGCCGGCGAACACTGCATCACTCCACAAAGACAGCTCTAGTCTTAGCTTCTCTGACTTGCTAAAGCTCTGGTTTTCTGGCTTCCACAGACTTCTTAATCGTAGCTATCAATAAAAGGAGATAAACTGTTTAAACTGGTACATTAGTTTACAACTGCGTGCAGCCTGACAGGATTGGGTTCCTTCTAGAGGTTGAGGAAGAACCTGTACAAGTTTTCTGATAGCCTCAGCATTCTTACAGACTGGCACCCTGGTACTGCCTTTTTCTCAAATATTTGTCTAAATTTTTTTTTTTTTTTTTTTAAAGAACAGAGCCTATTTTCATCCAAACATGAACTTGGGACATGATACAACGTAAAACACAACTGGGCATGAGTTTTAGCTGAAGTCTGACAGAAGTTAATTTCTCTTAAAATTTGAAGATGGCTTAAGTAGCTGCCATGTAGGTTCTTTGTAGCTTCATAGACCTGTTTGTGGTAGTGGGGAGACAAAGGACTTCCCCAGTATTGTACTAGGGAAAACTGGTCACAAGCAGATGACTAGAAAAGCCAGATGAGATCTTGATCATTAGATATTTATTGCTGTTTTTAAGTTGTTAATTTTTTTGTTTGGTTTTGTTTCGAGGTAGGGTTTCACTTTTTAGCCCAGGCTGACCTGGAATCTTGGTGATCCTCCTACCTCTGCTTCCTGAGTACTGGGATTAAAGGCCTGTGCCACCACACCCTGTTTAAGGTGTTAATTTTAAGAGTCCTTTTTGAAATGCATAATTAATTACGACTATAAAAGTAAGTTTGGTCCCACAATGCACAATCCATATTCCCCAACAAGGAGGGTCCTTGCAGAGGGCAGTGAAGAGGCTAACGATGGTACCACCATGACTGTGTGTAACTAATAAATAAAATTTTTTTAAAGTAAGTTTGATAGAGTGCACTGGCTTGGTGGGAACACTTACAGATTCATGGCTGGCAGGCAGTGTTAGTGGGAAACAGTTGTGCTTCTGCTGTGCAGACCTTTGTAGGTATTTCTGTGATGACCTGGGAGGGAGAGTGACGACTTCTGTCATTGGGGGTGCTGAGGCATTGAAATGTCCCTCAAGGGTTGTTAAAGTCTTGGTTCCTTAGGTACCTTTGAGAGGTGCTGGGACCCAAATGCAAGTTCTTAACTCTAGATTGTGGTACCCTAGGCCCTGCCGTGATTTGCTGCAAGCCAAAGAGTCATGGGACCAACCATGAACTGAAGTGCCAGGAGAAGATGTTCCTCTTTTAAGTTTTTGGTGTTTTGTTTTTTTGTTTTTATGAAATACACATTTAGAAGCAAAGAGAAAGAATGGGTACACCAAGGCCTTCAGCTGCTGCTAATGAACTCCAGAGGTATGCACCACTTTGTTCATCTGGCTTCAGGTAGATACTGGGAAATGGAACCTGGGTTGTTTAGGCTTTATAGGCAAGCGCCTTAACCACTGTGAGCCATCTCCAGCCCCAAACCACAGTGGTTTGGTCTGGTTTTTATTTTTTGGTTTTTTAAGGTAGGGTCTCACGCTAGGCCAGGCTGACCTGGAATTCACTATGTAGTCTCAGAGTGGCCTTGAACTCAACGATGAGGTGTGCACCACCACACCCGCCTGGCTTGACGGGGTTTTTGTTATTGTTTTGGTTTTCTTTTAAGCTATTTTAAGGATTTTGTTGCAGTAATGAAAAGCTAGCAGGCATGGGCTGCCTTTTCTTGGGACTGAGAACCCCAACTTTCTTGTGACTCCCAGCATAGCATACAAGTGTCCCATTATTTACAAGTGTGATTTTTGGTAGCACATGCAGTCATGAGTCTCAGAGAGGCATGTGTTAAACTCAAGGGCAAAGGGAGTGTCCCATGGTGGTAGAGTGCCTAACATCCACAAGGCTCTCGGTTCACTGTTCAGCAGGCTAAAACAAAACACCTGAAAGCCTGCTGTTACAGGGACAACTCTTGCTATCTGGAAGGGTTGTTTGCAAAGAAGCATCAAGGCATTCATTATTGGTTGTCTTCCACACTTGGGTCTGTCTGCTCCGTACTCAGCACACTGCTTACAGTGCAGGGAGTCCCCTCAAGTTAGGTTGCACACCACAGTGGTTATTAAGACCGGAAGTTTGCTGAACAGGTGCAGATAACAGAATGTCTACTTGTGTGCATTGTTTACATTTTTTTAATTAGCTTTTTTTTAAAAACTAGTCTTCTGAAAGGAATTTGCTTTATTAAATGGGGAAGGGGAGTCCAAGGTAAGGTTTCACTCTAGCCTAGGCGGACCTAGAATTCACTATGTAGTTTCAGGGTGGCCTCAAACTCATGGTGATCCTCCTACCTCTGCCTCCGAAGTGCTGGGATTAAAGGTGTGTGCTACCACGCCCTCTTTATTAAATTTTTGATTGGTAAACCAGGACAATTGAAAATAAAGTTCATTCCATCATCAGTTTGTTGCAGAATTACTGAATTTATTAGTGACTAGCTTATCACCAGTTTATATAGACTCAACTTTCTAACTTCAGAAGCTAGATTAGAAATAAAAGCATTACATTTAGTAAGCAAGAAACCGGTGACCATCTGCCATTTTCCCTTAGTGTATATTTATTATACACTATAATTAGGAAGGACTGTGGATTGATACAGTAATACAACACTGCAGAAGCTTTTAAATAAAATTCTTGTGAAGTTCAAGTTATTTTAAAGCTGAAAGGAAATTTGATATTTGTAATTTTAAGATGAGCTTATGTTTAGTTTTACTGTTATCTCAAGTTTTATGTGCAAGTCCAGAAGATAATGAAGATGTAAGTCTACCTTAAGATCTGGACACATTCATAACATTTGATTAATTGAGAATAACTGGGGTGACCACAGAAATGATATGGACTCACTTTGAATAATATTGACACAAATAATTAGGCAGCTTGAGAACTTTAGTAGTGGAGTCCAAGTCAAAATGGTGCCTGCAGTTGCTGTTGCAGACATGAGTTTTTGAAGTGATTAAATGGCTTCAACATAGTTGGCTGGCAGCATGCCAGTCCTGCCAGTCCTTTGCACAGTGCCATACATCCAACCCTCGTCGATGGCTTGGACGTTCACTATAGCATCGCCGTCTTTGAAGGACACCTCGTCTGCATCGGCAGCCATATAGTCATACATGGCACGGAAGATTTTCTATGTGGAGATGACAAAGGAAAATACATGTTAGACCTTAGCTCAAGCACCTAAGGTCTTTTATGACTTTTTCTACAAATTTAAGTCACAGAGGAAAATGTGCAGCTACCACCAAGAAAGTAAAAACTCAGCAAATATCTGCAAGTCATATATCTGGTAAGGAATTGATACCCAGAATATACATAAAAAGGAACATGGGTCTGAAGAGATGGCCTAACAGTGAAGGTACTTGCCTGCAAAGCCTAAGGCCGCAGGTTTGACTCTTCAGGTCCCACATAAGCCAGATGCACAAGATGGCACATGTCTGGAGTTCATTTCCAGTGGCTAGAGACCCTGGCCCATTCTCCCTCTCCCTCCCTTTCTTTCTGTCTCAAAAATAAGTAATGTAAAACAAAAATGGTGTGAATAGGCACTAGTCCAAAGAAGATAAGCAAGTGACCATTGGGAACAGGAAAAGGGGCTCCAAATCAGTAATCCGCAGGGAACGCAAATCAGCCATGAGACACCACACCCACCAACATGGTGGCCTGCCTCAAAACAAAACAAAAAAGTAACACTTTGGAGAAATGAGGAGTAAAATAGCCAGACTTCATAGGAGTACCCAATAGTGGTTTGGAATGTATCCTCCAGTTTTTGTTTGTTTGCATTCTGAAATATACATACATATATTTATATTCACAACTAGATGTTACCCTGGAGTAAATGGAAGAGTAACAATATTTTCACTGACATCCTTCCTGTATATTGTTAAAAATATTTTATTTATTTGAGAGAAGAAAAGAGGCAGAGCGAGTGTGGGCACGCCAGGGCTTCCCACGTAAGCCAAATGCACAAGGTGGCCCATGCATCTAGAGTTTGTTTTGTAGTGGCTGGTGGCTCTGGAGTGCCTATTCTCATTCATTTCTTTCTCTCTCATAAATAAAATGTTTTGTTTTGTTTTAAATAGCTGGAGCCAGGCGTGGTGGTGCACACCTTTATTCCCAGCACTTGGGAGGCAGAGGTAGGAGGATCTCCATGATTTCAAGGCCACCTTGGGATTACATAGTGAATTCCAGTCAGCTTGGACTATAGTAAGACCCTACGTCAAAAAATCAAAATAAATAAATAATAAAAATTTTTTAGGGTTGGAGAGATGGCTTAGCGGTTAAGCGCTTGCCTGTGAAGCCTAAGGACCCCGGTTCGAGGCTCGGTTCCCCAGGTCCCACGTTAGCCAGATGCACAAGGGGGCGCACGCGTCTGGAGTTCGTTTGCAGAGGCTGGAAGCCCTGGAGTTCGTTTGCAGAGGCTGGAAGCCCTGGCGCGCCCATTCTCTCTCTCTCCCTCTATCTGTCTTTCTCTCTGTGTCTGTTGCTCTCAAATAAATAAATAAAAATTAAAAAAAAATTTTTTTTAAAAGCTGGAAACAGGAGGATCAGGATTTCAAGGTCATCCTTAACTACATGGCAAGTTCAAGGCTAGCCTGACCTACATGAGACATTGTCTCAAAAAACAGTCGTGGGCCAGAGAGATGACTCATCAATTTAGGGCACTTGCTGGCAAAGCCAAAGGACCCAGGTTTGATTTCCCAGTAACCATGTAGTGCCAGATGCCCAAGGTGGTACATGCATATGGAATTGATTTGCAGTTGCTAGAAGTCGTGGCATGGCCATATTCTCATTCTCTCTCATAAATAAAATATTTTAAAAACTGAAACAAAAACCTCAAGTGATTTGAATAAGCTATTTACTTACTCCAGCAGTGGAGGGATGAGATGGGATGGAGGATAGTGTTGTCTGCTGGGTAGCAACTGAAGATGATCGCTGTTGTGGGAGCTCAGTGGTTTTCACGTGCTTATAAGCTGCAAAGAAGGAAAGCACAGCTTACAAAGAGAACGGGGCTCACACCTGACATGGGTAGCATCTGACCCCTGCTGTCTGTGACTCCAAATGCTATAAAAAGAAGGTCCAATAAAGTTATGGGGGCTGGGGAGGTAACTCCAAGGTTAAAGGCGCTTGCCTGCAGAACCTGCTGGCAGCATTCAATTCCCCAGGACCCACATAAAGGCAGATACCCAAAGTGGTGTACTCATCTGGAGCTTGTTTGCAGTGGCATGAGGCCCTGGTGCACTTGCATGTTCTCTCTTTCTCTCTCCCACTTCCTCCCTGTCCTTGTGTTCACAAATTAAGAGTATTTTCAAAAAGCATGAGAATGAAGTACCCAACCTCATGTAACACTCCACAATTCTAGTCTTTACTCATTCAATAAAAGAAAAGTCATTTTTTAAATATTTTTTGTTCATTTTTATTTATTTGAGAGTGATGGAGAGAGAGAGGGAGAGAAAGAATGGGTGCACCAGGGCCTCCAGCCGCTGCAAACGAATTCCAGACACGTGCGCCCTTGTGCATCTGGCTAACGTGAGTCCTGGGAAATCGAGCCTTGAACCGGGGTCCTTAGGCTTCACAGGCTAGTGATTGACTGCTAAGCCATCTCTCCAGCCCCCATTTTTTTTTTTTTTTCTTAAAGCACCTCTTATAAGTCAGTGAGCTGATAGGCCATGACTGTTGCCACGCTGACCTCAGATTTGTAATCCTTCCGCCTGAGTGCTCAGTGCTGTGACCGCCAAACAACACTGTGCCTGTGTACCTGCGGAGCTGGCAGAGAAGAAGACCCCTCCCTCGCTGTAGGTGGACAGGCGGTGGTCCGCAGCTTCCGAGTGCTCGGACTTCTCCTCGCCCCCGCTGATACTCAGTGCGCTGGCAGATCGTGACTGCTCCCGGCTGCGGCGCTGAGCTTGGACTGAGAGAGAGGTCGCAGACATGAATTTCTGTGATAACAGTGATACCTGACAGTAAATGAGTCTCAGTTGTTGGGTTTATTTTTGTCAAGCATAATACTGAGTAGCTTTCCATGGCTTCAGCCCTCAGGATTCCAATGCCTACTTACACCGACTGTAAAATGAGAGCTCAAATAGCCAAACAGCTAAGTGAAACCAGGTGTTAAATGCAGGTATCCGTCCTCAACTACTACTTGCTACCACCTTGACCATTTTCCTGGCTCAGTGAAATAAACAGTAGTCACATTCCAACTCCTCAAGCTCCAAATGAATTCAGACGTTCTTCCTCTGGGTGGCATGAGACTTGAGACTATGGGCAAAGCTTCCAAGTTGTGCATTCAAGGGAACCAGAATCCACTTCCCTCTCTTCCTAAAGGACAGCCCAAATCCTTTAAGGGATGGCATGGCATATATTTGGCTCTTCACAATAGACAGTGTAAGCATGTGCAGCTGTCCTGCTGAATATCTTCCTGACACAAGCAGGTCAGGACAAGAAGTTCCTGAGGGTCAAACCCATTCTCTTCCCTATGCCTATGTATTTTGTTATCATTGTTTCTCTACCAGAACAATTTACTAACTTTTCTCTTGGGGGGAAAAAAATAGAAATGACACTCGTGGTACCTGAAGGAGACATGAACTGAGGCAGGTAATGAAAATCTTTTCTCAAGCTGAATTTGCCTAGTTGGGACCATAGCCCAATGAATAACTCAGAATCCCTGAAGAGGGGGTCTGGGGAGATGACTCAACAGTTAAAGGCTTGCAAAACCTGCTGACATGAGTCTACTTCCCCAGCAGCTCAGGTAAAACTGGGCACATGGGTTTGATTCCCAGCCATGAGCATAAAGCCAGATGCATGTATCTGGCATTCATTTACAGCAGCAAGAGATTCTGGTGTGTGTGCAAAACAAACAAACAAGCAAATGAAGTCCTGGTGGAAGGAGCATTAGAGCCTCAAAGACTGGCCACTCAGTGGTGGCAGTTATGTGGGCAACCTCTTGAAGCATGCATACCATTGACCATGTGTAAGCTTCGGGATTGAATGTTGTCTTCTGCAGGGTCATAGTCAAAAACTGAGCCAGGATTGGTACGCCAGACACGCAGACCTGCAAGGAAAACCAGTGAATGGAACAGGCACTGACTCTTCCAGTAACTGAAAACCTAAGCACAAGCTACAACCACCACAAGCAGGATGTAGTCTCGTTTGTTGTGCTTTGTTTTTGTGGTGCTGGGGATGGAACTCAGGCCGTGCAGATACCACCCAGCTACGACCCCAGTCTTTTAGTCACTGTCCTAAGCTTAGGTAGGTTCTGATCTTGGAAAACAAAGATGGGGTAGAGGAGACCCCTGAGGACTCAGCTTTGCAAGCTCGGTAACAAAGCCTTTCTTTTGCAATGTTGGGTCCTTTGTACTTGGATTTGTTATAGTCATGCCACTTTTGTTCTCAATTACCTGTAATAGTCTCGTGACCCTGGTCATTCCGCTTTTGTTCCATTTCTACCACTTTCCTTTGGATGCCCCGGTAGTTAATGTCACTGAAGTCCTGAGTGTTCCTCTTCACTCGCTCAGTGATAGGGTCCGTCACCACTGGTGTGAAACAGCCCTTGTGTTTCTCGAAGTCTTCATGATATTTCACCTGAGACGTGAGTTTGCTTTATGACCATCTTCCTCTGAATATAGCCCAACAGGCCGGCCAGCCCACGCTCAGGAATTCCCGACTCACCGTTGAGATGTGCCGCTGGGTTTCCCTCACCCGTCTCATCTCCGGGGTGTCTAGCACATAGGCGGCTTTGCCCTGGATTTGTTTCCGGAAGCTGTCAGAATAAAGGACCTGTGGATGAGAGGCCATGAATGAGCACGGGTCATGGTGCCCTTCGAATTTCTAATCCTCAAAGACCTTTTGACAGATGCAGATGAAAGAAGCTGAGGGGAGCCTGAGTCATTTGACCAGATTCACTGAGACATGGACCCAAAGGGGACCAGGTCAGCATGAGGCTGGGTAGCATTCACATCGGAGGGCAAAAATGTTTTAACTTTGAAAATGAACATGTTCATTTTCAATCATTTTCAAAGGAGAAGGGGCACAGCATGATTTTGAAAAACATGAAGAAAGTCACCTCTTGAATATGCTAAGAATTTGGTGGAATTTAGGTCTAAATCTGGTATTGAATGGAATTTGAATGACCTGGCCTTTAAAACATATAATTAGAGCCAGGTGTGGTGGCACACATCTTTAATCCCAGCACTTGGGAGGTAGAGGTAGGAGAATCACTATGAGTTTGAGGCCAGCCTGAGACTACATAGTGAATTCCAGGTCAGCCTGGGCTACAGTGCGGCCCTACCTTGAACAAAAATAACTTTTTAAAAAAAGTAATCATTTTTCTTGAAGAATTCCCAGGTTACTTAAAGCAATATGCTTACACTGAAATCAGAGTCCTCAAAACACAAAACATTATCAAAGCCAACGAAGGTATTCATTCTGAGTATTACCCAGGTCATACAGTAACTTCAAAGACTGGAGATGTTAGGGAGTCAATTTGTTACAGTTGGTTATGAAAAACTACCTCAAGAGTAAGATGTAAGAGGTGGACACCCATTGATAATTATGTTTAGTATGATCATTTCAAAGTGAAAAGCAAAGTTGTGTTAATTTTTGTATATATTTTCAGTTGAAAAAAGTGCATATTTTTATGGTGTTAAAATGTTATTTTTTAAGATGTTGCATTATGTCTTTAAATTTTAGTGTTTTTTTTTTTTCAGTTGAATGAGAAAGGCATGTTTTCGTGATGTTAAGATGTTATTTTCCAAATCATTGCACTGTTCCTTTGTAATCCTAAAAAATACCGAGCTAATGTTTTCTTGGTTGCGCTTAGCTCTCTCCATCTCTGGAGTAACGGGTGTTGGAGTTGCTTTTCTCATATTCTCTTTGTACAACACCTAGAGGAGTCAAGAGAGTAACCCAGACATCAGAAGCAAAACAAAGCAAAACAAAACACCCAGGTTCTGAAAACTCATCATTTAGCTGGTGGTGTTATGGCTCGATTATGTCACACACTACAAGAAGCACCTCAGGAAGAAGAGCATTAAAATGTTACAGTAGAAAGCGTGAGAGAGGAGAGAAGTGATACCAGCATGAGCTAGTGCAGCTGGTTTGTTGTTTTTAAGTGGCCGAGTAAGGGCTTTCAAAAGAAGTTTTGGAAACGCCATGAGATAAATTAGTGGTATAGCCATGAGTCAGGCTGGTTAAAATTACAATGGTTTATTTTTCCTGTCAAATACCGAGCTAAAGTTTTCTTGATTGCGTTTGACTCTTTCCATCTCAGGAGTGATGGGCGTAGGGGTAGCTTTCCCCAGACTCTCTCTGTATAGCACCTGTGAGATACAAAGTTGTACCTGAAAGTCACTCAAGGCAGTATTCACTATTCAATAGAGCATGGTTGGGGAAGGGAAACATTAGGTGTCATCTGCTATTAGTATAGCTCTCAAGAAGAAAGCTTAAAGATAGTTAATGGCAAGGATAAACGTAGAATAATATTTAGAGGAAATTAAAATGTAACTGGCATTTTATTTGTTTTTAACCTTAGATGAGGTTAAGAGCAGGCCAAACTGCAGGGGTTACTTTGTGAAGTCAAAAGCACTTTCAATTTTCCAGACAATACCGAGCTAATGTTTTCTTGATTGCGTTTGACTCTCTGCATCTCTGGAGTGACAGGGGTTGGGGTGGCTTTCCCCACATTTTCTTTGTACAAAACCTAAGTGAGTCCAATGGATCCAAAGAGCCAAAAAAGGAAAGAAGAAAAAAAGAATAATGGTTACCAAAAAAAGAAATGGAACAGATTAACTTTTGATGAGGCACTGCATTGGCCAAATCATTTAGGTAACAAGGTTAAAAGGCATCCTACACATTTTCAAAGGAAGGTGATTGTAACCCCAGGAAGATACATGTTTACAGGGTAGGACCCTGCCCTCAAACTTTTGCCTATAGTGTTCCCAGAGAGGAGGCAGATCTACCATCATTTTATTGCAAGTTTGTGAAAGTTTGTGAAGGTCAGTCCCATGATGGATCATTGCGAATGGGAACTTAGGTATGGGCTCAAATCATTGATCTTGAGGCTGCCCCAATTCAGCAGCTATTTGGTGGGCCTGTTTGTAGCTGCAAACTCTCACAGATGTATCATTACAAATGTAGACCCCTCAGACAAGGCAGCGTTTCTAATACTCCTTTTCTTTCTATCCTTTCTGTTGTCTCTTCATTCCTTAAAGATGCCATACTATCAGTAAGGAGAATGTTTATAGCAGTTACATGTCTACTGTGGTAAATGAGTACTTATGTATCACGATAAACCTTTGGTGTCTCCCCTCATTGTCACTTAAGGCACCTAGGAAACAAGGTGACCTTAAGAATTCTGTTTCAGTAGTTGTTCTCAAAGCACAGTCCCTAGATAACTGACCAGTACCAGCTAAGAACTCATTAGAAATACA
The DNA here is from genome assembly GCF_020740685.1 of Jaculus jaculus. Taxonomy (NCBI): domain Eukaryota; kingdom Metazoa; phylum Chordata; class Mammalia; order Rodentia; family Dipodidae; genus Jaculus; species Jaculus jaculus. The sequence goes on along the minus strand of NC_059105.1, from coordinate 88,770,417 downwards.
CATTCTCTGACTCCAGCCCACAGCTACAAAAAGAACTGGAGTGTGAGGGGTATCTGATTCAACAAACTTCCACATAATTCTGATGCATGATAACGTTTCAGAATGGCTGGACTCAAGGATGGGAGAAACCTGTAGATTGTACAAATGCTGAGCTATACAGGATTGTTAACTGCTGAAGTCAAGTCCCCACGCAAACCGCAGCCCCCTGATGATTTATACATTTACCATACCAAAAATCACAAGCTTAAAGGAAATGCTTTCTAGAGTTAGCACCTAAAGATCACAGTAAAGACAAAGGAAGACCAGCAGCACAATTAAGACTGGTAAGACAGCCTTTTTGCTGACACTTCCCTTGATAAATAAATTGTTTCAATTATGAAAAGGCACTACTAGAAGACAGGTTCAGGAGTTATTTTCCCCATGGTCTCCTTGTCTACATCTGTCAGGGTAGGGCTGAGGATGTAGCTCAGTGTCAAAGCACGTGCTTAGATGTGCGAGGCCCTGAGTTCAATCCTCTGCACCTCAAGGAAACAAACCTGACAGAAAGTTAGAACTTAAAATCATAACATGAAATCTTTACTCCTATGCTCAAGGAAGTTCCCCATTGTGTCTATGAAACCACACCCAAAGGCCCACCCAAATTTCACAAGTGTGTAAAACAAAGAGACCTTGGGTATAATGAAGAGTGAGTTTGGGGAGAGACAGCAAAGGAATGTTTTGTAGGAAAATCTGTTACCTCCTGATATTAGAACTTTAAGTTATGGATTAAAGCACTTTTGTTATTATGAAGTTAAGGCCAGGAGTACCCTACAGGAAAAATGGTCAACAAATTTATAAAATTTAAGTTGTCTTTTAAAAGTAGGATTAATATGTATTATTTTAAATCACTGAAGTAGTGTTTTAAAGTCATTAAAGAAGTTTTCTTTTCTTGCCAGAGTACCGAGCTAATATTTTCTTGATTGTGTTTGACTCTCTCCATCTCTGGAGTGACAGGTAAAGGGGTTCCCTTGCCCATGTTTTCTTTGTATAGCACCTGTGCGATGAGAAAGCATCAGAAAAACAACTGTAAATGACATTTCATTTGTTGTGAAGGTATAAGGGTAAGGTCAACTTTGTTACCAAATGACACAGTAGTCCAAGGAGCCAGGAGTTCTATGCTGATGAGATGCCATGTGCTAGCTATTTAAAGAAGCAGTTACTGGGTTGGGGAAGTTACATACCCCAGGAAGCAAGGGCCTATGCTGCTGGGGAAAATATTAAGAGTTATTCATAATAGTGTTTTTCATTTTTGTGAGTATGAGGCTTCTAACCTAATTACAGGTATTTGAGATGGTTAGAGCTTAGTTTTATTATCCATAAAACTCATTATTTCTTTTTAAGAAATGTCAGATGAAGTAAAAATATACAGTCAAATATAGAAATGAGCAAGATACGTTAGCCAAAAAAGGAAAGAGGGTTTAAACATATTATTAGGAGTCAGTTTAATTCTGAAGTTAAATGACATCTTTGCCCGCCCCTCTTTCTTTACAAAATACCGAGCTAAGGTTTTCTTGATTGTGTTTGACTCTCTGCATCTCGGGAGTGATGGGGATGGGAATTCCTGTCCCCAGGTTTTCCTTGTAGAGCACCTGTGTGGTAAGAAAGCATCCAGAACAAAAAAGCAGTCAATTACTTTCCCCCTGTTGGAGCAAGTGGCTGTAGGAGGGGAAGGAGGGAGAGAATGAGCTACCAAAAGCTTTCAGTTCAACCTGTAGGAGCCTAAAGACATCCTTAAATGCAAAGGAATGCAGGAAGGAGGGAGCAGCCCAAACTAAGAAATATGAAAAGAAAGTTTTGTTATTTTTGTTGTGCTACAGTACCAAGCAATGAAGAACAAACACTGTGAATGAGAGAAATGAGTCATCTTTGGCATGTAGTAAGTGGCGGGTTGCAGGGGGTAGAAATAGATAAAACAGAAACAAAGAAACACTATTAATACACCACGTGGAGATGTTTGGTTTTATAAGTATCATATGGGGGAGATTCATACACACAAATCATCTTTTGTTGACTCTCTAAAGAAGTTAAAGTATTTGACTTTTAGCTTGGGTAAACATACTGGGGACAATTATGTTTAAGGTGATTAGAGAACAATAAGAAAATGCTAGAAAAAGGAACTTCAAAATGATTATCCAGGCACCAATAGAGACAGAGAAAGTTAGGCTAGGAAGTAAGCCGAAGGACATATCTTCACAAGATAAATTGTTTTAAGTTTTTATGTTCACATCAAATTTGCCAAAGCAAGATACATGTGGATGCTGAAAACACTGAGAATGTTATTTTTTTTTTTTAAGCTGGGAGGGTGAACACTCAAATAAATTGAGTTAAATGATATATTAAGGTTTAACAAAAGTGAAGGGACTGATTCACAGGAGATGGCAGCATTAGGATGGAAACAAGAAGGGTCATAGTTGTATTGAGATAAGTTAATTGGATTTCAAAATTTAGCCATTAATCTTTTTAGAGCATTTTAAAAATAGTTAAAGGGATTTTCTTTTCCATTTTAAATACCGAACTAAAGTTTTCTTGATTGTGTTTGACTCTCTCCATCTCTGGAGTGATGGGGACTGGAGTCCCGGTTCCGAGGTTCTCCTTATACAACACCTGGACGACAGAAGAGAGTGCCGGAGAAACACAGACAGTCAAAGCAGCTCCTGGCTCTGTCTCTCAAGAACAGAGTATGGGACTACAGACACAAGCAGATTAACACAAACAGGAGAGATGAATGTGCCCAGTCTATTGCCCTGTACGGGCACAGGTTTGGGCAGGACATTATGCAGGGCCCGGGCCTTTTGCCTCTCTAACCCTCAGAGAACTGTTTGTATCAAGCATTAAGGTAAAGATACAAATAATTATATAAGAGTTCACAGTGCAATAGGAGAATTGTTTTTAACTTAGGTCAGAAAATATTTCTTTTTTCCTATACAGAACTTTGGTCAGATATAGCATAACAGATATTTAAAATTATAAACCAAATCTATGCAATCTGGATAAATCAGTCTATGTTAAAATTATATAGATTGTCAGGTCTAAAAGTCAATGTTTAATATGTGGTCTTTCTCACAGAGTCTAACAAGCCTATGAACTGCTAGAAACTCCTGCCTAAACAACCTGTGTAAAAATGGACATAAGTCATGACTTTTAAAAAGAAAAAAGTTGTTCAGGACCATTAGAATCATTACTTTCAAACAGACATACACAATAATATACTGTAATACAGGAAGACATAATTAAAATATAATTTTGAAAATGGATTCCTTTCAAAAAAGAATAATAATGAATTCAGGGAACAAACAGTAAATAGAACATTCTAAAAGACATATTAAAAATATAACAAAATTGAACCGTTGTTAGTGAACAGTATTTAGAAACAAAATGAAAAGTAGAGTCAAAGAAAGTTACTGATTTAATTATGTGAAATAATCAAACTGTTAGAAAATATTTAAAGTTAAAGGTAAGCATATTTTGGATCAACCCTCCTGCCCTCCAAGTACATCCAACTAAGATTTCCTAATGTGAGTGTCCATTTCGGGCGTGAGTGATCCTTAATTTACAGTATCACAGTCTATTCGGGGGTTGTAAATTTTTTTCAGGAATAGTAGTTAATATCAGAGAAAACATTATATCCAAATGCATGATTTGTCATGTATGTCTAGCAAGAAAGGCTGGCAGGCTGGAGAGATGGCTCAGAGGTTAAGATGCTTGACTGCAAACCCAAACAACCTGGGTTCAATTCCCCAGTGGCCCACGTAAAGCTAGATGCACAAAGTGACACATGCATCTGGAGTTTGTTGCAAGAGCTGGTGGTCCTCTTGTGTGCTCTCTCTCTCTCTCTCATAATAAAGAAATAAATATTTAAGAACAAAAGAAAGGCTTGGGATGTCTGTCTTCCCAGCACCGGGGAAGCTGAGGGAGGACAGCGAGTTTGGAAGCAGCCTGGGCTATGTAGTGAGATCCTGACAACAACAAACAACAAATCAGAAGGCCTAGGTTTCTAGTCACAAAACGACCTCTTAGGAAAAGTATTAAAATAAGGCTTTTGTTTCCAATGCTGCACAGTTTTCTTTGCTGTTTATGTGAACAACCATTGTTCCCAAGCAAAAGCAACTGCTAAACAGGCGGCCTTGGGCTGGGTAGCTTTGCTGCCAGCATTAACCCAGGAATGTCAGGTCAAAGGACTCCCAAGTAAATAGGAGCTTCAGTGTTTCGGCTGTTAGTGGAAATCAGTAAATTTCAAAAGTGCCTGTAGTAACATAAAGATGAAAAGGAGAGGATCCACTTAAAAATCTTGAGACTATTACAGGGAGTATAAAGCACTAAGATTAAGTGGTAAGTAAAATACCCCAGAAAAACAGAAAGATTCAGTTGGTGAGATTTTTTTTTAAAGGATTTGTTAAGTTATTATATAGGGAACAAAAAGTGAGAAGTTTTATCAAAATTATTATATTTAATATAGAGTTAATGGAATATTCCCCCGAATACCGAGCTAAAGTTTTCTTGATTGCGTTTGACTCGCTCCATCTCAGGAGTGACAGGTAGGGGGGTCCCCTTGCTCAAGTTCTCTTTGTACAATATCTGTGTGCATAAAACCAACAGTCAAATCAGCCTGGAGCTACCCTTTAGTTACATTTGATCTTAGCATAAATCCCTAAATTGTAAAAAAAAATGTTTATTTGCAACCAAAGAGAAAGAAAGAAAAATGGGCATTCCAGGGCCTCATCACCCTGCAAACTCCAAACACACTTTGTGCAACTGTCTTTACATGGGTACTGGGGAATCTAGCCCAGGCTGTCAGGCCTTGCAAGAGTCCTTAACCTCTGAGCCATCTCTCCAGCCTTTGTTGTTGTTGTTGCTTTCGTAATGAGATAAAAATAGAACAAACTTTAAGAAACAGAGTAGGGCTAGAGGGATGGCTTAGCGGTTAAGACGCTTGCCTGAGAAGCATAAGGACCCAGGTTCGATTCCCCAGTACCCTCATTTGTGCCTAGAAGCCCTGATGTGCCCATTCTCTTTCTCTCTTTTCCTCTCTCAAATAAATAAATAAAATACTTAAAAAAGGAAATAGAGTAATTATGGATCACCTTTCTTTAGTCATATATAATATACTGGTCTGCCTCATGGTATACACAGAGTGCTTTTCCTACACCTCTCTGATGTACAGGGTTAGAACTTACCAAATAGCACCTAAGCTAATTCAAGTGAATAACTATGAGTTATTGATAATGCTGAGTTAGAACACCAAAAAAGTGGCAAGACTAAATAAGTATTAATAAATATTCAAAGCTAAATAAAGGGCTTGGCAGATAGCTAACAGTCAAAGGCACTTGTTTGCAAAGCCTGCCATCTTGGGTTCAATTCCCTGCCACCCATGTAAAGCCAGATGCAGGAAGTGGCACGTGTGTCTGGAGTTTATTTGCAGTGGCAGGAGGCCCATTTGCTTTCTCTTAAATTAGTAAATAAAAATTTTAAAAAGCAAAAGAAACATTACCTTAGCTTTCAATGACCCTGAATATATTACAAATGAAAGTTCGTCTATATCTTGAATGGAATACAAAAAAGTAGTTTTCACTTGCATTTTGAGTCACTGTGAATTGCTATATTGTTTGTGAATAAAGCTGTTTAAGAAGTATGATCTTTTATAGAAAAGCTACAAACATAACACATCAAATACACACAATAAATATACATAAAATTCTGATTAGCACTGTCCCTTTGGCATGGTGTTAAGATTGTACTTTGACTCGTGCCACACAAGTTAGACCTGGAGCCAGGAAACACTGAGTACTACAGGGTTTTAAGGAAAGTTATAAATCTCTATGTTTTAGAGAAAACCAAGTTTCATACCAGCACTAAATATTAAATTAGATTTGGGTTGAAAACTCAGGTAGTAAATACTTGGTATCTTATGAGTTTAGTCATTTCACATTTGTAGTATGTTAAAGCCATTAATTAGACTACTATTTTAATAAAAATTAAGGGTTGGGGTTTGTTTTTCCTCCTAAGAAATACCGAGCTAACGTTCTCTTGATTGCGTTTGACTCTCTCCATCTCTGGAGTTACAGCTGTGGGGATTCCCTTCCCCAAATTTTCTTTGTATAAAACCTGTGAGATACAAGAAAGTACCCAGAAGACATTCAAAACAAGCATGAAGATTGAGGAAAGGAAGGAAGTGGGTATGGGTGAAGAGGGAGTTTTTAAGTAATACTTAGTCAGGGAAACGCTTTTACATTTCATCACTGTAAAGATGAACGCTACGATGCTAGTTCTGAGAGGAGAAGAGAAGGGTAGTTACAGGGTGAGTACGTTGAATGTGTGTTAATGCTACGTAGTCCTCAGACCTCAGTACTCACACCAGTCAGTTGCTATCAGTGTTAAAGTACAGTCAGAAAAGTGGGTCATTCTGGGATGTCAGCTGGCTTCCATCAAGTAAAAATACACAAAGACACACAGACTTTGTGGTTAAGGCGTTACTGTTTAACAAAGGATGATAAGAGTTGTTATTCTGGTAGTTTTTTTAAGTGGAAAATGATTCCTTAATTTATATATTTGTAAATACCGAGCTAAAGTTCTCTTGATTGCGTTTGACTCTCTCAATCTCTGGAGTGACAGTAGTTGGAATGCCTGTTCCCAAGTTTTCTTTATACATAACCTGTAGAAAATAATTAGAATACCCAAAAAGGCAAAATAATCATAAATCCTTTAGATTACAAACTATATGTGGGGCATTTGGTAAATACCCATAAAATAACCTAGCTTTTATAATGTTCCTCCTAACAAAAACAAATTCCACAAAAAATACAGAAAATTTGCCACCTTGAAAACTGGATTCATTTTTATATGGCCAATATTTAGTGCAATCCTAAAATACATTAAATAATGATAATATATTTAACAATGAGAAAAAGGTTTGCCTAGTACATGCAAAGCCCTGGGTTTAACTGCTAGCACTGAAAAGAAATCTAAGCATTTCATTGCATCTAGTACAGATGCTTTGAGTATAGTGGGCTTACATATTTGTGCTTAAAGCATATGCTATTTTATAATTTCCCAAATTGTGTGATATGCTACTTCTAATTCTTCAGGGTCATTGCATTCTTACCTTTTCCTTTTCATTAATTTAATTATTTAACTTTGGGGGGATTTGAGGAAGGGTTTTGCTCTAGTCCAGGTTGGAATTCACTGTGTAGTCTCAGGGTGGCCTCAAATTCATGTTGATCCTCCTACAACTGCCTCCCAACTGCTGGGCTTAAAGGCATGAGCAAGACAGGTTCTTGTTATATAACCCTAGTGCTATATACCAATTTATTCTTAATTGGAACATCCTAACCTGGAGACTGTTTAGCAAGTCCCAAATTGAAACATAGTCTTGTTAAAGTTGAGGAGTTTACAAATGGAGGGGAAGCTGTTAAGGCTCAAGATGTAAGCACTTCACAAGTCTCAGGAAGTTCCCGAAGTCTATAAGATTCACAAGCCAAGGAGGAAGAACTGCTTACGGGAAGAGACAAGTGAAAAGTGAGCCCCAGCCACAGCTGCCTTCCGGTCACTCGCCCTCCTGTAAAGTGGTCCCAACAAGCTCACTGCTCTCTGATTTGGAAGCTGGTGTAATTATTGCTTTGGCCTATAGTCAGTTTGTTCACATCTTTCCAGGAAATGTTAATGTAACACCTGGCTAACCTCAAAGGCACGGCTGTCCTCCTCCTCAGCTTCCTGAGCGCTGGGATTAGAAGCATGTGCCTTGGTGCCCTGCTTCACAGAGAAATATTACATGGCTCCTAGCCTAGTAACCCCTAATATAAGAAAGATTAATCAATTTATTTTTCAGAAAAAATGCTTTTCTCTAAAATTTGTAATGACTATTAGATCAAACAAAGTAGTTAGTGTGTGTGTGTGTTTCTGGGTTGAACCCTTACATGCAGGCAACACTCGTCAGTGAACTCTCTTTGGCCCTCCCCCATTCATGGATGTTAGGAATAGCATCAAGGAACCGTACATTTTAATAAAAGAGGAAGGACGCTCTCTCTCTACACTTCTTGTCTCTCTCCTAATGTTAAAAACTCTAAGCCAAAAGGAATGAAAATGAGTACTTCTTTTCAAGGAGGGGGAGTCTGTGGCGATCCATACCTGGGGTGGGGCCCAACCCAAAAAATCTGCAGGTGTGTGTCATAGATTAAATCCCAGACTTGATGGCAAGTAAGCAACAACACCTCTGTCTTACTGGGAAATTTAGGGATCTTTGACAATCTACCATCTTGGTAGATCCGGTTGTGCATGTACATCTGGTACCCACCCAGCAAGGCAGCAGAATGGGTCATGAATAGACCAGATAAAGTTTCAGACAGGCCAAGGGAGCAATCCCAAGCAACAGAAAAGCCCCAGCCAGTGTCCTTAGCCTCGGGACAGAAAATTCAAAATGAAGTCTGTACCACAATGGCACCAGTGCTGAGCTGAAACCATGGAAAGGGATGGCTGTTGAGCCATGACTGAGATCTCATGTCTACCTGTGCGATCTGAGGAGGGGTGGGAAGGATTCACAGTATCTCCCAGGCATGGGGCTCTTGGCAAATGGAAGGGAGCAGTGGAACAAGTGTACCCACTGAGGGGTTGCCAACACACAGACGCATGCTGAGTATGGGCCACTACCGTGCTAATGTGCTTCTGGGTCTCCTTGACACGTTTCACTTCAGGCAGGTCAGGGATCGGAGTTCCTTGTCCAATTGCTTCTTTATACTTCACCTATACCAAATTGGGAAAAGCCAGGTGTTACAATATGCTGCATAGTTATTCTCCCCAACATGTGTGATTGATTAGTAATCTTACATTTGAGGCAGGGTGGGGGGGAGTGCTAGGGATGCAACCCAAGGACTTGTACATGCTTAGTATACACCACTACCACTGAGCCACACCCCCGGGTCCTCTAAAGTTGTGTGTGTGTGTGTGTGTGTGTGTGTGTGTGTGTGTGTGTATTTGAGACAAGGTATGTAACCCTGGCCGGCTTTAAACTGCAGCAGTCTTTCTGCCTCCACCTCTACCACCTGACTACGAGGGTTAAAGGTGTCACTACCACAACTGGCTACACTCTACTTTTTTTTGCTTGTTTGTTTTTGTTTTTCTTAGTATGGTCTCACTCTGGCTCAGGTTGACCTGGAATTCACTGTGTAATCCCAGGGTGGCCTTGAACTCACGGTGATCCTCCTACCTCTGCCTCCCAAGTGCTGGGATTAAAGGCATGCGCCACCATGCCTGGCTCTCTACTACTTCTTAAAACACATTTTTATTTATGAAAGAGACACACAGAGAGAAAGAGGCAGACAGAAAGAGCAGGTATGGGTGCACCAGGGCCTCCTGCCACCGCAAACGAACTCCAGACACATGTGCCACTCTGTGCATCTGGCGTTATGTGGGTATTGAGGAATCAAACCCAGGCAGTCAGGCTATGCAAGCAAGCACCTTTAATCATTGAGCCACCTCTCCAGCCTACTTCTACCGTTTTTAAAATTTATTTTAAAATTTTTACATGTTTATTTGCCTTGTGGATGCTGAGAGACCTCCCCAGCCCTCCTTAGATTGCACAGGTAAACGTGAGATCTCAGTCAGTTAGAGGGCTCTCCCTTTCCACTGTTTCAACCCTGGTACCATTGTCCTACAGACTTCATTTTGAATTTTCTGTCCACTAGGCTGGGAAACCACTGGTGTACAAACGCTTTGCTTCTGGCTTATGCGGGTGGCTAGGGAAGTTCAGGAAGGGTTCCTAAGCACATCCTTTTAACCACTGAACCATTTTCCTAGCCCCACCCTCAAATCACAATTTAAATAACAAACTCAATGTAGTTTGGATGGAGCCACATTCCACTCTCAGGTCAGAGGAGAACATTTTAGGGGTGAGGCCACTTGGGTGTACTGTATAGGCTGTAATCTTTTATATTGTTTGTATATTGTGTCTCTCTTTTATCCATGGGTATATGGCTTTAGACACCCCGCCCCCTACCAAACCTACATTACTGTTTTCTTGCTATGCTTACACATACATAAATCGATTGTCTTTCTATCTTAACTAGGGACATTATCATGCTCTGTGGCCGTATGTCTTGGCAGCATGAACAACTAGCATGTCTTTTCCTTTTCCAGATTCCCAGAGAGAAAACCCACTCTACTGTGACCTTAGCCAGCTCAGCGAATGACTCGTGTTCTTATTTCGGGATGGGTGTTTGTGTGTGTGTGGGGGGGTGCTTCTCTTTGGCATATGCGAATTGCCAGTGTCCCTTCTCTTGTACCTTGGGGCCCGTCGTGAGGTACAATAAAGGTTATGTGAACACACACCCTGCAATACCAAGATCTGACGCTGGGCGAGCTAGCGAGAAGGAAGATTCACGGTCCAGGTAGGATAAAGTGGGAAGTTACAAGACTTTACAGATGCTCCGAAAAGAATCCTGTCTGAATTTTACTATTTAATTCTGCGGGACCAAGGTTGCCTGAGGGTAACTGAAAACCGCGGGAAGCCAAACTGAGCCTGTACTGTACGCCAGTGTTTCCCCGGGAGTTGACTTGATTAGAGCAGATGTGTTCACGTGTGCTCCAGGAAGGTTCCTTCTTCGACCCGGGCACAGTCTTCTCTCTCCTAAGCCCCTGTTTTCCGCATCTGTCCTCTCCTTGCTGAGACCCGCCTGGGAGCTGCAGGCGAACGCGATGACTGCAGCCGGGGCTCAGGGCTCAGGGCTCACGGCGCGGGCGGCTCCGCGCTCCGGAGTGACTCCGGACTGAGCCGCGGTCCTTCGCGGGAGGCGGAGGGCGCGCGGGAGCTCAGCGCGGCTTACCGAGCTGATGTGGTCCTGCGTTTGTTTCACTCTCATCATCTCAGGCGTCTTTCCAATGGCCGTTCCGGGTGACACGTCCTCTTTGTACAAAACCTGGGCATTCAGAATCGGGAGAGGGTTACACAGGACCAGGGAAACCCAGCAGTCCCTGTAGAAAGACTGGGTCACATGGCTGCTGTGGAAACGAAGACACTGGACTGTTCCCGGGCAAGAGCCGAAGTATGTGGCCTCTCCACCAGTGTCAGCGTCTCAAGCTGTATATACAGTAGCAGCCACTCTCCAGGTCTCGAGATTCCTCTAAAGGATAGCACAGCACAATGCCAGGTATGGTGGCACGCGCCTTTAATCCCAGCACAGTGAGAGTTGCTGTCGGTCTGGGGATAGCCTGGGCTACAAAGTGAGTTCCAGGTCAGCCTGGACTAGAGTGAGACCCTACCTCAAAACACAACAAAACAAAAAAGAGTATCATAGCATATTAATATGGGATGAGAAAAAGAAAACAGAAAATGTTGATTAACAATAATATAACTCATTAAAGTAATGCAAAGTGAGTCAGTTATTTGGTGGGAAGGGGGGATAATCAAAGAAATCACATTGTCAGAAAGAAATCCACCTTCTTGGAACAAGACAACACATGTTACCTGAGATTAACGAAATTGAAGAGAAAGGAGTTATTTTGTTAGATTTAATTTGTTATTTTAGATAGTCTTTGGAGTGGTTTTGGGACAAAACATTTGAAACCGTAGCAAGTCCCCACTAGTATGAACTGGTAAAGTTAGATGTTAATTGCCTGTGTCAGTGTGAGAAAAGTGTACTTGCTTTATAAAGAAGAATGTCATTATTAGGTTAGCATTAAATGGAAAATAAATAGTAAATATACCGAGCTGAAATTCTTTTGATTTTCTTTAACACGCAGTATTTCTGGCGTGTCTTGGACAACTGTAATTTTTCCTTTACTGTTTTTAAGGTCACACTGGTATTGAAGCTATGAAGAGAGAGTAAATATCTTGTTAAGATTTCAACATTGCCTTATATGTTTTATAATTGTTCTATGTTGTGGAAAGGGAGTTCATCTTATATTAAGAAAAATGTCCATGTCACTATAATTACAATCTGATAACTATATGTAAGAATTTTGTAGAGCATCTAATTTTGGTGGTGGGTGTTGCTGGGGTTTGAATCCATAACCTCATCAATGCAGAAGTAATATTTTACCACAAAGATACAACCCCAGCCACAGAAACTAAGTTTTAAAAACTAAGTTGTGTTAAAAAGACTCTCTTGCTTAGATTTAACTTTGAGAAAGACAGTCACCAGTAACAGAAGACAGAACTTAAGACAAAGGTAGGTCATTGATGTCCAGTGACAGAAAGCTACCACCAGGTACTCTGTTCTGGTTTGGGACTAATACAAGGTGAGCCCAGAAATGAATCCAGTACAAGTGTCCAGGGCAAGGATGGAGTGGGGGAGCTACTCACTAGCCTTGATGCAGGGGGAACAGGATGCCCAGGTGTCTTCACACCACCTTCCTTAGCCTGCTTGATCCCACCAGTGTGTGTGTGTGTGTGTGTGTGTGTGCGCGCCTTTGTGGCAATACTCACAAGGCTGAAGTTCTTTTGGTTTTCCCGGACTCTCTGCATCTCAGGAGTGTCCAGAACAGTTTCATAATACGACATGGACTTCTCTGCATCTTCCTTGTACTTTTTCTGGGAAAAGATCCCGAGAAATAAGGAGGGCTGAATTTCACAGGGACACAGGCCAGTGGAACCCTTCCAGCTCAGCATAGGAAGGGCTTTTTGAATCTTCTGCTGGTGCAGGTGCTCAGGGAGTTTAAAGCAGGGCACTCAGGGTTAGGGAGGGGAACAGAAGCCAAAGGTTAATGGGGCACACTGCCATGACAACGGTGGTGGAGGGAGGCCTTTGCTGGCTGGTGCTTCTGAGAGTGGTCGCTGCTGAGGGAGCTCAGGGAGGGGGACAGAGAAGACTCCGGTGGCCTTGCTCATTGCTGTGCTAGAGTCACTTAGCCAGGAGCCATGCAGGAGGGTTGGAAGTCTTGGCCTCATCCTGAAAGCCAGACCAGCAGTGACAGGGGGATTTACACTAAGCTTCAAGTATGTGTGTCCAGGGCTCCCGGCTGCAGGATGGAGCAGACCTAGAAGGCACTCCCAGAACACTTGTGAAATATCAGATTCAGCCTGGAGGCTCGATTAAATAGGTAGACCTGGGGCTGCCATTGGGATCGACTGACTGGCTAAGGGACTGCTCCAAACCAGCCATCCTGTTTCTACAGGCTTTGCTGACCCATGCCAGCCATTAAGCATGGAGGAATGTCCACAGGAATGGCTTTTCTAGACACATCACAGCCAGCCCTCATCAGGCTAATGTGCAGTTCTTCTCTGCCCAACATCACCTGCTGTGCCTGACAGCCTCCTGTCTCTTGCCATTTGTCACTGTGGCCTTTCACTTTGTTCTCTAGCTTTAGTTAGCTCTACTTGCTTCCATTTTGGGGGAAGGATATAGAGAGATAAGGAAAGAGACTAGCCAATTTTGTAATGGGATAAAACTATCTGTCTGTATCTAAATTGTTTGATATATAAATTATATTTGAAACATAATATTTTATTTGAGAAAAAATTTTTAATATTTTTTTAAAAACAAAGAATTAGCTTCAGCTAATGAGAGATTCCAGCCTAGAGTTTTTAAAAAAATCTATTTGGAAGCCAGATAAAGCAGAGATTTCTGGAAGAAAGGCAAGAGCAGGAGCGTCCCCAGAAAAAAGTCACTTAGAGAGGAGAATTCTCATTTTTCTTCCCTTTTATCTTCCCTTCCCTTCCCTTCCCTTCCCTTCCCTTCCCTTCTCCTCTCTTCCCCTCTCTTCTCATCTTTCTCTTTCCCTCCATCCTTCCCTCCCTCCTGTCCAACATTAAGTAAAAGCTCCTTAGCTGGTTTGTGCATGTGGATGCAATCATTTGGTGTCTGGGAGAGGTGATCAGTTCACACATATAACTTGAACATATATTTGGGAAAAGGCCCTACAGCCCCTGGCAGTAAGATGTTTACTACAATATCCTGAGTTTGTGAGTGTGCTCACACTATTTGCATTAACCACTAAGTAAGAGATTGAGAAGTTATAATACACGCACTCCACACTGGAAGTTGAGAAACTGTTTTGTGGAACATACTAGCTACATTCCATCATTCAGGGGATCTGGGGAGGAAATGATGCCTGCCTTTATTTTAGGGTTTGAGGTGACTAAGCGTGCACACACCAGTGGAGTAGGTGGGTGAGCCCTCGCTGCCAGTGTGTGTGTTGAGGTTTTCCTCCGACATTCACAGTATAAAAGCTGCATGTAGTACAGCGGCGGATCCCTTCTCAAGCTCTGGCGTGTTGGCCTCCTGGCTCTTTGATGAACATGACAGGGGCGTTTGAAGCCCATATGATCTTAAAAAACCTAACTACCCTGCAAGTAAAAGGTTCCATTTTCCCATTTGAACATATCTCTTTTTCAATTAAACTTTTTCTCTAGATATAGCTGTCATGTCTAACTTCACAACAAACGATTCTAAATTGCTATCAAAGGGGTTCAATCCATGGTTTCAACAACCTAATGGGCTTATAAGATCTAGGAAGATTATAATCAAACTGAGCCTACCTCAGTTTTGCTAGCATAAAATTCCAGAACCAAGATAATCTACATCACCAAGTCAGAGATTAGCCACTGTTCTGGGACTCAGTGATGAGCATGGGGCAGCCTGATTGAGCATTCCTGATCCTCACTGAAGACAGTTCATCCCAGTGAGTATATGAGGAAGCTTGGTTACTTATTTATTTTGGTTTTTCGAGATAAGTTCTCACTTCTAGCCCAGGCTGACTTTGAATTACTATGTAGTCTCAGGGTGGCCTTGAACTCATAGCAATCCTCCTACCTCTGCCTCCCGAGTGCTGGGATTACAGGTGTGTACCACCACGCCCAGCTCATTTTTATTTTTTGTTGCTTCTATTTGTTTTGTTTTTGAGATAATATCTTGCTGTGTAGCCCAGGCTGGCCTTGGTCTTGCTGTGCTCCTGCCCAAGCCTCCCAAAGTGCTGAAATTTCAGGTGTATATCAAGCTGCACAACTTTCCCGCTTCTCTTCACCTCATTGTAGAAAGGTAGAAATTAACCATTATGGAATACCTTCTAGCCTGGATTGTGGGATGACAGCTGATGACTCAATCTCAGTCTTGTTGCACATTGGTAAGCAAGTGTGAGCTATTTCGTGTCCTCCATGTTTGCACACAAATTTCATGACCACATTGTAAGAGACTTTACATGCTAAAATATTGATTCATTAGCTATGAGTTGTATCGTGTAAGAGTTTTTCAAAATATTAATCTCATAATCTTTTTGTTCCCTCTGCTCTTGAGCTCAAACTCAGGGTCTTACACTGAGGTATTCCCCTCTACCCTTCTTATAATCTATACTAAATCTGATTCAGAATTTTCAACTCTGACTCAAACCTACAATCATAGGTAAGCTGTTCTGTTCACTGGGGAAAATTGTGATGGTATGAAAAAAATGACTCCTTGGGAGTGAGAGATTCTAATGAACATCCTTACCTGGCTTGAAAGATTCTTGACTTGCTGGGCATGAATGATCTCTGGGGTGTCAACGACAGAAGTGAAATTGGCTTTTTCCATTTCTGCTGATTGCTTATACTTAATCTGTTAAAGGACACCAAATAGTGGGGTAGATGTTAACAACACACACAACTTTTGCTGGCTTAGTTTCATTAAGAGGTAACCAATACTTTTCTTTTCTAATAGGTGAAAAAAGGGCTTTCTCCCTTGCCCTTCCCTTTTCTCTCTTCCTTCTTTCCTTCCTTCCTCCCTTCCTTCCTTCCTTCTTCTCTTTTTCCCTTCCTTCCACCCACCCACCCTTCCTTCCTTCCTTCCTTCCTTCCTTCCTTCCTTCCTTCCTTCCTTCCTTCCTTCCTTCCTTCCTTCCTTCCTTTCTTTCCTTCCTTTTGTTTCCCAAGGTTGGGTCTCACTCTAACCCAGGCTGGCCTTAAACTAACATCCATCCTCCTGATACTCCTACCTCTGCCTCCTGAGTGATAAGATTAAAGGTGTGCACCACCACGCCCATCAATATTTCTTTCCTTTTGAAATTCCACAGAAATTTATTTCTATTGTATTTATTGTTTTATATTAAAGAGTGAGATTCAGAAACAAGGTTTTAGCTGCCAAAAGACTTACTAACTACTTAGATATAAGATTTTGGGTATGGGCAAAAGAGAATCAATTAGGTAGCAAAACATGGATTGTTTAGATAAAAGCTATCAGTATGACACATAAGAAAAAGACCCATAGCAACATTAGATGACCAAAGATGTTGTCATAGTTTGAATGGATGTCCCCCCACCCACCCAATATATTCAGGATTTTATTACAGTTTGTGATGTAGATCTGCAGCCCCCTAGCTGAAGGAGGTGTCCCTGTGGGTGGATCCTAGGGTCCAGCCCTAAGGTGTGGTGATGTATTTGGAATTCTGGTATAAAGACATGCAGAGTGCCTGGGTTCTGCTGGAGTTCCTGAAGTGTGCTTGATTATGCTGATGGTAGTGTTGGTTTCTCTCTGCGTGGACTTGTGAAAGTGGACCAGCTGCTGCCATTATGGAGTTTACTGTGGATCTGTAAACTTCAAATAAATCCCTTCTTCCTCCCATAAACGGTGTCTGGTCTGGAGGTTCATCTCAGAGACGTGAGGCTATCTATTATAGATATGTTTTAAAAATTTAGGCCTTGGGCTGGAGAAATGGCTTAGAGGTTAAGGCGCTTGCCTACAAAGCCAAAAGACCCAGATTCAATTTCCCAAGTCCTACGTAAGCCAGATGCACAAGGTGGTACACGTGTTTGGAGTTCATTTACAGTGGTTAGAGGCCCTCGCACACCTATTCTCTCTCCCCCCATCTTGAATAAAAAAAAATTACTTAAATAATTAATTAAAGCTCATGGACATCATCCTTCCTTAAAAAAAAAAAAGATTAAAAAAATTAAGCCTTAAATGGTGTGGTGGCACGTGCCTTTAATCCCAGCGTTTGGGAGGCAGAGGTAGGTGGATCTACATGAATTTGAGGCCACCCTGAGACTGCATAGTGAATTTCAGGTCAGTCTGGACTAGAGTGAGACCCTACCTTGAAAAACAAACAAACAAAAAAATTAGGTCTTGAACTATATCCCCCACTCTTGGTCCCACAGTGAATGCCAACAACCATATGGAAGAAGACCCTCAGAAGAACCAGGGTGGGGGAAGGAGGTCTAGAGTACAACCTTTTCATAAAAAAATCAGTCAAAATAAAAAAAAATTAAAAAAAAAAGGGCTGGAGAGATGGCTTAGCAGTTAAGCGCTTGCCTGTGAAGCCTAAGGACCCTGGTTCGAGGCTCAGTTCCCCAGGTCCCACGTTAGCCAGATGCACAAGGGGGCGCATGCGTCTGGAGTTCGTTTGCAGAGGCTGGAAGCCCTGGCGTGCCCATTCCCTCTCTCTCCCTCTATCTGTCTTTCTCTCTGTGTCTGTCACTCTCAAACAAATAAAAAAATAAAAATAAAAATAATCAGTTAATAAATAATAAAAAATGTTAGGCCTTGAAAACAGAAAAAAGAACCTGAAAATTATTCAAAACATGGGATTCTTTTTTTATTATTGAAAAAATTACAAATAAGGGTGGGAAGGCAGGAGTGCTTGCAAATATGTGTGTGTGTGTGTCTAGGCCAGAAGACAACCTTAGGTGTTATCCTCAGAAACACCGTCCACATTTTTTTTTTTTTTTTTTTTTTTTTTAGTTATCCTGGATATCACTGACTTGGAGATTACAGTTAGGCTAGATCAGATGGCAAGCAAACCCCAGAGATCCACCTGTGTCTACCTCTGCAGTGCTGGGATTACAAATGCAAGCCACCATCCTTGACATTTTTACATGGATACTGGAGTTACAGTCAGTCCTTGTGCTTGAAAATCAAGCACTTTACCACTTTACCCAAGGAACCATTTCCCTACCCCTTAAGCAAAAAGTTCTTACCGAACAAAAAGTGAATTGGAGAGTGGTGGTACACATCTTTAATCCCAGCACTTGGGAGGCAGAGATAGGAGGATCACCAGCCTGGAGCTACAAGCTGAATTCCAGGTCAGCCTGGACTAGAGTGAGACCATACTTCAAAAAACAAACAAACAAAACAAAACAAACAAACAAAAACCCAAAAAAACAAATTAACCAAGAAACCAAGGGTAGGATGGCAAGTCTGCCCTAGACCCAAGTAGCAAGTTTGTCCCCCACCTTGTGCACATTACTTTGAGTGTCTCCAGTGGCTATAAATAAAGAGAAGCAGACAGAGCAGTCTGGCAAAGTCCTCTCACCAAACAAATGTTTAAGGATGCCACTGTAAACATTTCATATCACTACTGACAAGTAGGATGACAGGGGACATCATGTCCTTCCAATTTCCACTCCCTCTCTGAAAGGTGGACATGGCTTAGAAGCACTGACCTGGCTGGCAATGTCAGTAGCGTTCCTGGCCCGCATAAAATCTGGAGTCTCATTGGCCATGGCATTCAGGCCTCTTCCTTTGACTTCCAGCTCCAAGTCTCGTTTGTATTCTTTCTGCAGAAGAATTTTTTTTATTTTACTTAATTTATTTATTAGAGAGAGAGAGGGAGAGGGAGAGAGAGAGAGAATGGGCTTGGCAGGGCCTCCAGACTCAGCAAACAAACTCCTGATGCATGTACCGCCTTGTGCATCTGGCTTACATGGGTACTGGGGAATGGAACCCAGGTCCTTAGGCTTTGCAGGTAAGCACTTTAATCAGCAAACCGTCTCTCCAGCCCCAGAATTATTATTATTATGTTTAAATATATTTTATTTATTTATGAGAAAAAGAGAGAATTGGCACGCCAGGGCCTCTAGCCACTGCAAACAAATTCCAGATACATGCGCCCTCTTGTGCAGCTGGCTAATGTGGGTCCTGGGGAATCAAACAGGGATCCTTTGGCTTTGCAGGCAAACACCATAACCACTAAGCAATCTCTCCAGTCAAGAAGAATTATTTTTAAAGGGGAAAAGGTCACCTAAACTTTTACTAGTAGGTGGTAACAGTACAGAATGAACAAGAATCCACGTGACATGCTATCTTGGTTGTCGCAGGCTGTGTCCTGTTAGCTTCACTGCTCCAGGTGACAGCCTGGAGGCCATGTCAGTCTGCATCAGTCTATCTATGCATGCCAATACGAATGAACAGAAGTGCTGGTATCATCCTTTCTATTAAAGAATTAAGACGGGGAGTAAATGTTAAATTTGCTTTGGTCCACAACTAGGATGAAATTCAGGTGTACTTCAGTATGGTGTGGTGCATATTGACTAGTGGAATTATATCAGGTCATTAGTTATGACAACTGCCATAGAAACATACTATCTTCATGTCTATTCATCAGAATTGGACAAACATTTAATCATGTTGCATGTGAAATTCAAAAACTCTATCGTTCTCATTTTTACAGAACTTGGATAGGAAGAGGGTGTTATGTGAATCATGTGCCTGCAGCTGGCTGTGTTCTGA
This sequence comes from Jaculus jaculus, assembly GCF_020740685.1. Taxonomy (NCBI): domain Eukaryota; kingdom Metazoa; phylum Chordata; class Mammalia; order Rodentia; family Dipodidae; genus Jaculus; species Jaculus jaculus. Next base: position 88,750,978 of record NC_059105.1, on the reverse strand, counting down.
CCTCATTGAGGATTTGAGTGGCGTTCTTGGCTCGTAGCATGTCAGGAGTGTCTTCCATTTCTGTGAGACCCTTTCCACGGATGCTTTCTTCTAGATCTTTCCTGTATTCTTTCTGTATTACAAAATAAAAACAATGTTGACAAGCCTGGATTGGTCTCTTAAGTGATGAGCCAGAGGGGGAAAACCCATAGAAACAAAAATAAAACTCTTCCAATTTTTCATGGATCATGGTTGAGTAAGTTAAGGACATAGATAAAGGCAGGGTATACACTTCATCAGTTAATATTAAGTACCAAAAGACTAGTGATTAATAGAACACTAAAGTAGGCCTATTTTCATTAGATAGTCCATTAAAAAATTAGGAGAATTAACAGGGGTAATAGATTAGACAGTAGTACCAAACACGTGAAATCAACCTGAAAACATGAAGTTAGGTGATGGTGGGTTCAGGGCAGGAACACACCGATGAGTGTCATTAGTGCAATTATTGGATCAAGACGGGAAGAAAAGACCAAGTGGCCACTACCTCGCTTGCTATTTTGGTTGCGTATTTGACATGTAATAAAGCTGGCGTGACTTCCAGGCCAGTCAGGTTTCTGCCTTTAATGGACTCTTCATACTCTTTCCTATATTCTTTCTAATATGAGTAGGAAGAAGAGAGAGAAAAAAAAGAATCTGTTATAATTGATATGTTAGCCCTAGGAAGAACACACGTTCCTTCTGTGTGTGGCCTCTTATATACAAATCTGCTAATGGTCAGACTTCAAACATATCTGATTGTCCTGGAACTAGTTTGTCTGTAGCAAAGCTCCAAGGTAACTCAGTGGTTGAGAAACTTCTTTAATGCCACCCTGCCCACACAATCTGTCTAAGGTTGTGACAAGGGCTAACCCTAGCCAGAGTGGAAGAATGGATGGGCATCAACCCAGAATACACTCTTAGCTGGGTGTGGTGGTGCACACCTTTAATCCCAGCACTCAGGAAGCAGAGGTAGGAGGATCACTGAGTTTGAGGCCAGCCTGGGACTACAGAGTGAGTTCCAGATCAGCCTGGGCTAGGTGAGACCCTACCTCAAAAAAACAAAAGCAATCAAATAAAAAAGAATCCTCTCTCTCTCCTGAAATTGTCCCATCTTTTAATTAATTATTCAATTAATTAACTTGTACACATACACACACACACGTGTGTGTGTGTGTGTGTGTGTGTGTGTGTGTGTGTTTGGCTGTACCAGGTCTCTTGCCATTGCAAAAGAACACCAGACACTTGTGACACTTCTTGTGTCCAGCTTATGTGGATGGCTTGGGAGTTGAACTTGGATGTATAGGCGTTGCAAACAAATGCTTTTACCTGCAGAATCTTCCCAGCTCCATCCTTTTTTTTCAGTTTCAGAATTTGAAGTGACTCAAGTGGGATAAAGCCAGAAAGGACAGCCTGAGGTGACTAAATGTAGAAGTGGCATTTTTCACAATAATAACCTATTTGTTTTCTTTTGGGATGAGATCATACTTTGAACTTCTTTGCTCCTCCTGCCTCGGCCTCCTGAGTGCTGGGACTTCATCTGGCATGTCGTCTTTTTTCTCCTTTTCATTCTCAGCAAACACTAAGCTCCTAGCACGTGCCAGTACTCTGCTAGGCTCTGACATTATGATGCTGAACACATGATCATGTTCCCCTGGGCCCTAGGTTAAGCAGCAAGTGGTTTGTGACCTGATAGTTTAATCACTGAATAGATGAGGTGGACAATGAGCCCAGGACAAGGACTCCTGAGATTTCAGCCATGGTTGGGGAAAAAGCACTCATCTCTCCACACCACCTTCTTTTTAAGCCTGGACTGTGTTGTACCAGAGAGGCTGGGAACAGATGTGAAAGCATGCTCTTATGGCTTTTTAATCTTAGTAGACTTTTAAATTTATAGAAAAGTCACAAGAATAGTATAAGAAACTCTATAGATTTCATTATTCAGATTCACCAGTTATTTGAACTTGTTTCAAACTTTCTATTATCTGGCATTCTATATAACAGGAAACTAAATTGCTACTTTCTTTAAAAAATTATTTGTCTTTATAATTGGAGATCATAAAGATTCCTTCTTTATGAAGGAAGGGCAAATAGGAATTCCAAATAAGCCTGTTTCTCAGAGAAACAGACTTTCTAAGATCCCAAATACAATTATATTCTCCATTTGTGATTAAAAGAAAAATATTTATTTTTTAAAAAACACCTCCACTTTCAATTTTAGAATAGAAAACATGACATTTTGACTTACATTTTGGGATCTTAATCTATCTCTTGATCACTGATTTTGCTTTTATTAGCATATATTGTACAAAACAATGGGATTCATTATAACATTTTCATACATGTGTATAATATACTTTGATCAAGTCCACATATCCCTGTTGCCCTCTCCCTCTCTCTTTTTTCCTCCCTCTGGCTGGTCCTCTTCCCAAATAGTCCTCTATCTGCTTTCATGTCTTTAAAAAATTTCTAGATTCTACATATAAGAGAAGACATGATATTTATCTTTCTGAGTCTGGCTTATTTCACTTAATGTGATGATCTTTTCCTGTGACTCCACCGTGTATGCATATCACATTTTCCTTTTCCACACATCTGTTGATGGGCACCTGGGTGGGTTCCCTAACTCGGCTGGTGAGAACAGTGCTGTGGTAAGCATGTACGTGCACGTATGGAACCTCATTTTACCTGCAGCATTGCAAAGCCAGTGATGCATTTGTGTGGAGGGAACTTTTTACTCAGCAAATGAAAACTCAAACTATATTCAATATAATACATTTTAGTGTTTGGAATATTTGTATTTGAATTTTATGGAAACCATTGTTTAAACAAAATACATAAATACACAATCTACTACTTAGAACATTTAAAAAAATAACGGAACTGTAGGATTTCTGCAGTGAGAAAGATTAGTGATCCCATGTTACAAAGTTACAAATTGGCTATTTGGTACCAGGACGCTGGGATGTTTCTAGGTAGAGCCAATGTTCAGGAGGGTCCTGGCGTCTCTGTGGTGCAATGTTTTTGGAGAACTTACCCCACTCTGCATCTGCTGAGACTCTTTGGCAGTGATGTATGTTGGTGTCTCAAAGTCCAACATGGGCTTTCCTCGCTCCTTTTCATATTTTTCTTTGTATTTCACCTAGTGATAAAAAGTCTGGTTAGGTGGCTCTGCCTGGCAGCTCTCTAGTTAAGATAGGACTAATTTATTTAGACAAGGTCTCGCTATGTAGCACAGGCTGGCCTGGACATAATCCTCTGGCCTCAGCCTCTTGAGTGCTGGAATTACAGGTCAGGACTACTATGCCCATGAAGGAAGAGGACTTGTCAGTTGATATGTTTTGTCCAGAGTTTCCTACCATTTCCAACCAAGGACCTTTTGTTGATGCGTGGCCAGTTATATGTGTGTGGGAAGTGGGGGAAATCACTGCTCTATGACAGGCATACTTATACTTAGAATCAATATGAAGAGACAAAAGAATAACTGATAAGAAGCAGCTATAGGAATGTTGATATACAGAAATGTTTGGAGAAAATTGACCATATATAAGGTTGCATAAGAGCTCTGATGACAATAAATAACATTTGTCAATATTTCTGATAAAAATCCTAAGTTCTTTCACAAGAACTTTTATGAGAGACCTAGAATCTAGACTGCATGAGTAACACACATAGATTTATAAGTAAATAACTCTCTCTGGGTCATGACATTACTGGTCTTAAATTTAATGTATCCAATATAAACTGTTATTATAGAAATGAAAACTAGCTTACAGGTTGACTGAATTGCTGATAAACCCGACATTCTCAAAAGATTGCTAAGTCTATTTTACAAATAAAATTTCCTCATCCTTACAACATATGATTAGAAATAGGGGAATCATATAAATATTCAAATTTCATAGAGAAGAAATTGAAAGACAGAACAAAAAGTCCCTTTTTTCCATATAACATCAATGTCATTGCTCAGCTCAGCTCTGCTGGTTATAATAAAACATGAATAAAAGGCACATGCCCCTTACAAATGACATGAGAATGCTTAATGCCCAAAGGGGAGCTATTGTGGTGATTTTTGTGATAGAGAGGCCACGTGTCAACAAATTGTTTCTTCTGAAAAAATACTATTTTTTGCAAATTTAGGGATTTCTCAGATACCCAGAGACTCCTTCAATGGTAGATGGAATCATGTCACTTCTTTGCTTAAAATCCTCCCAAGACTCTCTGTCCTCCACAGGTGTTTCCTGACTTGGGCACAGACCCAAGAGGCACATCATTAGGGTTACTCCTGGAACATAGCAGTTATGCTTCCAGTCCTGAACGATATATAGCATATATATTATTCCACTATACAAAAGTGCTATTAATATAATAATTTCATGATGTTATTAAATGCAAAGTCCCTTATGGTGGTTTGAATCAGATACCCCCATAAACTCATGTGTTCTGAACGTTTGGTCCCTAGCTCCTGGCAATTTGGGAAGTGGAGCTCTGCTGGAGGAGGTATGTTTCTGGGGTGGGCCTTAGGGGTGTTATAGCCAGCTTCCCCTCTGGTGAGAACTTGGCTCACTCTCCTGCTGCTGTTTCCACCTGCTGTGCAGAAGTGATGTCCAGCCTCTGCTCAGGCTCTCCCCTGTCATCATAAAGCTTGCCCCCCGCCCCCCAGACTGTAAGGCAAAATAAGAACTTTCCTCCCATCAGCTGCTTTTGGTCAGGTGCTTAATCCCAGCAACCAGACAGTAACTACAACACCCCTCTACATTTGACTACTTTCTCAAATGATGGCATAACTCTTTAGGGTGGAAGTCATACAGTTTTCTGACATTGGAATACACTTGATGGTGAGGCAGCCAGTCACTTACTATACTCTGGAGCTCCGTGGCCTCTTTTAGATGCAGCTGCTCCAGGTTGTCAGGGATTGTGTGGTAATGGCCTTTGCTCTTCTCATAGTTCTTCTTGTACTGGTACTGAGGGGAAGCAGCAAAGAAATCACATGGGGGTTTGGGAATCTGCTGGCATTCAGCCTTTCTTGGAAGATTAACTGCTTTCTCAGAAGCCTTGCCAAAGGAGGCAGAGGGCTGGGCTAAAAAAACACTCCAACAACTAGAGATTCAAGTTCAGTATTGCCCATTAATACCAGATGCAAACATTCAGGCTGTGTGGCTTATTCATAGCAGAAGAAACTGTTTTAGATAGTAGTTTTTTTTTTTTCTTAAATTTTAATTTACTTGCAAAGAGAGGGAAGGAGGGAGAGAAGGAGAGAGAGAAAAAGAGAGAGGATGGGGACACCAGGGCCTCTTGTCAGTGCAAAGAAGCTCCAGATACATACATCATTTTATGCACCTGGCTTTCCATGGGTATTGGGGAATGGAACCCAGGCTGTCAGCCTTTGTAAGCACTGAGCCATTTCTCCAGCCCCCCCCCTTCTTATGTCTTAGGAGAAGTGAATCTGTCTCCCCCACACATGAGAATCAAAACCAGAGCTCTGAGTGTGCTAGGCAAGCACTCTACTACCCCTGAGGTACCTCTCCAGCTCAAGCAGGAACATTTTTACATTCACAGAGGCATTGTAGTCAGTGGGAGAATTGCCGGATTAATGTAATTTGGAGGAATTTTATGAAATAGAAGAACTTTGTCATAAATCTGTTGTGTCAGTAACAGAGAAGGAGACCTTGGGAGCTCAGATAAGGAACTGAGTTGCAAATGGTTGAAAGGAATAGTTTCCAGAACAAATGGCAGAGCTTACAGAACTGGCAAGCTGGCTTGTGTTCAGGACATGATGCATTATCAGAGATTCCTTCATGTCGGTCACAGGTTTATGAAGTTTCTTCAGGTCAGCCTTATATTTTACCTGGTTTAGGGGAGGGGAGCAAATCACATTCAACAGACTATGGAAAACAGCACTAATGGAAATCATAGCAAGATATCCCCTCACAAAACAAATATTCAAGATAGATGTCCAAAACTAAAAATAATAAAAAAAAATCACTGTATCCAAAAAGTGGAAACAATGCAAGTGTCCATCAACAGCTAAATGGATAACAATAAACGTAGTATATACATACAATGAAATGTTATAGTCATAAAATAGTTCATAAAATGCTATGCTGAGTAATGTGGCAGACACAAAGAGAAATATTTTATGGGTCTAATTACATGCAATCTACAAAATAGGTAAAGTCGTAGAAACAGAGAGGTTGCCAGGAGCTAAGGGAAGAAGGGCAGAAAGGTGCCTAATGGTTATTGGCTTTTAAAAATATTTAATCTATTATTAAGCAGAGATAGCAAGAGGGAGAGAATGGGAGATCTTCTAGCCACTGAAAACAAATCCCAAATACATGCACTACTTTGTGCATCCAGCTTTACATGGGTACTGGGGAATCAAATCCAGGTTGTTAGGCTTTGCAGACAAGTGCCTTAACCACTTAACAGCCTCTCCAGCACCAGTTACAGGCTTTTGGTTTGGGGTAAGGAAAGGTTTTTGGAAGCAATGGAGGTTACTGAACAGCACTGTGAATGTGACCAGTGCTGAATTATACACAAAAGTGACCAAAAGGGCAAATGTCATGTATATTACCACCACTAAAGAACGTACCTCACTTGCAAGGTTGTTAGCATCTTTCATGGTTTTGTAGAGCTGGCTCTCTTTGGGATTGTATTTTGGTGTCTTGCCTTTCTCTTTGTCGAAATTTTCTCGGTATTTAACCTAACAACAAATGAAAGCATCTAAATTACTCCTGAAAACCAGCTAACTTGGGTACTAAGGAACACTGGAAACACAAACAGTGATGAATGTGCCTATGTTTTATGTATAAAGATCATATCATTTACTAACCAAAGGTGACATTTATAAGAGTATAAGAGGGCACTAGTGCTGGGCATGGTGGTGCACACCTTTAATCCCAGAGCTTGGGAGGCAGAAGTAGAAGTAGTGCCATGAGCTCAAGGCAGGCCTAGGACTACAGAATGAGTGTCAATCAGTCTGGGCTAGAGTGAGACCTTACCTTGAAACCCTCCCCTGCCAAAAATATTTGGGGCTGGAGAGATGGCTCAGCTTGCTTGCAATGCCTGACAGCTTGGGTTCAATCCCCCAGTACCCACCTAGAGCCAGATGCACAAGGTGGCACATACATCTGGAGGCTCTGGTGCATGTATACTCTAATTGAAAATAAATAAATAGTTGAAGAATTGGGACAATAGATAATCAAGTGTTACAGTTTTGGCTTTGCTTATTGTATTATCGAAAGGTAAGAAAAAATAATTACAGGCTTGGGCATATGGCTCAGTGTTGAGCGCTTGCTACTTAAACATTAGGGCTGAGACTGCCTGAGTTCCACTTCCCAGAGCCTATGTAAAAGCAGCTGGGTATGAAAGCTTGATGAGGTGGCACACACCCTTGAATCCCAAGGTAGGAGGATCTCTGTGAGTTTAAGGCCACCTTGAGACTACATAGTGAGTTGCAGGTCAGCCTGGGCTGGGCTAGAAGGAGACCCTAACTTGAAAAATCAAAAAAAAAGAAAGAAAGAAAGAAGAAGCTGTGCATGGCTGTGCATATCTGTAATCCCAGTGTGTGTTGGGGGCAGGCCAGAGAATCCCTGGGGTTCACTGACCAAAAATGGCAGCTCTGGGTTGAGGGAGAGACTCGTTTCAAGGAAGTACATAGGTAAGTGGTAAAAAGAGCACCTGGAGTTCTCCTCTGGGCTCTGCATGCACACGCAGTATGTTCGTGCAGACACACACATGCCTGTACAAAAAAACCTCGTGTATTTTTTTCAAATAAAAAGTATGTGAAAAAGGTTTGGGATAAATAGAGAGAAGCAATCTAATGTGCTTGACTTGGTGTGTTTATTGGCTTTGCTAACTAGCAAAACCCCAAATACCTTAGATCTACTGTAAAGTCTTGGAAGAGGGGTTACAAATAATATCAAATATTAAGTAGCAGGAATCTGCTGAGCTAGAAGAATTTATTATTATTTTAAAATAATACTTTGGCTATATCATTTTATATTTTTTTAGACTTGGCAAAATTGCTGCATTTTAAAAAAAGATCAGAGCTGGGCATGGTGGTGCACGCCTTTAATCCCAGCACTGGAGAGGCAGAGGTAGGAGGATCACTTTGAGTTCGAGGCCGTCCTGAGGCTACATAGTGAATTAAAGGTCAGTCTGAGCTAGAGTGAGACCCTACCTCAAAAAAACAAAACAAAACAAAAAAAAAAATCAAAGGTCAAGGATTAATAGCTTCAAGTATTCGATTTGAAGTAAGGAAAAATTGAGATACTCTAATGAGAAATGCAAGGTTAGATATACGTTTAGGATGCATTATATAAAGGATTAAATAACATCAATGTTAAAAACAAGCACAATGCCTACCACTAATAGTTGCTCAATAAATCTGGTTCAAATGAATGAAAGGAAGAGAAAGTCATTATGTCTGGGGAAAATCTTTAAAAAGGATGTTTTACTCATAGGAAAATTCAACCAATAACTGAGTGATGGAAATTTTTCCTTATTGAAAATCAGCTTTAGTCAATGATATTTGAAAAGTAAGTCCAGGAGTGGAATTCAACTAGTTATTCACACTGGGAAGAATGAAAATAAGCTAAGAAGGGAAGTTGTCTGACCTTTGGGGAAACCTAGTTTCTGTTATTGGTCATATAAAAGTCTTAGTCACAGAGATCCTCCTACCTCACCTCCCGAGTGCCGGGATTAAAGACGTGTGCTATATGCCCAGTGAGAAAAATATTTAATTTCTTCAGAAAGAAGAAGCAGTTCCATTTGTGTCACTTCACTTTTTAAGTTAATTCTGAATTAAAATTTCAAGCTTTTAATTCAAAACTAAAAGAAGTATATGCCTCGTTTCTTCGCCAGAAGGCTGTCAAGCCAGTGCAGCCTCGCACCGCGCGCATCTGATTGGAGCTGAGTCAGCGCATCAGGCCCTGCTTCAACTGGGTCTCTAAAACTGCCACAGGATGCAGCACTTTGGCATCACTAGAGTGGTAGTGGGCCAGGGGTGGTAAGACTGGTGACACTGCATACTTGTGGCATTTGGAACTGTCAAATTCTACTTCTTGTTCACCATGGAAGCCTGTGAGAAAGCCAGGATGCCATGTACTAGCCAGAGGCGGGCAGAACCGGGGCGCTGCCATCCCACCAGGCTCAGATGTTGGGCCTGCTATGGATGCAGTGTGGGAAAGTGATTATGAATTTGATTTCTTTCCAAAGTTTCATTGTATTTATCAGTTTAACATGTAATGGAGGGGGTATATTGAATTATATATTGCTACTTGTAAAGACTGACAAACAGTCCCAAATAGAAAATTTTACAAAGGATGAAAAAACTATGAGGGAAAACATTTTGAGTAATTTGTTCTTTTAACTCACAGTAAGTATATCTAAACTGTTGATGACACTAAAGTGCCAGCCTTAAATGTGTGAAATAGCAAGAGTGGCAAATAACTTCAGAAGAAGCAGAGGTGTGATTGAAGATGAGTCTCAATGCAAGATTTGTTTAGATATAAAATATATATATATATATATCTTTGGTTTTTCAAGGTAGGGTCTCACTCTAGCTCAGGCTGACCTGGAATTCACTCTGTACTCTCAGGGTAGCCTTGAATTCACAGCAATCCTCCTACCTCTGCCTCCTGAGTGCTGGGATTAAAGATCACCATGCCTGGCTTAAAAAATTATTTATTTGTTTATTTTCAAGCAGAGAAAGACAGAGAGAAGAGATACACACATGCACAGACAGATAATGGATGTACCAGGTCATCTAGCCACTGGAAACCAACTTTAGATGCATTTGCTACTTTGTGCATCTGACTTTATGTGGGTACTGGAGAACCAAACTTGGGTTCCTAGTCTTTTCAGGAAAGTGCTTTAACCTCTGAGCCATCACTCCAACCCTAGATTTTAAAAAATATTTTATTTATTTATTTGTTTATCTATTTATTTATTCACAAGCAGAGAGAGAAGAGAGACAGACAGAAAGACTAGGAATGCCAGGGCCTCCAGCTGCTGCAAATGAACTCCAGATGCATGTGCCACTGTGTGCATCTGGCCTTATGTGGGTACTGGGGTATCAAACTCAGGTCATTAGCCTTGGTAGGCAAGTGCCTTAACTGCTGAGTCATCTCTCCAGGTCTAGGTTTTTTTATTTAAAAATTTCTTTCCTTATTTTATTGAATAAATTCATTTTCACTTCATCTTTTTATTTAGCCAAGTATCAGCAGCCAAAGATATACTTGGAGGCCACTTCCATGTCTAGTCTATCTTCCTGTTCTAGGTATGTTCCATAAGGACAGTTTCATGGAGAAAAAGAGGTTGCATGCCCAAGTGTATGCTTCAGCAAATCTCGATAGCATTCTACATGTTCTGACACAGAATCACTAGAAAAAGGATCAACTTGTGTCAGTCATCTGACCAAGGCCAAGGAAGCAGGCACAAGAAAAAAATGAAATAGGTACTGGCTCACTGGAGTCAGTCTTACATCACTAATGAATATTAATTTTCTTAAGATGCCTCAGCATAGGTGTGCTACAAGATATACACCATGCCCACATCCTTTTCTGTGGCTCTTGAGGTATTCTGCTTAGAGTATGCAGCAAGATAGCCAAGTCAGAATGGGAGAAGCGCACATGGCTGAGGTCTTATTGGGCCATGGGCAATGCTAAGAAGGTATCTAACCCAAAGCAAATATTTCACAGGAGGTAGCCTAGGAAGAGGAGCTCACAAAGGGGTCTGACTAGGTCTTTATAACACAGGATTTACTTAGGATTTGAACTATGTGTCCCTTGGTTTTCAAAAACATTGATGTTTTAAAAATTTACACACCAAAATAATTTGTTTTTAGTCTGGTAAGAATATAACCTTGTAGTTTAAACTCTTTTAAGGTTTGGAGAGACTTTATTAGATTAAGAGAAGGAAAGAGAAGAAAGTATAGAGAGCACCTGCCCATGAGAAGGCAAGAGAAAGAAAAAGCCCTCTAATAACTCTACCTCCCATGTGCTGGGATTAAAGGTGTGCGCCACCACACCCAGCTTCTTACTACGTATTATTAATTTAGGAGATTGCACTATTTTTTAAAAAATGTTTTGTTTATCAGAGTGAGAGAAAGATAGAGAAAGAAAGAGAAAGGTGGGTAGAGAGAATGGACGTACCAGGACATCCAGCCACTGCTCATGAACTCCAGATACATGCACCACCCTGTGCATCTGCCTTACATGGATCCTGGGGAATTGAACCTGGGTCTTTAGGCTTCACAGGCAAGCACCTTAACCGCTGAGCCATCACTCCAGCCTGACACACTATTTCTTATTAGTCATTTTGTGTCTTGTCTCAAATGGTTATGAGCCAATTAATTTATAATAAAATGGTGCACACATATTTAAAATATAAATTCTATAATTAAATATGTCATATTAGTCCTCAGTCTTCAGAGAGTCTTCAGAGTCTTCCCTTTGTTTTCTCATAATTACAACTTATTTTAATGTTTTGTCACATAATAATATTGCTTTATATCTTTCCAAAAATTGGGACCCATGTTTGGTATTTCTGGAAGTCAATATACACAACCAAATGTATCTCAAACCTATTTCTTCAAACAAATACTTGAAGAGCCTGGACCATGGGGATGAAGCTAGGATTTCCAAGCTGGAGGAGAGAGAACATGCTCTTGAGCTGAAGTCCTTTGGGACCATGGGTTGGTTGTCCTGAGAGCGCTGGTGGATAATATTGCATCTCTGAACTAAAGTCTGAACACCTGTCTAAACTTAGGGTACTGTAAGTAACAGGTCAGCAAGGGAAATTAGGGACCATATGGCAGTCATCTTTGGGCAACACATTTCTGAGACAGTCTTCTCAATAATATAGAATCTGGCAGAATGAAGCCTTGTCCTTATATCTGGAATAAGAACCTGTTACACCAGACTCTATTATTTATCCATGATGACAGAGTGTGAAGACATTTTCTCCGCCCTAGTTCAGCATGTCTAGCCTTGGCATTCAGTATTTGTATGCTGAATGAGAGAAAGGTCCTATTGTCTGATTGGGTTGTAGAAATAGTGTTCCATGACTTTTGCATGTTAACCAGTCTTCCATGGGCCCTCATGTATGAATTAGATTCTCCAGATTAAAAACTTCCTGCTTCGGAAGAAGTCCCTTTTGTCACATGGCAGTAGTTCATGCCACAGACAACTGGAAATGTACTCATACAGGGGGGTGTGAAGGATGAGAAAAGCCTAGACTGTTAGAGAGAAATGAGTCAAGATGCTCAATACTTTCCAAGGTGCTATGGGGCAACTTAAGAGCAAGTATCACTTTGGTTGTTAAGATAGCACTTTCCCTCTGGGAGTTGCTTCTTAGTGCAAGGTTTTAAAACTGTCTTACATTCGAGTCACCACCTCCCATCTGCGTTACCTGGCTGCTCAGTCGGGCTGCCTTCTTGGCCATCTCGATGTCTGGACGGCCAAGCATACTCAGCCCATGGCTGGCTTCCTTGCGGTGCTTGGCTCGGTACTCCACCTGTGTTGGAGAAAAGCCGGATAAGCAGCGCAGGCTTGGTGAGCAATGCCTTGCACTGCTTGTTTACAGTAGCTACTGGGGACTGGGGACATTTTCTTGACACTCTTACCTCACTGGCCTGTTTGGCTGCCTGTGTGGCCTTCTTGATGTCTGGGCGGTCAGCCACCGTAGTATAATGAAGATTCTCTTTGGCATCTTTTTTGTAAGCAACCTTATTTGGAGAAGGACATGCTTACTCACTTGAGGTCCACTATTTTTCCAAAAGTCCTCACTAAACACAAGCAACCTTTTACTGAAGTAAAACCAAACCAACTCCCACCACTGTATTTTATAAACCACCAGATGGAGGAATCATGGGACCAGGAGCATGCACCCACTTTCTCAAATGCGCCCTGGGCATGAAGAGAAGGGACACGTACGTCACTCTGCTTTTTGGCCACGTCCATGGCATGCTTCACTTCTGGAGGTTCCTGCATGATGGAGTAGTTGGACCTCCCTTTCTCTTTGACAAACTTCTTTTTGTAATTTGTCTAAACAGAGTCAACATTACTCATGTGAGAGGAGGAAGGTGGAAACAAAGTTGACCTACTTGAACTCTGAAAAGATCACTAGGAAAGCCCAGGGCTTCCCGCTTGCATCAGTTTGGGACTTAGAGCTCTGACCCATTTCTAGCCCTTCTGTGTGTTTTCTGCCTTGAAACTCGATACGAGAATCATCCATCAAGCTTTAGAGAACTGAATGCACACAAGTGGAGCTCTTATTCATAGTTCCTACCTTTAAGTACACATAACACCATATCAGAATCACAGGCTAGAATGGCACAATCATGACAGCTTACTGACAGTACGGTGGGCAGAGATTACTTGAGGTACACCGGTGACTTTCTCCAAAATCGTCCAGCAGGTCAGGGATGGGAGAGGCCACTCTTAGTTGACACTGCCCCTCCCATTGGCACCATTGTTAGTTATATCTTCTAACATGCCTTGCAAGCAAATCTGTATCTGGCCTCATTGGCCCAATTGAGATGCCAATACTGAATCTGGCAAACTAGGATTTCAAGTTAGGATTGCTATGGAGACATCCACAGTAAGACAGAAGCGACCCAAAGGAAAGCAATGGTAGCTGGCTCTCCCCTGATTCCCTGCTACTTCCCAGGGCTCTGTGAATTGTCACTTACATCACTGACATGCTTGGTCACGGCCTTGACATGAACTGTGTCACGGGTCTCTGGCAGGGTCGTGTATGAGCCCTGGGCCAGGTGCTTCTTGACGTGGGCCTTGTACCTGTTCTGAGGGGGCGCACAGAGAGCTGGTTAAGGACTTTGCCTGGGGCTTTGGTCTGAGATGATGCGAAGCCTATGGGCTATGGGAGGGTTACCTCAGACACCAGACCACTAACAGTCTTTGCCAAGAGGATCTGCGGGGTGTCAGGCACAGCATGACAAGTGCCTCTTTCCTTGACATGTTTCTCTTTGTATTTCAGCTGTGGAAGAGACAGAAAGGTGAGGGAACATTTCTTTACCTTCTCCATGTATCCTGCACATTTTTATTTAGCCCCAGAGAACTAGGCATAGCCAAGAGAATAGCACCCTCATAGAAAGGGCACACTAAACTCAACAAAAAGCATTTGATGTTTGGAAATCCTGGGACAAGAGTCAGAAGAGGATTTTCCTTATCACTTTCAAGTTGAGGACTTAGCAACAGTCAGGATCTCATGATGGGCTGGAGAGATGGCTTAGCAGTTAATGTGCTTGCCTGTGAAGCCTAAGGGCCCAGGTTCAATTCCCCTGTACCTATGTGGCCCACATAAGCCAGATGCACAATGTGTTGCATGCATCTAGAGTTCATTTGCAGTGACTGGAGGCCCTGGTGTGCCCATTCTCTCTCTTTTTCTCTAGCTGCCTTTTTTTCTCTCTCTCAAATAAATTAATAAAATATATTTTTTAAAAAAGGTGTGTGCCATCATGCCCAGCCCCCCCGCCTCAAAAAAAAAAGTTCTCACGATGGCTCTTCATACAGCTGGGCTTCAGTTCCAAGCACTCTCCCATAGGTCAACAGCCATGGGAAGCATTACCCTTCCTCTTTTTTTTTTTTCTTTTTTTCTTTTTTTTTTAATTTGAGAGCAACAGACACAGAGAGAAAGACAGATAGAGGGAGAGAGAGAGAATGGGCGCGCCAGGGCTTCCAGCCTCTGCAAACGAACTCCAGACGCGTGCGCCCCCTTGTGCATCTGGCTAACGTGGGACCTGGGGAACTGAGCCTTGAACCGGGGTCCTTAGGCTTCACAGGCAAGCGCTTAACCACTAAGCCATCTCTCCAGCCCTACCCTTCCTCTTTTAGACGACTGGAAGAGCTTGATCCCACAGACAGGAAATGACAATAATTTCCTTATGACTCCTGATAGACGTTCAACTTCTAATCATGCTAGGTAGATTGCCTGGTGCAGTATAAGCCCATAACCATACCTGGGCTTAACAGCACTTGCCCAGCACGCCACTTGTGCCCACTGAGGGCAGGGCCATGTTTCATGACACCAGTGAGCTCCTACTGAGGATCCTCCTGTCCTGCCCTGGGGACTGTGATGCAGATGACCTGAGTCAGGGAAGAAACCATGCAAGGGACTGGATACTTACATCACTTTCTATTAAAGAATTCCTGAGGGCCAGCACCATGTCCTTATCATCAGTGACAGAAAGCTTGCATCCTTTGAGGAACTCTCGGTCCAGCTTATATTCAAACTGTGACAAGAAAGCAGGGGTAGAAGGAGCAGATCAGAGCGCTGGGAGGAAGAAAGCTGGCCATTTGATTGGTTCCAAGGAGAACCCTCTTACTGGGACAGCCCTTCCCAGAGCGAGGGGAGAGGCTTTCTGGTCTTTCACTATTACCACACACTGCACCCCTTTCCAGCCCAGGAACCAAGCCTTAGTCTCCCATCCAGGCTCTCCCTTGTCTCAGTATTCTGTGGTCTTGGAATCTGGACCCAGCAGTCAGAGCACAGGCTCAAGGGCCACGTTTGCTTCTTGAACTTGCCTCTCGCTCCCCTCAACCCTCCTCCTGCTTGGATCTCAAAAATGAGCTGGAGTTAGCACCCCTGCAGTGGGTACTGCAAGAACCAGGTCTACATGTCCTCACTTACGTCACTCTGCTGCAAGGATGACTTGGCAGCCTGGATGAAGTCGGGCCGGTCAGGCGTCCACTTCCAGAAGGCTTTGTTGGCTTCATACTGCCTTTTGTAGTCCAGCTATTAAGCATGACAGAAAGATACCACTTCACTCAGCTGAGTTCACAACACACAGGGCACAGAGTTTCACATCCCACAGGCCATGGTTCTCAGCATGGCAGAGCCTCATTGACGTTTCTGTGTAAGTTATGCAGCTAGGCAGCCACTCAGGTCATCTGTTGACACTTTTTGTCCCCTAAATGGGGCTAACACTTTGAAAGACCTTTGAGTGAAAAGATTCTACAATCTTTATTTTATTTTTATTTTTTGTAATTGTTTTATGATGCAGAGGGAAAGTGAGAGAATTGTTGCATCAGGGCCCCTAGCCACTGCAGTAGAACTCCAGGCGCATGTACT
Source organism: Jaculus jaculus (assembly GCF_020740685.1). NCBI lineage: Eukaryota > Metazoa > Chordata > Mammalia > Rodentia > Dipodidae > Jaculus > Jaculus jaculus. The sequence continues at coordinate 88,734,865 of NC_059105.1, read as the reverse complement.
ACCTTATGTGCGTGTAACGTGTGCTTGCATCATCTTGTGCATCTGGCTTATGTGGGACCTGAAGAGTTGAACGTGGGTCCCTTCACAGGCAAGTGCCTTAACCACTAAGCCACTTCTCCAACCTTCTACAATCTTTCTTAAATGTCAGTCCTCCTTTATCTTCAGAGTCAAGCATCTGTTAACTGGTAGATAAATTTAGGCTTACAAATACTTAGGCTGTACCAGAGCTTTTCTAATGCTTTACAAATTATATATTCAAATGTTACAAAACTTGGTACTATGAGCAACTTAATCTTCCTCATGCCTTCATGAAACAGAGCTGAGGGACTCCTTAAGAGAGTTAAGCGAGCTTCCCAAGATAAGGCAGGCATCAGTGATTGAGCTGAGATTCAAACCTGGGCTGCCTGGTTTAGAGGCACTTGCATTCTTCTTAACTCCTCAGGGTTCAAGACTCGTGGCTGAGACCCTCACAACCAGACCCACAGAAAGTTGAGGCTCTTTGGGAAGGGCCATACTTTTTTCTTGCTTTTGAAAAATTAAGGAATAGTTTATATACAACACACACATCTATGTATATTATTTATTTACTTACTTACTTATTTAATCTTTCGTAGCCCCAGGTTGCCTCAAAATCACTATGCAGTAGAGGACAGCCTGCACTTCCCAAGTGCTGGGATTACAGGTGTGTGCCCCACCACACCCAGCGTTTCTATGTGTACTCGTTAGTGATGGCTCTCCCCGCCATTTTATTATGAAAAATTTCAAACAGAAAAGAGTGTGGAGGGTATAACAGGCCACCTGTACAGCTACCACCTGGATTCCACAACATTAATTTGACCACGTTTGCTTTCCCACATCTATTTACCTACTGTCAACCTGTTCCAAAGACACTAGCAATTACCTGCCAGCATCCATAGGCATTTCGGTCCACTAACTCTGATAAATGGGTATTTATGGCAGAAATAGGAATTAGTTGGATTACCAAAGCTTCATTACTTTAATTATTTACATATTTTCGAAAATCAGTGCCCATCTAAATGCACAAAATGGTTTCAGTGGTGAAGGTTTTAAGATGCCTCAGCCAAAAATGCTTCAATGTGGGAAGGTCTAAGCAGGTGGAAGGTCCAGGCTAATCTCTGATGATGGCAAGCCACTCCAATGTCTCCTCCTTCAGAAGTGGGCTCTAGATTACAGCCTGGGGCAAGAGGAGCACGTGGAATGAAAGATGCAGTGGTATTTCCCAAAACTCAGCCTTCATTTCATAGTTAACTGTCCTACTTCTCAGCCACCTACCACAGAGGCTGAATGGGTGTGTACCATGTGTGATCCAAGGGGAGGCCATTCACAAAAGACCAGAGATAGCATTTGGACTTAGCATCATTTCTTGTTCTTCTGTGGCCCAGCTCCTGATCTAGACAGACATAGTTCAGTCTTCCAAAGAGAAGGGAATGGAGCCATATGTCTACATAAGTGAACACACCCTCATGTGTCTGAGTAAGTCAGTGCATCCCCATCAGGCCACAGGATGGTTCAAATGGAAATTCAGTAATCTCTCAAACTCATGTTGGAATTCAGCCACCACTGTGCTGAAGTTAGAGTGCAGGATCTTTAACAGGTGACTTGTTTTAGGAATGTGGAAGCTTTCTGTTACTGCAGGGGACAGTTAATCATCTCAAGAGTAGCCTTTTGCTCTCTCAGTTTTCTTCAAATGTTCCCTGGCCCTTCCACTTTCTGCCATGGGATGATGTGGGAAGAAGGGTCATACCAGATACCAGTACATGCTCCTGGACTTTCTTGTCTGCAGAATTGTAAACGAAACAAATTTCTGTCTTTTATAAAAGCACCCAGTCTTAGGTATTCTATTATAACAGTGAAAAACCAGACTGATTTGCTTGGGGGAATTCATAAAACTCACATTGGTGTTGACTTTGTAGGCATCCTTGGCTGCTTTGATGTGAACAGCATCTGGCTTAATGGTGCAATTGGATTTATTTCTTTGGTAAACTTCTTTATATTTCAGCTGTGTGAGGAAACAGAGCAATGAGTTTAAGCTAAAAGTAGTCTATTAAGCATTTTACAAACAAGTAAAAACTGTGGTTATAATATATAATACTCCTAAAAACTCTGCTAAGAAGGAAAGATGCAGCTATACAAAGATGTACCTTCTTAATTCAGATCTTAATGCAAGCTCCTAGACGTGTTGAGTGTGGTCACCAGTGTGGTGGGCTTGTTCTGGAAGGGTCAGCTGGCAGCTCTTCATGTATGCTTCCCCTTCCATTGCAGAACATTCCAAAACTGCTGATCAGGCTAGGCATAGAGGCCTGTGCTCCCTTGGTTCTCCCATAGTTCTTCCTGTTACCATGTCACAGCACAACCATTCCTTTACCTGCATGTTCTCTCTAGTAAGATGAACCCTTTCAGGACTAAGGTTTTGTGCCACCCACCATCTCATTTCCAGTGTCCGGCACATGAGTTCTTGGCAGATGACCGAACCAAAAGACACAGTTAATCACTGCTGTCTGTGCAAGAGCTCTGTCTGGAAAGTTCTGTGTGAGGGTGATGGTCTTTACTTCTGTAGGCCCAACAAATAATTTCCTTCATCTTGGGCCTGGGACTTCAACATACTTTTGCTTCTCCTAAATTTCATAGTCCTGGAGTGCAATCTGGGCTTTCTCACTAACTACTGGGGAAAGATTCCAGGTTCTAATGTGATTAAGGCCAAAGTGAACTGTTCTAAGGAAGGAATCAGAATTTACAAACTTAATATTTGACTTTATTACAGAGCTAGTTTGCTATTATACTAATCAATAGCTTTAGAGAGAAGTCCTATAAAATAAATGTTTTTCATCAGTATCCCAGGAATTCTAACTATTTGGAAGTTTGAGGAAATGGATATAAAGGTTTCATCTTTCCACAGTGCTAGGGAATGGGCTGTTCTGTCCATGAGGTCAGACTGAGAGATGCTTATGAGTATCTGATGTTCATGTTTTCAGTATCAAAACTTCTTTGAACATATTTCTAATATGTGATATACCATTCCACATTACCCAGATGTGTTTGGTGTTTTTTTTTTTTTTTGTGGTAATTCAAGGTACCCAGTGTGACATATTTATTAACCTAATAGAGGACCCTCGCTCACAGCTATGCTCAAGGCTTTGGGACAGGGATGTGGCATATCATAGTGAGCTCTATTGTTCTTTCTGGTGCCCTAAGTTCATATAGCCATGAACTTATTTAAAATATTGACTGTAGGGTGTGGCGGCCTATACCTAGAATCCCAGCACTCACGAGACTAAGGCAGAAGGATCACTGTGAGTTATAGGATAACCTGGGAGCTAGTGAGTTTGTCTCCAAAAAAACCCTAATTTTTTAAAAGAAATTAAAAATACTAAATAAAATATTAAGTCTATTTTTCAACCAAAATAATGAGTTCTAACCAAAGAATTAAGTCAAATATCTGCTTTTGTTTTTTGAAAATAAGGTCTTTCTATGTAGCCCAGCCTGTCTTTGAACTTGTAATCCTCCTGCTTGCTCTAGCTTCCCAAGTGCTAGGATTTATAGGCATGTGCTGTCACACCAACCTAAAGCTAAATACTTGAAAATTTACATATATGCTTTTTCCTCAAAATCATAGTATAACATAACAGATAAAGCATTCTTGGCATTTGTTGCTTATTTTTATTCATTTGAGAGTGACAGAGAGAAAGAGAGAGAGAAAGAATGGGTGTGCCAGGGCCTCCAGCCACTGAAAATGAACTCCAGGTGCATGCACCCCCTTGTGCATCTGGCTAACATGGGTCCTGGGGAATGGAGCCTTGAACCAGGGTCCTTAGGCTTCACAGGCAAGGACTTAACCGCTAAGCCATCTCTCCAGCCCCATTCTTGGCATTTGTATCACTTTGCATTTTTAGAATGGACTCGACAATGTCTCCCATTTCAGTGCTCTTGTGCAGTGTGGCTTTGCCATCTCATCCACAGTGGGTGAGGATCTCTTGCCATAGCTTGGATCTGGAATGTCCCTTGAAGGCCTGTGTGTTAAGGGCTTATTACCCAGATTATGGTGTTATTCGTAAGTGGTAGACCCTCTAATAAGTGCAGCCTGGGCTGGAGAGATGGCTTAGTGGTTAAGGCATTTGCCTGTGAAGCTTAAGGACCCATGTTCAATTCCCCAGGACCCATAAAAGCCAGATGCACAAGGGAAGTGTGCTCCACCATGCCTGGTTTGATATTATCTTAAGATAAACCAACACATTATAACTTGGGTGAAGTCATATTTGACCTGACCAATATCTATGTCATTTCCTCTGACAAAATATGCAGGGATCTATTTGGTCCTTCTTTGGAGAACTATGCTCTGTCACTAAGTTTTCTTCCAAAATTGTACTGTGTGCCACTACAGATATGCCTGCCTTTTCCCATCAGTTTCATAGCACTTGGGAGTGGTTCACATACACAGAGACTGGGTCCTGGAAGAGCCTCCTTGAATGTTCTGGCAACTGCTTAGCTGAGCCTAGTCAGCTCACAGTAAGGCACTGAGATGTCAAATGGTTATTATACAGAAATGGGCTACTGACCAAGTTCTATCACTCTGAGCCCAAGATGAGGGGTACTCAAGAGCCACCTGGTACTTACATCGCTGACTTCATCTTTCACCTTGCGGACGTGCAGCAGCATAGGTGTGTCGTGGATGGTGATGTAGCCTCTGGGTTTAGCCTTGTTGTATTCTAGTTTATAAAGGATCTGAAGGAGATTGAGAAGCAGAAAGGTACAATGCTGTGTTTCTCAACTTACAGTGTAAGAATAGAAATGCAAATGAATGCGAAGGAGAGGTGCTGTCTGCTAAGGACCATGTCTTCCTCTGTAGGCATTTGCCAATTTGAAAGCAACCAGCGCTCACGGTGACAGAACAGCCCGTTGTGTAGCAGATGGGCAGCATCCCTGCCTCCCTCCCACTCAGCGGTAATTGACTCTCAGACACATGATCTAAACCAGCCCTCTGAGCTTGCAAATGCCTGACTTTGAGTGCCACTGGGGCTTTGTGAACTTACGTCGCTGATTTGTTTGTTGACTCTTGTCATACGCAAGTGCTCTGGAGTGTCCACAACTGAGGTGAATTTGTCCTTAGACTTTTCATATTTTTTCCTGTACTTGATCTGAATTGTAGAAAGAAAGATGAGTTAACTCTAAGACATGAAATGGAGGGCTTAACAAAATCTCAAACACCAGAAGGGGAGATGATGGCATTGGTGCCTTTTGCTTTAAGTCTTAACTTGAAATGCTGATAGTAGTACTGTGGTTGAGTGATCAGATAATATTTTCTAATATATGCCATGCTCATGGGAGTAAAATGAGGCCCCAAGAGATTAGGAAACTGAGACATGGGCATGAAGAGTGAATCTCAAAGCAGAAACAAAACTTCTTCTCTGGACTCTGACTAATGCTATTTCATTCCAATACATTGCATTAGGTGTAGCCTCTTAAGGTATTTTTCCATATTAATGATAAAATAAGATGTTCATAAAACAAGTGCATACAGTTTTAAAGCGTTTTACAGTTTGAAGAACTGCATTTGCTTTTGTAATTTCCAAGTCACAATTTCTCCATGCATATAAGCTGTTTTAAGCAGGACAGATACACAGAGCACAGCAAAATCTCATGCACAACAGTTGGATGACCTATTGTGGCCAAGGAGAAAGTCAGCAAACAGCATGTTTATGGGAGAGCTCATCTTTTTCCTTCTATATGTTGATCTGATGGTGAACTAAAATGACAAGCTGCTTAATACAAAAGATTGCTGGCACACTTTTGGGGGTTGGTCTGAGATAGTGGCATTTCATGAACATTCTATCTGGTAATTCCCAGTGTTGCTGCTTCACACTTCCCTTTCAGCCTGTGAGGGACAGGCGGTGGTACGTGCTGTGTGGACTCCATGAGGCTGTGTTGTGGGCAACACTGCAACAGGGGTGTGGGTGTGAGTGAGGCACATGTGCTGGACAACATCTATGCCTCCAACTCAGAAGGCACTATGAATGCATATCAAGTCCAAAGAGCCACAGGTTAGCCTGGCTCTCCAGCTGAACAATGGGATAATTAGATGAAAACATTAGATATTCAGACCTTTAAATGCCATTTAAGCTACTAAATGTCCTCAACCTCTAAGGCATCTATTTCCTTGAGGCAAGTACTGAAAAACAATGCTAATGTTTATTTACTTGAGATAGACCTAGAGGCAGAAAGAGTGAGAGAGAGAATGGGTGCACCAGGGTCTCTAGCCACTGCAAATGAACTCCAGATTCATATGACACCTTGTGCTTCTGTCTTTATGTGGGTCCTGGGGAATCAAACTTGGGTCCTTAGGTTTTGTAGGTAAGCCCCTTAACCACCGAGCCATCTCTCCAGCCCCAAAACAATGTTAATTCTATACCAATTTGGAAATAATGTTTGGAGGACCCTCAGCTGATTTTCGGAGGAGTTCCAAAAGTATTAGATGTACAGATGGTAGCTGACTCAGGATCGCACTAGGTAATTCAGAGTTCATTTAGAAGGAATGAATATTTATGCAGCTTTATTGTGTGAAAGCAGCAGGGAAGGAAGCCCATGGAAGCGTAAGAGGGAATGCACGGAAGTCTAAACCTCCATCTTCGCACCCCGTCAGACATTACCTGGCTCCACATGTGTGTGTTGTAGAGAGCAGTCAACATATCTGGACGCAGTATTTCATTACATCCTTGTTTCAGAAGCATCTTGGCACTAGATTTATATTTTCTCTGTCCATGCAAAGAGCAGTGAAGCACAAAAGAGACTTATGAAGACAGAAAGGGACATGGCTCTATATCCCAGTCACCTCTGAGTGAAGAGATGTAGGCTTAATACACTTTGTGTACTCACAGAGAGCTGTGTGGGTGAAGATCCCCAGATGCATGGTAATGCCAAGAATGGCTGCAACATTTACTGTTGCCCATTACGGTCCCCAAAGTGAATGGGGAGTAATCTGGCTAGTGGTAGATATATTAACACTCAAACTGCTTTCTGGTGACTACACCATTGGAACAGAAATATATAGGAGGAAGTGCTGTCTTTTTTTTTTTTTTTTTCAAGGTAGGGTCTCACTCTAGCTCAGGCTGACCTGGAATTCCCTCTGTATTCTCAGGGTGGCCTCGAATTCAAAGCGATCCTCCTACCTCTGCCTCCCAGAGTGCTGGGATTAGAGGCGTGCGCCACCACGCCCAACAGAAGTGCTGTTTTTAAATTTTTGGTTTTGCTACTCAATTTTGCAGTTTCCAGCCACTGTTACCAGGGGATGAGGTGGAAGAGGCCCCAGCTTTTCTTTGCATCTTCATAAACAGCCCAAGTGAGGACACAGAGCATGGACTGGCACACTCAAATAGCACACAGGCTCTTTGGGTGGCTAGACAGATACTTTAAAACAGAACAGCCCAATATCATAGGCAGAACCTATGACATCCTTGCAGCAGACGAGACGACACCTCATGAGAAACCGGAGCACAGTTCTGCCTGGGACCTCCGGCCAGCCTCGTCACAGTACCTGACTGATCTGGTCGCCTGCGGTCTTAGCCAACAGATGTCTAGGCTCATCGACTACCAGGTGGTATTTATCTTTCCGCTGCTCATAATCAGCTCTGTATTTTTTCTGCTCAAACATCATATAAAATTATAGCACAAGTACAACTTCAAGGCTGCACAGAAATGTCTTAGAAACTACACAGGTACTACAGAGAGCCTGGAACAAGTCATTTCAAGTAGGGAGTTCCCAACACCCCAGGGCAATCAAAACAGGAAGGAAGAAAGGTAAAGGAAGATGCCTGGTGAGGGACTGAGCCTGGGAGAGCTCCTGACCTCTGAAACTGAAACTGGACCTCCTTATTCCTAAATTTTCCATCTCGTCATATGACACTGTCACTAATATGCATCTTCTATTGTACTTAAAACAAGGTATGAATAAGCTCCAATATAAGGCTGTGAGAATCTAAAAAATGTAACTAATGCTAAAAAGCCATGAAAATTATTATAGTTTTCTGATGCTAATTTATATTTGATTATTTAAAAAAGACCTTTGTAAAATAGGAAAACAGAAACAAAATATATCAAGACTGGATTCCTAGAAAGCTACTGATAATAACTTTTCAGAGTTGTCCAGCCTGGAAATCTAGTGAAAATATAATTAGAGCCACAAAAGGACATACATTTAAATGCACTGTTGGTTATATTCATTATTAAATATATTTTACTAATTTTCTAACACATTTAAACTTATATAAATCCATGGAAAATCTGAAAATAGTAAAGCAAATTTTAGTTATAAAACCATCTAAACATTATAAAACCACCCAAATATAAGTGAGCTCACTGCTTGCTTATTTCAACTACCTTGTGTTATGTTTAACTTACAGTGTTAGCAACATGGTTATAGGAAAGACTGGGTAGGATATAAATAGGAATTTTGTATACAAATAGATACTTCTGTACACTACTGTATTTGAACGCATGAATCACAGCTATCCCCATGGGGTGGCTGTTCTAATCACATCCATTTTGATACCTTTGTGGGAATACTAAATTTACCCTGAATTTCTGGGTTTTACAACTCTGCATACTTTTTGTGTTTAAGGGCATTTAGCTGATAGTCCACAAACTCCTTTACCTCCTTACTCTGACTCCACAGGGCTGGCTGTGCTGCCCTCAGTGAAAGTAGAGGTACAGATTGCTGTCAGGCTCTTGCTGCACTCAGAAACGTCCCTTCACTTCTTACTCATCATTAGATGGTAATATCATATAGTCTTTCCAAATCTTTATTTTATCTATTTATTTTTAATATTTAATTTTATTTATTTGACAAAGAAAGTGGGATAGAGAGAGAGAGAGGGAGAGAAAGAGAGAGAGAATGGGTACCCCAGGACCTCCAGCCACTGCAAACGAACTCCAGACAGGTGTGCCCCCTTGTGCATCTCGCTAACATGGGTCTTGAGGAATCGAACCTGGGTTCTTTAGCTTTGCAGGCAAACACCTTAATCACTAACCCATCCCTCCAGCCCTCCAAATCTTTATTTTGAATGAATATTTAGGATGGATTTGCTATCATCCTGTATAGTAGATTTTAATCAATTAGCTATATATAATTTCCTATGAGAACTGAATAGACTTAATTGAATTAGTTCATACATACCTCATTCATCAACTGGGTGGCATACTTGAAATGTCTGTTGATTGGACAGTCTGCAACATACTTGAAATTTGACTTTGTTCTCTCAAATACCTCTTTATACTTATACTAGAGAAAAAAAAAAACATGATTACTTGATGGCATTTCCTACTTTAAGAATCAGACAAGCTGTTGATTGTATTATCGGATTGTAACAATTCATTCATAGATCTCACGAGTATTTACTGAGTTTTTACTTATCTCCTGAGGCAATGAAAGATAAAGTTAGCTGATATATTGAAACTAGTCCAAAAATCCATAGTACAAAGGATATAATGGATATAAAATACAGACTCTATGTTGGGCAAACATCTAAAATAACTTCTTTGTTTCTATTTATTATGACTAGTTTACTTTGAAGGTATTTTGATGTGTGTTTGAAAGAAGTTTTAATTTTTAGCCCATTAATCTGAAAATTTCTAGTAACTAACTAGATCATCACAGTATTATAGAGTAGGGGTGGGTTGTGACCTGTTTAGCCTGTAACTTGCTTTTTTCTTTCTTTCTTTTTTCTTTTGAGGGAGGGAGGGAGAGAGAGAGAAAGAGAGAGAGAGAGAGGCAGAGAGATGGGCATGCCAGTGTCTTCAGCTGCTGCAATCAAACTCCAGATGCATGTGTCCCTTGTGTGCATGTGTGATGCTGTGTGCTTGCATCATTGTGTCTGGCTTACATGGAACCTGGAGAGTTGAACATGAGTTCTTAGGCTTTTCAGGCAAGTGCCTTAACTACTAAGCCATTTCTCCAGCCCTGTAACTTGTTTTTTAAAAATAGTCCCACAAAGTGAGGGTCATTTTTATAATTTCAGTGGCTTATAACAAAGAATAGAGGCAAGGATAAATGTGGCCACAAAGTCTATCTACTGTCGGGCACTTACTAGAAATTATCTGACTCCTATTTTAGAGTTCAAAGGAAGCAAATTCAACTGATTTACTGTGCAAGTGGGAAAACGAGGCCCTAAACACTTGATTTGCATGGCTGCTACCCTCATAAACTTGTAGCAGATGTACGGTGCTGCACAAGATTGAGCCTGTCAATAGTTTATCATGATGGAAGAGACTTATGAGACCCCACTCTTCCCTGAGTAGCTGGTGGAATCTGATTGTTGGCAGAGGGAAAATTATGTTCTTTAGAAAACACAGGCAACTCATCCTTCAATAAATATCCTCACACCCATGATCATGCAAGTGACCCTAGTTTAATTCAGTGGGTTAACAAACCACACCAATGAATGGCATGAAAACTGCTGGAGATTAAGTATGAAGAAGAATGGGTTTAGGGGAAAGGGAATTGGAAGAGAACAGGGTGCTTGGGCATGGGAATGGGATCAAAAAGCATTGTAAACGTGTATGAAGTATAAAAAAAAGCTTCATTTGCCTCAAGTCCTGCATTTCTGGTAGATTAAAATGACCATACTTTGTATTTGTTACCTTATTTGCTTTGATAGAGTAAATAACCCACATACATAGTAACAGAGGGGGAATTCTGGAAGAGTCACACAGAGCTGTACTGTGGTGATTTTTCATCAGATTCAAAGGAATTAAAATCAACTGTGGTTAATCCCAAGGAGAGTGAGCAGGTCAGTTTTCATTCTGGTTCTTAGGTTTGGAAGTGAGGGCAAGGTGAAGATTATGAAAGGCCCTATCTCCAGGGCTAATCTCTTGGTGAGTTCAACTACCTTGCTATAGAGTTTCTTGTTCTGTTCCGCCAGAGTGAAGTCAGGGGTGTCATAGGCATAGCAACCAATGCCTCTGAGCCACGTCAAGTCTTCTTTATACTTCACCTGAGAGAAGAAGAACATCAGCATTTTAAGAACCTGTCTCCAGGGGCTGAAAAGATAGCTCAGCAGTTAGAGGCACTTGATTGCAAAGCCTGCTGGCCCAGGTTTCTATTCTTAAGCCACCCATGTCAACAAGGTACAAAAGGTGACATATCTCTGGTGTTCATTGCAGTAGAAAGAGGCCTTGACATGGCCATACACAAGTGTGAGTACACACACACACACACACACACACACACACAGAGACACACACACACACATGCATGCACACACAAATAAATTAAGGAACATGTCTGCAAACAGCTATAGATCAGGATCCATACAATTGGAGCAAATGGGAACTGATTCCAAAGGATTTGAAATAATCAAGTTGTAAAATTGTTTTTAATTATTTAAAGTGTTTCTACTAATACTTATTTCAACTTATTTAAGGTCCATTATTTTTTAAATATCATTTATTTTTATTTTACTGAGAGAGAGAGAGAGAGACAGAGGGAGAGAAAATTGGCATGCCAGGGCCTTAGTCACTGGAATTGAACTCCACCTAGTGGGCATGTGTGACCTTACACTTGCCTTGCCTTTGTGCATCTTTACATGGGATCTGGAGAGTTGAACCTGAGTCGTTATGCTTCGCAGGCAAGCACCTTAACAGCTAATCCATCTCTCTAGCCCAGATACATTGCTCTATAATATTTATAGCTTTTCATTTTCTATTACTAATTAAAAGAATTCAAATTTAAAAGTTATACATTCTTAGAGGTATGGCATTAACTTGGCAGTTGTGTTTTCATATAGGAGGTGAAATTTCTTTCTAAATGATCATTGCTATGTGTCGCAATTATCTCAAGTCTCTTCAATTACAAACTATTTCCTTCATGAATTACAGTACGGTCAGCCATGTTATGTAATACCATATCTTAAAAAGACAACTTAGGTTTAAAAATTTGAATATGGGCTGGAGAGATGGGTTAGTGGTTAAGGCACTTACCTGTATAGCCTAAGGAACCAAGTTTGATTGCCCAGTAAGGTGCATCCGAAGTTCATTGCAGGTGTATCCGAAGTTCATTTGCAGTGGCCAAAGGCCCTGGTATGCCCATTTTTTTCTCTTTCTATCTGCCCCTTTCTCTCTTTCACATAAATGAATAAATAAAATATTAAATATTTTTAAAAATGGATATATTATTCACCTTCTCAAATTCAGGTTTGTTCATTTAGTAATTACATTCTATGATTTGAATAATCATACATGAGCTCTAAAATTAGGTATTTCATTAGTTTTATTTCATTAGTTTATGTAACAGTTGAATTCATAACTCATAGGATATGATTTTGTATGCAAAAAAAAGATGATAACACTCACATCGCTGACGGCATCGGTGACTGCGCGGTGGTGGAAGTGCTCTGGGCGGTCAGGAATGGACCTCCAGATTCCTAGCTGGCTCATATAGTTCTCCTTGTATTTCACCTGTTGTGAAAATACAAAACAAAGTTAATATAAACATCTCTACTTCTTCCTGGAGTTTTAGAAAAGCAAGGTTTCTTTAAAACAAAAAGATGGTGGGATATAGAGCCCAACACAAGTAGAACTCTCTAGGGACATACTTTACTAATGTCGTCTGTGACCTTGCGATGGTAAACGATGTCCAGAGCGTCCTTTACAGTGTGGTACTTCCCTTTGGTCTTTTGAAACGTTTCTTTGTAGCGTAGCTGGTAAGAAGAAAACATTGATTATGAAAATTACTCAAATAACTGAGCCCTTTTAAAGCCTGAGTTCTCTTAAGTCTTCTTTCTTAGATATTCCTATGAATAAATTTAGGAAAAATTAAAAATATTATTTCTGATCCCAGGGGAGAAAAAAGAACACTAAGGAAAACTTATGAAATCAAAGGAAGGTATGGATTGATAAAATACTAATGGGTCAATCTTGGTTTATTGGTTGTGGTGAGTGTACAGGTGCATTGTGAATTGTCACCAGTGGGGGGATGTGAGACATGTGGGAAGCCTCTGAATGATCCTTGCTACTTTTGTATAAACCCAATGCCACTGCAAATGAAATATTTATAAAAAATTCTGAAGTTCATTTGAGAGGAGAGAATACCACAATATTAGAACTAATGTGCATGGACAGGATTGAGAGATCAGCCCCACCTTTTGCTGCTAAAATGGCTCCTCCAGTAAGTAATCCTGAAATCTCATTTTTGACTTTTGTGACATTCCAAGTGAAAAGACTATCAGAGAAGATTCATTTTATCAACTCACAATAGGTGTTCCTCTGAGCACTTGTTTTTAACCTCAAACAGTTCTCATCTTTTTTTTGGGTAACTGAGCAAACATAATGAAAGTTGTCTTTTCTAAAAATCTTTTTTAGATGTATAATCTGACAACATTACTTGCAGAGATAGCCATGGTTGATACATTAACTTGAACACCAGTTACCACAATTGCTATCTGGGACAATTTTCATGATCAAGGGTAACAGAATTGGCACTGAAGGAGCCCTAGCAGTAGAGATGTTCAGTGGGGCACAATGAATCCCTGGGCCAATTTCATGTGTGGCCACCCCTGTTCACACAAAATCAAATTTGGTGCAAATTAATAATAATCAATAGTGCCAGTGTATAATCCTGGTACTTGGAAGGCTGAGGCAGTAGGAGTAACATGAGTTTGAGGCCAGCCTCAGTTATACAGTGAGTTGCAGGGACAAAGCCTTGTCTCAAAATAAATAAGTAAGTAAATAAATAAATAAATAGAAAGAAAGAAAAAATTCAATAGTAACTTTGGGTGCTAAAGATAGGGGCTATCCCAAGAAAACTAAAATGGTCCCAAGGGATAGGCTCTGAGGACAGCATATATATGACTTTTCCCAGCTTATATTTTAAGTGCCAACTGGCATTGCTCTTTTCCCACCAGTAGGTTTCCCTAGCTTCAAATGAAAACTGATATAAGATATTGCTGTTACGGTATGTGGCCATGAAACCTAGAGCTATATGGTAGACCAGAGCAATTACAGGGCTGGCTAGAGCCTGTGGCTGGGTTTAAGTTCTAACATATCCAGCTCCCTAGGGGTTCTGGCAATGGACACAACAAACCCACAGTTGAATTATAAAGCACAAAATTAGTACAAGCTGACCACCTATGCCAGCTGGGCTAATTTTATATCTTCATGAAAAGATCATCTCTTTGCCATTAAAAGGTAGACTTGTGGGCTGGAGATATGGCTTAGCGGTTAAGCGCTTGCCTGTGAAGCCTAAGGACCCCGGTTCAAGGCTCAGTTCCCCAGGTCCCACGTTAGCCAGATGCACAAGGGGGCGCACGCGTCTGGAGTTCGTTTGCAGAGGCTGGAAGCCCTGGCGCGCCCATTCTCTCTCTCTCCCTCTATCTGTCTTTCTCTCTGTGTCTGTTGCTTTCAAATTAAAAAAAAAAAAAAATTTAAAAAAAAATTTAAAAAAAAAAAAGGTAGACTTGTCCTTTACCAAGTGAAATGGACGGTGAAAATCTGTTCCTGTAATTCTAGCTACTGTGTTCATATGTCACTCATATTATCTATATTTAAGTGACTAAGAGGAGAAATGGAACATTTTCTGAGTGTCAACTAATAGCACAGTTATATGCTTAGAATATTATTCACATTTTCTTTTTTTAAAAAAATTATTTATGAGCTGGGCGTGGTGACACATGCCTTTAATGCCAGCACTTGGGAGGCAGAGGTAGGAGGATCCCTGAGAGTTCAAAGCCACCCTGAGACTACATAGTGAATTCCAGGTCAGCCTGAGATCGAGTGAGACCTTACCTCAAAAAAAAAAAAAAAAAAAGAAAAAACAAAAAAGGGCTGGACAGATGGCCTAGCAGTTAAGGCATTTGCCTGCAAAGCCAAAGATTCTCCAGGACCCACGTTAGCCAGATGCACAAGGGGGTGCATGCATCTGGAGTTCGTTTATAGTGGCTGGAGGCCCTGGCACACCCATTCTCTCTCTCTCCTTCTCTCTCTCAAATAAAAAAATAATTAAAAAACTTATCTCTGTGTATGTTTGTCTGTGTGTGTGTGTGTGTGTGTGTGTGTAGGCACACACATACAGATACACACACACACATCAGGGCACTTGCACCATTTTTTGCATATGGCTTATGTAGGTGGCTTGGAAATTAAATCAGGGCCAGCAGGCTTTGCAAGAAAGCACCTTTAACCACTAAGCCATCTTTCCTGTCTTTGTATGCCATTTCTTGTGTGGTCCTATTCAATTATTGCAATTCTCACCCTCATTTCTTATAAAATAATTAGGCAGATTACACAGAATCTCAGAGCAGGCAGCTAAAAGCATGACTTGTGTCCATGTTTGGTAGAATCCAACACTAGGATTTCATGTTTAAGTAACTTGGCTGTTAATCATCCTTGGAAAATGCGACCAAAGAAATGCAAGAGAGTGTGATAATATTTCCCAGGAGAGAACTGAGATAACAGGCCTCAGCATCTCTGGCCTAATTCCCAGCTACTTTGCTTGGCTGATTCTGTTCAAATGTTTGTGTTTCTCTCCTGACGCATGTTGTGGGTGATGACTAGAACTATGGCTCTGCAGTGACAGTTTGTTTCTTAGATACTGCAACCTCCACTTTCCCTGCCACAGAAGAGGAGGAAGGGCGGGTGCATACATCACTGGCATTCCAGTAAGCCCTCTTGGCTCGGATGAGGATGGGCGTATCTGGAACCGGAGTATACTTGTCCTTCATCTTTTCATATTGAGTCTTGTACTTTTTCTAAGATAAGAAAACAGAAGAGAGAGACAAACATAAATCCAAGTGTTTCTAGCTTTCCCAATTCACACCCAAGTCCCAGATCCAGTGGAGGGACAGAATGTGCCACACTTTTAGAGACCAGCTTTGTTCTCTGTGCTTTGCTGATGCTGAGTACAATTGTAGAAAGAACTTTCACCAGGGATAACAGGTGAAATTTGAAAGTATTTCTTTCCTCTAACCCAGTGCCTCAGTGTCATCCCCTTCTCACCTCGCTGACCATGTCTTTCACGTCTTTAGCATGCTGCAAGGCTGTGGTCTGGTTTCCAGCATGATGATGGGGTCTCTCTTTAGTGGCCAGTTCAACATACAGATACTGAATCACAAGAAGATAGGGTGAGATGTTAAAAAGATGAAGCATTTCATCTTTATAGTCAGTCTTCTTCATTCATCTCTACTCCTCAAATGGTGTGTTTGCTTGATATATATACATATATATTTTTCTGTTATTTGGTTTTCTGTGACCCTTGAAAACACATAAACAATCAAGCTGGGCAGTAACCTTACTGTTGAGCATGTCCAAAGTGATAAACAAGGCAACCAGGAACATGAGGTTTTTGATCACTGCCTTAGCATATTTCCCCTTTGGTTTTGCTGCATGTATGCAATGTACTTTCATCTGTCTGGGGATAACAGTGCCCATGGAGTGAGTACACGGAATGCGTACACAATCACTTTTTCTACTAGGAGACCACAAACCACTCGTCCAATGACAAAATTAAATAGCTCTTAAAAAGAAAATGTAGCATCATTTGCTTGTAAAAACAATTGCAAGCCAGGCATGGTGGAGCACACTTTTAATCCCAGCACTCAGGAGGCAGAGGTAAGAGGATTGCCATGAGTTCCAGGCCACCCTGAGACTCTATAGTGAATTCCAGGTCAGCCTGGACTAGAGTGAGACCCTACCTTAAACAAACAAACCAAAAAGATAACTGCAATTATGATGGTCCCCAAAGAAAACTGCCTCTTGAAGTTGTGAAGTGCAGTCCGTGGGCATAAGGCTGCAGCAGGGGTAAGTACGTGCTACATTCCAGTGCAGGTCAGGTCATGGCAGGTTTAAGAATCTTTGTTACTGAATGACATACCTGACTTTGCAGCTTCTGTCCTCGCTTGGCTCTTAAAAGGTCTGGAGTGTCAGGAACAGAAGTGAAGATGGACTTCTGCTTCTTGCCCGCAGCTCTGTACACCAGCTAGACACAAAGTCAGTCATCATGGTCGCCTCTGTTTCCTCACAGAAGAGGCACATGCCCTCCCCCTGCAATAGTCACAGTTTCTTCCTACTAAACTAGTGCTTTATTATTATTATTATTATTATTTATTTATTTATTTTTTTTTTTTTTACCTCTGGAGCCTTCCTTTGCTCCCTCACCTCACATCAAGATGAGGGACTTGCTGAGCCCATCCAGTGTTAAGGGTTCTGCTGTTCTCTTGGTGCTGTTCTCATTTGTTTCCTCTAGAGCCCTACGCTAACAATGACCTCCCTCTACTACTTTCAAACTCTTTTCTCAGCCTTCTTCCTTCATATGCACAGACTCCAGTCCCTTGTTTCACTAAGCTTTTTTTAGCCTTCCTCCCTCCTCTCCTATTTCCTTATTTAATTTCTTTCTTTCTTATTTGCTTCCTTCCCTCCTCCTTTCCCTTCCCTTCCTTTTTTTTAATCTCTTTCTCTCCTTCCCTCCCTTATGTTCTTCCTTCCTCCCTCCCTCTCTTCCTTCCTTCCTTCCTTCCTTCCTCTTTCCCGCCCTTTATCTTTCCCTCCCCTCTTCTTTCTTTAGCCAAGCCGTCTATGTGTTCCTTATTCTTGTCTCTTTGATATTTCAAGGCCATAATTTGGCTTCCATCGAGCTATACCAATGAAATTCACTGTCATTAAGGCTACCAAAAACTTTTATTTTATTTTATTTTCTGTATTAAAATTTGCATATATTGTGGCATCAGACAGTATTCCACTTCATTTCTGAAAACTTTGTTCTCTTCCTTCCATTCTGCCAGTCTCCCCCAGGGCCTTTGGGCTCCTCAGCCTCCCTCTGTGGTGCTGCTGTGAGCTGGAGCTAAGCACAGGCTCTTTTACCTGGTCCATTCTCCTTGGATGAGCTCATTGCCCCATGGCCTCCACTTTCACGTGTGATGGATGACTTGTAAATTTGGGTCTGACATCACTCCTGAACTTCAGGCTCACATTCTCAATATTTCTAAATCTAAACAATTGTGCTCAGCATAGGGTTCTTTAAAATACCCTCATCTGCAGCTCAAATTTGCTGTTTCTTCTTATTTATTGTGCCGAATAATTTCTTGGCCTCACAGCCACACAAGCAGCATCTTGGGGAATCATTCCTAGATGGCTTTTCCCTTTCCACACCAGAACAGCCATGTAGCCTGGCTTCTTAACTCTGTGACATTCCTGAACTTGACCATTCTACTTCTTTACTACCACCACAGCCCTCATTCAGCCTTCCACTCTGTCTTTCTATATGTCCTAATGAGCCTCTTAAGCCCCCTTCCCTTTCCTCTGTTGGACCACTCCACATAGCTCACACATATCACACAAGCCTGAGAGACAAGAGACTCTCTCACCACTCAGCTCTGTCTTCCTAAGAAATAGTTCTTCACTCATGTTTTCATAAAGCCAAAGGTCTAAATATAATAACACTGGTGAGTCTAATCTGTCACAACCCACATTTTCAGCATCAGTTCCCAACATTCTCCTAAAACTCCTCACTTGTTATTTGAAGCCATCCTGTTATTAGGTCTCATTGTGGCTATTTTCACATGCTATTCTTGCTACCTAGGATGTTCTTCTTCTCATATCTGTAAAGCTCATAGAATGCATGCTGTCTAGACGAGACTATAAAATACAATTTGCCATGCTGATGTCTATTTTTTCTTCCAGATAGGCACCATGGAATGTGGCAACTCAGCTCTGTGAACTTGTCACTACCCAGTATCTAGAGAAATGCCTGAAAGACAGTCATGTTCTAACAAATGTTAAGATAACTTAATATGATGCAGCAAGCTAGAAGGAACAGAGACCAGGTAAATTCTTGTGAATATCAGATGACTATATTAAATATAAGAAATATGTATATGTACATACATGCACACATATACAGGTATATGTTAATTTCTTAAAATACAAATTGTGAACAACTGCAAGTTAAAATGTAGCTCCTGTGTTCAGAGTTGTTTTTAGTGTTACTACTGAAGAACAAACTAGCTTAAAATCTAATGTTTGTCCTAAAGTTTTTAATTTTTCTCTTTCCTTTCTTTCTTAGCTCCCAGACTAAACGTTAAATTACATGAGGTCAAGTGACATTGTGACCACTGTGCAGTCAAGGGCAGAGGGTAACGCCTTACCTGTCCCCGTTGAAGCTGCACCGTTAGAGAGGGCACTGAGCACATTCTGAGTAACTCAGTCCACTCGGCTCAGTCTGACTCTCTTACCTCACTCAGATGGGTCTTCAGCTCCTGCACCTTCCTGTACTCTGGGGTGTCAAGCACCACTTTGTACTTGTCTCGTATCTTCCTCGCGTGATCAGTGTATATGTAATTAGACTTAAAAAAAAGAAAACCAGGAAAAAAATTGGTCAGTCCTGTATGGGATATTTTGAAGTGGCTGGCATGTGTAAGTTGAACAGGCCCAGCATGAGCTCTGGGACACTAAGAGTTCCAATAGTTGACCTTATGCTTTTTTGTTGTTGTTGTTGCTGTTTTCTGGTTTTTCGAGGTAGGGTCTCGCTCTAGCCCAGGCTGACCTGGAATTCACTATGGAGTCTCAGGGTGGCCTCGAACTCACAGCAATCCTCCTACCTCTGCCTCCCCAGTGCTGGGATTAAAGGCATGCGCCACCATGCCCAGTGACCCTATGCTTTTTTTAAAACAATTGTTTTATTTATTTGTAAGCAGAGAATAACAGAGAGAAGAGAGACAGAGACAGAGAGAGGGAGAGAGAATGGGCACGCTAGGACATAAAAACTCCAGATGCATGCACAATTTTGTGCATCTGGCTGTATGTAGGAATTGATCTCTGGTCATTAAGTTTTGCAGGGAATTCCCTTAATTGCAGAGTCATCTCTCCACCCTTTCCTTATTTTTTTCTCCTTGTTTTCCTAGGCAGGACAAAAAACAACTATCATTTAAACAAAGCTCATTGCCTTTTATTTGAAGGCACAGGTCACTGTAAGTAGGCTATGACCACTCAAGTGGCTTGATGGCAAATTTATCCTTAAAAGTAGTTACAGGCTAAAATTACAGCTATGATTCCCTCTGCCCTGCCGCTGGAAGCTGGTGATGTGCTGCATGATAGCTATGTGGAGGGAGCTGTGTTCTGAGAAGTCATGTCCTCACCCAGAGCTTCCTCAGGTGCCGGGAGCGGACCATGTCAGGAGTGTCGTACAAGAAGCAGCCCAGTCCCTTCAAGATCTGCAGGTCCTCTTTGTATTTAATCTGTGGGGCAAACACAGAAATGTGGCCAGTGATGAGCAAATGCAAACCCAGGACAAAAAATACAGGGGAGCAATACTTCTTTATTATGCACAGTTACTCCCCTCTATCCATAGTTTTACTTTCTGTGGTTTCCACTGTCCACTGTCAACCATAATCTGAAAATATTAAATGGAAAATTCTAGAAATAAACAGTTCATAAGTTTTGATTAACTTTTATTATAGTATATTGTTATAATCATTCTATTGTATAATTAGTTGTCCTTGCTAATCTCTCATGTGCCTAATTTACAAATTAATTTATATGTAGTACCAAATCATTCATATATATATAGATATATATATACAATACATATATATATATATATATTCATATATATAGTTTCAAGCATCCACTGGTGATCTTGGGAAATATCCTCCACAGATAAGAAGGAATACTCTTTTTTAGTTTGATTCAACATATCTACCCTATGTTCTTAGCTTGCTTGGACTCAAGTCACAAATTCAGCCTCAAACATGGAACTGAGGAGTGAATACTGCTCTGTCTCCCAGTTATCCTATTAATGAGAGGAGAGCATGTATTAAATGGGCTGGGATTTCTTGAAGAAGGAAAAATTCAAGGAGTATTATTATTTCTTTTTGGAGACAAGGTCTTGCTTGGTATCCTTGGCTATCATAGAAATTGCTAAGCATCCCAGGCTGGCCTTGAACTTTCAGGGATCTGCCTGCCTCAGCCTCCCAAGTGATAGGATTATAGATGTGCTTTACCATGCCTGAATCAAGGGGGAAAAGTGAATGGCAGCAAGAAGTTGCTAAGAGGGAACAGGATGAGCAGCAGGAAGAAATGGGATGTGATCTGGGACACAGGGCA
Source organism: Jaculus jaculus (assembly GCF_020740685.1). NCBI lineage: Eukaryota > Metazoa > Chordata > Mammalia > Rodentia > Dipodidae > Jaculus > Jaculus jaculus. Next base: position 88,713,769 of record NC_059105.1, on the reverse strand, counting down.
TTAGAGCATCAGGGGCAGGTAAGGGACCATGCTCGTGTAGAGCAGTGGGCACTGAGACACTAGTTATGGTGGCCATTCTTTTTTCCCAATTGGTCCTCTCATTACTCTCCTAGGACTGGAGAACTATGAGTCTTGTTCCCATACAATTTTCCTCCATTGTACATTTAGTTTAGAAGTATTCAATAGAAAAGGCTGCACAAAGCCCACTAGGAGTGCTTAATGTTGAGCATAAGCCTGCTTCCTGGTAAGACTCCTCCAGAAAAAGCCTATGAGATGCTTACATCACTGGTGATGTCTCCCACGTAGCGGCAGTGCAACACTTGCGGTGTGTATGGCAGAGAGATCATGTGGCCCTGCATCTTGAAGAAGTCTGATTTGTAGATCAACTAAAGAAAAACAATGAAAAAGCCAGAAACACATACATTAGAGGTGGTGTGGATGCTGCTCCTCCTTGGTCCCATGCCCAGCTCTTTGTCCTCCCACGCACCTCACTGACAGCTTCTTGTGTCTTCTTAACTTGGCGGATCTCAGGTGTGTCAGGAGTTGTGTGAATCTTGTCTTTCAGTTTATGGTACAATTCTCGGTATAGTCTCTGCAAGGGAAGGGGAAATCATGCCAATGTGTTTAGGGAAGGATAATGAGGATTTCTACAGACTAGCAGTCAAGTGCTTCACATAAACAGCAAGAAGAGGAAATGTTTGGATGAAAGAAAATGATATACATTGGGACTAGAAGAGAAAGTGCTTCTTATTCATCTAGGCAAAGAACTTGGAGTGCAAAGTGTTCTGTATCCTACTGCTTCATAGCAGCATCAGATGCACAAACCTATAGGTGATGTAGAGAATAGTGGCTGTGAGTCAGATGAAAATGTAAATGTCAAAAGGAGGAAGCATTTCTTCAGAAATATTTTGCATCGTCCTCTATGGAACCAAGTCTCTGAGATGACATTACCAAATTTAGAACAATAATAACAACTTCTCAAATAGTGACAAAAGAGCCCTCTCTCTCTTTGCTAATCTGTAAACTTGCAGGTGAAGTATAGCAAATTAGTTTTAATGTGTTTGAAATATGCCACAATCTTTGCAATTCCATATTTCCCCCAGAAAACCAGGGTCCATGGTACCTCACTGGTGACGTTGTTGACTCTCCGGACATGGACAAAAGGAACATCCTTGGGTCCAAGCGTATACCCATTTGCCTTAATGTGTTCATAGGCTTCTTTGTACTTGAACTGAAAAACCAAATCAGAGATGAAATGAATGACAAAGAACAGCATTGCATTTCTCAACCAGAAAAGAGATGACAAAATTTCTCTCTAAATATTAGTCTAAGAGATCATTGATATAATTATTTTTAAATATTTATGTATTTATTTAATGAGAGAGTGTGAGAAAGAATTGGCATGTCAGAGCCTCCAGCCACTGCAATTGAACTCCAGAAGCTTGCGCCACCTTGTGTGCATCTGCAATCCTGCACATGCACCACCTTGTGAGCCAGGCTTATGTGGGATCTAGGGAGTTGACCATGGATCCTTAGGCTTTGCAGGCAAGCATCTTAACTGCTAAGCCATCTCTCCAGCCCTGACATAATAATTTAATATTTTTTAACAAACTGAATATTTCCTAAGCTTTGAAAATAATTATTGGATAATAAAGACAGGTCTAGGAATGAGTAAAATTCAGTCTTATTAGGTGTCAGAGCCAAGCTTGAGTAAGCTATATGTAGTGAGGGACTATTTGCCCATTGAGCTTCCTATGAACTGGGCACAGAGTAACAAGTGAGGTGTCGGGCCAGTTTTCTTTGCAAAGGGATGGTGGTGGTTCTTCTGTATGCATCAATAGTGTGAGGTGTGTATATGAACTCACATTTCCAGTAAGTGGCTTGGGCACAGTTCAGGGTTCTTCTGGTCAGCAGAATCAGAGGCATCATGACAGCCATGAAACCTGAGTCAAGGCTCCCATGAAGTCCTGTACTAGCTCACTGCTCTACCTAGGACTGGTGACCTGCAACTCCATCACAACCCCAGCTAACCCTATCACATCCTCAGAAAACAAGCCATCTGCTCTTGCTCTCTCCATCACCATACTGAACCATTAGGTTACAATTTGAAGATGAGAATAGGCTACTAACTAGCATTAGTTGCCTACCACTCAAATTTGAGTCTCAATAGAATGAAGAAGGCATACTCACGTAGCTGCTCATGTACCGGGTGTCCTTGGTGTGATTAAAGTGTGGAGTGTCAACTGGAAGCCTGTACCCAGTGGGCAGGAAGCGCAGGCTAGTCTTGTACAGATTCTGTAAGAATGAAATGAGTAGGTAAAACGTCTTCTAGAATCAAATAACATCGAGTTAAATAAAGCACCTACAGGTAGTTAGGCTTTTGATCAGATAAGCAATGTACATATGCTCTGAATTGATTTCAAGAACCTCTGTTCTGAAAGTCATGAATTGAATCATTTCTCTTGACCTACTATTGTCTTAGCAAAATAGACTGATAGAGTGAAATGGCTTAAAGAATGCAAGTCTTCTATGCTTCCATACATGTACCCAGTAGGCTTCCCAGCATCTAACAAGCACTCAGGACATGCACAGAGGACAGGTGACAACCCCAGGCAACAGCCAAGCCATCACAGGTCTCTGAGACAGTCATAATTATCAGGCATATCTTATATTGCCCTCCCCTCAAAACAGTGAATTGAATCGTTATGAGGTCAGGGATACACAGATTCATGAACAAGGAGTAGGACAGGACTTCTGTTGCGACTTCAAATATTTGGGCTGTCAGGGGAACTACAGGATTAAGAAGAGTGTTTAAATTAAAAATCAGGGCTAGTGGGCTGGAGAGATAGCTTAGCGGTTAAAGCACTTGCCTGTAAAGCCAAAGGACCTCGGTTCAATTCCCCAGAACCCATGTAAGCCAGATGTGCAAAGGGTCACATGCATCTGGAGTACATTTACAGGGCTGGAGGCCCTGGCACACCCATTCTCTCTCTCTCTCTCTAATAAATAAATAAAAATAAAACATTTTAATTCAAAAAAAGTCAGGGCTAGAGTTATGGCTTAGAAGTTGAGGCACTTGCCTGCAAAGACTGATGGCCCAGGTTCGATGCCCCAGTATCCACGTAGGGCCAGATGCACAAATATAGCCCATACATCTGGAGTTCGTTCATTTGCAGTGGCAAAAAGCCCCGATGTGCCCAATCTTTCTTCTCCCTCCCCCCGCTCTTGTAAATAAATAAATAAATGAAATGAAAATCAAATTACTTCTCATATCTAAGATGGGAAATAGCTGTTAAAAATGGAGACCAAAGCAGCTTTAACACAGAAGAGGGAGATTAAAGGTGGGGCCCAGGTTCTTTCTCTACTGAAATTCAACAGCAATTTCCACCTTTCTCTCACTGCTAGTAGCCTTTTATAACTAAATGCCTTATCTTTGTCATCATGATTTTAAGTTTTTGAAAGCAGATATAGTATACTGGCCCTCTTCTTGGCAACTTGTAAATATTGGTCAGAATCATGCCCATTTATTTTGGACTGCTTGATAGGAGGATTCTGCCAGCCAAGAAAGATGGCAGGCAATTTTCTGTTGTTGTTTTTCTAACTCATTGAATAGAGCCACATGTATATGTTACATGATGAGGCCAAGAGATACTGAAGCCAAGGGTGTCTCTATGGGTGTGTGGCCTGGATTTCTGCTGGCACTCAACTTCTCGTCACTCACCTCACTCTGGAGCTTGTATGCATGAAGGGCTCGGTCCAGATCCACGGTTTTTGTAGTTGGAGCCACTTTGCCTCTGACACTGTGCACATAGTCATAGTGGTAGACAGCCTGGGTGCAGAGAGAGGTACAGTGAATTTATTCAGATTGAGGCAGCATTGTGAAAGAAACAGAGAAATGGAATCTATAACCATCTTTAAAAAATAGCCTGTTTCCTTTGCCTAGCATGATTTGAATATTAAATGTGCTGGTGGCTCTACTCTGGGGATTGGGATGCAGTTGGAAGAAGTAGGTGACTAAGAGCAGATCCTTGGGCTGGTCATCTCTCTCTCTCCTTTTCTCTTTCTCTGCCCTGTCTGCCATGAGGTAAAGAACTCTCTTCTATGACATGTTCCTGCTGCCATGATGTTCTGCCTAAGCATTCATGGACTGAAGCCTCTGAAACTGTGAGCCAAAATAAAGCATTCCTCCCCTCGATTGTTTCTGTCAGGTACTTGTTATAATGACAAGAAAAGTAATAGATATACCCAGCGACCTCTGTCACGTCCCTATGTGTTGTTATCTGGAATCAGGGAAGGTTACAGATACTTCACTGAAGGCTGGAGAGACGGCTCAGATGTGAGCAGAGGAATCATGTGCATTTTACTTCCAGAAGTTCCAAATTAACAGGTATCAGTCTTCTAAGTCACTGGTAGGATCTAACGTTTCCCTATTAACCAGTGGGCTTATTTTAAAGTGAGCAGTTCTGTGCTGGCTCAGCCTGCTCTGAGTGGAGTGAGGCATGACAGGTGATCTGTACATTCCCATTTTATACATAGAATGCTGAGGCATACAGGGATTATGTGCTGGTCACAAGCCTTGGCATATGTGTTGGCAGAGGAGGGTCTAAGTCCTAATTTCAGACCCTCACTCTACTAGATTTGGGTCTAATTACCTAGACAGTGAGACATAAACTGCTGCTCATGACACAAGATGTAGTACAAAAAGCAACTCTGGATGCTCGAAACAAAAGTACTTCAGACTTCCCTCACTTATGACTCCATACCCACAAACTACTAACTCCTCAGGAATTAAGAAACAAAGATAGCTTCTTTAAATCTTTTTATTTTATTTTATTTTATTTATGAAAGAGAGAGAGAAAGAGAGAGAGAGAGAGAGAGAGAGAGAGAGAGAGAGAGAGAGAGAGAGAATGGGTGTGCTATGGCCTTTAGCCACTATAAACAAACTCCAGACGCATGTGCCACCTTGGTTTACATGGTCCTGGGAAATCAAACCTGGGCCCTTTGGCTTTATAGGTAAGCACCTTAACCTCTAAGTCATTTCTCCAGCCCAAGGATAGCTTCTTAAGCACTCTTTAAGGCACCAAGTCTGGTCCCCAGATAGAAAAGGTTGGCCTTGCCCATTCTTTGGTTGTGTAGTGAGAGCCCTGTGTGTTCACTGCTATCCCAGGTCACTTCCCCAGGGAGTACTTACATCACTGAGCTGCTTCCCACTTTTGACGGCCTGGACATAGACTGGTGTGTCCGTCACCAGCTTGTAGTCATTCCTTGTCTTCTGCACGTGAGCTTTGTACTTGATCTGCCAAGAGGAAAGCAAGCCTAAGCTGGGGTATTTGTTGGACTAGAAGCTGCTATCTTCATGAGGGCTTGGTATCTTTGAACTCGTAAGAACCATCAGTGCTTATGGGATGGAAGAAGATGGATTTGAATTTTATAACTGTCAGCATAACCAAAGCTTATCATCATCTGGGGAATCTGGAGCCATCCAGGAGGCAGGATGCTACTCTTCCTTACTGAAGTCTTCATTGCCATGTTGAGTAGGTTGGCAGATTTTCCTGTTCTTTACAAATAGATCTTATCTATAGTCCTAAGCAGTGAATTTTTTATATAATCAAAATTATGTGCTCATTAATCTGTCTAAGACAGTCCACATGCTAAAGAGATGAGCCAGGAGTCATCCCCACCAGGGACCATGACATAGCTGGGCCTAACTGTTTAATAGAAATGCTAAAAGTGGTGCTGAGAAATTATGGTTCTGTTCTAAGTATCTCTCTCTAGTGCAGTCATCCTCAACATGGCTTGTCTGTGACAATGCTGCATTGCATACCCTCTCCTTGACTGTAGACTATGTAGAGATGTACATCCCAAAAAAGTGCAAACAAGGAGACTCACATCATTACGTAGATCATATGCATGTTTTGCATGGAGAATCTCAGGAGTGTCCCAGACGTAGCACCCAATGCCTTTCAGCCAAGTGAGGTCATCCTTGTACACAATCTAGGGAGTTTCAACAAATGCAGGGGATCAAAAATAAAATCTGACATAACTTACAGACTACAAACGCAGATAACCTCTAGGTACAGGTGACACTGGAGATTAAAAACACGTCATGCAGTGAGGCTGAGGAGCCATGGAACATGTGCACATGAAGCCTTGCTTCCAGAGGTGGTTCTGACATCCAGGAAGACCCACGGGTACGAGGACATCAATGGGGGGAAAGAAGGCAGACATGAACATACAGGCAAGCTGGCTTCTCCTCAGGTGAGGAGAGTGGGCATGGTGGAGTAAAGTGGAGGACTCTCCTAAGAACTGGGCTTACGTCACTGATCTGATCCGTGACTTTCCTGACATGACTGTTGACTTGTAAGTCGGGATGGCAAATCCATTCATGGAGATGCAGGCGGTAGTCAATCTCACTGACTTTCTTCTGAGAGTCCTTGGCAGTCACCATCTCAACCATGTCAGGCACAATGTGGATTTTCATCTTGTTCTTCTCATACACTGATCTGTACAGGCGCTGTAAAGTTAAAGTGACATGCAAGTTATAGATTGGAAAATTGTGCTGGTCATCATGGAATACAGGCCTTCACCCCATACAAGAGAAGGAGGGGTAAGTAATTTACAGACAACAACAGAAGCAAGGTGGGGCTGGAAGTTTCTGGCATTTTCTACAGATTAATACCAGAATGTGTTTTTAAAGCCCCACGGACTAAGGTGATACTCAGCTTCTTTCCATATACATAGTGAGTGCCACATGCTTGATTTCGTAGAATATGTTCTGGTTGCTAATTTGTGTTTATTTGACTTAGCTTCAGTTTGAACTAAAGCCTTGAGGGTTACTCACATCAATGTTGAGCTTGCCCACTCGGAGACACCGTGCTGTGTTTGGATCATCTTCAACACTTTTTGGTAAAGTATAAAGAGCTTTGAACTTTTCATATTCTTCTCTGTACTTGATCTATAGAGAAAAAGTAGAAATGATAAAGCATATTTTGAGCCAGGCATGGTGGTACATGCCTTCAATCCCAGCACTGGGGAGGCATAGGTAGGAGGATCGCCATGAGTTTGAGGCCACCCTAAGACTACATAGTGAATTCCAGGTCAGCTAGAGTAATAATTAGAGTGAGACCTTACCTTGAAAAAAACAAAACAAAAACCAAAAAACATACTTTGTTTGGATTTACTTTGTTAAAAGACCAGGGAAGCCAGACATAGTGCTGCATGCCTTTAATCTCAGCCCTGAGGAGGATAAGATAGGAGGAATGCTGAGTTGTAGGTCAGCCTGGGCTAGAGTGAGACTCTGCCTCAAAAAATAAATAAATAAATAAAAAATGATAGACCAGGAGACAACGGGAAGGACCTGGCTCTGAGATCTTGCTGACGTGGGGTCACACTTCCTTCTGAACTGATTTCTCACCAGCATGAAGACACAGCAGTAGAGCCACCGAGGGGTCACTGTGAGGCTTAAATCAGGCCATATCTAAAAGTACTTTTAACATGGAGAGTACTATAAAACCTTATTGTATTTTAAATGCCTATGTCAAATTCTGCTTCTATAACCAACTCATTTTTAGGATTTTATGATATTTTAAATGTTTTAACTTTTTTGTAGTGCTTGAGATTGAACCAATGACCATATGCATGGTAGGCAAACACTCTACTACTGAGCCCACTTGGTTAATTTTTTTTTAATTTATTTTTTTTAGTGCTCAGGATCAAAGCCAGGTCTTTAAATATACTAGGTAAACATTATACCACTAAATCCCATCCACCTCCTACAATTATTATTTAAAAAAAAAAACTAGGGCTGGAGAGATGGCTTAGTGGTTAAGCGCTTGCCTGTGAAGCCTAAGGACCCCGGTTCAAGACTCGGTTCCCCAGGTCCCATGTTAGCCAGATGCACAAGGGGGCGCACGCGTCTGGAATTCGTTTGCAGAGGCTGGAAGCCCTGGCGCACCCATTCTCTCTCTCTCCCTCTATCTGTCTTTCTCTCCGTGTCTGTTGCTCTCAAATAAATAAATAAATAATTTAAAAAAAAAACTAGTTAGTCAAGTGTGGTGGTGCACACCTTTAATCCCAGCACTTGGGAGGTGGAGGTAGGAGGATCGCCATGAGTTCAAGGCCACCCTGTGACTACATGGTGAATTCCAGGTCAGCTTGCGCTAGAGTGAGACCCTACCTTAAAAAAAAAAAAAAAAAAACTTTTGTGATAATAGCTTTCTTTTCATTATTACATGAGTAAAATATTAAAATTATGTTGAGTCTCTTTGTTTTTAGCAACTAACAAAACCTTGTGCTTAAAAGTTATTATTCTTGAATTTCAATTTCCATAAGATTTTCAGAAAAGTCTAGCACAAACAACTTTTAGTTCTTAATCTGTGTTACTTATTAACCAATGCTGCATGATTATGTAGACCAGGAGATGGGGCACCGACAAGGCATCGTCCTGGAACATGGGAATAAAACACAAAGTCTCTCTGTCTCTCTCAGAACCCAGAGAGCCATGTCTCAGAAGAAAAGGAAGATAGGAACATTTGTATCAGAATTTCAGTGACATCCTTTGTTGACTAGAGACCAAACAAAATTTCCACCAGAATTTTCTACAACAGAACAAGCTGGCTTCTTACATCTAGTTTGTTCCTTAGCTAAAAACAAAATAGCATTCAAAGGACCTTTTTATCTCTTAAAACTTTTGTTTTTAAACTGTTAGACTCCTTCTTTTAAGGGATTTATTTTTCTAGTTTCTCACTTTGTTCCAACAATAATTGGCCAAGAATCTCCTTTTATGACTTTTATCTGCTATTCATGGTTGAATAAGAAAGTCTCCATTGGGCTTTCTTTGAAAATTCTATTTACAAATCTGTTCCAAATGAAAAGTTTACTCCCCTGGCTTGCTCTGTTTCTTCTGAAATGGTGTGATAATTGGTTACCACACAAACTGGCTTAGTTTTGCCTCAAAGCTCACATAATTCTATTTCTTTTCTTTTTTTTCTTTTGTCTTTTGTTTGTTTTCTTTTTTGAATTTGAGTTGAGGCTGGAGCGTAACTCACTGTGTAGCCAAGACTGGCCTGAAGCTCATGACAATCCTTTTGCCAATAGCCTCCCAATTGCTGGAATTACAGTTGTTTACCTTGAAATAACCTATAATATATGATATTTTGTCTTTTTCCTCTCCTCACTTCTGTATAGAACAGAATTCTTATCCATGCCTTTGACAGTCAGGCAGCCTATAAGATCACATGTGTGTCCTCTCTGGCATTTGTGACCTTTCAGGAACTGAAGAGCCCAGAGAAGAGGCACTGAGCACAGGCTTTGATGACCAAGCTCCTGGAAGTAATTGCTGGGCATGCTGTGGACATGCTGGGATGCTTCAGGGTAGCATCTGAATCAGCCTGAAGAAATCTCAGTGTGAGGAGCAGAGAGCAGGGGTGGGGGAGGCTGCGGAGTTTGTACTTGACTTACATGGCTGGCCAGATGCTTCTGGTTCTTGGCATGTGTCAGGGACAAGGTACTGGTCGGCAAGATATAGCTGGTGGCTTTCACCTTGTCCCAGGCTTCCTTGTACAGGTTCTGGAGAAGTTAAAAATCTTGTGAGCATAAGGAGCTGCAATTTGATTAGCTCTCAAGCAATGCTTTGCTCTGTTTCTGCCCTTCTCAGGTGGCCCTGCCAGTCCCTGGAACCTCTCTTTAGTTTGAGGAATTTGAAGGTCTAGGAAAAAACTGGGACGATCTTTAGGGAAGGGTCTGATCCTCATTTACTGTGTCTAAAGGGGGAGGTGGCATGTATAAGAGGAAGAAACTCAACTCACACTGCTGTATAAACTCTTCAGGTTCTTGGTTCTGTCGTAATCCACCGTCTCCAGCACGGTGGTGTATTTGTCTTTAATTTGATGATAGTTTTCTTTATATTTCACCTGCAGACCAAAAACAGTGGCTTACTCACTTCTGCTGGTGGAAAACATCTACAGACCAGACATGGCTTGCTCCTGGAAGAGGACAAAGACATCCTACCTCACTGGCGTTGATGCCACTTTGCAGAGCAGTGACGTAAAGGGGTGTATCCGTGACCAGGTTATAGTTCTGCAGATTGTCTTTACTTGCTGCCGTGTATTGTAGCTGTGAGGAAAAGGAAAAGTCACCAAGGCAGTAAAGTGCAGGTCTGTAGTCAGCTTAGTGGCTTAGATATTCCTTTACTCGTTTCTGGGTTTCTGTTTTAATTCTAAAAGAAGGTCATTGTCATTCTGTAGTCTTATTGGGCTGTATAGCAGCCAAAATAAGTTATGTCCCTTGGCCAAAAGAGTGGTTTGGATCTCTGACAGGTGCTCTTCTCCATTCAGATGCTTTCTCCATGCCATCCTCCACCCCTCACAGCAACAGCCCATGATGCCAGTGGTGTGCCAGGTCTGCCTGGTCAGAACTCAACCACATGCTGGGAATTGCCTCAGGTACTGATTTTTTCCCTTTAAAATGTATGCATCCTTAGCCAGCATATGCTTTAAAATGTTTTTCATTTAATATTTATTTTATTTGGGAGAGAGAATAAAAGACAGAGAATGAAAGAGAGAGAGGATGAGAGAGAGAGAGCATGAATGGGCATGCCAGGGCCTTTAGCTGCTGTAAATGAACTCCAGATGTATGCACCACCTTGTGCATCTGGCCCACATGGATCCTGGGAAGTGGAACCTGGGTCCTTTGGCTTCGCTTGTAAATGTGCCTTAACTGCTAAGCCATTTCTCCAGCCCTGGAATGTACTTTACATCCTAAACTCTGAAAGTAACCTGGCAAAAGTACTGATGTTTGTGAATAGCTCACTATCCACACACACCTCCATAACTTGCTGTTGGAAATGTGCACTGGACAGAATCACACCATGGTAAGCTGCCAAGAAAGGTCTAAGTGGAGCCAGTTTGGTTCCCTTGGATCATTTACCATGACACCAGCCTCTCAACCTCAGTTTAGAGACAGCCTGGCCACTAACTCCACCACGAGGTCCAATTACTCCTGGAGAGCCAGTTCTTCTAATGAGATGGGCTCACCTGACTCTGGAGGTCATATGCTTTCTTGGCATGGAGGATCTGGGGTGTATCCCAAACGTAGCAGCCAATGCCTTTCAGCCAATTCAAGTCATCTTTATAAACATTCTGCAACAAAGAAGAAATGATGAAAGATGGCAGGGATTCATAATTTACAAATGAGTATTTTGATTGTGTCTTACTGCTCCTTGTCCTCCAACTAGGTGAAAGGTCTTTGTTTCCTGTCCAAAAGATGTCTTTAGGGTGGAGCAATACCTAAGTTTTAGTTTAGCATCGAACAAATTAAATATTCAACATAGGTGTCTTATAGTTCCAAGGGGAGTCTTACACCAAAAAGTGGCTACTTATGCCATTTAAGCTGAAACAGTTAGCTGTTTGGGTGTATGGACAGAAGGAGCAGTGCGTCAGGAAGGATAAGCAGGGCTGGGTGTTCTGTAACTAGGTCAAGCTGCAAAAAGGACATCGTACATCACTTAAGATCTCCTGGGCATTTCGGGCACAGATGATTTTGGGTTCTTCCGGAAGTGACGTCCACTGGTGAAAGTAGTGCCGATACTCCAGGTCACTGAGGATATACTGGCACCTCTTAGCTAGCACGTGGTTCATCATATCATTGGGGATATGCACATTTGCTTTTGTGTCCTCATAATGTCTTCTGTAGTTCAGCTGAAGAATTGTTTATTTAAAGACAAAAGTTAGAAAGAAGTTAAGATGTAAATTATTCAGATCCATCTCTTTAGTCTCATTTTCAACATAGATGTGTACCTCTAGTATAATGTTAAAATGACATTTTATTTATTATTCCAGTTTAGAGCCCTCAGTGTACATTTGATGGTTGGGAAGAGGGAGGAGAGGGGAGAATGCCCACATCTACCAAGGGTCTGTAGGTGAGGGTGGGAAAATCTCAAGAATGATCCATTCCATACCACTCCCTCCCCCAGCTGACTTCCAATGAGAGGACAGGCTAGAAATGGGCAGGCACGAGAGCACATGGAAGCCGTGTGATGTGCATGGGCCAGGGTGCTGGCTTACCGCGCTCCTCATCTGTTGGAAGTCCAGGCAGTGAACCACGCTTGGGAACTCACTGATTTCTTTTCCAGCCAGGTAGTGACCCTTCTGTTTCTCATAAGTCTCTTTGTATTTCAGCTGTGAAGTGGGTTCAACATTGAGAACTTACCCAACTTTTGTAACTGGCTTTGTCATCCCCCAGCACAGACCCCAAACCTAGGAGAGGAAAGACCACACTGACCTCACTGTTCACCAGGTCAGCATGCTTTGCCCCCACAATGGGAATGTAGCGCTCATCCAGGGTGTAGCCATAGGCCTTAGTTCCCTCCCATGCTCCCTTGTATAGTATCTAGAATGGAGAAATAGATGTCAATAAAAGAGTTTCAGATACTTTCAGATATCACTAAAACAATTGGTAATGTGAAGGTAGAACATTTAGGATTAGGGCAGGACTGGAATCTTTACTTATAGTCATTTTTGTGTTTAACGCACAACAGGGCAGCCATCTGGTTAAATCTACAGATTCTGTGATATTTTGTGGCAGAGCTAACTATATGTATGCTTCTTTTCAAAATAGTGAAAATTTTGCACACAGGCAGAGAATCCTCAAAGATTTCCTCCCACTTGGGACACACACACGCACACACACACACACACACACTCACACACACACACACACTCTCTCTCTCTCTCTCTCTCTCTCGCTCTCTTCTTTAAATTAGCTGAATTAAATTTGGAGTGGCAAGACTTCCATTTCTTGGCTGGAGATGAGTGTATATGGTTACTGAAGAGAGATGTACTCTCTTTCTTTTCCTGTCTTGGTGATAGCTCCATTCTTTGTGTTTCTAGAGCCTTACAGTCCTTGGTACTTACTATCTGCTCACATATGTCTGTTTCCTCCCTTGTGGAGTCCATGAAGAACTTGTCTCACTGAGCTCAGCCCCTGCTGTCTTCTATGGTGGCTGGCGCATAGCTAGAGCTCAAAATTCCCGTGGGATATAAGCTACTCACCTGGAATAATGTGCTGTCTCTAATTAACACGACTAAATGAAATGCAAATGGTAGGCCACCCTATGAATTCAGCTGTTCACCAAATCAGTCAAGAATATGAAGACTGACAAAAGCTTAAAGTTAGGGAATGAGTTATTGAAGAAAACAGGACTCACGGTACTGTAGAGTTTTCCCATGTCTTTGGAGTGAGAGATATGTGGTGTATCTGGAGAAAATATGTACTTGCCCTTGGCTTTATTAAATGTCTCTTTATATTTTACCTAAGGAAAGAAAACAAACAAAACCTTTTTATTAGTATAAATGGACATTCAAATTTTCATAGGATGTATATAACTACATAATGACCAGTTTATGTTTATAAGATTAAAACTAACCAATTGGTTGAATTTCAGTCCATTTTATCTAATAGAATATTTTGGGCAAAAAATAAAGATATCTAAAAGTAAGAACTGTTTACCACCTACTACTGACTTTTAAGATATCATTCTCCAAGGATTATCTCATAATTTAACCATCCCCCAATGTCCAACAAGCAATTATTTGAAGTTAAGCTACTTCATTCAATTAACATCTCAGTTTAAGAATTTCAGTATATATAAAACAAACTTACATCACTTTGATTGACTGAGTTAATCTTGGCCAAAACAATCTCTGGAGGATCCACTACACTTGTAAAGTTGGGGTAGTTGTCAAGAGCTTCTTTCTTATATTTTATCTGCAAAGGAACAAAGACCATTAAGATAGGTCTATTGCTACAGGGCACCTACCCCTGCAGCAGGTGAGAGGGGTAGTCATTAGATCAAAAAATGAACTGGTTTTGTGTACCTGATTCACCATTTCCTGGTTCTTAGTAACCCTCACATGGTCCACAGAATCCAGGGGGATCCAGCCAATGCCTCGGAGCCACTCCAGGTCAGCTTTGTAGACATTCTGATGGCAGAGGAGAGACATGACGGAGCTGTAAATGACTCAGGCCCAGAATATCACCCAGGAGATTCTAGTAACTTTTTTGTGGTTTGGCCTGAATGATATTTCCTGAGCCTGTGACTGTGCATGGGGCCCTGTGCTAGGCACTTTAAGGGACCACTATAAGGAGCAGTGAGAGGGCAGGGCCACTCAAGTTAAGGGGAAGGGACCATTTACTTTTAGCTGTTTCCATAAATAAAGGATTACCAAGGAGGTTACCACTTTAAAGAGCTGTGGTACATTTACTTTCATGGAAGCATGTGGGGTATCTATAATAAATGAAGGAAACCACATAAGTAAAGGCTCATGATGGTTTGAGCAGGGGGTACATGTCTAATGTGGCTAAGCCCATCTCTGTCTCTATCACTATCTTCTCACCAGCCTCAGCTCTTGGATTCTGAAAGCTCTCTCTAGGCGAAACTGAGAAGAGCCACTAATGGATTAAAGCTGGACAACAGTCATTTTGCTGCAGCAGCCAATGAGGTGGGATGTTCAATTTTACTGTCTGTGTAGCAAGTAGCCTCTGTCTTCCCACCTCAGGGAATGGTAGTTTGAATCAATGTCCCCTAATAGACTCAGGTGGTATTAAAATTGCGTTTGCAGCTTCTGCCCCAGCAGGCTGAATCCTGCTACTCTGTGGGTGGATGCTGGGGTCCAGCCCTAAGGTGTTACTGGGGAAGATCTGAATTCCAGGCTAAGGTATGCACAGTAAGTTCTGCCTGGGTTCCCATTGTTTGGCTTCCCATTTTTGCTCTTGCTTTTGGTGGTGGGTTTTCTGTTTTTTGCCATTATGGAACTTCCCTTGGATCTGTAAGCTTCAATAGATCCTTTTGTCCCACAAACTGTGCCTAGTTTGGAAGTTCATCCCAGCAACATGAAGCTGACTAGAATAGGTAATGATGGGAAAACCCAGGGAGGATTACTCCTCTGCACCCTACTCAATCTCCATCATAATTCCTTCATGGAAACAAACTAAATACTTATGGCCCAGTGCTTCAGATATAGGCAGTTCTGGGATGTTCCTTATCGTTCTCAGAGTGTGTTGCACATTCTAGATAAGGAAGAATCAAAATCACTTACATCACTCTGAAGGTCATAGGCCTTCCTTGCCTGAATAATATCATTCTGATCAGGGTGACACGTCCATTGGCGCAGGTAGTGACGGTAATCAATATTGCTGACAAGGTTCTGCCCCTCCTTGGCGGCCACGACTGACACCATGTCAGCAGGTATTGTGATTCTGGTCTTGGACTTGTGGTAGTTCTCCTTGTAGAGTCTGTCATTCTGAATCTGGCCTGCATGTTCAAACCAAACCAGCTTGGGGTCGTCTCTCATCGTCGGAACACCAACATAGTGACCTTTCTGCTTCACGTGCTCAGCTTTGTACTTCAGCTAAGGGGGAGAGCAGAGAGTCCGTCAGCCTGGACAAGCACAGAGCACTGAAGGAACCTAACCATCCACTAAGAAGTATCAGTGAATTCAGCTCCCAGCTTTTGGCTGGACCCTTCTACCTTGAAAACAGATAACAAAAACACTAACATCAATATGCAGAAATAGTTATTTTAGATTTGGGGGGGTTGTTTATTTTCTTGAGACTGAGTCTGGCTGGAGGCTGGCCTCATGCCTTCACCTCCTAAGTGTTGTGATTACAGGCTTGTATCACTATACGCAGTTGAAACATATATTCAAAGGGAGAGGGAGAGAGAGAGACAGAAAGAAAGAGAATGGTCATGCCAGGGCCTCTTGCTGCTACAAATGAACTCCAGACACATGTGCCACATTGTGCATCTGGCTTTATGTGGATACAGGGGAATCAAACTCAGGCCACCAGGCTTTACAAGCAAGCACCTAAACTGCTGAGCCATTTCTAGCCTGAACACACACACATATACATATATATGTATATATATGCATACATATATATAAAGCCATACACATATACATATATATATATATATATACACACATATGTATATATGTATATATGTATGGTTTAAAAAAATATGCTTGTCCTCTAATTCTGGCAAAATCTTTTACTTGGGAGCCTAGACAGTTTGGAGAAGGGACAGAACATAAGAAAAAAGCAGAGCCCAAATGATAACTTTCAAAAATACCAAGAAAGAACAATAATAAAAGGGAAGAAATAAAAGAGAAATAAGAAGAAAGAAACGAAGCAAACAAAAAAGGACCAAAAGGGAGTAGGTACTCTAGTGTTAGCAAGCTCGGCCAAGTCTGCCAAGCTGAGATGGAACAGCCTTAAGCTGCTATCTGTCTTTTATATCACCAACATCCCTTCCTGCTTCTGCAAGGCGCAGTCATACCTCACTCTGGACATCACTGGAGTGATGAGCGTGAACAAATGGCACAGCATCTGGCGGCAAAATATAACCTGTGGCTTTTTGTTTCTCCCAGCCTTCCTTGTAGAGGTACTGAAAGACAGAGAGCCACAATGTAGTTTAAAGGAGGAATTAGAAGGGAAGGATGTCATATCCACATACCACTTACAGTTACACTAGGGTTTTCTCCATTCCCAATACTAGGCATCCTGGTAAATTCCATACCTGGTCCAGGATCCGGGCAGCCTCCTGGGCAGTGTGCAGCAGCGGGGTTTCTGTAAGGGTGTACTTTGATTTGATGGCATTCCAGTCTTTCCGGTATTTAATCTAAAAGTGAGAGCCAAGGGAAAAAGTATTTATTGTTTTTTAAAAAAATCATGTGGCCTGGGCTAGAGTGAGACCCTACCTTGAAAAACCAAAAACAGAAAAAAAAATCATGCGGTCTAAGCAATTGCTACTATCAATAATTTTGATGATTGGAAGCTCAGTGGTTATAACAAAGTAGAACGCTTGGCAATGCATGTGCATGTTTGCATGATTGTAGAACACCTAAGTACTTACATCATCGCGGATCTCACCACTTTGTTTCGCAGTCACATAATCAACTCTGTCATCCACAGGAGTAAAATTGAGGGTTTCTATTTTTGTGCGATATTTTTTCTATGAGAAAAGAAGAGAAATCTGTTAGATGGCCATATTCCCTGGTCTTGAGGAGCTTGGGCAATCTAAACAGTTCTTCTTTATAAGGTATGAAAATTAAATTAATACTTAGCAACTAAACATGGCTAAAGATGTTGATCAGAGATGACTATATTTTGGCTCATGTCCCTTTATGTATTGTCTGGGGAAACGTCTTGAATGGCTAAGCAAAATCCCGGAATACCTCACTGAAGATATCTGCAGCATGTTTGGCATGATTAACAGAAACAGAATCATTTGGCATCCAGCCAATTCCACGTAACCATTCCAAGTCAGCCTTGTAAACAGCCTGTGAAAACAAAGCCAGAATTAATCCAGTGACCCTAGTCCCCTGGTCCTATTGAGCCTACTCAGTGGGCTGATGAAGAATCAAAATTTAACACTATACAGCTAAGGAAGTCATACTCAAGAACCCAGGCCGGAAAGATAAGAAAACTGATCAGGCCAGGTCGTGCAACAGTAGGAAGGTATCGTTCCTATTTAACATGGACTCACCTCACGACAGTCATGGGCTATTGCTGCCAAGGGGCAGTGTGTGTGAGGAGCAGCTTTTTAATGTTTTCTTTTTTCTTTGAGGTCTCACTCTAGACTAGGCTGACCTGGAACTCCTAGCTCTGTCCCCTGAGTGCTGGGATTAAAGGCATGTGCCACCATGCTTGGCTTGTTCTTCACTTTTAAAAATTTTCTTTATGTTTTATTTATGAGAGAAAAAGAAAGAGAGAGCAAGAGAGAATGGGCACACCAGGGTCTCTAGCCACTGAAACAAACTCCAGATGCATGTGCCATCTTGTACATCTGGCTTTACGTGACTACTGGGGAATCAAATCTGGGTCCTTAGGCTTTGTGGGCAAGTACCTTAACTGCTAAGCCATCTCTTTGGCCCCTTAGTCTTAACTTTTTTTTTTTTTTTTTTTTGAGGCAGCATAACAGACTGGTCTTTTTTGTTTTATGAGAGAGAGAGAGAGAGAATTGGTGCACCAGGGCCTCCAGCCACTGTAATTGAACTCCAGACATATGTGCCACCTAGTGTGCATAGGTAGGTAACCTTGCACATATGACACTTTGTGTGTGTGGATTACATGGGATCTGGGGAGTCAAACATGGGTCTTTAGGCTTTAGATTTGAACACAAAAAATTCCTGATTGAAAAATTTTGACATCTTAATTAAAACTTTCTCAGCAATTGTGTTAATTGAAAAACGTGTCAGTGCCTAGATCCTGCCTATAGCCGACCATTATTTTATTTGACATAAGTCTTGACTGCAACCTAAATTTTATAGAATTTTAAAAATAGTTTTCTTTTTCTCTCTCATTCCCTTTTTCCTTCTCTCCCTCTCACCCTTCCTCTTTCTTTTCTTCTGTTCCTTTCTGGCTCCCTCTTTCCTTCCTTCCTTCCTTCCTTCCTTCCTTCCTTCCTTCCTTCCTTCCTTCCTTCCTTCCTTCTTTTTCTTGAGACAGGGTCTACCTATGTAGCTCTGGCCAGCCTGGAACCCTCTATGTATCTATGTAGTCCAAGCTGGGACAATTCTCCTGCCCCTGCCTGTGTTGGGATTATAGATATGGCTACCATGCCTGCCTCCTACAGTAGCTTTCTTGAACCTAACACTCTGAAGACCTCTATTCACTCATACTACCATACAAAATCTAGATCCTTCTTGGCTTTGGTGATTTTGATATCCTACTACAAGGCCTAACCAATATCAAACTATTGGCTGCATAAAGATGTGTAATTATGACAAAAGAATTTAATGTCATGAACTTTCTGGGAGTCATGGCAAAATGTCACGATTGCTTATCATAAAGTCCAGCCCACTCACATCGCTCTGCAGCTCGTAGGCTTTCTTGGCCTGAATCACATCGTTCTGGTCAGGCATGCATGTCCACTCGTGCAGGTAGTTGCGGTAATCGATGTCGCTGACCAGAGTCTGGCATTTCTTCGAATGCAGGATAGAAAGCATGTCCGCGGGGCTTTGGATCTTGGCCTTCCACTTGGCCCACTGCAGCCGGTACTCTCTCTCATTCTGAAGCTTGTCAGCAATGAGTGCCCACCGGATCCTGTTGTCATCCCTGGCTGTGAGGGTGCCCACGTAGTGACCCTTCTGCTTCTCATGGTCAAGCTTGTACTTATACTAGAGGTGGAAAAATAAGATGGATCACAGCACACTTTCCCATGTGCCTAGGGATATTTGCTAAAACAAAACAACCCTGAAAAGGTGAAAAAGGCACTTACATCACTGGCAATCTCCCTGGAGGCCTTAGCAGCCTGGATAGGGATGGCGTCCAGCCGGACATCACAGCTCATCTTCATTTCATCCCACCCTTCACGGTAAAGTTTCTACAAGAGGAGGATAAAAAAAAAAAAAGAATAGGTGTGAAAACCACCATATGCACCATTGTACTGGAACATGCAATGGTCTGCAGTCACAGGTGTTGGCCTGACAAGGCCTCTTGCCTGTTTATCTGAATTATGGCCTCTGTCCAGTTGGTCAAGGTCTGTATCATGCATATTATTGACGGGTTTAGCTTTTTTGCTCTTGTATCAATGCATTGGGATAAATTTGGAAGGGAATGGGCTATTGTTAAATTTCTTCAATTCAATTTTGCAGTTTTAACAATTACAAACTTTGTACATTTATGACATTTTTCTTTCCGACATAGCTTCTTCACTGTTCCTATATGGTTAACAGTGCATATTGTCTGAGAAAGTCATATCTTCTGTTCAAGTACAATTGGCTGTGATAGTTATTTTTTTGTTCTTAAAAAGAAGTAAACTTAGAAAATAACTTATCCACACATACTTTGAAATGTATTTAGATGTGTGTGTGTATGTATGTGTGTGTGTGTGTGTGTGTGTGTGTGTGTGTGTGTGTGTTGTGTGTGTGTGCATATATATATATTTGTTGTTGTTGTTTTTCAAAGAAGGGTGTCACTCTAGCTCAGGCTGACCTGGAATTCACTATGTAGTTTCAGGCTGGCCTTGAAATCACAGTGGTCCTCCTATCTCTGCCTCCCAAGTGCTGGGATTAAAGGCGTGCTTCACCACACCCGGCTTTAGATGCTTATATTTTAATAGATCCATGTTGCATTGTCAAAGATAACAAAGCTCAAAATAACAATAGTATAAATGTGTAATTCAGACATCATCCTAATCAGCATGGGGGTCTCTACAGTGCAGAAAAAAGTGAATTTTTAAATTATTGACAATTTTATAACTTTGGCATATTTGAAAAGTGAGTCCTCATAATTTTTTATAGCAGCAAATATAGTTAAGTTTTGTATGATTTTTCATTCAAGATTTTTAAAATTTATTTTGTTTATTTGAGTGAAGGGAAGAGAGAGAGAGAGAGAGAGAGACAGAAAGAGTCAGATAGAGAGAATTGGCACACCATAGCCTTCAGCTGCTGTAAATGAACTCCAGAAACATGTGCCACCTTGTGCACCTGGCTTATGTGGGTCCTGGGGAATTCAACCTGGGTCTTTTGGCTTTGCAGGCAAGCTCCTTAACCCCTAAGCCATCCCTCCAGCTCTCATTTAAGTTTTTGTGTGAATTTGGGTGGGCCTATCTTAGCAACGGGCTTGTTTTTTGTTTCTATAAGGAGCAAAATGTATCTTCCATATTTAAATATATTATGCTAGAGAATAGTTAATGTAATTATGACATTACATTGCCTTTGTCTATTTTTGTTATATGTTGTTATAGTGCTTTTTCTTCATTGGTTTTATTTATGAGGTTAAACATGTTTTATCTCTGAACAAAATAAATTTTCAAGCATGAGATTTAATTACTTTACCTACTAACTTTAAGAACATGGGCAAATTGCTGAACTTCTCCATCTATCTAAAGACAAAATCATATTTCCTATATATATTTAGTATGAAGATTAACTGAGTCTATTTAGTATGAATTTGCTTTGCTACTCATACAAATCACATACAAGTACTCTACAAAAATTGTGCTAAAATATGGAAGCAGTTTTTTTTTAATATTTTTTGTTCATTTTTTATTTAGTTATTTGAGAGTGACAGACATAGAGAGAAAGACAGAGAGAGAAAGACAGATAGAGGGAGAGAGAGAATGGGCGCACCAGGGCTTCCAGCCACTGCAAACGAACTCCAGACGCGTGCGCCCCCTTGTGCATCTGGCTAACGTGGGTCCTGGAGAATTGAGCCTCGAACTGGGGTCCTTAGGCTTCACAGGCAAGCGCTTAACCGCTAAGCCATCTCTCCAGCCCTGGAAGCAGTTTTGAATAGTAGATGTTGTTAAGATTAGAGTAGCATGGAGAAAAGGGGCAGAGGGTAGGAGGAGGGACAGGGACCAACAAAAACATATTGTATTTGAAAATACCATACACAAAAAGAATAAAAAAAAAAAGATTTCCAGGTGTAGTGGCACATGCCTTTAATCCCAGCTCTCGGGAGGCAGAAGTAGGAGGACAGCTATGAGTTCGAGTCCACCCTGAGTACACATGGTGAATTCCAGGGCTAGAGCAAGACCCTACCTCAAAAAAAATCTTATAATACACCATACCATGTTAAAAGAAAACGTGTATTTTGGTTCACATTCAAGTGGGAGGTTTGCTTTCTTCTAAAATGTGAGCCATTTTCACTATTAGCCTCTAAAGTTAAAACCTTTATTTTTAGCACAGTTTTGACTGCTGTGCTGATTTTGCTGATATTGTATTGATGGTAGGGTTTTAGGTTTATCAAGTAAAAGTGATTATACGAGACTGTGTAGAACTCTCCTGACAAAATGTCTAGGAGTTAACCAGAAGAGGATCTCATTTGTACTATTGGACTACTAGCTTTTTGACTTGGATTGTTCTTGGCCTTCCTGAATGATCCTCAGTTGTTTGTATCATACTATCTGAGCTCGCTGCTAAATTTGATTGTTACTATCTTAAGATTTTTTTTCCCACTATTATTAGTGTATAGTTTTTTAAAGTTATTTTTAAAATTTATTAGTTGTTTTTTACTAATTAGCTTTGTACTCAGTGAATACAGTCAAGTTGGTACCATTTTTAGGCTCATCCGTGTACTACCCCCTCCCCCTGGCCCCTCCTTGTTGAGGTATATGGATAATGTATAGTTTTTATTTGTGGAAATATTTTGACAATTTTTTTCTAACTATGATGATTTTTCTTGTTTATTAGCTCCACAGTAATTTATTTCCTAAAATTCTGAATTATCTATGATACTAATAAGGGGATCTTGGTGATAGAGAAAGAACAGTGTTTAATAAAGCTTTTAATTTGTTGCTGTGTTTTCTGTACTTGCTGGGACCACCTTTGGCAATTGATATTTGCAACTCTAGCAAATCTCAAAGAGATTCAGGTTTTTAAATTCATTCGTGTGATTTTGAGCTTTTATGTATGTACCATCAGCTCTTCTATCTTCTTGTGCCTCTCCCCATGCTTCCTTCTTTGTCCATATTTCTTCCCCTTTGCCATGTTGCCACTGGCTCCCCCAGGACTGCCTTGCCAAGGGCCTCAGAGCCAGAGCTCTGCTCTGCTCCTCATTCTTGGTCTAGGGCTGTCATGAGGACTTCTCTTCCCCAGAAGGCTTCCCTTTCCAATTGGCTATGAACACTATGTTCACATAATGGTACCCAATGGGTGTTTCCAAGGAAACCCGAGTCTGTCGTGATACTTACATTGCTCACATTAAGAGCATTTGCTCTAGCGAGATTAATTTCAGGAGTGTCTGGCATTATGTGGATTGAAGTTTTATCTTTATCCCAAACTTCTCTGTACTTTGGCTATGGAAAGAACCAATGACAACAAAATCACTTCACAATGTGTACTTTTGCTAGTTTCAGTGCACAACTTTTAACTATTCTAGATTTGATCTAAAATCTTACCACATTTGACATTTCTAGAATTTTTACTCAAATTTGACATGAAAACTAAATTAATACTCTTTATTGACAGCTTGAGTTTTTAAAATTAATAATCAAACCTAGATCAATGTTATCAGTGTCGCTTGTTAAATTTTTGTTACCACCAATATCACTTTTTCTAGAAATAGATTAGCAGGTCAGTTGTCATTTATAGCTTGAAGTTGATTTCACTAGGTACAAATGGAGTGACTTACGATGCTAATATTTTCAGCATTTGTCTTAGCAAGGACCACTTCCGGTGTGTCTACAATACTCGTGTACTTGAGCTTCACCACAGGTGTCCGGTAGACGCTGTCACGTAGGATCTCCTGGGCATTTTTGACTCTTAGTACTTCAGGAGACCCTTCAGGCATCCAGCCAATGCCACGCAGCCACTCCAAGTCAGCCTTGTAGACCGCCTGGGAGAGAAAGCACAGTGAAGTTGGAGTAGCAGTTGGTTTTTGGTTTGTGATGGTGGTAATAGAAGGAAGCATTTGGGGCATTTTACTTATTTTTTCACAAGCCATACTTTAAAACCTCACACCTACAGCTCCTCATGCACAGCGGTGCTCGGTTCTGCCCTTGTTCCTGTGGCAGTCACCTGTGCGCAGGTGCTCATGCCATTCTGAAGGCAGAATGATGTGGAAGTAGCTTTTCCTCTGGGGAGATACATAGATGACATCTGACTCCTAGATAGGCAATCAGCCTCCTGGCCAATGTGGGCGTTTAAGGCAATAATAATGAGCTCTGAAGTGAGCTCCCTACATAGCCAATTAATTCAACTCTGGCATTGTAGTCCTCGCAGTTTGTGGCTTCCCACTGGTTTGAGGATGCAGACCGAGCACCCTAGGCAACTACTCTGGTAGTCTTCCAGCTCTCTATCCTGATCACTCTGGCTGTCCCTCGGTGTCTCTGTGTCCTCTTTATCTCCATGAACCTGCTAGATCTCTTTCCCTCAGGAGCTTTCTATCTCTTGTTCACACTGTCACAGATCACTCTTCCTCCTCATCTCATTTTTTTTCTTTTCTTTTTGGTTTTTCAAGGTAGGTTCTCACTTTAACCCAAGCAGACCTGGAATTCATTATGTAACCTCAGGGTGACCTTGAACTCACAGCGATCCTCCTTCCTCTGCCTTCCAAGTGCTGGCATTAAAGGAATTCTCCACCTAGCCTGGCTGTCTTTCTTTTTGTGCATGTGAATGTGTGTTTGTATGTGTGTGGAAGCCAGAGTTGATGCTGGGTGTCTTCCTCAGTTACTCACTATCTTAATTTCTTCTCACTCCCTTTGTGCGTATGAGGTGCACGTGTGTGTATGAATACGGATGCCTGTGTACCATGGTATGCATGTGGGGGTCGGAGGACAACCTCAGGTTTTGGTTCTTGGCTTCCACCTTATTTGCACAGGCTCTTTTGTTTTTTTGCTGCTGCATATACAGACTAGCTAGCCCACAGGTTTCTGGAGATGCTCCTGTCTCCACCTCCCATCTTGCTGTAGTGTTGTTGGGATTACTGGCACATGTTATCCCATCCAGCTTTATGTGGGTTCTGGGGGCCTAAGCTCAGGTGCTCAGGCTTGCATAGCAAGCACTTTTACCCACTAAGTCATTGCCCCAAGTCTTTCACCTTATTTTTGAGACAGGGAATTTCAGTGAATCTAGAGCTCACCCATCAGCAAGACTAGCTGGGCAGCAGGCGTTGGACAGCCTCGGGTCTCAGCTTTCCCGATGCAGGGATTACAGGTGCATTCTGCCACACCCAGCTTTTATGTGGGTACTGGACATTTGAACTCAGGTCCTTCTGCTTGCCTGGCAAGCACTTTACCAACTGAGTCATCTTTTCAGCCTAGCCATCCCAGTTTTTACTGATGCTCTTTCATTAGCATCTATGGTTTTGTTATCATTGTGAACTTCCTAAGGTCAAGAGCTCTAAGCCTTACTGTCTCTTCTTTATTCACCATCATATCTCTCGTCTTGGCACAGTACCTGGCATGTGGCATAATGATTAAGAACTTAAATGATAATTATCCAATCACTAGTTCCACAAACTGGCCTCAGCTAAGTTTTCTTTAAGCTAGATCCTTTATTTTAATTGGGATTTTGCATATTCTCATTATCTTTCCCATATCTAAAAGTTTAGCAAATGAAATTGTTCTGCTAAATACCAGTGATTTTTCTTCAAAATTAATTGCTCAGTAATAGTTGTGTAATAGCTCAGTTATGATAAGGATCTGAAATAATATGATTGGTAGGCATGCCTCAATATGCCAACGTGGCTCATGTTAATGAAGAGACTACAGTTCCCTAAAAACTGTCCTGCATCTACCATTTGGCAATTCATTTCAATTTATTCCCAGGCATGCTTGCCTGCAACACACCCAGTCATTACTTAAGCATCCCTTGAGGGGTAAGGAAACCAAGTTCACAGAATTAAAATCTGGCATCCATCCTACAAAAGAAATAAATAATCTCATGGCAGACATCATTTAAAAAAGATTGAGTAGGCATAAAATATGAATAAATCTAAAAATGTTGGATAAGTTAATGCAGCACCATGTTGGGAAGAACATCCACGTAAAGGAAACACGTGATTTCAGAGCATGGAGCTGACCTAGGCAACTGATTTCAAGGAATCATATCCTGCTTCAATACATAGCTGAAGGACCATGCATGGACAGTCTTACCTTTAACAAACTACCTACATATATATACACACATACATACATACACGCACACATTGCTATATTTATATGTATATGTGTACACACACACACACACACACACACCAGTAAATCTTTTGAAAAATTCTGGTAGGCCCTTATCAATGAGAGGGAAGACTTTGGGAACAAATCTGGTCATCAGGTAGGTAACCAATACATTTAACAAGATACCAGAAAGATGTGCCCACATGGGGGGAGTAATGTTTTCCAGGGCACTGGAAGAAGTCACTGTGACAATCCATGGCAGGCTTTCCTCCTGGTGTGTGTGTGGGGGGTGGGGGGGAACACTTACGTCACTCTGCAGGTCGTAGGCTTTCCTGGCTTGGATCACATCATTCTGGTCAGGAAAGCAAGACCACTGGTGCAGGTACTGACGATAGTCCACATTGCTTGCTAATGCCTGGCCTTCTTTGGCAGCATTGATGGACACCATATCCACTGGGATGGAGATCTTGGCCTTGTGGTCATTGTAGACCTTTTTGTACAGCCTGTCATTCTGCATCTTCAGCACATTTGCTGCCCAAACCAGCTTCGGGTCTTCCTTGGCATTGCGGCATCCAATGTAATGGCCTTTCTGCTTCTCATAAGCAGTCTTGTACAGATACTGAGGGCGGGAATACAAGAAGGAGAGCAGTTTTCCCACACTCACTCCTAAAAGTCCCATTCACAACAATTTCATCTCTCAGGTCATCTTCGTTTTGGACACGTTTTATCATAATTCATGCACTGTTTTCCACTTCTAGCTACATTGGTTAGTATCTTACGCTGTCCTATGCATATGACTGAAAGTGCTGTGAGCCCCTTTAAGGCTAGACCCGTGCTCCTGGGTCATCTTCCCAGGACTGCCTTGGTGGGCTTCCCCTGAGCTTTGCTCATGGATTTCTATCTTCCGATGTTTCGCCACAAACAAGCACAACCTGCACTCAATATTACTTAAATCACATTATGCTTAAAATTTAAACTTATTATAAAATTGTTTTTAAATGTATAACCCCCTGGGCTAGAGTGAGACCCTACCTCAAAAAGACAAAAAAAAAAAAAAAAAAAAAGTAAAACCCTACAATAACAGAGGATAATTGGTATCTGTGTAGCACACTTTCAAATAAACAAGTAAGTATTTAAAA
This sequence comes from Jaculus jaculus, assembly GCF_020740685.1. Classification (NCBI taxonomy): domain Eukaryota; kingdom Metazoa; phylum Chordata; class Mammalia; order Rodentia; family Dipodidae; genus Jaculus; species Jaculus jaculus. Next base: position 88,687,006 of record NC_059105.1, on the reverse strand, counting down.
AATATTTCTCTTGTACTGCATAAAATTATATCAGAGCCATTCATAATATGCATGCTACACTTTGGGTAATAATTATTTATGTCCATTAGCCCACTAAATCTCTAACTGATATTGAGAAAACTTTAAGGAAAGCATGAAAATTTGTACCTAAACATAGGAATTGCACAAACCAAATATAGATGCAAGAAGCTTCTCAAATAGTTGTCCAAAGTGTTCTGGGATTTTAAACAATATGCAAGTCACAACTCCCTTCACTCTTGGAGAATGAAATTCCCTGTTTGCCTACTGGCTAGCATTTGTTTAAGTTAGTCAAGGAAGAGTTCTTACATCACTGGCGATATCCCGAGAAGCCTTGGCATGCTGGATCCCAATGGCATCTGCACGTATGTCATAACCTGTCATCTTGACATCTTCCCAAGCCTGCTGATACTGTTTCTGTTCAGGGGATTACAATGCCACAGTTAGTCTGAAGAGGGAGCTACTGAGTCAGCATTGCTGATCAAGAACATGACATTTGATAGGGGTAATAAAACATCATACTGTTGATAAGATAGCTAGTAACAATTATGGAGAACAGAAAAATATCTTTTTCAGATTTATAGGATAGATGAGTTTCATGCTAAATGAGTTCCTATGAATTTTTGATAACATTTAGTAAAGGATTCCCCCCAAAATTATTTTGAGGGAAATTTAAGAGACAGTAAGTGATATTAAGAAAAATGACGGGCTGGAGAGATGTCTTAGCTGTTAAAGCACTTGCCTGAGAAGTCTAAGGACCCAGATTCAATTCCCTAATACCCCTGCAAGCCAGATGCACAAGGTGGTTACATGTGTCTGGAATTTGTTTGCAGTGGCTGGAGGCCCTGCGGTACCCATCCTCTCTCTCATTCTCTATCTGCCTATCTCTCTCTCTCTCTCTCAAATAAATAAATAAAAATAAAAATATATTTTTTAAAAGCACACAAAGCTGGGCATGGTGGTGCATTCCTTTAATTCCAGCAGAGATAGCAGGATCACTGTGAGTTCAAGGCCAGTCTGGGACTACAGAGTGAGTTCCAGGTTATCCTGGACTAGAGTGAGACCTTACCTTGAAAATAAATCACAAAAAGTATACTTTAGTTGATTTAAAATTTTTTGAGTTACCTTTGTGTGTGTGTGATGTATGTGTACATGTCTCTGTGTGAATATGTGTGTCTGATAAGTGGGCACGCATGTACCATAGCACATGTGTGGAGGTCAGAGGGCCATCCTGGGTGTCAGTCTTTTCCTTTGACCTTGTTTGGGGTAGACTCCCTTTACTGTTCACTGATGTGAACACCAGGCTGGCAGGCCCATGAGCTTCCAGGAGTCTTCAGTCTCCCTCCACTCCTATCTTGCCAAAGTACTGGGGTTAAGATGCTCTCTATTGCGTCCAGCTCTGCATGGGGTTTGGGGATCTGAACTCAGGTTGGCATGCTTGTGCATCCAGAAGTTTACCTACTAAGCCACCTCCCAGCTCTATATTAGTTGATTTTTAAAGGCAAGGCAACAACAGTTCACTAAAAAGAAAAAATTAATATGATACATAAATCTTTAAGTTTTATGAGTTTCTTGAGAAACCATGGCCTTTTTCCTTGCAAAAGAATTATATATTTCTGCACTGTAAAAAGCACAGACATATAAACTACTTATTTCTAGCTTAAAGAGTAGAAATTAAAGGGCAAGGCCTTTGCTAAGCTTTCTTTGGAGCATACTGAGGGAAGGTGTGGCTAGGCAGAGAGCACTCTGTAATGCAGACGAGTGTGCGACGTCTTACATTGCTAATCTGGATGGCATTGAGTTTAGACTGCAGCATTACTGGTGTGTCAGCTGGCACATTCACATTGGCCTTCTCTTTGTCCCAGGCATCACGATACAGCGGCTGGTAAGTGTAAAAAGAACAGGATCGTTGTTTAGTGCACAAGTCAATTACCACATGAATAATGTTTAAAATTAGAAGTTATTGTTGGATATTCTCTGATAGAAATGTACATCACATTTTGTCTCCATTTTGTGTTCTCTTCAATTTAAAAAGTATAAAATGACCAACAACAGTTCACAAATTGCACAACATAAACTTTACATGAATCAGAAATATGGTAGTAAACAATCCTTTTCTCTTATGTATATCTAATTACACAGCAAGTAAGTCCACATCACAGACAAATTAGGATAACCCACAATGCTCATTAGGATTCTGCGTTCTTCACTCAATAACTGTCCTGTCTGATGTTGAGATTGCTCCAGGACTTCTCGTCCTATTTTATGATTGAGTAGCCATAAATAGGTGGCAATTTTGTGGCTGTGGTACTTATGACAACCCAATATGCATCTTCACATTCAATTAAAATCGGCATCAATGTCTGGATATACTTGTGTTGCCCAAAGGCATATCAAAGCAAATTAAATACAGTTAAATAACTGATTAAGAGAGTGAGACCCTACCTTGAAAAACCAAAAAAAAAAAAAAAAACCCAAAAAACAAACAAACAAACAAATAAATAACTGATTAACTATATGAAGGCTTAACCAGTCACAGGTATGTTCAGGATCTTACTGCCTATGATACTGGCAATTTAAATTAAAATTAAATTTAAAGCCCACTCTACAATATCAAGCTACCATCAATCACGGGGTATAAGAGGGCCTACACCTATCAAACTGTCTATCAAAAAAGTAAGTGTTATCTCAATTTTCTGGGTGCTAACTTACTCTCCGTTGGAGAATCTGCTTCTCTTTTCCAGATAGATGCAGATCCTAAGAAGAGAGCTGCCCCAACATACCTCAGAAGGGGCCCAACTGAAACTAAGGACAACTGGCGAAATAAGCAAGGGTGATGTTTTCCTGTGAACTGGATACCAGCACAAAGGGGAAGGAGATCAATGCAGAGAAAAATCAACTCCTACCAAATCAGAGAGCCAGAGCCTCAGAGGCCCCCAACACCTCAGCACTGAAGCAGACCAAAAATGAACCCAACATGGCTCAGGGAAATCTTGCGGAAGAGGGGGCGGAAAGAATGTCAGAGTTACATGTTGGGTCATGATTTTCAGAGACATTTATCATACTAATAACTGGGGGCTAACTCCACAATGCACGACCCACTTTCAATAACAAGGAGGGTCTAATGGGAGGGGGTAGATCACAGATGAGCCTAAATAATGGTACCAAACTGCCTGTATTTACTGAAAAGAAAACTAATAAATTAAATTAAAAAAAAATAAAGTTCACAATTAAAATTCCTCTTTTCTAAATAAAATTTTTATTCATGTGTACATGCATGTTTGTGTGTGGGAGAGGATGCACATCAGGGTCTCTTGCTACTTCAAGTGAATTGAAACGCAGTTTTGTGGGTCTGACTTTACATGGATGCTGGGGAATCAAACCCAGGCTAGCAGGCTTTGCAAGCAAGCACTTTTAACCACTGAGCCACCTCTTCAGCCGGAGAATTCTTCCAGCTTGAGAGTTGTGTGCACACACCACCACACCAGCTTACCTGACTGATCTGCAGAGCATTGGTCTTTGCCAAGACCACTTCCGGTGTGTCTACAATGCTGGTGAATTTGAGGGCCTCGGGCCTTATACGATACAACCTTTCATTCAAAAGATTCTGAGCATTCTTCACCCTCATCACGTCCACAGAACCCTCTGTCAACCATCCGATACCCTTCATCCATTCCAGATCTGACTTGTACACGTTCTACACAGAGGAGAGAAGAATCACTTTTACCTATTGGGTTGCAGACCACCCATCACCTCTACTTAGAGCATCAAGTGGAAAAACCATGGCAGTCAAGGGGAACAGCTCACAGGGAATGACACATTTTATTCTAGGTTGAGTTTCTATGCTCACCCCTTAAAGTCTGCTTTTTAATTTTTTTTAATTTTTATTAACATTTTCCATGATTATAAAAAATTATCCCATGGTAATTTCCTCCCTCCCACCACCCCAACACTTTCCCCTTTGAAATTCCATTCGAAGTCTGCTTTTTGTATAGCACTGGGAATAGCAGCTGTAGGAAGTTTAAGGGAAATGATGCTGAGACATATGCATGAGGAGAAACTACATACACTCTGTGCATATATCAGATAAACTTGAAAGCCAATGCTCACTTTATGCTCACTTCTACTTCTGAAATGTAGACATCTGATTTTTATATGTCAGAACAGTTAGGACTGAAAATTTCTACTTAATTTTATAGAATGATTGGTAGATTTTTATGTAGTCTTAGGGTGGCCCTGAATTCATGGCAATCCTCCTAATTGGTAGATTTTTAACTTGGTGAATAATATTCTGCTATCATAAACAAGAATCCACAACACAAATTAATGTTGGAAAAAAACCTTCAACTGCTACCATGAATTAGACAAAATACTTTAGGTCCTTTACGATGGCCATTTAAATGATGTCTCTGGAGCATGCACTGTGATTAAACACACAACTACCCATCTCCCAGGAGCTGTGACAACCTACTCACATCACTCTGCAGCTCATAGGCTTTTTTAGCCTGGATCACATCGTTCTGATCCGGCAGACAAGTCCACTGGTGCAGATAGTTGCGATAATCAACGTCGCTGACCAGGACCTGGCATTTCTTGGCTTGAACAATTGACATCATGTCCAAGGGTGTGTTATAAATTCCTTTAGACTTCTCATAGGCTTTCTTGTATTCTCTGTCACTCTGGATCTTGGCAGCATGTATAGACCATACCAACTTGGGGTCATCTTGCAGGCTGCGGAAACCCACGTGGTGGCCGAGCTGCTTCCGGTAGCCTTCTTTGTATTTGTACTAAAATGGTACAAAGAGAGAGTGAGAGAGAGGGGCGGGGGGGGGGGGGAGACATGAAAATAATCCACTGAAAAGATTTTCTTCTTTAAGTGATTTCAGGCTATTTTCTTTCTTTTTTTGGTTTGCTTTTGTTTTTGTTTTTTTGAGGTAGGGTCTTGCTCTATCTCAGGCTGACCTGGACTTCATTATGTAGTCTCAGGGTGGCCTTGAATTCACAGCGATCCTCCTACATCTGCCTCCCGAATACTGGGATTAAAGGTGTGCGCTACCACGCCCGGCTTCAGGCTATTTTGTTTAATCTTAATGTGAACTCGATCAACAATGGCAGCTATAAATTTCAGATCACTTTAAAGAAATCTGACTATTTTAGATATATTTTTAGAGGACATAAATAAATCAGGAAGAAAACTTTAATTGATAGGCATACTACTACTACTAATAATAACAATAATAAACAACTAACATTTACTCTATGCCAGGCACTATTATGAGAGCTTCAAATATGTTAGGTAGACACACACAACACTGTTCACTTTTTTAGACAAAAGTAGTTTAATAGTGGCAATTATAATCCTAATCACCATTAATTCTCACCAGGTTTCTGTGAGTTAGATGCTATTATTATTCTATAATTCTTAAGAAGAGAGGCACCTGGCAGTAGCAAGGCTATCTGGCAGGTGGAGAATATGTTAGATGGGTTCTGAAGAGTAATGAGGGTGACCCACAGAAGAGTCATAGGGTGACAGGAAATATGCACATTGAATTCAGGAATAGAAACTGAGATCCTTGGATTGAGTCAGAAGATGACAAGCAGGAGGTCTGTGGACAAGTTTCCATCTGATGAGGTCTTAGGACTCCAGGCAGATGGTGTTCTTTTCTTTCCCATATTTGGAAAATGTAGAAAAGTTTGGGTAGAATGGAGAGAGAAAATTGGGAGTAAGGTGAGGTTACTCAGCATTAAGGTAGAAATGAGGAAAAAGAAGGAGGAGGCAGCTGTGTGCATGAGATAAGGACCAGAGAGGAAACCAGGCCAGGGAGAGAAGGCACATAAAGGCTTGAAGCCGAAGGCTGGGCAAGGCTTGGAAAGATAAGTATTTAGCTGTGAGCAAACTTTAGAATTAGTGTTAAGTAAACTTGAAAACGTTACTATGAGTATTATACATAAGCTTCCAGCATGAAATGTTTGATATAAAACATGACTTCAGGCTTAAGTAGTATACAAAACCATCATTTGTCACTTACATATCTGACATTGTGGTGAATGTTAGATGTATTTTGGGGATAAAATGACATATTGATTCCTGAATGTTTCCCAAAGTTTCATAAGGATTCCTCATGAAGTTTTATTCTACTTATAGACTGCAGAAACACTTATAGGTACACCACATTTATCTTAACCTTAACAGTTTATCCTGTTTTAATACTTATAAATAGATGGTCTTTAGCATGAGACAAAATGCAGTATCTGCATGGATATATAAAAACCAAAGTTCTTGAAACATAGTATCTCTATTTGCTTTATGAAAACTCAGCAGAGAACAGAAGGAAGTTACCTCACTGGCAATCTCTCTGGAGGCTTTGGCATGTTTGATTTCAATGGCATCTGCTCTTAAGTCGTAGCCTTTCTGCTTAGCCTCATCCCAGTCTTTTTGATAGAGTTTCTATTAAATCAAAGCAAAGATTTGCTTAAAGAAAAATAAGAAAGCATACTCAAGACAGTCATAAGTCATATGATGTAAAAAAGGCAATATAAAACATACTCCTTTTTGAGCTTCTATCTTTTTATTATTGACTCTACAATGTAGGATACTTCTGATTAAAACTTTCAACTAAACATCTAGCTCTACTAATGTTTGAACTTTTACTCTTGTCACAACTATAGTACAATTTGAAATTATCCCAGTACATAGTACATGGAGACTAAGAACCAATGGTGAAGTCAGATGCTTCGTCAAGGTCCAGAGAAGCCCTGGAAAGATTTCCCCTGATTTTACCCTTTGGACTTATCAGCAGCATTTGCTGAAAGGATGTGACATAGTATTATAGGTATCCTGCTCTTTGAGTATAAGCCAGAATTTTCTTCTGGCTGTCACTTGACTTTGAAGTACACAGCAAGAAGGCCTTAGGTCACTGAAAAGACCTAAGAAGATAATAGACACTGCTGAGGGTTTGGGTACTTACTTAGGGTTTCATCATTCCCAATGAATACATATGGAGTTGAGGTATATGTACTAGGCCATGTGAAGACATTTTCAAGGTCTAAAGGAGAGCACCTATAGGACTCAGGTACCCCATTATAGCAATCTAGACACTCAGCTACTAGACTGAGCTAGCATTCACAAGAGAGAATTTCTATTAAATCTAACCACCCAATCCCAAGGGCATTTCTAAGGTAGGTAACTTGTCCATTGTAACACCCTCTATTAGCAGAGATATCATCCTATAAAGGCTTTTACACTCTCTATTTAGGCCGCTTACATTGCTGGTCTGTAATGCATTGATTTGGGCCTGCAGCATGATTGGAGTATCCAAAGGAATGGTGATGTTGGTTTTGTCTTTATTCCAAGCTTCCTGATACAGCCTCTGTGGACAGAAGGGAAACACTCTAACTCAGCAACCCAGAAGGTATATCTGAAACATTAAGCCTTAGCAAGTATTTTCTCTGGATGACATGTCAACTCAGGTAGGCAATGCCACTCAGATATCTGGTCCAGTATTATTCTGAGTGCTTTCCTGAAGGATTTTTCAAAAATAATTTTTATTTTTATTTATTTATTTGAGAGAGGGGAAGAGGGTAGGAGGGAAGGAGGGAAGGAGAGACAGAGAGAGAGAGAGAGAGAGAGAGAGAGAGAGAGAGAGAGAGAGAGAGAGAGAGAGAGAGAAAGAAAGAGAGAGAGATGGGGGAGAAAATGGGCACACCAGGGCTTCCAGCCACTGCAAACGAACTCCAGATGCATGCGCCACCTTGTGTATTTGGCTTATGTGAGTATTAGGGGATTGAACTGAGGTCCTTTGGCTTTGCAGGCAAGTACCATAACCATTAAGCCATCTCTCCAGCCCATCCAGAAGGTATTTTTTAAGAGATGCACAGTCATATTAGTAGATTGTGACTAAAACAAAGTCCTGTCCATCACACGGGTGGGCCCAGTTCAGCCTGCTAAAGGCTCACCTCCATGAGCAAGAAAGAATTCTGTCAGCAAATTTCTTTTGGGATTGAGCTACATTTGTGAGTCTCCAACCTACTGACCTGTCTTCATGATTTAGACTTCCAGCCTGAATGAGCCAATTTCTTAAGTGGTCAGTCTCTTGATATCTCTCTCTCCACATGTACATGTGAACATACATCCTGTGTGGTGTGTTTCTCTGGGAATCCTGGCTCATACTGGGCCATGCTGTTTATCAGACAGCATTATGTTCCATGTCAGGGTTGATAAGTATTAGCTGCATTACTATGCGGTGCCATCTTCCTGTTCAGTGATTTGGCTTCACTACACTAATCAAGAGACTCACTCAGTTTTGCCACCATTTTTGGGATACTCTTCTACAAACAGGACAGCCTGGCAGTTAGGTGGCTCTTACCTCACTCATCTGCAGTGAATTGGCTTTTGCCAGGACAACTTCTGGAGTGTCCACAATAGAGGTGAATTTCAAAGCTTCTGGACGTGTCCTATACAGCCTTTCATTCACGAGGTCTTGAGCACCCTTCACTCTGGCCATTTCCACAGACCCTTCTGGCATCCAGCCAATGCCACGCAGCCACTCCAAGTCTGCTTTATACACACTCTACAAAGATGTGAGAGAAAAATGCTGTCAGTATTGGACATGGCCTCTGTTAGCTGAAAACCAAGTGTAAGGTGTGATGGTTCTACAGAAGGAAGATCTGTGATCTTATGGAACTCAGGGACTCTAATATTGATGACAAAACTGATTTTAAAGACATAGTTATTTACACTAGCCATAAATTCCATGATATTTGATATATTACAAAAATTATATAATAAAATTTTTTTGAATCTCATTTCATTTTAATCCTGTAACAAATGACTCAGTGGGATACTATTTAGTGTTTTGGATCTAGTTAATAAAGTTAGCAATTTGAAAAACACTCAAATTTGCACTCAAATGCTCTACCTCTAAGCTATACCCCCAAGATGCACTATCTTTGTTTGAAGTATATCCTCAGTGCCAGAAATGACAAATGACATGGAGTCAGTAGTTTGGAATCAAAGCTGGGAGATAAAAGACATGACCTCCATAGGGTTCCTCATCTCTGTTTACCACGATGTAAGTCTTAAATATGGGGTTTCTACTCAATGATATGAACAATGCCTTCCCACACCCAGCCTGGGTTGTTGTAGCCTACCACTCTAAACACAGAGACTCTGACTGTGAAATTAACAAGTCCATGTCTTTCTACTCCTTCTTCCCCCAAGTTCAATTACATACATCACTCTGCAGATCATAGGCCTTCTTTGCTTGGATGATGTCATTCTGATCAGGCAAGCACGTCCAGTGATGCAGGTAGTTGCGATAATCAACATCGCTGACCAGAGTCTGGCACTTCTTGGCCAGCACCACACCCAGCATGTCCACGGGGCTGCTGAACTTGGTCTTCCACTTCTCAAAGTCCTTCTTGTACTCCCTGTCACTGTAGATCTTCCCTGCATTCATGGCACACATGATCCTGGGATCATCCTCGATGCTCTGGGCTCCAATGTGGTGGCCTTTCTGCTTCACATAGGCTTCCTTGTACTTGTACTAAGATGTCAGAGACAGAGATTTAGAAACCCAGGGCTAGGACTGGACTCATGCTGACCACTGCATACAAGGAGAGTTTCATACTTCAAACTTTTTGACATCTCTGAACAACTTTCTACTAACAAAACAATCTTTTATCATAAAATAACTATTAGTATATCTTTGATTGTGGGAACTTTACCTGTAGCAAACTAATTGGAACTCAGAAATGTACTTTTTTTGTGTGTGAAATAATGGGAAACTATAGGGAGTACACATGGAAGCAGGGGCCAGCCACTGTCCTGGGTGTTGCTCAGCACTATGGATTCCAAGAGAGCTCGAGGGAAGACACTCACATCACTGGCAATGTCCCTGGAGGCCTTGGCACTTGTGATGGAAATAGCATCTTCTTTCAGATCATAGTCCTTCATCTTTGACTCATCCCATCCCTTGGTATAAAGTTTCTAGGCAGAAGGTAAAACACAATGAAAAAACATAAATATGTTAGAAAGTTGATAGACCAATCCTAGAGAAGAAATGTTTAAAGTGGAAAAAAAAAAAGCATTTAATGACTTCTATGAAAGTTGAAAGAGCAATCTGGAATCTCTTACTTGGCTGATATTGGCAGAATTGCTCTTGGCCAGCAGGATTTCTGGGGTGTCTGGCATCACGTGGATGGAGGCCTTGTCAGCATCCCAAGCTTCGGTATACAAGTGCTGTGGGAGAGAGGAGCAAAACCTTCCTTGGAGCCAGTGACCTGACAGTTATCAAATTTCACCTACATTTCACAGTAACTGGATCCTCTTTAGGTTACTTAGAGGAAAGGGAGGCCAAGGAGTCATGGAAAGTAGAACACAGCAATATTTAAAGAGTTCTACCACAGCTCCACAGCTAACCTAAGCCAGTGTGATGGTCTTGTGAATCACGAGCTTACGAGCTTACTCTAGACATGGGGCTTAGTTAATAGCAAGGATACAGTAGAAACCCACAGATGGCAGAGTCAGTCTCACATTGAAATGCTTCTCCTTCCAAGCTGTGTGACCCCTGGGAAGGCACAAACTTCTTCAGATTTCTCCTTCCTAAGAGGGGAATAAGTGTGTGTGTGTGCGTGTGTGTGTGTATGAAGTGTGTGTGTAAGTATATGAAGAGTATGTGTGGTATGCATGTGTACTGTGTGTATGCACATTTATGTGCCAATGCAACACTTCATGAGTGCACCTGTGGCATCCAGAGAAGAATTTCAGGTGTCCCCCTCCATCACTTGTCCACCCATGTTGTCACTGAGGAGTGTCTTCATTGATTCTAGAACGTGGTGTTTTCCTGAGTCTCAGTGGTTCTCCCATCTCTGCTTCCTACAGGACTGGGGTTACATATGTATATGGCTATGCCCAGCTGTTAGTGTGGGTGCTGGGGATTCAAACTATAAGCCACCTCAGGCCCTTGTACTTGCTCAGGATGTTCTTCTAACTGCTGAGCTATCTTCCTAACCCCAAATCGTGTGTTTCTCAATTGACTATTTAAAGATTAACTACGCTATGTAAAATGCCTCAGCTGTAGTACATTATTAATATTTGTGGGTGTTATATTTGTGGTTGCTATTGACAAGTATGATGTAAGAGAGTTTCTGAAGTTTTATACTCCAAATTCTGGAACTTGCTCTCTGAGACTTAATTTTCTATTCATCTCTGGGTACCTGAATGACTGGAAGACCTCCATGTAGGGATAGAGGGTTTCAATTAAGCTCAAGTCAATCTAAAGTGGGTACAGTTAGAGCCTAGTCATACAGAATAAAGAGGTAGGATGCTGGAGATAGGACTGCACCATCCACCTTGTGACATGAACTGTAAGCAGCAACCAGCTCATTTTCAGAAGTGGATTTCAGGATGGGGAGATGGCTCAGTGGTTAAAGGTGCTTGCTGACAAAGCCTGCTAGTCCAGGTTTGATTCCCCAGTACCTATCTAAAGCCAGTTACACAACGTGGCACATTTGTCCTAGAGTTTGTTTATGGTAGCAAGGTGCTTGACACCCCCTCCATATTCTCTCTCTCAAATTAATAAAAAAAAAAAAAAAAAAAAAAAGGATTTCCACAACCTAAGGTAACAGAGCAAACCAAGCAACTAAATACAGTCATGTGCTGGCACCACTGTGGAAAGTTGTGTTGTGGGATTTATATTCCTTAGTATATGAACCACAAAAAGCAGAGGCCTCGGTCTGCTCCGTCTGGAGTACTACTTCATATCCCTGGGCCACACCTGAGGAGAAAGTAAGCACTGCCCTCTGAAACCACCCCAAGCAAAGCACACAGAGTTAAAGGGAAGTGTGGAGAGGAGTGTACAGCACCACCAGAATTCCAGCACTTTCTCTGTGAAGGCCTGTAGGAGGATGAGGCCCACCGCCACTCTGTTCTCTGGGGATCTTCAGGTCCACCAAACCTGCGGCCGGCGTGGCTCTGGGAGCAGGAAACTGCTAGGGCCTCACCTTGCTCATCGTGATGGCATTGCTCTTTGCCAGGACAATTTCCGGGGTGTCTGGAATGCATGTGAATTTGAGCTGGTCTGCAGGCTGGCGGTACTTCCTGTCGCTCAGGATCTCTCCGGCTCTCTTCACCTTCTCCACCTCTACAGAGCCAATGGGAACCCATCCAATGCCTCTCAACCACTCAAGGTCAGCCTTGTAAACAGCCTGAAAATGAAGTAATGCCAAACGTGCAGACATTATCAGCAAACTTCATCTTCCTGGTAACTGAGCTTGACTGATTACATGCAGATAATGCATATTTCTGAATTTTACTTTAAAATTTTAGGAAGATCCACTGGATTATTTTCACTTAAAACAACTCACTGAACACCTTGTCCCTGAAGGTAGCCAATATTTGCATCTTAAGATACAGAAAAGCCTCCTTAGCATGTGATTTCACTGGTAAAAACAACTGTAATGAAATTACTATCTGTCCTCCGAAGCAGGGTGTTTATACCCTGATGTGACTGTCAACACCTCCTCATGTGGGAATAATATGCTTTTAGAAGATAGTGGGGCTTCATTTTTATCTGGCCTCAGTCCTCACAGCCCCTCATATGCCAGATACAGGATGAACACTACCCACTGACAGAAAATAGATTTGGGTTCATATGATTCTATGTGTATGCTTTTAAGTCAAAGAGTACATATAAGGGCAATAGATTCTGTTTTTATAATTTTTTAGAACTTAAAAAATAGCAATATGTTTTATAATAAACATAATCTTAAACTCTTAAACATAATCTTCTAAAGCAGCTCTTTCGTCAGAGCTGGGTCAAAGCCAGAGATGCCTGTACCAATAAGGTAGTATTTGCATGGCTAAAGAAAATTTCTTGGTGACAAGGAGCCTTTCATATTCTAGAGTGCTTTCATTTTTGATTGCTTATGAAGTTTGTCAAAATGTATTGGAATCATTCCTAAACTTTCATTTACAACTTATAATGGAAACCTACAAGATAAGAGAAGTTAGTAAAAGGATATGCAATAAATGGATTTGGAAAACTAGTTTGCTTCTAATCAAGAATTCTTAACCTGACATAAATGAGTTTGGATAAAAAATTTATAACATCATTATTTTCATTAAATTTTAATGAAAAGTCATTTCTAAGTTATAAGTATAGGCCATGGGTCATGGCACTGTAAACACTTCATGTGATTTTGTCTGAAACAGACATTATAAACATTGTCATGTATTATTACAGAGGTCACAAACATTTATGCTCTTAATTTCTTTGACTTTTGCCATCCTAAAGTTAGTTATTACACATGTGGCTGTGATTATTTTATATGCAAACAAAAAGTATGTATATTACTACATCATAGATTTGGTTTGATATTTTCATGACCACATTTCTATATGATTGGTTTCCTTTAACACCAACATTTATTTTATTCTATGCAATTCATAACACTGTCCTGAGAAGGGGCTCATGTACCAAATTGTGCAGATTTCATGACACAAATTACAATTCCATATGAAGCTGTTTCAATGTGGCTAAAGAACATTAGGCCCACTCACATCACTTTGCAGGTCATAGGCCTTCCGAGCCTGAATGACGTCATTCTGGTCAGGCAGGCAGGTCCACTCATGGAGTAGATGCTTGTAGTCTATGTCGCTCACGAGGATCTGGCACTTCTTGGCCAGCACCACGCCCAGCATGTCCACGGGGCTGCTGAACTTGGTCTTCCACTTCTCGAAGTCCTTCTTGTACTCCCTGTCACTCTGGATCTTGGCCACGTGCATGGACCACACCATCTTGGGGTCATCCTCAATGTTCCGGGCGCCAATGTGGTGGCCCAGCTGCTTGCGGTAACCTTCCTTGTACTTGTACTGGTGGAAGGAAAGGAGATGGAATTGAATGATCAGAACACACAATTACTTGTGTTTTCCTCACTGCTGTCATGAAGTAGAGAACTGAATATCATCAGCTCTGCTTTATGAGACAGAACCTGATGACCAGGGCAAAGCGGTAGCAGCGCTGAGCTTGGCCTGCAGAGCCCATTCCTCATACTTTCCACTTTCTCTATGTGGCACTAGCCAGTGGACACTGGATTCCTTGATAAGTAAAAGTGATGCATCTACTTAAAGACATATTATTTTCCTGAAACTCTTTGATATTAATCATATTTTAGAGTATCTTCCTTGTTGTTGGAACTTGCAATGAATTCCCTGGTCAAAGATACGCCTCACAGTTAGAATTTATGTGCCACCAGCATCTTCCTTATTTTAGCCTGTCAATATCATTAAAGTTTCATCATTGGAGAGTCACATCTTGCATTTCAGAATCTACTTCTAAATTTCCAGAGTAATATACCATGGTCCAGTTTATTATGAGAGTACCACAGCATGGGCATTTCAGCTTTAGTAGCTGGTAATACTTTGATAACAGAAGGAATGATGCGTCATCTATCTAAGGTCTTAGAGACTTCCAGAAGAAGTTGGAGTTGTATCCTAAGGAGGTGACTTGATGCACAGAATATGGACACTCTCTGAATTTGTTTCAGATGTACAGAAAAGGAGTGGGAAAAGAAGTGAGTGCTGAGAAAAAGCCTCACTCCGGCTTGTTCTTGAGTCCTACTAGGGCCTTCTTATCAGGAGACATTCACTGATAGTTGTAATGAATGACACAAAACTCTAAGCCATATCCACTCTCCAACCTTCTTTTCATGTCAGAATAAATGCAGAAAAGCCAAAGGAAAGAACCCACATTGGCACTGGCTGATTTATTTGTGCTATGAGCAGGTTTATTTTCACAAATATCTGGATTAGCTTCTTCACAATGTAACATGGCCTAGGGATGCAGCTAGTGAGTGCAAGGCCCTGGGTTCCATACTCAGTACCACAGGACAAAACAAAATAGCAAGTTTTGTTTCATTACTATTGTTGTAATAATAAATAATAGTGATAAATTATTATTATCTGAGGCAGGTTATCATTTTAGCCTAACCCAGGCTGACCTGGGACCCATTCTATAGGCCAGGCTGACCACAAACTCATAGTGAACTTTCTATCTAAGTGCAAGGGTGAAAGGCATGAACTACCATAATGGACCTTTGTTGTCATTTTTTTTTTTAAGACTGTATCTTTGAATGACTAATGGGCACAATGGACACAGTATTTAGTGGCTTCTCTGCTTCCTGTCCTTTCTTTTTCACCACAACTTTGTATGTGGGGGAGTGACTGAAGGAGATTGAGTCTTGGGGAGACAAGTTAGGTTCTGGCAAGAAACACTCTGAAAGCTGCTATCTGTGGACATCTTTGGGCAAGAAATACTTCCACAAACATCACTTACGTCACTAGCAATATCCCTGGAAGCCTTGGCTGCCTGGATTGGAATGGCATCCACGCGCAGGTCATAGCCTTCCTTCTTGGACTCTTCCAGAGCCAGTTTGTAGAGTTTCTGCAGAAAAGAGAGTCATGTATCACCACTCCTATTATAGGAAATGAGGCTGATTTCTGTTCCATTTTCTGTGCCCTCATCTAAACTACTGGAAACAACCCATTTATGTTCCCTGGTGAGTTCACAGATGCCTACACTTCACAGACACTCAAGAGTGTTCAGGAACATGTTCTAAACTTTGGGACTGCACCAGAAGCACTGGGGATGGTAATGAGGTAATGAACACATGATTGCCATTTTGTTTCCAATAATAAGCACAGGTTAAAAACTATTCACTAATACTATTTTAGTATAAAAATTTTCATTTTAATAGGAATTAAGGAAAAAGAATAAAGATAGTATTTTATAGTTGAATATATGTGTTTTAGGAAAAACCCAACACACTGTCTAGTTTTTCTCATTTTGCTCAAGCCTAACATGATGGACCATAATCAGTCCTCAGGCCTGGGCTTGGGATCATTGCCATTATGTGAATAGTCAGGTGACAGAGATGACTAGACATGTGCTGTCAAGTCACACTAAATGATATACTGGCACACTGAAGTAGCAAAATACACAGAATGTAAGAATGTCCCGAAAATGCAGTTGGACCTCAGGGTGCATGAGGGGTTTGTTCCAAGAACCCTCCTCTCATGTCAAAATCCACAGCCATTCAAGCCCCTAATATAAACTGGCATAGGTCACAGATTTGCATATAACCTATGCAATATCATGTATAAATTTTCATTTTTCTGAAAGACAGGGTCATGCCATAGAGCCCAGGCTGGACTCAAACTTGTAATTCCCCTGCCTCGGCCTCCTTCCTGACTTCTGGGATTACAGGCATGCATCATCTTGCCTGGCCAGTCCTGTATACTTTATCTCTGCATACTTAATACAATACAGATGTTTGTAAACAATTGTTATACTATATTTTCAGTAAGATTAACAAAAAGTCTATATAAGTTCAGCACAGGTATAATATTCTTAATACTTTTGAACCATGGTTAAGTCTGCAGATGCAGAGCCCACTCACATTGAGGGATGACTGTGATACCCATACGGAGCTGAACAGAAGGCTCTAAGAATATCATTACTTCTGAATATGCCTTGATACTCATTCTACTCTCTGATTGTTAAGAGAAGGCTGGCCTTCTTTGTGAGACCACCACATGGCTCAAAAGTAATTAAAGTATGAGCTATTTCTTTTACTGCCAATGTATAGGTAATAAATCAGTTGAGCATTTCACTAAGGAAACAGTGTAGCAGCTCGCTTTTGCCTTTCTGCTCATTACAAGAGACAGTTTACTCACATCACTGTAGTTTATTCGGTTGAGTTTGGCGAGCATGATCTCTGGTGTGTCAGGCATGACATGGATTGTTTTCTTGTCATTGTCCCAGGCTTCAGTATATAGGCGCTATTAGAAAAAAGGAGAAAAGTATTTTGGTGTTCACAAACATTTTTTCTTTTGATTATATTAGTCATCTCTCTTTTACATAAGACAGAACTAAATTTATTAAAGCTATACTAGCTCTGTTGTTTCTTAGTAAAATCTTTAAACAATTTAATATTTTAGTTGTTAAAGAATTTAATGCAATTAATTTAATTGGTTTGCAATATTTAAAAATATGGAATTATTGTTTCACAGGTTATTTTTTCATATTATTTCTTTGAGACAGGGTCTCATGTATCCCAAGCTGGCCTCCAGCTTGCTATGTAGCCAAGGATGGCCATGAACTCCTGATTCTCTTGCCTCTACTTCTCAAGTGCTGGGTTTATAGGTATATACCTCATACCCAACTTTCCACTACAGGATTTTTAACAAGAGTTTGTGATTTAAACTACCACTAAGTAACAAAAGTATTTTAGTGGAAAACTCATCTTAAAAGGTGGCTTTGTGGTAATCTCTGGAATGCAGTAACCTGCCACAGCCTTTGCCTTGCCCCAGTCACGCCTGCCACTCAGAGGGAAGGAGCAAGGACTCACCTTGTTCATAGTTATTGCGTTGTTCTTCGCCAGCACCTGCTCCAGGGAGTCGGTTACGCTGGTGAATTTCAGCGTGTCGGGACGCTGGCGGTAGATATTATCGCTCAGTATCTCTGTGGCCCTCTTGGCTTTCACAACCTCCAAGGAACCAATTGGAACCCAGCCAATGCCTTTCATCCATTCGAGATCTGCCTTATACAAATTCTGAAGACCAACAAGTAAACACATTTATTAGTGTTTCAGTGAACAGCTAGGCTCCCAGTACAGTCAAGCACTGACTGACACGTACTGCTGCACCCCCACTATAAGTTTTTCCCTGATACTTTCTTCTTGTTTTAATCTGGAGGATTATACCAAGAATGATGAAAGTTTTTTTTTTAAAGACACTGTCCTGCCCTTGAAAGTTTTACAAGATATTACAGAGAAGGACTGTTTGTTGGGCCTCAGGCAATGTGCTCTAATAGCTCCAAATAAAATCACGTGTGCAGACCAGAGGCAGTAAGTAGCGCGATTACAAGAACTCCTTCTTCCATCTTTCAAGCTCATGGACCTAAGCAATATCACATAAATGTGTTGTTGTAAAGGTATCAGGTAGTTACGTAAGACCTTCATAATAGGAGCAAAAGATGACGACATCAAACTAAAAGAGACTAATTGGAAGTGGGAGGGGATTCTATGGAGGGTGGGGGAATGGGGAGTGAATCATCATGGTTTTATTGCCTATACTTATGGAAACTGTCAATAAAAAGTTAAAAAAAAAAGATATCAGGGGCTGGAGAGATTACTTAGTGGTTAAGATGTTTGCCTGCAAAGCCAAAGGACCTCGGTTCAATTTCCCCACGACCCACACAAGCCAGATGCAAAAGGTGGC